>NC_134315.1:30216572-30850281 GCF_964195595.1 Calonectris borealis | reverse complement strand
TATTTTTATAGTGTGACTGCATGACTATTTACCACGCTTCGTGATGATGACGTTGCATTTATCATGAACCTCTCATGGTGTGAAGTATACTCATTCTGAACACCATCTGTTTAGAATATATGGTTCCCCGTACTAAATCAGTTGCATGCAAAGGAGATTGCAGTGTGCTTTTCACACATTATTTATTATGTAGGGCAAAGTTAAAAATTGTGATTAGCATCTTCTTACATTTCACCCTTAGGTGCGTATAATATAAAATCTCATTTGGAGGTACCTAAAGCCAAACTCAAACCTGAAACATGTTTAGTTGGGCTTAGAATGAAGGAGAAAATACTCTCCTGACTCAATAATGAACTTCATTTCTCTTTTGGGACTTGACTTCTGACACAGAGAGAAGGCCAAAATAAAAACCAGAGTGAGTGAGGGCCCCGACTTAAACCTGCTTTTAATTAAGCCTTGTAAAGAAGCTTTTCTGCTAAAACTCTCAGGTTGAAGAGTTCATACAAAAAAACCTCCCTGTGGCTTATGAACAGCCAAAGTGGGGACATTCAAACACACATTTTTGAATAGTTTAAACCAGAAAAATATGCAAGTGAGAAAGTCCATATTATTTGTTTAATGCAGTTTTTAGCAGGCCACTCCTTTCCCAGTTATCTTTTTTTTTTTATTATTCAGTATGTTTCAGTTTAAAACTTAATGCCGCTACAAGATGTTTTGATATTAACAAACATGAAAAGTAAATTGCTTTGGTTTCCTTTTTTCCTAATTGCACATAAATCTGACCCAGTTCAGCTGGACACAGTTACAGTGCGTTAGAAATGTAATACACATTTCAAATCAGAATCCTTGTGCCAAGGCAAAGGTCAAAGTAATTTTCTTGTTTGTTTGTTTTTAAAGGAATTAAATAAATGTAGTTTTACCACAAGGAAAATGATAGTGCCCATTGCTCAAGTACGGCTTTTAAGTCCACGTTTAAATGGGAGTAGACAATCCTGTCTGGAGCAGTGGCAGGGATCATTTCAGAAGGAAAGGTTGTGTGCTTTCTGTGCAAAGTGATGCTCATTGTGCAAGACTTCTGCTAGATCTCTTACACTATCAACCCCAGACAAGAGCTTACACCTCGCTAAAATAAAGCTGTGGCTTCAGTGACAGGCTGTAAACAAAAAGGGGTGGGATACAGTTAATGGCAGCAGTATAGCGCCAAAGAAAAGTAAATAATTCCCTTTTACTTGCCACTGGCAAAGGCCCAAATCCTGAAACATCATCAATCATCCTTGATGACTAGATGAGATCATAAACCAAATGAGGAAAAATAAACTTGAATTTAACTTAAATTGTGATTGGCACAGTAAAAATTAACTTTCACCCAAAAAAATGTTTTCTTCTTCCAAAACATTTCTAATTGCCGCCCTTCCCAACTTTTCCCCACCCATTGCAGAACTTCCAAGTGCTCTTCACTGTTGGTAGATGTCCCTTATCCTTCCACGTCTGTTTCAGCATGTGCTTTTAGTTTTTTGTTGAGAAGCAAACTGCTTTTGCATTTCTTCCAAAAAAACATTTTAAGTGTAGTCTTCATATAAATACTGAACATTATGTTATTCATAACCTCATAATTCACCAGTCTACCAGCTGAATAATGTAGCAGGCATGGAAGACTGAGAAGTAAAGGATGTTATACAGACCAGGAGAGCCATTCTCACAAAATTCTGTTGGGGAAAAACTTCCTGAGAAAAATACGTGAACTTTCTTTTTCAGTTCTTCACACATCTACAGCTTATTATGAACAAAATACACACTCTAGGGAACAGTTATGTACTGTCAGGAAAATCGATGTTTTAATTTTTACAGCTGTTTATATTTTGCACCGTGATTTTTCACAAAGTTTCTGTACAATATCCCTTGAGAGAGAGGTTTCCTCTTCATGAGCTGATAGCTTTAAATATAAAAGATAAGTTCTGGAAAGTTGGAGACCTGGTAGAAATAATACTAAAATTCTAACAACCATATGAAGTCCTGAGGTTGTGAAGTCAGTTTTGGAGCTGGCAAACTACATCTTTATTTAAAAGATAAAGCAGCGTGTCATGAATATTGCAGTCAGACAATGATCATTACCGATGATTTGAGGAACATCAGACACGTGATTGGAAGAATCGGTTTGACACTTTTTTTGATAAGCAATAAGCAAGGAAATTTTGTGGGTTTAGATCATTGGTTTAAAGGCACTGTTACATCCTAGCTCTTAGTGGCACATACGAAGTAAGTTGAGAATATCAATCTGGTTCTTAGGGGTCTAATTGATGCCAAATTGGCAGAGATTGACTAGGAAGGGAGCTTGGGCTACCCCCTAACCTCTTGAGCTTTTGCATACTTACTTTATCAGTTGTGTAGATAAGGGGTTTTGCTTCACTGTGCTGTCAGTCTGGCCCTTGCTTTAAGATGAAAACACTGAATATCATTATCTAGCTGTGGGCCTGGCTTCAGCCATCCCCTGTGATATCAGATGTGTAAAGTGAACCTCTGCTGGAAATTAGTGTGTATTACTGATGAGTGTTGGGAACAAACTATGTGAGTGATCTTTTCGATAGATACTGCGAGAGGTTTATTTTTTTTCCCTTTAATTAAAAAAAAAGAGGTATAAATGCTGACTTAGACTTGCGCTTGTTATGTAGTGTTGAAATGGTGGACCAATCATGCTGATTCTGTTTATTTATTTATTTATTTACGTAATAAGATTTTTAGGGAAAGCTGTTGTAGACTGAGTTAAATTTCAGTCACCATATGAAAATGTCATGTTATTTTATGTGGAGACAACTTTGTAAGTTGAGAAGTTGTGATCTTGGAGGAATGTCTTTCGAAGGCTCACTGCTGGTTGCAGCTTACAGTACCAGAGGGATGCAGCCAAAATAGTATTTTAACTTCCCCCCCCCCCCAGTTACACATGCCAATTTTTCTGGCTGTGTTGGCAGGAGGCTTGGTGTGCAGATAGATGTTTATCCCTTTATACGTGATCATGTTCATGTAATCATTCTTGCCAGAAAGTGGGGACTTAAGTACAGAGCATTTTGAGACTCCAATTGTAGATTTTGTGGATGGGGGGGGTGTTTGACAGTAGTTCGTGAGACCCTTCCCAGGGATCAGTGCACCAGTGTTTGGATGTGAGAACTGTGGGCTTTGTGGCAGTGCCCTGCTGTTGTCAGGAGAGGGAAACACAGCTGCCATGCACTAGGGCCATACGGCTCTTTTAGGGCCACAGTGTCCCTTGAAAGGACAGATAGTAAAGGTTAAGTGTAATGTGTCATTCTGGGGTATGTTGTTTCAATTCTGTTTTCCTAAAGTTGTCACATAAATTTCTCACGTTGTTGGACACTGAGATTGAAAAACCTTGTCTTCTAAGTTCATGGTATTTTTAAGTGAGATTGGTGGCCAGTGAAGTATGTGACCTAATTTAAGGATGAGAACCAGCAGAGTGATCCTTCAGGACCAATTTTGGGTTATTTTGCAGTTGGCTCAGTATTTGCTAGTCTGCTCAGCAGAGAAGGGCGAAGAAAAGAAAATGGCTGTGCTGTTTCCAAGGAGAGCTGCTTACTGCTCAAAGTCTGGTCAGCTCTTGCAAATCCCATTGATCCCTCTATTGCAGGATACAGGGCAGTTTGGACATCCCAGTAGTCCCAAAGACCTGACTTTTCTCATTGTTTTGCCATTGCCATCATCAAAGCTGTCTTTGCTGTGTGGTTTCCATACTCGTAGCTGCAGCTTCAAAGCCTCTTTTAAATTTCATGGCCATCCCTGTACTCTCACGTTTGCTTTTTTCCTGATGTTTGGGTTATAATTGTGGTTGGGCGGTGGTTGTTCAGTTATCTACTAGTTATTCTCAGGCTGAATGTTTTGCTCTTATTGTGAATTCAGCATTGCTCTGTGCAATTTAATATGAGGACTTGCCCTTCTTACCAGGATTTTGATAGCTCCACACCAAAAGTTAGTGGATTCATGTATTTGGGAGTATTTGGCAGATAAGGGTATGATCTGGAAGATCAGGTGAGTAGTAAGTGTAACCTTCAGGCATCTTCCATGAATTCAGCCTTTCAGATTAAGCGTAAGATAGTGGTGTTGCTATAGTAACCCAAAAATTTAGTAAATTGTTTTTTGGTGAAAGCAGTAAGAAGAATTAGGGGTAACTGAGAGATTTTAGAAAATTTTTCTGATTATCGTTTCTTCTTTTGGTAACAGCAAATACGTATTCCCCTATTCCCCATATCTTTCAGTTTATCCATGTGTAGCAAAAGGTTGTGAGTTTTAAATGATCACTAAAATAGTTAGATAATCATTTTTCTTGTTCCCCTCGTAATCCTCCAGGAATCGGGTACTGGGAAGAAAGATTCCAGGAGCCAGTTCTCCTGCAGGAATGAGGAATGCGGATCACTGTTTTTGGAGTATTTGTCCACTCAGTGGACTGATTTGAGTGTCAAGATCTGGCAAAGAAATTTAGCTGGATTTCCCAGGGGAGTGAAAGCCATTGAAGGCAGTGAATATAATCTAAGTAGCTTCATTTTCCTTTTCTAACGCTTCTGCCAAGGATCACATAAGCCCTCACAAAAGTTCTGCTAAATAGAAGAAAACTGTTGCACTTAACGTATACGTTTGCCTTTAGTGGCTAACGGCACATTTGTGCTGTATGTTCACATCATCTTTCATTTCAGACACGAAGTATATAGCGACTTCTGTTTTTACTTTGAGGAATTTGGTTTGTCAGAGAAACATCTGGTTTATGTAAATGAGCAAGGAATTCAGTCCACGAGATGATTGCAAAATAGTATCTATATGGTCTCTGCATCAGTAATTCAGCTACATTTTGTAAAAATAAACATTTATTACTTCCATAAATGCTGTCGCTTTTTCAGTGTTCAGTGTTAATGAACGTGTTTTCCTCCTGCGAATTAAAAAAAAAAAACCCAAACAAAACCAAAACAAAACAGAGAAAGAAGCATGTTCGCACTAGCAACGTAGCAACATTTTCGTGACGTGCGGGTAATCCCTGCGGAAGGCTGGAGCGCAGCCGGCACCCGGATTGCAGGCGGCGGCTCTCCTCCCTCCGGCGCTCCCACACTGCCACCTGCAGGGCCCCGCCGCCCTGCTGGGGCCCGCCGCCGCCCCGGCCCCGCCGCCGCCCCCGGCCCCGGGCCGGTCGGAACAGGGCGGGAGGGGCAGCCTGGTGGCTGAAGGCGTTTCACATGGTGCGGGCGAGAAACGCGTGGTGCCGCTTCGGGCTGGGCGATAACCGGGGGTTTTGTTTCTGTCCCGCTCTTCTGCGTTTTTAGTAACAGACGCACGTCCTGCGATCCAGTATTGATGTCCGGGAGCGTGCACTGGCTTCCTTCCAAACCAAGCGTAGAGATCTACGGGCTTTTCTTTTTTCTTTTTGCATAAAGCAAGCTAGTAATTCACCTTAATAAATTCAAAGCGCCGTTAAGCGCGGAGAAACAGTTCTTGTGTCAAACTTTAATTATTTTTTTAATCTGGCTCTCACTCGGTTGTGTTTTATTAAAATGATTTTGGTGGCATTTCTGTTGCATGTTTTCTGATGTGGAAAAACAAATCAAAACCCACTTATCACATGAATCATTGTTAAAGTCAGCAGTAGTCCTCAGTGTAAAATCTGCCAGTAAAAGCCGGGAGGATGGGGATTAAACCTGGAGCACATTAAATTAGTTCCAGTCTATCCCGAGCAGGCTCTGCATTGCTTGCTTAGGCAGGCAAAACGGAAACAGGCAGTTTATAACAAGGCTGGTTTAAAAACTGCGGGGTTCATTTGAAAAAGATTTATATCCCCCACTTATATAAACATTACAAATGTGGGCTGCAAGCAGGAGGCAAATCTTTATCGAAATCTCTTTAAGAGCTTTTTCGTTGTGAATAAAATGGGCAGCATGTACTCTTGTTTGAAGATTCGCCAATATTTGTACAATAATCTTTTCTCAATGCTCTGAGTGATTAAAATACGGCTCAGGGTAGAACAGTGAGACCACCAACCGGTAATTTGCTGGGACCTGACAAAAGTGGCGGTGACTGAGGTGGCGGAGGGAAATTATTTGGAGGCAGGAGAAAAGATGTCCTGAGACTGGTTTAGGTTTTTTGTAGTGGTTATTAAAAAAAAAAAGTGAAATTTTAAAGGGAAAACAACTGTGTCTCGATTTATCTCCACCCACTCCCCTTTCCCTGGTGGATGTTGCCGTTCTTAAACAGTAGCACAGAAATTCTGTCAGTTTTGTGATCTTTGCTACGGCCTGCAGAACTCTCTGCTAGGAAGGTCGGGATGTTTGCTCCTAAAAACTAAGAAAGTAGTCTGGGACGTGAGGGTCCCAACTGACGGCTGGAGTAGCTACTCATACTGTAACATTTGGGGGTAGCTTAATTGTGATGATGTTATTTTGAAAGTTTATTTTTAGAAGGATTAAACATACATTAGTGCAGTAAAAAATCCGTTTTTATTTTTAGTATTAACACACAATTTTATTTCTAGCTGTTGCAATACTATTTTACTTTGTTTATTTAGGGTACATGTTATAAGAATTGTCCAGATCCTGGATTTAGCAGAAAGTGCTATTCATATTTCATTTTGATGCTAATAAACAGTGTCTAAAAGAGCTTTGTAATACTAGTCTGCCTTCCAAAATGGGATCCAAGTCTCAGATAAATGACTTAAAGTATTTTGTGAGTTGTAACATATCACCGTGATCCTCTGGATTCTCTCATTCAAACTGTGGTTTCTCATACCTCTTCTTTTTTGCTACCGTGGTGTCTCCATACGGAATATCACTTATGCCCCAAACGTCTGATTCTCGTGTCCTGAGAGCGGACTGACAGACGGCTTGTTAGAAAAGCAGGAGCTTTCTGTGCTATGGAGGGGGTGAAGAATTTTCTAGTAGTTGCCAAAAAAAAAATTAGTATTTTTCTGCTCTTCTAGTGGTATGCATATGCTGCAGTAGAAACCATGTATGGTAGAGGTTGGAAGCACTCCCACCTTGAGGTGTGGGGAGTCAGATGACAAGAATAGAAATTATATCAAAGGGCTGTATTTTCTCTCTTGCAAGAGTTGTGGAAGAGAGACTGCGAGGTAGATAGACATACCCATCCTGGCTTTTGAAAAAGAAGCCAGTTAATACTGAGCTCCATCCCGTGACAGCTTGATGGCTATTGATACTCAAACTATATAGGCTACAGTGGGCTCAGAGTGTGCCTCTGCTCTATTGGCAGCAGCGTTCCATGGCTTGCAGTGTGTGTAGGGGCTGCAAAGGGAATTATTTGCTGCACTGAATGTTATTAACTCATACCTGGCACTCGGTGTCAGACTATCAGAGCACTTGAATGAACCCTTGGTAGCGTGAGGAAGCTACCGCTGCTTACAGGTGGAGAAAAGCAAAACGCTCGCAGTTGGACATGGAGGTGAGTGTCAGTCTCCGGAGTACCAGTCTGGTGCTGTCGTGGTTTAACCTGGCAGGTAGACAAATGCCACGCAGCCGCTCACTCACCACCCCCCCCCAGTGGGACGGGGAGAGAATCGGAAGGGTAAGAGTGAGAAAAACTCATGGGTTGAGATAAAGACAGTTTAATAGAACAGAAAAAGGGAAAATAATAATGATAATGATAAAATACACAAAATGAGTGATGCACAATGCAATTGCTCACCACCCGCGCTGACCGATAACCAAGTAGCGATCGGTACTTCCTGGATCACGCCTACCGCTCATATACTGAGCATGACGTCACATGGTATGGAATACCCCATTGGCCAGCTGGGCTGGCTGTCCTGATTATGTTCCCTCCCATCTTGTGTACCTAGCTCAGTCAGTAGGCACGGGAGCTGTCCTTGGACTACGAGGGCACTTAGCAACAACTGAAAACATCAGTGTGTTATCAACATTCTCCTCATACTAAATCCAAAACACAGCACTAGGAAGAAATTTAATCCTCTCCTAGCCGAAACCAGGACAGGTGCCTGCCCGCTGGGCCATGCCTCCTTCCTCTCCTACCAAAAAACACAATGAAGAACTAGAAGATGTCTTGGTACCTTACCATCTAGCATGTACAACAGAATTTGTGGGGGTTTTTTTGTTTGTTGGATTTGTTTGGGTTTTTTTTAACATTGCACGTACAACCACCTGGTTTTGCCTGTTACTGAAATCTGAATTGTAAGTGTTATAACTCAGCACATTTTGGTATTCTCCTGCAATAATTTAAAAAAATAGTTAATATAAAGGTAGCTTCAGTCACGTCTGGGCTGATCTTTAAGGCTGGGGATTTTTTTCTAGTTAAAATGGGATGGAATATACATTTTCCCAGATCTTCAGAGTGAAACTTGAACATAAGAAATCCCTTCTGCATGAAGCAACTAGGAAATATATATGAAAGTAACTGAAAACTTCTGAAGTCCTTAAATGTTTGGAATGACATGCATGATTTAAGTGTTTTTAGATATTGGGACCAGATGTCCTGTGCTCCAGTCGGCTCCCTTTGCACAAATGTGATATCATGAGGGATAGTTATGCTGACTCAGGCGTTCGGCTGAGTGGGAGGGAAATCCCAGGGGGACAGAAAGCCGGGATTGTTTTTCTAGTTGTAGCTCGTGCTGGACAAACGGACAGGGAGGAGGTCTGGCAGGAGCAATCCCTGGCAGCCAGGATGCCCTCACATGGCCCTTGCAGCTGGCGGTGGGAGAGCAGCCTGGTGTCTTCTCCATCCAGAGGAAGGAGCCGGCTGCAAAACCACTGCCAGTGCCACCCAGCACGGCCCGGCCCCACGGGGGGTCAATGGGAGCGCTGAAAGGAGCCGAAAGAGGAGAGGACTTGCTGCATGCTAGTCGTGGGAAGAGCATGTGGGCCAAGGGGCTTGGAGCGTCATGACTGACAAGCAGGTGTTGGGTATACTTTGTAATAACTGGCATCCTAAAAGGTCCTATACTCATGCCGTGCCCGAGACGGGGTGTGCAGTCTGTTCGCCACTGCCTGTAAATACCAGCGTTGAGGATTCCTGCTTGGTTAAGGAGCTGAAGAACAGCTCGTAGGCAGTCGAGTTAAACTTTGCTTGAAGAGAGAACTGTTAGCTTCTAGAGCAGGAAAAGATTTCCAGGATGGGATAAGAAGATTAAAAAAGAATGGGATTTCAGAAGTTTTTCACTATACCATTATCACAGTGGAAAAATAATTGCCATTTTGCTTATGCCTATATTTCACTTGATGTTTTATATTTGATGTATGATGAGTAGTTACTGTGGCTGCAGTTCTTCCACACTTATAGGGAAAAAACATACATCCTTTACTTTGAAGCGTGACTGTTGCTTCTGCCGTCCACTGCTCTCCAAAAGATGATAGCCTGATCAGTTTTTAATGGCAGTGGAAAACTGGACAGGAAAATTAAGGTTTTAACCTGATACATTTCATAGGATGAAATGAGAGAGAGTTGTACACTTAAGCTTGTTTTATTCTTCCCAACCTGAAAAAGGGAAGGAGGATGTTCTTCCTTGTGCAAATCATGCCACAGCGGGCATCCTCCAGTGAAGATGTCCTGTCAATGAAAGATTCCTTCCACACACAAAAATGGATGAGAGGCTCATAAGTTACAAACTTACTCATGCGTGTGACATCTGCCTTTAATCACCATGAAAGCCTGAATCCTGTTTAAAGCATGGCGAGCCTTGTACAAGGGCTAGAAATGTCAGTACTCTATTGTGATAACATTTACTGTACTGATTAACAGCCGTGGTGCTCTGCAGAGGACTGATAATCTGCCTTTGCATGTCTTTGTGTTGCCGTTCTGTCTCCTTCCTGTGGTTCCAGCTGGGACTGTGGGCAGAGCAGTGGGATCTTCTCCCATGCAAACCCCCCATGCCCATATATTTTTGCTTTCTGTTTTATGTCATATATTATGTCTTTGTCTATCTGCATACCGAGGTATAGAGTATTTTAAAGACAATGTAAAATATTTCAAAGTTAGCTACCGTTAAATTCGTATCTGTAAAATGCAGTGATCCAGTCTCATAGGGCGGTGTCGTGCAAGTTGATGTTTTAAATGGCTATCAAGTTTCTTGACTCATAGGAATTTCAATTCCTAATATTTTGGTAAATTCCAACAGGTTTTGGCAAGTATGTTTATCTTAGTGATAGATTTTCACTAAGTTTCCTGTATTTTTTAAGAAAAGGGACAGAAGAAAAGGGATGGGGAGAGAGAATGCTGCTTTGCTCAGATCTACATCCATTTCCATTGAAATTGTAAACAAAAAGTTGGATCCCAGGGATACTGTGAAATGTATAGTACCCTTATTCAACATATTTTGTGTAATAGTATAATCTCTAAGCATTGCTAAAAGCTTTCAGGTGTGTGTTTGGCTATAACTTAGCTGGAAACATGATTTGTATGATGCTTTGGCACAAACTGGCATTGATGCTTGTGGCAATGTATGATAGATGTCCTGATTGTCTGTTATTATCAAACTTCTAGGGACAGAAGTTGACTGGGTTTGTTTAAAAAAGTTTGGTGGTGAGATAACACACACAAAAAAGCCAACAGCAATAAGAAAACAAATTTCTTTCAAATGAAACCAAACAGTCATGTGGGCTCCAAAATCCTTTTGTTTTTCACCCGTTAGGAATAGCCTTGTTTTCCCATTTTGCCCTTGTCCCAGGCCATCTCGTTTTTTCATTTCTGGTACCAGTGGCCATCATGGACTGACCCATCACCAAAAGTCTGGAGGTTTCCCTGCAACCCTGAGGAGTTTCTGATACATCTGACATTAGACTGGCGTAGGAGTGAAGGATGATACAAAGGGCAGAGAGAGAAGAGGTGCCTCAGAAGGCAAGGATGTGGAGGAAAAGGCACAAGATGGGGTTATTTTGACTGTCAAACAGTCGCCTTTTATAAGTTACTGCTGTGTGCCAACCCTCACAGCATGTCCCGTATTTCAGTATGTATTACCTTTATCCTTTCTGCTATTTCTACGTTATTTTTCCCTCACAGGTCACAATTCTTTTCACTGCAATTAAGCACTGTGCCAAAGGGTTTATGGTTTTATTCACCAGATGTATTTTATGCATAGTGTTGTTACTGTGTGAGACCACTGAGTTTGTGCTTTCTGCTTGTCCTTTCACCTTCCAAAGTCTTTCTGAAATATGCACACCACTGAGAGGATCTCCACTAACTTGAGAATTGGAAAAATCACAGTTTCAACTTCCCTTGTTTCTCCTGTGCCTTTCTTCAAGAGCTGTCTTGTACTGCGAAATTTTCTTCTGCCTGAAGAGACATACATAAACTCTTATTCTTCCTTTTGATAAGCCAACTGTCTCTCATTCTGAAGAAATTTACTCTTTTTGTTGTTTTGTAACTCTCTCCAACATTATCTCTAGTTTCCCACAGCTTCTTAGAAATGTGGACACTGGAATTGGGAACAATATATTGGAATTAATCCTGACAGTGTCACATACTGTAATAAACCTGCTCCCCTACTTCTTTCCCCTGGATACTGTGTTTTGTAGTTACATTGGTTCTTTTGCCGTGGCTTTAAGGTAAATATGTCTATTCTGGATTGGATCAAAAATGTAGCTGAGCTAGTTTGTTTTTTCTAACCATACTCAAAAGCAGCTGCCTACAGAAGATTAAGAGAAGGGGACAAGGTTATATGATACTCTCCCAGCTCTGACCATTTTGAGTTCTGGAACAGATGTGGTTTCTGTGTATTTACTAATATTTGACGGAAATTTTTTCCCCTGTGAGTTTTCCCATCATCTTTGTGAACCTAAGTAAGAATTTAGCAGCACAACAACCTTTGGCAAGGAGTCCCACATCTGAGCAAATTGCATGAAAAACTCGCTCCGTTTAATTTGCTTTTTAAACTGGCTCTTACCAGCTTTGTTTATTGCCCTTTAGTTCTTGTTTGGGACAGAGAGTGAGCAATCAATCCCTACCTGCACTCTCTAGTCCACTTGTGATTTTTTAGACCTTTTATCCCCTTCTGGGTCATCTGTTTTTCAAACCTGAAGGGTTATAGCTAGTGATCTAAGCAGGGATTCATGTCCTTTTCTTTGTCCAGACTATCTTTCAAATCTTTTTCAGTAACCACCTCCCAGGATAGAATCCCCTCCTTCTGCAGATATGGTCTGCACTATTGAATGACTGATTTGGTTGTACTGTATTTTGCTTGATTTATATCCTCTTTATTTGTTTTCTGTCCCTGTGGATTCTTCTCCTTTGTTTTGTAGTGACTGAACACTTTCCCATTGTTCTTCTCAAAGCCAATGTGAGTTTTAACCTCCTCAGATATTATTTTATCCCCATGCTCTTTTCTCAGTATTGAACCCCTACCACCTTCTGGCAGTTTTCCCAATGTTCTGAGGCTTATAAAAACAACCAACCAACCTCAAAAAAACACTCACAAGATCTTTCTCTGATACATGTTTTATCTTGGCTGTGCCCATACTGCTTTTTCATTCTTCTGACACCGTTTTTGCCATGCTGATTCATGTTTTTACCGAGCATGTCTGTAGAAGCTGTCACAGCTAAAAGGTTTTGACTGAGTAGGTTGGAAGTACTCTTTTTAACTTGCTGATGAGTGAGTCTCTTATGTCAGACGTGCGGTGATTTTAGCAAAATTGTCCTTATCCTTGCAGAGCTTTGTCTAATAAAATCCAGACTTATTCAATATCCTTTTTTCAGTATCCTGTTGCTGCTGAGCCCCCATGAACCCATTAAAATATCTTAACACAGCTGTACACTTAAATGGTTTCCAAAGAGAGGGGAAAAACTGGACCGTATGATGTAATGATACATCGCCAGACAGCATAACTCACTGGGATGAGGTGATTTCTGTATTATGGAAGATTACATATCAGTGGGTTTATTAGAAGCTTTTGTGATGGCATTTAAATTTTCTCAAAATGTATGTACATGTCTTGCAGTTCTGACATAGTAACTGAATCTGCCTCTTGTAACACAAGAAACAGAAATAACTGAAGAAGTTGCAAGATGATTGAAAATGGGGAAATTGCTGTCAAACAACTGTGGTGCTTAGTAAAGACAGGAGAAAGGTGATAAGAGGAAATCTTAATTATGTTGTTCAAAATATAATTTCTTTTTATGTCCTAAGGAAGCTAGGTTAAAGAAAAATATTGGAATATACTACTTTGGCTATGGGATATAGGTGGAATCCAGTTGTTTAGGTCATGATCACGGGCTAGGGAGTTATTGGCTGAAAGAACTGTCCTGGGCTTTGCTTTTTTTTTGTTTTTTTTTTTGAAATGATAGGACTTGAACAGCTTGTTTTAAATATTTTTGTTGTTATCACATAATAGCTGTTAAGTGTCGGTGTGTTTTTGGAATTATGCAAGACACATGTTAAAAAAAAAATATCTCTGAGCAGAAGAGCGTACAAATGTCGTGCTTTTTAAAAGCTTTATGTTTGTTTTTTTTTAAGTTAATTTTTCTTGCCTTTGACTCGTCACTGTGTTTTGCGTACAAATGTCATGCTTTTTAAAAGCTTTATGTTTGTTTTTTTAAGTTCATTTTTCTTGCCTTTGACTCGTCACAGCTAACATCAGGGATAGATATTCAGCAGGTATAAATTGGCAAAGCACTGTTGATGTCTGTAGTGTTGACTAATAGACACTAATTAAGAATCTGGCCATATGACAGTGTATTGAAGAAGTCATCCAAAGAGCAGGTGATTATTTATATAATTTTCTTTTATATCTCTTGGCAACCTTAAACTCTAGTTCATGTAGGCTTCAAGCCAGTGCTGTTGCATAAGGAAGCAGTCCAGTTCTTGGCCTTCATGGCTAGTATAAGTGCTTCTGTGGCCCAGCAGTAAACCCTAGCAGAGAACCAGTCTGGGTAAAATGATTTGTTTTAAGGCACAGTCACAGAAATGCTTCAGCAGGCGCAGAAGGAAGAGGCTGCTGTGGTGGGCAGAAGGCAAGAATGAAGGCCATTCGGGAGAGCATGCACATAGGATGAATGTAATCTGTGTCTTTGACAGCATAAGCCAGGTTAAAAATAGCTTTTAAAAGCTTACTCGTTTTCTTTTATTTGCTTTTTATTTGTTTATGGTAGAATTTTAAGACTCTCTCTACAAGGGCTGCCTGGAAATTGTCTCTGCAGTTTTGAGAATATAGTTCCTGGGGCAATGCTCAGAGTGGGTGATAAATGCAGAAAAGGGGACAGGAGACAGAATTGGCTCTGTAGGGATATTTCTTTAAAGACAGAGGAGTCATTAAGAGTAATGACAGAGGAGAGAGGTCCTAGATGCTTTTACTGTTTCCTGTGTCTCTCACTAGTTTAGTTCTCATCTTTCTCTGCTGTTTTCTTTATACGTGTATAAATCTCGGTGGATTTCTGTATCGTCTATAAAGTGAATAGATTAAAGAGGGGAAGATGCAAGTCTTTTGGTATTGACAAGGGCGAGTCATAAACCTGATTTCGTCCCCAACAAAAGAGAATGTGATCTTTCTCCTCATCTTTAATGACTTAGGCTTTTTTTTTTCACCCGAAGCAGCCTTTACTGCCAGCATCTCACACCTCCACTCTCAAGCTGCTGTGAGTTTGCTGGATGCCTCGTCTGCTCTCCCCTAAGGCTAAAGTTTGCTCCTTCCCCCTGCAAGGCAAGGCTTTGTCAACCCTCCCCAGCTGGAAACATAAGTTTGAGACTAAAACTGTTCTGGCATCCAAACTCACTTCCTGCAAAAGGAAGTGTACAGATGGTGGATTTCAGTTATCAAAATGATTTGATCCTCTTCTTAAATAGCCTGCCTGAATAATTGGATGCTATGTATTTTGACGCTGACAGATTGAGGGGTTTCCTAATGGTGAGAGTGTAGTACTTCGAAGACAACCATTTTTTGCATTGTGTTTTGTGTTGGTTGTTCTTCAATCATACTCTACAGATATTTGAAGAGAAGACAAAGAGAAGATACATTTTTATCAAAACCTACCTAAGTCAGGAATTATAATGATTTCTAGAGCTTCATATGGAAAAACATAATTTACATGGTAAGATCATACTTACTTATTGTGTCAAATCGCTAGTCACCCATAGGCCATTTTATGAAAACAAAATACATGAAATGATTGTTTTGCTGGGAGTAGGGAGTACAGACATCTTCTCACCCGTATGGAAATTACGTGCAATCAACCCCAAATCTCAGGTGGCCAAACAGTGTAAAACAGCGAGTAACAGAACTGCAGCATTTGATTTATGGGCAGCTGAGCACTGCAGGCAGCTCAGACTCCTCCTTAGCTTGGCAGTGTCTCTCATTTTTGCTGAGATGATTACTGCTGCAGAGATCTGTTGCTGTCGAAGGATCTGAGCTGGTTTCGCATACCCATGAGGTCCTCCCTTGGTGCCCTTGTCACTTTTAGCAGCTAGAATATTCTGCCTTCATCCAGATGGTGGGGAAGCTAATATGCTGTGTGGCAAAATCATGAAACACAAAATGTCAAACCCAGGTACAACATGACAAATCAGATAGAGCAACATTGGAAAGCTGATTATCCCACAACTCATGAACCCTCTTTTCCCACCTAAGTTACCAGTAAAAGGAGCTTCTATTGAATAGGGCGGTCCAGGAGCGCGAGGCAGCAAATGAACCAAGGGCTGGTGAGTTTCCACTGATCTTTCTGCTGGTTTAACCTGCAGCTGGTTTTTGGGGTTGTTTTTTAGTTATGTTTTTCCCCAATAAAATTCCTCACTGATGTAAAGCAGTGTGGTTCCCATTCCAAAAAGTTCTGTTAACTCATGCGACCTCTGAAGGAATTAAACATGTTTTGCTTCCTAAACGGAAAGCCGCTAGAATATTTACGTAGTGAAGTAGTCTTTTAAGATTTATCTCCTTCTTCCTCCTGGATTTTAAAAGAAAATAAATTCCACTTGCTTGAAGTTGATTTTTGCTTTAATATTTTTAATGATGTGTTGAGGACAGTGGGCTGGAAGTGCAGGGATTAGAGTGCTCGGTTCTCTTCTCAATTTTGTCAGGGACACGTGTTAATTCAAGTAAACTCTGACCCTCCTCTTCTCTTCCTCCACAGCGCACTCTGTTTTCTATTGTGTAAAAGATGTCTAATGATACATATGGCTTTAGATTCTTACAGGTTTATTTAATACTAGAAATAATGCCTTTCGCAGAAATGCAAAGCATTTTTTCTTGGGTTTATTACACTTCCTCTTAATTCCTGTAGATCCTTTAAATCACATTTTAAATGTCACTTTTGAAGCACAATATCATGTTCAGTCTTTAAAAACTGAAGGAATTATTTTTGTACTTTCTTCACTATCCTCCCATCTGCCAAAACTTGGGCCTTTTGCAAAAATCAGCAAATTGACATCAGTTCATTTACCCTTAGGGACAGTAAATTATTACACAGCTTAAGTTATAAAAATAAATAACTAAGGAGGGTGGAGGAAAGAGATGGAAAACAACAAAAATCTATCACAAATTCTCCCTGGATTCTGAAGAATATATGATTATAGCATTAAAATGTCCAAACAATGCAACCGAGCAGAAGGCGTTAGAGCTTGGGCCTTAGCTGGCTCTGCATTAAGCAGCGTTAATGTTTTTATACAGCCTTTAGAAAGCTCAGAACTGACCTGTTTTTATTATTTTTGTTGGCTCCCTTGATGATAGACAAATGGGGCTAACCTGAGGCCAACATAACCAGCAGGAAATTTGGGTCATGGGTAGTTATATTTTTAAAACTTGTGTTTTAGGGTTGTTCAATCAGGGTAATTGATTGATTGTTAGGCAGTGCAGGGAGCTCCTAAATCATTGGAGGTGGCCAGATAATGACAATCTGCCAGTGGATTTTGTTTGAGGCAAATTTCCCAGCTCCCTGTGGAGCCGTGCTCTGCAGTGAGGCTGTGAGTCCCTTTTTTTTTCATGCACGCTCCAGTCCAACTGGCCTGTTTGGACAAAATAGCCTCTGAAACTTGGCAGTTGCATTTGAAGTCCTCTGTAGTGCCATTTCCCAAGAGATACGGGAAAAACATTCCAGAGAAGTTCATACCCCAGAAAGACCCTACGTGCGTTCTGAAGTTAACGGTTTATTATAGCTCTTTTAATTTTTTTTTTTCTCTTTCATTTTTACTTTGAAGATAAGAGGTGGCAATTGTTGCTTTAAGTTGTTGAGGCCCAGCCCGCCCTTCAGTAAATCATCCTGAAAGTTTAGACCCAATGTTTTTTTATCATATATGTTTGAAAGTTTGCCAGCGATGCTGTACACGTGTACTTTCAGGAGCTACTATCCTCAAGCAGGAGCTGTTGACCCTGCTCTTTTATATGACCATGTGCATCCCCAGTGCTCCATGCATTTGGATAATTTGTGCATGCAAAACAGAGCTTTTTCAAGAACTCATCTTTGGCGTTGTAGGAACACACTATGAGATATTGAGAGATGGAGTGAAGTAGAGAGTTTGTGTGTTGGGAGGAGAGGGGGAAATAGATGATGTGCCAGTAGATGGTAGATGATGTTCAATAATACGTGGCATAGGGCTTGCCTCTCCTTAAAAGTGAATTCAGATTAATAAAGATTGAAGTTTGTCATCTGTTCCAGAATAACTCCACATGTAGATTAATCTTCGATAATCAGTTCTTTGATTTTTAGGAATGATTAGGCTTTTTTTGTTGCGGGTGGCTTCCTCCCGATAGCTGCATACCTCTGAATTCCTTGAAGTTTTGTCTTTTTCCATTTTAGGATCTGGATGATCTGATATCTATTGTACTGGCATAGAGATGAGAATGTGTTTGTGTCACTTTTCAAGAAGAGAGCAGGTAATATTGAACTGGGGCAGGGCTCAGCTGAAATTTAGGAACCAACTGCCATGTCTTGAGCGTGGCCCAGCTGCCAGCGTGTGCCAGACCAGCACCAAGCACCATAGACTTGCTTCCCAGGCGGAGCAGCGCCTGGACTTGCTGTGTGTGCGATTTAACGCTCCCTGCCCAAACACACACAAGGTGCCAACCCCTCCAAATGTTCCTTTTTGGCTCCCAAATGCTTTTGACCACTGTAGCTTTGTAATTTACTGCTTCAAGTCCACAGTGTGCACCTACTGTTAGGTTTAGCATGTGGGTAGTTAGAAAATTCTTCTCTAAGGTATGTATTCGAATAGGAGCATAACATCTGACCACATTAAAGTCCTTTGAAAGATGGGTTGATGGCAAAACTGGTATGTCAGGAGCAGGGTGGGGCCCAAAGTCCGCAGAAGTGTTGTTTCCTATAGCACAGACTGGAAAAAAGTTTCTTGAGAGCTTGAGTAATTTGTGCTTGCTTTATGATCGTGATCTGTAGTGGATCGGTGTAGGTGTAAAAAATACAGTTCATGAGATGCTTGTTACTGTTTCTGAGATTGTCAAAGAACAACTAAAACAAAATACAACCAAAACCAGGACCCCCTGAAGTGTTGTAGAGAGTATGCCAGGAGATGAAACTTTCAGTTTCCGCGTTCCTAAAGTTAGACTCTGAAATCTCAAAACTAAATTAATGCAGTGAAAAGCAGTGATAAACCTAATTGCATGATTTTGTTAATGTATAAACCTGTGCCTCTTTCTGGTTTGTTTTGTATTTGATTTACTTATTGTGAATATATTTAAAGGGTATATTATTGGCTGTGATGCCTATTTACCATGACTAGTCTGTTTGAAGTTACTGTAGTAACAACCAAGAATAAATGTTTGCAGACTTGACTCATTGGATTATAGGAGATGCAGCGTTTCGCTATACGCTGTGAACTGACCCACAGGTTTTCACAGGGAGCTGTTCGGCGATCACAGGGCAAGGGGCAGGGTACTGAGGGTAGCGTTGCAGGAGACCTCTTGGATGGATCCAACTGATCACCGCCGTCAAGTGGGGAAGGCCGTGCTTCTCTCCTCCACACCTCCCTCGCCGCACAGGAGCAGCGTGCTCCTCCTGCTTGCCTTGCGCTGGCCCCGCTTCTCGCCTGATCCCACTGCTGAGCTGCAAACTAACCCACAGCAGAAAACTAGTGTGTGGAGATTTCATGTGCAGGTGTGTGTGCGCGGCGAGGGTGGCAGTTTGCCGCTAGGATTAGTCACTCCGCTGTCCTGAGTGGCAGAGACCCGCACGGTGGCTCGAAACCCCAGCCCTGGTGTTAATGAGATGTGGATGTCAGGGGATTCATGTCTGAAGTCGCCTTTTTACAACCACAGGAGGGCTGTACGGACACCTCTCCCACAGAGATGAGAAGACGCAAGTGCAATTTCAACTACTGAAGACCTAGGACATCCCAGCATACTCTCAATTTCCCCCTCCTTTTCTCTGCCAGCCTTCCTCTCCTCATGTACACATTATGACCATCTTTCAGCCTCATGGTCACGTAGTTCTCCCCACTTCCACACGGCCTTTGCCTTACTCACCTCACAGCATGGATGTGCTGTGGGAATGAGCCTGACCTGCCTAGCAAAGAAGGCTTTTTCGGTGTGGAAGATGCCTGTCACATGGCTTGAGAAGCTGGCAAGTGTGCTGTGAAGGAGGCAGAGGAAGAGGGTCAGGGCACATGCCAGGCAGGTGATTGCTGCCCTGTCCTTGCTCCTGCTGTACGGCTCCTCTAGGAAACCACACCAGTCACTTAAACCACACGCTTCACAGGTGGTTCCCTCTGTTTCTAATTTTCTGGGTTTCTGACCTGAAAGCATAGGGTCAGGTTTGCAGATGTGCTGAGAGCTCACAATAGCAACTGAAGTCAATGGGAGCTGGGCTTTGAACTCCTGCTCAAGTACAAAATCAAGCCCAGGGAAGAGGACCAGAATTTAGAGGAAGCGTTTGACCTTGTGTTTTGTACCATTTTTACCCATACCACAAAAGAACGATGCTCCCATCCTCTCATCTTACTGGTACATGGAGAAGATCTAATCATCAGGCTTTTCAAGTGCTAAGAGGCTGCTATCATGAGTGCCTAGGAAAGGAAACTAATAAAATTGCTATCTGAGCAGCAAATAAGTCACAGGACGATGTGCTGACAAATGAGAATGCAAATATTGAACAATGTTTCATTAAATGAACGCTGCTATTACGAGAAATAATAACTTGCAGATGCAGGCAGGAGTATGTCTGATGTCTGATAAGCGCTACGGGGTCAATCTGACACGATCTTCCTTCTGTTTTTCAGACTATTGGCGAGTCAGAAATGCCCAGTGTTCTGAACCAGGTATTGCCAATGATCAAGTCTTACAACGAGAGGACGAAAGATGATTATACCTGCGAAGACTTCCTTGTCTTGCTGGTATACATGTATTCTGTGGTCGGAGAAATGAAAAATGGCAAAGAGCTGGACGCAGCTGAAGAAGAGGTGAAAAAGGCCCTAGTCAAGGCCATTTGTGATGAGCCAGAGCCATCTCCTGTGTTGCAGAAAATAACAGGTAAGATTCTGCTTGTGTGGTGAGAAATTGGATGGCTGTGAACGCGGGAGCTGGGAAGAATGTATAAAAGCGGCTTGACTCGTCTGTGGTGCTGAGGGTACGTGAGTAAGCACAAGGATTTCCTGTAGACTTGTTCCGTCTCCTGTGTTCAGATATGCCAGATGCTGACAGGCTGTCCTTGAATAGTGCTGAGTCTGATGAAATCTCTACAAGTTGTTCTTTTTGTTGAAGGTTGGCTAAGTTTGTGTGTTTTCATAAGGTAATCTTTTCCACAATTTCGTTCATTGATCAGTGTAAAGTTGACCCTCGGAAGTCAAAATTAGTCCTGGAAACATGCTCAGTGAACCACAGTTGCTTTGTGAATACGAGGAGCTGGCCTGTCTGGCATAAAAGAAGAAATGTGTCTAAAACCAACATTGAGCTTTTTGCTGAAATGACATGAACATTAGCCTTTAAAAATAGCACGCTAAGCTTTTTTTTAGATGAGCGCTCATGGAGTAGAAAAGCCCTAACCTCTTGCTGCCAGTGTCACATTTTAGAAAAAAAAAATGTTAAAAAACATTCATTAAAATGAATGAACTATGGCTCGAGGGTGGCGTGTCTGAATGGCAGAAAGGATCTTGCTTCCTGCTGTCACTTTTCTCAGTATTTGCTAATAGAGATCAGGTCGTTGACCAGGTCACCTTTGAGATAGGAAGCACATGAACATAAATCAAAATGTTGTAAGGAGCTTACAACTGAAAGCCTTTGCCAAGAATGGGCCTAAGTGGGAAGTCTCAAGGGCAGTGGAGTAATTCTATGTTGGTTATTCTGGTATCATTCCCTGTGGATGCTTGTGCTTCAAAATACTGGTGTATTGGTATGTGTATACGCTAGGTGTGGTCTGACCAGTCTGCTGCTGCTTTGAGTGTAAAGTTTAATGGTTAAAAGACTCTTACTGTAGAAATGGGCATGTTCAGTCATATTTGCACTGTGCTGTTATTTTAATACTCCTGGCCGTGGTGCCCGCAGTGTTCCAGGCTTCTTGTAGACTTTTGCTCTCCTGTTTTTCAAAGTGTGCTGCACGTCTTGTCCACTATATGGTGCTTCTCTCACAACTTCAGTGGTGTCTTCTACTGGATGCGGTGCAGTCATTTCTAAACCTCCATTTTCATATTTTGCCTTTTCTCCCATGATCAACAGTGTTTTGGATCACAGTTTTATGAGTTTCCCTTCGTTGTGTCTAACGTAAGTATGGGAAGATTTGAAGTCTCTAAAACTTCAGTCAAGTACCAAAGAGAAGCTGCATTCCTGCGTACATAGATGCTTCCCTTGTTGCTCTCTATGCTCTCAGGTTATGTAGTTGCAAGTACATATGGAGATCAAAATAGACATTGTCCTTGTCTTATGTTCCATGACCTGTCAATAATTCCATAGTTTTTATGAATATACTTGTATGCTCGATTTCCAGTGTTCCTGAGTAAAAGTGAATATCCGGGAGTTTGCTCTCAACTTCTGGGCAGGTGAGCAGGTGAATGAATGTTTCAGTACAAAGATTTTTCAGTTTATAAAATAAAATTACTTCTGTCTTTTTACATGGTGGGCAGACTGTTGGAATCATGGTGGGTGTCTGAAGTACGGCATTCATCTCCTTAGACATAAGATTTCACTCTGTTATGTGGGGCATCTGACTATGAAACAGAGAAAGCCTTGACACTGTGCAAGCACTGTTCAGCAACAGCCAAAGCATTCGTGTGTTATCAACGCGAGTTTAGCCACAAATCCAAAACACAACAGCGTACAGGCTGCTGTGAAGAAAGTTCACTCCATCCCAGCCAGACCCTGTACAGGTAGTTTTAGACCAAGCACGTCATTATTGCGTTATGAAGTTAATTGCATAACACAAAGCCAGAGTCCTTGCATCCTTCTATTTCTCTATCTGTGTGTTCAGCACAATGTTTGTGCTTTCTGCACAAGTGTGTGATAATATTTCCCCTTGCTTGCATACTTTTTTGGTTCATCAGCATTCTCTGGTTTCACATGTTATTTAGAATGACAGCTCTTTTTACTTATTCATAAAAGAGGAAAAAAAATATTAAAACTTGTTGTCATGACCAAAAATAAGGATTGTCTTGGGAGGAAAGTATAAAACGGAATTTCTAGGAATGCCCCTTAGGTAGTTTTCAAGCCTTTATTCATCCAACGGGTTGCTTTCTCAGCATTAGTGGAATTTGCTGAATTTGGAATTTGCTATATTTGCAGTACAGTTGAATTGGGAAGACTGAGAAAACATGAGTGGCCTTAGACCTACTCTTCCTTGACCTGTATTTTGCCAGGCCTGTGTTCTACATCCTGCTTCGCTCTGAACCTTGGGTACCTTGCTCACTGCTTGAGAGGCAAAGCAAGTGAAAACGGTACAAGCACCTGCAAGCTTTCTTTCAAAGGCAGAGCAGGAGACTTTCTTTGTAGCAGGGCTGAAAGTCGGGGAATAGATGGCAGTGCCAGTTTCTCCTTTTGATGCAATAGCGGATATAATGCTGAGACATCTTCTGCTTCCCGCAGAACGTGCTATGAGCTACAGACCGGCTATTCCTTTTAGCAGATACAGGCTGGCATGTTTTTACAAGGTCAGCCCAGCTCTGCAAGTTAGCAAGAGCCACAGATCTGGACAGGTTGCGGTCCAGACCTACAGCGTTCTGGCCTCGTTTTACTCTAAGTCAGAAACAAGAGCAAACCTTTTCTGCTCTTAAATGGTCACAATAGTTACTTAGACTAAAATAAACTTCAGTAATTCTTGGAAACTCTCATTCATGATCAGAACAAAGCAAAATGTTCCCGGTCTTTTATTTTGAGTTTTCCATCAAGGTAAATGGTAGGAAGAATGTTAAATTGGACATGTCAGGAGAGAAGAGTAAGCCAGTTACTGGGTAGATTCAAGACACTGCCTGCTGGCTCACTCCTCGCCTCCAGGTTCCCATGTGGGACCCAAGTTCCTGAATATTCAATATCCGTTCTGCAGTAAATCTGCTCTTACTAAGGAGCTTAACCTGCAGAGCTGCAGGTTTAAGTTTCAAACCCTGCTAGCGATGCATGATTGGACAGTTTTGGTTATAGCAACAGATAGCAAAATTCATAGTTGCCTTTAAAAAGGCATACTTTGTAGGCTGCAAAGCCAGGCACTTCAAAGTTGAGAAATGCCGGTAACTCAGTTTCCCATGCAACCATCATTTGACTCCTGTGTGCATTGTAGCACAGTCTTCAATTCTGTGATTATATAGTGTGTTTTCTATGAACCATGGCTGCATTCACTGCATGGACTGAACACCACAGAGAACCAGAAAAACATGGCTTCAGTTATTCTTACACATGATGAATAAGTACTAATAAAGTAAGTGAGAGTCTATATATGATATTCAGCAAGTAACTTTCTCTGGGTCTCAGTTTGCAGTTCATGAAGTGGACTGGCACTCTCAGCTTTGTGCGACTCATTTTGGAACTTGAAAAAGAAAAGCATTAAATTACATTTTCAGGTATTAGTGATTACATTTCTTTGAACAGAGGGGACTTTGTGCTCTGCTTCCCGATACACCTGGTGCCTGATGTTTTGGCTTTAGTTTGGTCCCAACACTGTACTAAGGCTGTTTGGTTGATTTAAGCTGAAATTAAAAGCTGTATCTCAGCTGTGGCTCTGAACCGCTGCCTAAGCCTTTTGCTTTCCTCTTCTCTGCAAAACACGGAAGGTGTGCAGTCTTGACAGTTATACAATTTTGTTGGTTTTATTTGTTGTTCCCATGGAGTCACTTGAGAAATAAAATGCAAAACCCTTGTAAAACTTTAGAAAACTTGACTTTTGAGGTCAAGTCATCAGTTGAAATAATAGCCGGGTTTATACGAGGTATCTTTTATTCCTATTAAACTTGCTAAATGTAAACTTACTTATGCTTGCCTGAGTCTATGCCTATAGGAAGTCTCCAGGGATGTGACTACCTCGCAGAACGAAGTGCAAACCTCCCCCAAAAGATGCAGCTCACCAGTGCATGGGGGGTGTTTATGCTGTGTCTGGGTTTTGGTGTTACCTAGTGAAACTGGATTAGTATTTGCAGTAGTGGAAAAGAAAGCGATTCTCAGAGATGTTAGTCTATCCGCCCAGTTGGCCACACTGGATTTCCCTGGTGTAGCCTAGATGATTACAGCCCTCTACAGAATATGTTAAGATGCAGCACTTGCGTAAGCTTATATTGTGAAAGAAGCGTAAGCACTCACAGTTTCCTGGCTGTTGAGTGGTAGGCTTCTCAACCTTATTGTTGCCTGAACATATGTTTTCCAAAATATTTGTACAATAACATTCTGCGTTTATGTAACACCTTGTTTCACTGAAGCACTAAAAATATTAATTAAAATGAAAACGCAACACGTTAATCACTCAATGAGATTTAAGAAATAATGATACAGTTTTTCTGCGTGCATAATAATATAAAAGTATATTAGTGGTGTTGTGTTTGATGGAACTGTTAAATAATACGTGTTGTGGTAGACTATCTTAATGCCTTGGGTAATAAAACTGAACGTAACAGTTCCAAGATTTCTCCTGGGTGTAATTTACCGCAGACATATGTTCTTCATCACTGTTTCCAGCAGAATGTTACAAATTGGAGGGGAAACAGAATAGACCAAAACATAATGGGAAATGATGCTTTTCAACAGAATGCTGGGTTTGGGGGCATTTGGGGGAGAATGTCTTTTTGGCAGCTGTTTTAAAAAAAAAGCTGTAAAACATTGTATTTATTTTATCATCTTATCTGTTCATCTAGTTTTGTAAATGTCCGTGTAGAGCTGTGTACAGCTACAAATGTATGCAAAAGTAATGCTAATAGAGCCGCAAGGCAATTAAAAATCTATTTTTTCAGCTGCGCCGTTCTCTTTTAAATCTGCAAATCTCTGTGGGAGCTTTGTAGAGCAGATCTGCCTTTCGTGGTGTGCTCTGGAGGCCAGCAGGCCAGCCGGGCTGCGGGGCAGCCAGCTACGCTGCCCACGTGCAGGAACTCTCAGCTGGTAGGGCTGTAGGTATCAGTTGCACCTTCTCAAGCATAGGTGTAGCAGAAACTCTCTTGTGCCAGGAACTGCTGTTTATCAGCCTCTAAAAACTGAAATTTTTAATCATAAAGTGGATTTTTTGACTTTTTCCTTGCTTTTTCTAAATTCTGTGTGTTGAAGAGTAGGCATCGCTATATTTGGTTAGACACACGGTGCCTTGGCTGCTTCTGCTTCTGATTGTCCTCAGCACACAATTCTTGGGGGGAGATGTTGCACATTAATGAAGTTACACATTAATGAAGGTGTCAGTACCTTACTGCTAGCGTGGCCTAAGTATCATGAATCCTAAAATCAATCCTGGTTTTGCAATAAGCATTTACACTCCTAGACAGGGGTGGCCAGTTCCTTCGGAGGACAGGCACACTTACTTTTGTTTGGCTGTGGTCTTGGCTTCACTGCTGGTTTGGAGCACCCACTTCCCAAACCTGGTTATATTTTGGATAGGTAGGTATGAAATTAGGTCCTTGGCTGAGGTTATAATGTAGGCCCTTTAGATTTGATTGAATGTACCACCCGCCTTGTGTAGGAGAGGGCTTCCCCAGCTTCACAGTGGAGGTGTAGCTCAGATATCAGCTAGTGATTTCTTCTCCCCCCCCCCCCCACATTCATGCAGTTCAGGAAAATATTGTGAAACTACCGTTGTTTAAAACCATAAAATCCAAGAGCAAATTCTGAGTGATTTTAAATTTTCTGTGCTTTTATCAAGGGTATTTTCTATAAAGTTAATAAAGTTTCCACTAGTTAAGTGAAAGGCTAGCCCTATCCCGCCCTGTATAATAGCTTATTTCCAAGTAATCCATGAGTTTCACAACAGAACTGATGAAAAAAAAATTCATGACTTGAAGAAAACATTTGCACTTTTTAAATTTTATTTTGCTGTTTATTGAATTTAATCCTTACTACAAAGAGACTTTTTTCACAGGTTCTTAAAATCAAAACACATTATTAATGGGAATATGTAGACAAATTAGAGAATGGTTAATCTGGTATTTCTATGCTGAGAACTATAACTGGCTATGTTCATCCAAAATAAAATAAAGCTGTAACCACATTGTTTCTTGCTATCATTTAGGGAAATAATAGAAAAATCAAAACTAAATATTGTCCCTTCTCAGTTTTCAAAGATTACATAATTCAAGAAATTCAAAGTTCTGTTCTTTATTTTGAATATTTAGAGAAGTTTTAACAAGCTGTGCTGTCTTCAAGGCCTTCTCAAGAGCTTCCATTTTGCCCGTTCATGCTTCAGGAGCTCTGCATTTGCATTGTCTGCACAAAAAATAAAAGCAATGTGTTAGCAATGCTGGGTCCTGCTGGGGCAGTCCTGCAGGTCTGGGGTACAGGACTCGAGCTTAAGGATTGCTCCTTGATTCCAGCCGTGCGTGGGAGTCTGGCTGCCAGTAGGTTTAATAGATAGGGATCAGCTCCCCACCAGAGCGAAGGTTTATAAACTAAACTGTTTATGTTAAAAGTTCATAGAGTGGGTTACGGGGGGTGGGGGAATACCTCAACACATCAAACAGCTAAACATTTTGAATGTCCAGACAGGCTGCTCTCTGAAATACTGATTAGCTGCTTCTAGTCCCTGACGCTAAAGAGTCGTCGTCACTCCTAATGTTCGCAGGACAGCATCGCACTCTGGTTTGAATTAGGAAGAAGACCTCTTCCCACCAGGTTAGGCTGTTGTATGTGCTGATTAGAGGCTGTGCTGTTTGGGGAATCTGCTCTGTCCCATAGCCTTCAAGTCGTAACTGCTGCTCTGTAATGAAGGCAAGCGCCAGAAATGCCACTACGTATGGTCTGTGTAGAGCTAAATCTGCTGTGGTTTAGAGAGGAGCTGTATCTGTGGTCCAGCAGTCCCAGAGGATGGTAGATTTGACGTTCACCCTACCAGGAGCATTGGGAAGACATGAGCAAAGCTGCTGCTTGGCTGGGCACGGGGGGCTGCGTAGGGAGCTCCTGCAGTTTAATTAATGAGATACTGCCACTGCTGCAACACTTCAGTCCTTTGCTTCGTGGTAACAGAGCTATTGAGAAAAAAGATCACTTCACGTGTCCCAAGTTATTAATCTGACTTACACAACGGTCACAAGAGGATTGGATTGTTGTGACCTCTCTGCAAAAATGGGGAGAAATGGGGTATGCACCGAAGCACTGACTTTGCAGGTGCACAGTACACGTCCTAATTTTTGTCAGCTCTGTTTAGTATCCTTGAGCTCTCCAAGACCTCAGCACCTCTCCACTGTGACCTTTCTAAAGGCTTCTTCCCATTTCTGTTCAAAATCCATGATTGGCAAATGGGAGATGAGCGAGCCATATCAGTGGTCACTGATTTCAGGCTTTGTATCGCTCCCTGGGTGGATTCCTCGGCTATTTCTCGGCTGGGAAACATGGGGGGTTTTCTAGAGAACTGTTTGGGAGACAAATTGTTTGTATTAGCATTCTGGATTAATTTATATCTAAATTTGCATATGTATATTTTTTGCATGTCTTCAAAAAATCAGGCATATCTTAAAAATCAGTATTAAGCTGTGGTACTAGAGATGAGAAAATCAGGCCACTCTGTACATATACAGGGATATTTTATTTGGATTTCATGATGTACATTAAAATGTGTGGTAGAAGACAATCCCAATGGAAGCCCAGTGGTGTTGGGGTTTTTTTAATTTTTTTTTAAACTTTCATATGTTGTCTGTTTATTTTGTGTTCAGCACCTGGTCTCAGTTGGCTCCAAACTGGATAGTAATTTTCATTGAAGTGTTTATAACATGAAGTCTTTTTTTTTCTTTTTTAACATGAGACATATGCCTGCAGCTCTGCAGGCCGCTGTCTCATTGCCAACTTAGCAGGACAGCCAACTGCAACAGGAAACTGATATGGTGCAATTTTCATTAATGATTTGTATTCTTTTTCAGCATGCAGATTCAATAGCATTTAGAAGATGCTCCTAACATCAAATATCTCTTCGCTTTAAGCATAAAATGAAAACAGAAGCTGCTTTAGAATTAGTTAACTTTTTAAAAGGTACTTGTGTATGTATGTGGCAAGGCTAAATCCTTTTTTTCTTCTTTCCATTCGAGTCACTTCCTTGCAAAACCTTAAAGTTTTGGCATATTGTAAAATTATGAGTAAATTCTTGCTGTTTTGCAGAGCACACCCAGCCTGGCAAACCAAAAATGGTGAAGTATTAAATAACTGTCAAATTAGGAGGGGAAAAAAAAAAAGAAAAAAAAAGGACTTCTTAGTAGTCACCACCCATATGACAGAAATCTACTGAGATTTGGGGGTTTTGTTTTTCTTTTGCACACAGCCACAAATGTTAAGGTGTTTGGTGTAGATTGCAAAATTTTGCTTTGTTACATTTGAGTGCCTTCTTGTAAGAGTTTCTAAGTATTCTATTAAAATTCTTGTCAGTTTGGTATCTGTTTTGAATACCACGCTTTGTGCTGGATCTGATGGCACAAGGACAGACAGCATTGCATCCGCTGAGGCATTGAGGAATGACTCTCAACTTTTCTAGCTGTTTTCTTCAGCTCACTGGTGGTGGTAATTTTCTTCTGCTTACCATGAGATTTTAGCAGGGGTGAATTTTGTCCTTTGAATTTTGGACAGTCAACCTATTTCAGGCTAGCAATCTCCATGTATTTTAATGATGATGCAATATGTTGAAATCCAGTATTCAAGAAGTTGAGCCCAGCTGTAAAATGGAGTCATAAGGCAGTGCGTTATTGCAGTGTTAAACCAAAAATATCTCTTGAATAATTGATTATAACCCATCTTTTATTTTGCAAAACCTTTGCTGTGTTGGTCATCTTAACATCTCAACAGCAGAACCAGGAATATAAAAATCACACTGAAAAGAATTTCTAGAACGTAATAAATAGCTCAGCAAATTCATGGCTTAAACATACATCACTTGTCTGTGCAGCTCACTAGTTAGCATGCCCTAATCTTCCCCTCTTCATCCCAAGCTTTGGAGGCTCATGGATTTTGGCTCTGGATTTCTTCTCATTCAATCATTCATTAGAGTCAAGATAAATTGCTTTCACATATATTACATTTTAACGTCATGTTCTGCTTCTGTATAAATCAGTGTGAAAACATACAGTGCTCCTCCTACTCGCAACAGTCCTGAGATCAAGCTTAAGGGACGGATCAAACTATCATGATGTGGTCCATGGTTCAATTCTGATGCAAGGGGATAAGCAGGATTAAATATTTTCATTGATCTGTCAACCTTGCTAATACGACTTCTTCTAATATAACAATTTAAATACCTTCCTTAGAATTGTTGTTAGTGCTATAACTGTTTTGTTTTCAATAACATCTAAATATTTTCATGTACTGCAGAAGTTCAGAAGCACTACCTTATTTAAATGAATGCTTTGTCACAAATCTCTTCATGCGTACTCAAACCCTTACTATAAACCTAAGAGGCAGATCTCTCATGGTCTTGAATTTTAAATCAACATGGAGAAGGTGCGCTCATAGTCCTTTTCTCCCTATTTGTTCTTGTTTAGTTTTAAATTTTATAGTTGAGTAAATGTCACCTCTGGTGGTTAAAGTTCAGGTCAAGTTACATTTTGCTGTGACCCTCCTGCTCTCTTTTGCAGACACTGGGACTGTGGTCTGTCAAGACAGGAAAGTTCACAGATCATAGCCTGAGGATTTTTTTTTTCCCCTCTTTTTCTTGGATATCCTTTCGTCAGGCAAGGAGAATAATGTTTGTAAAATTGGATTGAGGGAGTTCTGCTAATTGAGAGTTTTGTGTAAATAACAGTGATGTTTGTGCCCTACACAATTTTAGAAAGCATTATGCATCACTGAGGCTGGTTTAGAACCAGATGTCTGATTCTCTTTTAAATTCCCACTCTATTCATTAAAATAAACGTTGTGGAAATACTTGCCTGATGAGAGGTGGCAACAGCCAGTCATAGTCAATTAGACACATTTATTTAATGAAAAACAATACAAATATGTATTTGACTTTCATGGATTTGTGTTAATGTAGGGAATGTGTGGATATAATGTGTGAATGTTCCTGGTTTATTCAAATTTCCTTCTTCAGGCTTTTGTTTCTGGTGCTGTCTGTGCATATTTCTTTTACAAATCTGTGTACACCATGTGTATTGATGTAACCCCAAGACTTAAAAATAGAGGGAGAGATAGATTCAGTCTTTGGGGAATGCTTATAGCCACGGTGAAGTGCTGCTGCCTGTTCACCAAGCAGAGCTACCCAGATGACAACTTCTTTTCCAGGCTGCTACTGAATATCAGCACATATGTGCCCAGGAGGCTCCTCGGAGATATGCCGCGATCCCGACGGAAATTCTACCTTTCTTCCTTCCTACCTTTCTTCCTTATGCTCTCTTAAACTGTTGAGCAATTGGAGAATATATACATATGGCTGTCGTGGTTTAATCCTGGCCAGCAACTAAGCACCACTCGCTCACTCCCCCCACAGTGGGATGCGGGAGAGAATCGGAAAGGTAAAAGTGAGAGAACTCATGGGTTGAGATAAGGACAGTTTAACAGGCAAAGCAAAAGCCGCACGCGCAAGCAAAGCAAAACAAGGAATTCATTCACCGCTTCCCATCGGCAGGCAGGTGTTCAGCCATCTCCAGGAAAGCAGGGCTCCATCACGCATAGCGGTTACTTGGGAATACAAACGCCATCACTCTGAACGTCCCCCCCTTCCTTCTTCTTCCCCCAGCTTCATGTGCTGAGCATGACATCCTATAATATCCCTTTGGTCAGTTGGGTCAGCTGTCCTGACTATGCTCCCTCCCAGCTGCTTGTGCACTACTTAGCAACAACTAAAACATCAGTGTGTTATCAACATTCTTCTCATACTAAATCAAAACCACAGCACTGTACCAGCTAGTAGGAAGAAAATTAACTCTATCCCAGCCAAAACCAGGACAATGGCAGAGGCTTGTGTTAGCTTAAAGGAGATTTATTAGAACGGAGGCCGCAAATGAGAAAAACCTAATAAAATAAAATTTTGGAAAGAGCTTTACTTCCAGTAGCCTTGCCTAATAGCAGATGAGAATTAGGAGTCAGAGAAAGAGAACCTAATTCTTCAGTTTCTTCATCATCTTTTCTGCCCCTTTCTTCCATCTTCTCCATACTCTGCTCACATTAGTGCAAATCCTGTGCACTAAGTGAGGAAGAAATGGCAAAAGAAATAGTAGGGGCTAATCGATTGCATCCATGTCTTAATGTTGTTCATGCTGGTGAACTGTAATTCTGGCATTTGTTAACTTTTGAGTGCTTACCTTCACAAACTCACTGTTGTTCCTTTGATGCTTTCAACGTAATTTCCCAAGTAAGCAAACAAAACACTTAAAAGCTGAAACAACATTTTGACTGTAGAGAATGATACTTATTTTACTGGCAAGTTCAAATAATTTGGCTGCACATCAGAGCTGTCTGCTGCTTGCACTAGTGAAGTGATCAGTGCAATAGCAGGTTGTCTTCCAAATGGACCAAATGTTTACCGGCGGGTAAACATACCACACAGGCTTTGCAGGTATTTGACAGCAACAGAGTACTGAGGTTTATGAATAATTGATTCAGTTTGAGATTTTCTGCCTATATTCCTTTAGCTTCTTTTGTCTTTTCATGCCACAGCTCTTTTCTCCCACCATCCATGTCGTATCCCTCACTGTTCATCTGTTTTTACTGCTGCCCCCATTTCCAGCCCGCTGCCCCAGTTCTTCCCTCTGCCTCTCCATCACCTATATGGATCCAATCTGCCCGTAGCTCCTTGCTACGCTTCCTTTTTTGTCCACCTCCTCCTAAAGTCTTCCTTTGGTCTCCCCAGGCTCCCACCTGTAGGCTGTCTCGCACCTCTGCTGCATTCATATATGTGAAGTATCTTCCTATCCTTCATTATTCCTAATTTCAGGTCAAGCATTTATGGTGGGGAGACTTCAGTGACCAGTTGCTGTATCCCCAGGTGAAAATGCCATGTTCTTAACTCTCCCACTCATAGATCTCCTCTGTTCCCCAGAACAAGCTATTGTAGGACAGTTCCGGCCACAACTGGGTACCAAATTCATTTTTAAAAAGGAAAAATTAAAAATAAAATTAAACAAAGGAATTATGCTTATTTTTGTGTAGCTCCCTAAAACCCCTCTGTTCCTACATTACTCTCCCGAAATACTTACTTGTACCAATCAGGGATGGAAGTGGAGTACGCCGCGTTTGTTCCCACCACCCTACTTTAACCCAGGTTTAAAATAGGAACCTTCTCTGTTTGCGTGTATTTTTATGGCCACAGAAAGAGGTTTTTCAAGGGCATGATTCATCTTGTTTAATTGGGTGCCTTGAACCAGCCTTATGAAGTACCTGTCCCTCGATTCCCAAGGGAGAGGTGTGGGAACCATCCTACACCAAGTTGTTTATGTACCTACGGAGCAGGCATACCTGCCTGCCTTGTGACGTGTCTGCAAGGAGCCGCAGCAGGATGGTGATGGTCAGTGCCCAAGCTGCTCCTGGGGGCTTCATCAATAAAGGTCAGGTTGCAAAGGTTGGGTGTTGCTTTATTTCTGTTCATAATTATTCATTTGTGCCTTTCTATTCGCTTCACATTCTGCAAATCCCTTCTTTCTTCAGAAATAGTCTTCTATTGAAAGTTCATCTCCTTTCACCGGCACTATCCTTGTCTGGATATTTTATTTCAAGTTCATGGCCCCTAAGTTACGTTCATGGTGGTTCCTTCTCAGTTCTTGTGTCTTACACAGCATTTCTCTGTGCAGAAAATACACGTTTATATTTCGAGAAACAAGAATATGTATAAGTGATACTATATACTCATTTACAGCTGGTTTTATGAGACAAGAAATTACAATCTTTGTTATTTTTGCTTCCATTTTCCATGCCCATTTACCATCTGCTTCTCCAGCAACACAGTGTTTCTGGCAGATAGGTAGGAACTGGCAGTGCATCATGCCTTTTATTTTGCAATAAGTGGGGGTTTCCGCACTTTACAATGAACGTGTCCCTTCCTTAACTAACTCCCTCGATGGCCCTGGGTTTGAGGTGCCGTCTTGTGTATTGCCTGTGCAAATAACTTCTTCCAGTCTCTTACTTGTAGGGTAGACGGAGCGGTTTGGTTTGTTTTTCCTTGTAGCAGCTGTGATTGTTGAATTTAATATCTATTTGATTCTAGTATATTCGCTAGTATCTCTTTCCTGGTTTCGAGGAGATAAACTGGGATGAGTCATAGAGCACTTATTCCCAGAGATAGCTTCAGCAATTGAAAAGGGACCATGAATACTTCAGGCAAAAGTACTAGATATTAGGCATAGATGGTATGAAGGTCACTGGGTTTTGTTATTTTTTCCCCCTCCCTAAGTAGATGAAGTTCTCTTCAAACAGACTGCAGAAATACCAATTAGTGTGCTTCATTCCGAAATGTAATCAAATTTAAAATGTAAAAAATCCCTTTCGGCTACAGTATAATCGGGGCCCCTAATTATGGAAGGCATATGTTCCCCTCCATCTTTCTTCCGTCCACCCATGTAGATAATTGTCCTTCTCAAATGATTTCTTCTTTGTAAAAATCTTTGTGACGTTCTACTCCTGGTTTGCTCAAAGCAACGCTGTTATCTGGTGCATTAGGTTTGCGTTGTTGGATTCTTGCAGGATAATATACAATATAGTTACACTGATTACTTGCTATTTCGTGTGTCATCTGTGTTTTGGAATATCTCAAAGCTTGTCAGTCTTCCGCTGGGGATTACATCATTTTGGGGGTCTCAACCGTTCTGAAACAAAAGCATACTTCAGTGGTAAAATATGTATGCCCGGACAGCTGGCAGTCTTTCAAGGCTCCAAACTTGACACAGAGTTAATCGCAGAGAAATGTATTTTCTTCTATTCATAGTAACTAAACAATTATTTCCATGCTTTTTTCCCCCCCTTTTTTTTCTTTCTTAATGTAGGGTTTTCTTTACGGATGGTAATTACTGACATAAAATACATTTCTTTGGTTTTTTCCCAGCCACTGCAGTATTTATTCTGGGGTGGTGATTGGTTTCTGCGTGGTCTTTGAATGTTTTGGCAATGGTCAATTCAAATTAATAATTGTTCCTTTAGTGGTAAGCCTGATCTTGTTTGAAACACGCAAGTGTCTCTGTTATTAGCTTGCCTTTTTTTTCAGGGGGAGACCTTTGGGGAGAAAGTTGCCTGCACTTGCTAAGCTACCTGGTCCTGTATTGCATTATAACAACAAATTGGTATCACAGACCGTACCACTCCATCACATAAGGACTATTTATGTGGTAAAGGCTTGATAAGGGTTGAACTGAAACACAACTTGTTGTACTAGGATGAATTTCATCCCAATATCCACCATACAAAACAATGAAAACAAATGGTTTCAGAGCTGTTATGAGAAGATGCTAGAAAAAACAGCAATGCAAAATTGGACCAAGAATTTGCCACGTGCGTACTTAATCTAGATTTTCGTGCTATTCTTACTACTTTGTTAGGTTTAAAAGATATACGCTGCATTTAACTTGTTCTGAGGAAAACCTGCCTGCCAGACTACCAACTCCCAGCTTTTATTTAGGCAGCCCACTTCCAGGCTCGTGCCCTGGTGAGTCCTGTTTCGGTACCAGCTTCTGCAGTCGGGCTCACCTGTAGACGGACAAAGCCTGCTTTGGGAGCTGCTGCATTCAGACATACTGTGTGAATCTCTCTCGCAGACCCACTAGGTAAGGATGTAGCCGAAATGAAAACACCTGCAGAACATTCTTGGCTTCAACAGAGTATCTATTTTATTTTCCTAAAATATTATTTCATCAAATATTTTTATCATATCTCCCTAATGTTAAAAATTTGCCTTTCCATTTGAAAGAGGATTTAGGCATAGAGTTTGAGTAACTAATATGAACTAATAATAACATATATAAAATGTAAATGAACTAATAATATTAATTTATTTTAATTTGGCATATAGTACCAATAAATAAATTACCATTGTTGGGGATATATGTGTGGATCTATTTCTATATTTGATTCACCAGAAAACTTGCGTGAGTTAACTTAATAGCTTGCAGAAGGTCAGGTTTCCTCTTGATTTTTTTATAGATTTTTTTTGAATTTGCAAAGATTTCAGGTTAAAAGAGTTATGGGAGTGGGGAATTTATGCTTTTGTTTCACATAAGATGCAGACATCACTGGTGTGACAGATGAGTTCTTTCTATATGTAGAAAATAATTTAAATAAGTGGAAAGTGAATATGAAAAAGTTCTGGGATTTTTTTTAAGACTGGAGCTTTCCAAAAACATCCCTTAAAAAAGTTTTCTATCTCCTTTTAATTTACCACAGATTAATGAAATCTATGTCCTCTTAATTTTAGTGGAATTTAATTTTAATTACTTTTTTTTTCCTTGGGTGCAAGAACTTTCCAATATAAAGAGATTAGATGGCCTTCATTCATTCTTTTCAAGGCACACCACTGCCAAAAGAGCACTTCGTAAGCAATGAAGCGGAATTGTGCAAGCTCTTATTGCTGTTTTTTAAATCTACAGCAAATCTGATTTCCCATTGGTTTGCATGCAAGTTATGCAGTCAAGTATCTAAGTATGCAGGTCGTGCAAATTACAAGTTTATCGAAGGGTCAGTATAGTTATCAATGGCAGCTGTTCATAGGATCCTTAACACTGAGCTGAAAATTTCTTTTGATTTGAATGGTTCTCACCCCTAAAACCATTATAAGGTCTCAAGAGCATTACTATTTTTAAGTAAATAGTGGTTATGTCTTTCAGTTTAGTTAGGCATCAGACCAAAGATCGTGGAAGTCAATATGAATTCTTCCACTTACATCAGCATGCTCTGGGTCATGCCCTTAATAAACTGTTGTGTTTGCTATCCAAACCAGAAGAGATTACAGAATGAAAACCGGTGCGGTACAAGCCAAAATGGGTTCAACAATAGCCTGAAGTACTAATTCTACCTCCGGTCAAGCCAGTGGAAGATAAACATCCCACAAGAAGAGTTGGACTGCTTGTTGCATTAAAGTTACCTTTCGGCTAACCTAAGAGCAGTAAAAACGTTTTGGCATGACCGTCTGCCCACACACCGATGTGTTAGTGATGAGAGGTTGGGGTGGGCGATAAAACGCCATGTAAGATTTTGGAGTGTGAGTGTTTATCATTAAGCAAACACTGGCTCATCTGTGAAGTAAGAAAAGGGGTTTGATCTTTGTTTTGAAGGTCTTTTAATGATGATAGAACAATTATATTTATACTGCAGAAGTTTTGAAAGACGTGGTGAAGATGATAGTAACAATTAAGAAGCCCTATATCAGGAACCCTGAAAATATGCTTGGAATAGAAAGTTTGATAGTCTAAAAATTAGGAATTCAGGTATTGTGCTGTATGAAAGTTTCCTAATAAGGAGAAAGAAGGAAATACATGATATTACGCAACATTACTCCATTAGTGTTCAGAGAAAAAAATGGAAGGAAAGAAACAAACCAAAAGACTATATTTAGCCCTTTCACATCATTACATTATAACTGAGTAATCCAGTAGAATTTAAAAAATATTTTTATAAGTAAAAGAAAGGGAAGCAAAATACCCTATTATTAAAAATATTCCAGACAACCAATGAATTCAGGATAAAAAATGTGCAATAGAAAAATATAAGTACCTGGTTTTGAAGCTTGATTTTAAGGCAAGCATCTGCAGCCTTCTCTCTGGAACAGCTTAGAAGAGCAGAATTTTCTGCATTAAACGAGGCTAATTTTTGATGGGTCTGTTTGGCCCTTACTGAATGTCACAGGAGGCATATTCCTAGAGGTGAAAAACATAGTTAGATAGAAAATTTTAGTCTGAACTGAAGGATGACACAAATAGTAAAATGAAAAGTCCTTCACTGGTGGGTCTGAAAGTGCAAAACCTTTCACTTGCTTTTGGTTGGCGAAAGTATTAAGCTCGTGGGAAACCTCAATGATAGTAAACCTTTTTGTCTGTGTGATGCTGAACTTTAGCTTTGCGACAAGAAAAAGCACAAGCTACTCAGATGTGACAATGGTATTCATCTTAAAATTTAATTTTGTTTAGTTTAATTTTTAAAATATAAGCTTTTTTGAATTATCAAAAGGGAACTGAAAAAAATGGTTATCGTTATGCTAAATTGTTGTCTGCTTTCTAGTTTTGTTCCATGCTAAATTATTCCCTTGACAAACAGGATAGAAAGTATTTGTACTTCAGACATCTTATGATTAATCAGCCTCTGTGTTTGTGTCTCGGTTAGTAAAAACAGAGCTACTGTTGAAGGGTGGAAATAATCATGCTGGCTTATGCCTGCGGTCAATACTCCTGCCTCTGTTGGGTACATTTTTTCCAACATGTATCAAATACCATATAGAAGGTATAGCAGTGATTGAGGAAACAGCTGCTAAAGGGCTGTTTAGGCAAAGCCTTTTACTTACACTTTATACAGTTTAGTAGCAGAGGTGCCGTGGTATTATTAGTGGCTAGTTGTTCACCTTAGGTGCCTCTCAGGCAAATTCTGATGGTGGCAAATTCTTAAAAGGTATTTGTTACTACTGGCCCAGGAATGGGGACTGGTTAGGCTGGTGCTCCTCACCCCTAAGAATCAGGTCCATGTAGTTTTTTTTACGGGCTTTACGGTCCAGATGATGGAGCGGTTTCGTTGAAGAGGTTTTGAACACAATTCACCAGCTACTTTGGAAAGATTACCATTAAAGGCCCTTCAGTACAGTTCTCAGTCACCGTGGGGAAAGTGCTCCCTTGCGGTCTCAGCTTTGGTAGAAATTGCTTCTCTGATATTGTGCAGATGCACTCGGAGGGGATCTCGGCTTGGGTTTCTGGCCCTCGGGGGAGGCACCGTGCATCTGAAGTTCAGACTTATCGAAGAGAAGAAGCTGAGCCATGGGTCCGCGCTTTCCCCCACGTGTCTGGGTTGGGTGGAGAGCGGGGCCAATGCTTGGTGATCAAAGTGGAGAGGGGCACACCATGAATACTGGCTTTGTTTCTGAACCCTGTTTATCAAAGAGGAAGGTACTTATTAGCACAGAAGTGAGAAGGGAGTGTTGCTGGTCTGAAAGTCATTGTTATCGGGATTTTTGCATGGGAATAGATGGAGAGAAGAAAATGTTCCTCCAAACACAGCCTTATCCACTAGCTCGTTTCATAATTTCCTTCACACAATCAATTTGCATTCTTCACGAGTGGTGTCTCGCTTCTGTTTTTTCTCTACCAGGGCGAAACAGAAGTAAATGGCTTATTTTCTTGTATGTCTTTGGCATCTTCCACACTTCGTAAGAAACAAGATTTTTTTCTAAAGACGGTCTTGAATACAAGCATTTACATGGTTTAGAATGGGAGAGGCAGATTTTTTTTGACTGATACTTGAAATCGTGCATGCAGCTTTATAGTGTATGTTCTCACTTATGCGCACAAGTGATGATTTGTTCAGATAAAGTTGCTTAGTTTACCGAGGCAAATGCCACACCATGAGCAAGTGCCATTGTGTAAGAAGGTTAGTGCAGAAAAACAAAGCAAAAGGTCAGCATGAAATAACCATGATGATTTATTCATTATTATAAATATTAACGTAATAATGTAAAATTCTTGCTCAGTTTTCTTGAATACCTGCAAAAAAGGTATTTCCATATGTAGGACAATTCAGCAGAAAAGAGGTTCTTTCTATTGGTCTAAGGACAAGTAATGAAAAACTTAACAGTTTCTGGTCACTATAGATCAGCAGAGACTCATAGTGGTTTACAGCATTGTTTTACAGATTGTTGTCGTTTTTAGCTTGATTAATTCCCTGACCTGCTTCACAGTGGAGCTTGTCTGTCAGCTATACCAGCATGGCCGAGGGAGCTGGTTTGCAGCATGGGAGGGTGCTGGAAGGGGTGAGGACTCCTGCTGTCATCCTGACTGCTGGGCCACCTGGACAACCATTTGTTTCATGAACCTTAATTCCACGATTAGCACTTTATCAGCCAAATTCATGGATTCCATAGCTTTCACCAGGGCATCCTCCTGCTTTTTCTGTTCAGTCTTTCTAGTTGTTGAACTGTTGGCGAAATAAAATAGCAGGCAACCGTCCTGGAGATAGGAGAAGTCGTGTCAGTCCTCCTCCAGTGCCCTTCAGCACGTAGCTGGTGCCTGCATTGTGGCAAAAGGTGCATCGTGGTCCTGCAGCTTTTGTCTCCTGCTAATAGCAGAAATGCATCCTAATGAGCAATCAGTTGTGTTGTTGGATAGGTGCTAAATCCCGCTTCCCTTTTCCCTCCCGATCCCCACAGCACTTGACAGCATTTGTCTCTAAGGGCACTGGTTATATCTTTATACGCTCTCCTTTATTCATTTTAATCTAATCTACCTCCCTTACATCATTCTCCTCTCTTCCTGCCGGGAAGTCATGCTGAGGGGAGCTCCCCTGGTCCCCCGAGAGTTGTCTCGGTGAGATATCTTGTGCTGTTGAGGGCCCCTGCATTTGTGGAATGCAGATGGTCTAGACACAAATTGCATTTTGTCTTTCAACATAAAGCATTTCATTTTTAACACATACCTCCGATAAATACAGCAAGAGAACCAGTTAGCAATGGTACCTTAAGGCGGGTATTCCAGCTGTCTTGCAGTTTTATACGGCATCAGTATGGCATATTTTATATGTCCAGCTCAGGAACATAGCTTCCAGGATATGGGGTTGCTAAAAGCAATACCACAGTAGTGTCACTGTGCTAGCTTAACTCCTTGCTGTATTTTTTCATACTTTATTCTTTTTAAGTAGCTGTCGGTTATGCTGCTCCACAAGGGACTACTGCTTCAACACAATAGTCAGACTTATTTTGTTAATCAGAAAGTTATGTCATATCTGGCCACATTTATTTAAGCAACTACATAGCTTAGCCTCCGTTTCCAATTTTTTTGATAGATTGTGTTTTGCCCACAAATCGTACCAATCTCTGACTGGATGAAATGTGAAATTAAATTTTAAAAGTGCAAACAGTATTTATTTTTAATCAGTTATATAAAACTTCCTTAAATGTGCCGAAGACTCTTTAAAAAACTGATTTCAAAGACATTTTGATAAATTTAAATGCAAGTTTTTCCAGTTAATAATAGAACTGACAGATCATAATGTCATAAAAGCTTCACTTGACTAGACCTCATCCGTTGCTATCTAGTTTTTATCTGCAACTTGGAAATTGGTTCTCTGTATCTAGCAAAGGTTTTCTCAGCTTTGAGTGAACTAGGCTTTGAATTGAGCTAGATGAATAAACTGACTGACTTAAAGAAAATGTTCTCCCTGCACCTGCAGAAGAAGCTGCAGCTGCCAAAAGATGAATACTTCAAAAAACTTGGATCCCTAGGATTTAGCCCGTGATTTCTGCCAGTTCAGTACTTTGATGTTCTTTAAAAGTTCAGCACCAAATGCACAGTAATGGGGATTATTATGTAAGTATAGCCCTTTAAAAAAAACCTAACATAATCTTAATTTGGAATCTTAATAAGAAAAAAAATCCAACTTAAATAAAACTGTTTGTTGGTGGAGGTGGTTTTTAATACCTGCTTTTTATTTAGACTCTTGTCTCTGAAATCAGCACGGGCTTTCCGTGTGACTCTCTGTGCAGGTGGTGGAGGTCAGCTGCCAGCAGAGAGAGGTATTCGTTTAAATGAAAAAAAGATAAACCAGGGAGGGAAGCATAATTTCAGTAAGTCACTAGGGATGGAGGGTTTTCATCCAAGGTTTCTGGAAGAATTTCAGAGGAGGGAGCAGCTGCATTACGGTCATGCGTAACTCACTGAAACAATTGCATCAGCAAAGAAACAGATGTGGCCGATAGCATACCTAACTTAGGACAGTGGGTATAATTATGAACCTTACTCTCCTAGTGGCGCTAACAATGAAGTGCTGAAGAGAGAATTATAAAGGCAGGAGGAGGAGATGGCTGTTGAGCCCTGTAAGCACAGGCAGGAAACCTCTGGGATGCAGGGGAGGGCAGTGCCCAGGGCCAGGGATTACAGGAGGCAGCACTGACCCACGCAGGAACTCGCCCTGGTTTTTAACAGCACTGTAGATAAATTCCTGCTCCTCCTGATGGACGAGGGTAGCCATCAGAGACCTCAATCATCAGCAATGGGCTGGTGGGCATTCTTACATCGTGAGGGGAGGAGGAGGGAGCTATTCAATACATAGCCCTCTTCACTTTTGCGAAAAGATTGTGATAATTTCCAGAAAAATCAAAGATCGTGATAATTTCATAAAAAAATTTACACAGTTAGAAAACAGAACTTCACTGTGGACAAATGCAAGGTGGCGAGTGTTGGAAAGAGCACGTAACTGTCTCTTGTCCTGTATCTAGGGAAAATGATGTCTGGCTAGGTTTTTTGCAAGTAAGAGATTAGCTGTATGTCTTAAGCCTGGACAGCAGTTGTCAGATAAATGAATTTAATATTAGCATCTTTCTGAGGGTGTTATTTTGCATAAATTGAGGTTGAAATTTGCAAATGAAATCCTCCTCCTTATTATGTTCAGCTCTTGTCATAAATTAATAGAAAAAGTAGAGAAATGAAGCAATGGGAAGTGAATAGCTGGAAGATCGTATAAGGAACCAGGGTTAGCTGGAAAAGTTTGGAAGAAGCATGGGAAAAAACAAAGTAATCTAAACCATGAGTTTTTGTATGAAGAATTTTGTTCAGAGTTCTTATTTGTCTGTAGTGCGGGGACACTGAAATTTAAATGCCAGGCATCAATGGAGATGGCATTTCAGCTATAGCTTTTGTGTTCCTTTTCTAATGTGAACGCGGGAGGCAGACGCAAACAATCCCGTGGGTGCACGTATGCACTTTCACATACCTCCAGGAAGGTACGTGCCCTGGAAAGTCCGCCTGTAGCTGGAAGATGATTCTGCAAAGGCAAGATCTAAAGCTAAATTCCTTTCTCGTGCTCTTGCTCGAGCAGACTTTGCAGTATTATATCGCAAGCAGTCACGTTGCAGGGAACACATGCTGGTATTTCAGCTGGTCAGGTGTCACATTTTTAAAGATAGCACCCTATCAGCAGAAAAAAACCTCAAATACCAGAACAAAATAAAAAAAAAGAGTTAAATTATATCAGAGATATGGATGAAATATATTCTATTAGTAATGATGATGTGAAATAGAAATAAAAGTGCCATATTTCACAGTTGGACACTTCAAAGGATACTCCTCTCCCAGTAATCCTCTGATCTGCTTCATGTCACAGGTCACCTAAACAGTATTTACAAAACTCCTGGCCAGAGCACTTGTTCAGGATTTAAGGTGTCGCAACTTTTTTTGACATCAAAAGTTCAAGTGCACTGATATTTCTCTGAGAATGTTACATCAGAGTTAATTTTTATGTAGACTCATGTTTATGAATATGTCTCCTCAAGACCGACATGAAACTTGACTGGAGAGGGGGGAAAAGTTTCCTCCTGACAGCTGTGCGATGAGGTTAGACGGTGTCTGGTAGTTAGCTGGGTGCTACTTTGAACATGCTCGAAAAGGTGAGGACCAAAGCAGGAGCCAAAAGGTTTGGCTTAACCATTGACCCACATGTCACTGAGGAATTGGTGTAATGGGAACTCTGGGTTCCCATTACATCTGAATGTAAATATTAATGTTCTCTTCCAAAGTGCTTTGCCACCTTGAAGAGTAAAATGCAACGATAGTAATAGCTGCTATAATTTTGAGCGTGGGCTGGAGTTGGATGTAAAGTCTCACTTCTGGCGCCAGGCTCATTCTGGGAGCTTGGTGCTTGGGCAGTGATGGATTCTGCTCTCTCAGGCAGGCATTGTCCATGGTTGTAGGTGGCCTTTCCGAATCTTCCAAGTCATAAGGGTTTGCGAATTTTATACTAATCAGAGAGTTGCTACTTGCTTCAATTAGGTGGGTCCTATCTTCTACGCTTTCCACAGAGTAAGTTTACCTTTTACTGTCTGTATTACTCCAAGAAAATGACAGCATAAGCTGACTACTGCAAGTTCCTGTGCAGTTTTTTTGCAAACCCTTGCAGTAGGAAAGCTGCTCTACGAAGGCTGTGTGTTAGGCACGTTGGCAGGCGTTTGAAGAGACTTTTTTCATGCTTTTCTTCCTGTTTTGTTTTTACAAGAAAGGAGACCATACTCAAAATATTTCTACAGCACCAAGGTGAAAGGACCAAGTTCCTAGGGTCATAGCTGAAATAAAACTCGACTATTTTAATCTTGCCGGAGTAGGAATGCCTGGTTGCTTTGTCCATGAATGATTTGAAGGAAGAAGGATATTTTTTCAAATCTATGTAATTAAGATGCCTCTTCAGTTCTCCCTGTCCTTCATTTCAATAGGTTTTCAGAGGCTTTCAAACCAGAACTACACAGGGCTCTATTTCAAGTGCGCTGTAAAGAGCTGATAATATAGCCTCTGTGGCTGGGGCACAGAATCTTCCTTATATAGCTTTTCTGAACAGGATACACTTGTTCTGCAACAGATCTTGCGTTGTTTATTCCCGATAACTATTCTCAAGTCAGTATAAATGACACTTCCAGATAACTTTCTTCCTCCCTGATAACAATCTGGTAGTTTATACCACTTTCCAGAAGTGTGTATTTCTGTTTAGTTTTTTAGGGTGCATTTAGTATTTAGTATGGCCAAAGTAGTAATTCTTTCAGTATCTGCCAGCTAGATCGGTTTTGAAAAGAGTCTCTTCAAAGCAATGTCTGTTTAGAACTGACTTATTTATGTGCAGTTTCTGTTCCACAACAAAGCAGTCAAAGAAACGGAGCATCAGTTCCTGGTGCCTGAGAAACAGGCCTGAGAAAAATCTCAGAAAACAGGTATGATTTAGAAAGTCATTTGCAAGAACTCTGTGTTCTGAATAGATGTGTACACTTGCACATTTCAGATCTTATTTTTAAGGCTTTGTTTTTCGAACGAAGCGCTGACGGATGTGGAGGCAACAGTGGGTTGTGCTGAAAGGGAAGTTACGGGATCCAGGGAGGTTACTATCATAGCTCTTCAAGGATGGTGCTCAGGACAGTTATAGGGTCCCATCAATTAGCGTGTTAGGGGTGCGCTCATGGAGGTTGCTGGTGACCCAAAGTTGTCAGTGCAGGGAAAGGTGGGCTGTCATGCAGAAAGAAACTGGACAACGTCAAAGCCTGGTAGAAATGGGCCAGAATTTCATAGGTCAAAATATATGTTGAGGCTAATAATGAGATTTTCTTGGCTGGAAAGAGTCACGGTGGTATATTACCGAGGGATCACAGACAGGTGATCCTGAACTACAGCCTGTTGCTGGTGCATGTCAGGGCAGCAAATTACAGCCGGGCAGACGTGGCATTAATGCTGCTGAATTGGGGATAGGAGATTTCCTCCGGTTCTGTTTGCCCACACGCACAAAAAGTTGACTGTAGCTGAAGCAAGTTAAGAGAACTTGTTGGATGCTAAGGATGGAGTTGTTGGATGCTAAAAAGGCATATGCATTTTACAGGTTGGAAAAGAATGCTTAATAAGAATAGGGAGTGAAGCAGGAGTATCTTAGGTGGGGGCACTAGCTAGTTTGAATTACACAGCATAGCAAAACAAAGGCAAAGAGAGGTTGCTCTCTGTAAATACGTTTGTGAGGCAAAACCCAGGCGAACAGCAGTGTTGACTGCATTTACTAGAGGATAGTACTGGTGTAAAAACAAATAGCATAAACCTGATCATTAATAATGTAGGAAACCAGTAAGAAGTTTCTAACTGTGGAGTAGCACAATTGTAGGAAGGTCAGAGGGAGCAGAAATCCCCCTCTTGCAGCCTGTTCTCCGGACAGAGCTCAGTAAATAAGTAGAACTGTGCAATATGGTGGCCTACAAAAACAAGAAACTAATAACAAGGGACTTAGAATTGTCAAGAAAGACTTTTCCAGTCCTTTTTGTTCCTAAGTTCGAAGTTGACTAATAGATATTGGAAAGCTAAACACAAAGTATCCAGGGGTTTGGAAGAGCTATAATATCTTTCCTGCCATCTCTTTCAAGCATTTTGAAGTACTTTCTGATTTGTTTTCTGTTCTGAAATTGCATTTACTGGTAGAAAAAGGAAAAGATTTTGCTGTACCTCTAGGGGAAAATACATTTTGTTGGATCTGACAGCCCAAGAGAGGTGAAGCTGCTGCAGCTCCATGTCCTCCGGTGCAACCAGTAGCAAGGCTGAAGATGTATTCCCAGCAGCTACATGCACACACAGCATATGTATATGTAAATTCCTTCCTCTGAGTCCTCAGTTTGGGTTTCCCACCTGCCATTGTGTCCCTGTGCTCCTCTGCACTTGTGTGGGGCTGGTGACTCCAGTGATGGGCCTAGGAGTAGCTGGGCAGGGTATTATTTGGGCTGCTCTTCCTGCCGTCATCTCTCTGTGCTCCTTTGTGGGTGTGCAGACGAGGTTTTATCATGTAACCTTACAGTACGAAACTCGGTTTTGAATGTGGTTCAAAGGGCGAGCAGCTCTAGGAGAGAGAGGGGTCTCAGTTTGGTGGCTGCACTCCATAGATCCATGCTTACAGAAGGCAAGACTGCACAGAAATAAAACCTCTAACTGGACAGAGGAGAGCTGGAGAAAGTTAAGACCGAAATATAATATGGATGATGTGATTCAAAAAGGAGGGACTGTTCAGAACAAGAATATAGGAACCATTGAACTTGACTATATTTTCCCAGCAGGCTGGCAAAAAAAATAAAAAAGGAGGAATGCAGCATGGAAATTTCTGGATGATGGCTAATATTTTTGTCAGAAGATATTGGGAAAAAAAATTAAATGCAGACATTCTCATCTGGGTAGGCCTTTATAATGTATAGAAATACTTTGTCCATTTTGAGCTTTTGGGTAAATGGTTTAAAATAGTACTTAAAATACAGATATAGAGGTAGATTTACTTTTTTTTCCAGCAGAGTAGATCATTCTCTCATCTCCCATTTTTGCTTATCAAAGCTTTCCGTTTAAATCAATGGACACATATGGATAATCCTGGAGGATTTTTCTTTAGATATAACTAGCTCTTCCCTAGGTTGCAGAGGATAGATCTTCTACATGTGTTTTTTAACATGGAGCCAGCTCTAATACATGCATGAGAACTGCTTATGTTAAAAGATTGCTGCCCAGGTACCCATAATTAAATTTATGATGAGTTTTTGAATAGCAGTTGTTGATGTGTTCACCGGCAGAGTCTAAACCAGTTTCAAACAAGTAATGGGGAGCTTTCCACATCCCTTTCCCATTCCCTGGAAATTCAGAGACTGCTCTATGCCCTCTGCCAGAGGCACAGAGAAGAAGGACTCCTGGAGTCTTCTCATCACTTCTGGGCTTAGACTCCATCTGAGGAATTCCTGCTTCCCAGCCCTACTAGCACCAGTCTTGGCACTGGGAAATGCAGCATGACACAAGTTCGTGCTTCAGTTGATCCTGTCTGGTAAGTCCTCTATTCGAATGTTTCTGCTCAACAAAATGCTTCTAAACAGCGCGGTGTTTGTAATGTAGCTGTCATAAAAACTTATCTAAAATATAGATCCATAGTAAGGGGTAGGGGTAACTATATGGGGCGACTTCATTTTCCAAATTGTTCAAGCAAAGCCTATCCATTTGAGCCCCTCCAGGAAACCTGTGTATGCATTCCTCAGTTTGTCTTTCCGGTTAAGTAGAGTGCCTTAGTAAAGTTGCTTGGTGACAGTACTGTCATAGGAGAAGAATTGAGTAGAATCAAAGAACAGTTTGGGTTAGAAGGGACCTTCAAAGATCATCTAGTCCAAGCCCCCTGCTGTGGGCAGGGACATCTTTCACTAGATCAGGTTGCTCAAAGCCCTGACCAACTTAACCTTGAACACTTCCAGGGAGGGTGCCCTGGGGCCCACAACTTCTCTGGGCAACCTGTTCCAGTGTCTCACCACTCTCACTGTACAGAATTTCTTCCTTACGTCCAATCTAAATCTATGCTCTTTTAGTTTAAATTGAGTAGCAGTGCTTCCAGCTCTTCTGAACACCCACCCCCCTTTCCCACAGGAAAAAGGCAGTTGCCTGTATTATTTTCATGCATGCTACTGAAGTATTTCGTGTGTGTGAAAATGCCTGCTCAAGGGAGGCTGGTAGGAAGTTACCCCCACCAGCTGCTGGTCCTCCTGGGGCTGGGGTAAGAGAAACGCTTTCATGTCCTGCAATGCAACGTGCACAGCAAGTCTGTAGGGTTTGCCAAAGCAATGTTGGTCTTCCCACACAGATTTGTGCTACCAGGGTCAAAAAGCATGGCCCTCAAAGTGCATTGCTGCACTGCAGGAAGAGCATCATGCATGTAAGTCTGTATTTTGCACTGTGCTGTGGGTTGCAGTACAGTAACAGAGAACCTCTGGAGCAGGAAAATCTACTTCTTACACTAAAATGGCTAAGCAGATTATTTCATAAATGTAAAGAAATGCATTGACCTTACTGTGCTTAACTGTTAATATAAAACTGCATTTCATGTGAATTTACTCTTAGCTCATTTGAAGCACTCAGGTGATGAAAGGATTTCCCTTATGAAGCCCTGCTCCCCTCTCATGCCCTCAACTATTTATAATTTTATTAAAACCATGCATTTGAACAATTCAAAGCTTTTATTATTTGATGTCTACCAAAAATTGCTGTCAAAGATTCTCTTTGAGAAACCATTTTGAATCAAGATGAGAAGGGGCTCCTATTTTGTATCACCAACAAATCCTTGTATTTTTCAAATGTTCATTACAAATGCAGTAAAAAAGGTAGTCAGAGCAGGATCCACTTTAATATGGGTACATTCCCTACCGGTGCATATAGATGGTCCTGCTTATGTTTTGCTTTCAAACAAAAAGTCTTTTTTGTCTTTACAACATCATTATATGTCGGGAATATATAGATTGCACCAATAATTGATAGTACTTCAGTAATAGCTTGAAGCCCTTTTTATAATGCACTCCAAAAGATGTTGTTCAGAGTGGTTGTAAAGTGAGATGAACAAAATTAATTAGTCTGCAGAATAGTTGCAAAGTCTGCCAAGCATGCTCTATCCACTTCCATCTTCACGGCTCTGGCTCCAGCAAAGATGGTGTGGTTCAGCCTCCCTTTAAGAATGGATAATTGGAGTCTGCCTGACTGCCAAGATCTGTGTAATTGGGACCTCCCTTCTTCATGACTTAACAAATTGAAGACTTAACAACTACAATGTGGGGCAATAGGAAAGAGTTTCAGCACTCCGTGATGCCATCCTCTTCTCTTTCCCACCAAAGCAGTAGTTGTGCAGCAATAACTAGGCAGTGCATTTATGTTGTGCATGCAGAATAGGCCTTGCACATCCCCAACACATTGGATTCTCCATGGATGGGCTGCACGGCACGTGTTGCTGTATAGACTGGTGCGTAGCTGAGGTTTCTTTTACTGAAATATGGGAACCATGTGTGCACATGCCTGGATTACGTGCCATGACTGTGCAACATCATCTGGCCAGGTCTGCTCGAACCATCCATTCAGTGCGATGATCCTGTGCCACACAAAGTGCGTTTGTTACATGTTGGAATAAGAAAAGGGAGTGACTCCCTTCCACACATCAAAGCAATGAGAGCTGGGAACCCCAAGACTGAAAGGTTTAGGAAGTATAAGTCTTTGGCATTTCTTTTCCTCAAACTAATTTTGTCTAGGGTCATAGCTAGACTTGCCTACACATCTGTCTTTAAACTTCTGTAAGGAAGCATAGCTGTTGTAAATATAAACGTCTTTGCAACTTCCATTTAATGGATAATTCCACAAATCTACAGTATTTTTAAATTGATTCTTCACATATTTAACTTCTAAGGGTACTGAAATAAAGAAACTTTGCAAAGTGGCGCCTAAAATGTAGCTGTTAGAATTGCGAGCAGCTGTGTATGGGAATCGCACAATGCACATAATGTACTGTGACAGCAGGGGAGGTGGTTTTGCAGAGAATTGATGCATTTTTAAACTTTCAAGGTCACTTCAACCATCAGCCCTCAAAATTATAAGACAGAAGAAACTAATAAATATTTTTATGAATGCAGAAGTTAATAATAAGAGTGGCTGCAATAACATTTATATGAGCAAGAATTAAAGATCATAAAAGCATTTTTACACAAAAGAGATAAAGTTTCTGAATAATCTGTAATAGAGGGTAAGCCCATTTGAAGCTCAGATTAGGGTTTTGTTTGAACTGAAACAACGCATAGCTTTCAGTGTGGTTAAAATTTTCATTGAAATGCAGGTATTTCATTTTTTTTAATTCTATAACCACAGAAAATGTTCATGCATTTTCTTTCTGGTTTAAGAAAAGACATATTTCAGCTTCATGAAGTAGGTGTTCTCCACAGAATGGGCGCTGATGAGAACCATGCACAGAACAGGAAGTTCAGAAGACGGGGGATGGCAGCCGAGAGCGGCTCCATCTGCTCTGGAAACGCGTTGCTGTACAGCGGAGGCCAAAACAACTGACAAGACAAAGTCATTATTTATGGAAAGACTCTGAACTCTGGCCGTTTGTCAAGCTGACTCAAGTAGTCTGCTGTTGGCCCTGGTGAGCTAGCAAGTATCTAACATAGATTTGTGCTCTAATAAATGTCAGATACAGAGGCGTTACTGAAACAAATTGCTAAAATATTAGGAGAAAAGGGGGATGTACATTGAACAGCAAAAGACCCTAATGACTAACTTCACTAATAAAGACTGGAGAGCATCAGAACACCTTATTTTCCAAAGAAAAGTGTGGAGGGGAACAGCGCAATGTCCCAGCCCTGAAGCCCATGGCAGAGCTCTCATTGACTGATACGGAGCTAGGGTTTCACCCGTCGTGTGCAGTGTTTCAGTGGACTTCTCCATCCATTCACTTCAGGAGCTGGGATGGTTCACGTGTTTGTGAAATAGTTTCCACGTCCGCCCATGTAGTAAAAGTTCCAGTCCCCAGGCCAATGAAAACATGTCCCGTTCTCTTCAAAACTCAGCAAGGACAAACAATATGGTTTAGACTAATAAAAAATGATTGGGATGATTGTGTGCTTTTTTTATGTTAACCTCTGTTGAAAGCTGGAAGTTAGAAAAAAATCAGCTGAAATAAGTATGGATAATCTCGTAGCCAAGTCAGGTTGGGTGCATTTTTTTGTCTGTTGTCTGTGAGTGTCCCAAATCTTGTCATCATTCTCAAATATATGAATTATAGCATGATAGAAGATTACCAGAAGGAAGACTTCTTTCCATAACTATAGTATACATGCTATGTACAGTCAACAACTAGAGATTCATGTGCCTTCCTATTCAACTGCTCCACTGCCTGACTTCAATAGCAATGAGTAATTTGATGTTGTCTTCAAAAAGTGTCATGATTCTCCAGTTAGTTACAGGCATTTTCCTGTTGCAAAAATATTCCCTAAACATAAGCACTTCTAAAAAAAAAATAAACCCAAACCTCCTAGTAGGAAGCCTGTCTAGATTCATTGCTTGGCTGCGTGACACACAGCAAGAAAGGGAGCCACATGTTCCTGTCTGGAAAGTGATCAGTTACATTATTCTAAGCATTAAAATGTGTCCGTATGTGTGCATCTGTACACACAGAGACACGCATACTTCAGATCGTGCTGATAATGACATTTCCAGTCTCAAAAGAAAAATAGATTGTGTATGAAATCCTTTATTTATCAGGCGTAGAATTTCATTGTGGTCTACCCCTTCGACTTTAAAAATACTCTCTATTGTGATGGCAAGAGCAGCCTTAGAGCAGTTAACTGATTCTGTGTATAGCCTCTCATTTAGTGTGTTACTGAATGAAAAAAAGGAGTACAATGATATCCTACTTCATTTATCATGTTTTATCTAGTGTAAGGGCAGGTTATGTGTATCTGTAGTTCTGTATAAAATAATATATCCATTGTAGTCCTGTATATTGGATATTCTAGAGAGCTGAGAGTCTCATGATGAGTTGTAGTCATGCAACACAGTCATTTATCACATGCCTGTGACAGTCTCACCTGCATGCTGGCCATTAATCTGTTCTCCAAGAACGTCTAACATTACTGTCCCCGGGAAATTTGGAGTTTCCCTGCATAGAAAGGCAAAAAAAAAAAACTGCTCCAAAACTTTTCTTTCCATCCTGTGAAAGGTAGAACTTCCTCCAAAAGTGCTCTCAGTGAGGTCTAAAATGAGCAAGGTTCAGTCTAGAACTAGTGATGAAGTTGTGGATGCCTCATCATTGGAAGTGTTCAAAGTCAGGTTGGACGGGGCTTTGAGCAACCTGATCTAGTTGAAGATGTCCCTGCTCATGGCAGGGGGGTTGGACTAGATGATCTTTGAAGATCTCTTCTAACCCAAACCATTCTATGGTTCTGTGAAGCAGGATATTAATAATGTGGGTGATTTTGGAGAGCTAGCACTTCAACCCTCGGCGGGGGGGAGAGGGGGGGCGGGGGGCAACTGTATTTCTGCTGACCTAGGAAAAGCATCTATCACAGGCACTTCACAGTTTAGAGGGCTTTGGTGAAGGTGGTAGGTTGGAAAGGAACGAAGCCATCTTTCAGGCATTGGGATCTGAGGCTATCACCTTGAGTAGGGACTGTAGATGATAAGGAAGCAGCTAAAATAATACACATGATCTGCAGCTTGACCCAGCCTTTTTAGGAGGAATCGGAACAAGGCTTTGGGACCTCCCAGAGTTTTGCTGGTGATAGTAATAGTGGTTGTAACAGCACTGAACCTATGCGGGGCTTTGTCTCTGTGTAAGAAGGTGGCGTAGAGGGACCCTCCTAGGACAGAGTGCAGAATGGACCATGAAGTCAAAGTACAAGCACAGATCCATGCTGGATTATGCCTTCCCTGCACTTTTCCTCTCACAATGTTCCTTACTGTCTGCTTAAAAACAGCCCCTTTGGGGGCTCTGAGCATTAGGTCCGATCTGATGGTGACCCTTCTGCAAATAGCAGAACCATGCAGCAGTGGCTTTACTCTGTGTTGTGCCACACATTATTGAACAGTGTTTATGGTCATGAAATTGAGCTGCATTTTTCTGTCTCCATTAGGAATTTATTTTTGTCAGTTACAAAAGGAATTTATTTTGTCAGTAAATTTATTTACTTTTCCTTCACCTAATTGTAATTTCCAGTGCAGAAGACAAGTCTTGGTTTTGGGAAGGGGAGAAGGGTCAGATATTTTACAAATCAGCAGCCAGTTCCTAAGTTCTGCACTACAAAGGTTATTGTGCATTTGTACTGCATTTGATACTCATTACGCTGTATATGATCTGTTCTTTCCATGAGGAATCCTGCAGATGTAAAGGCTCACACTATAGTTGGTTTAATTAGAAATAAAGTGTCAAGAAATTTGGCACCTTTTTTATTCTTTGTTCAAATAACAAATGTTAAACACATGGACACCAATTAATTCCTGGAGCAATTTAACTGATTTGAGTGGCATTACAGCAGGGGTCATTTAGCCTATGATATTAATTTCAAATGATGTTTTTATTACTTCTCTAATTAGTGTTGCTATCTAAAAAACTGTGGTAGAAGAGGAATAGCCTGAGATCTGGGAAAAGCGTCATCAAGCCATAGTTCCACGTGGCAGGCGATTTTCTGAATGTTGTTATTTTGCTAAGAGCTAGCATTGGAGGGAGGAGAGAGTATTTTTATTAATCCTTCTTTTTTTGTTTTTGGAGAGTGACGACTTTGCAGATCACTGAAGATCCTCTTCTGCGACTAGAGTTCAGTCGTATTCTTGCAAATTGTCAACTGAAGTAGCTTGCTGCTGCAAGTTATTGGCAGTAATATTGCAGAATTGGGCTCTTAAGTTACAATATTGTCAAAGAAGCTGTTACAAATAGTCGTAAGATCATGAAAATGTTTTCTTGGGATTTGCTTTGAGAAATAGCCATTTCACATGCCTTTGCTGCAAATGTTGGTTTGTATGTGTGTCCATACTCATTTTCAAGGTGCAAAATTAGCAAATGACTTGTGGAATGAATCAGTAAAACTATTGTGCTCTGTGAAGAAGTGAATAAACCAGCTATTTTAACCCCAGCCTAGGCTTCCCCTCTCCTGGGCTTCCTAGCGGATCCTTTTGAGATATATCTGTTCACAAAATAAAGCCACTTTTTATGCTTTTTAGTACTTGCTGACTATTTGCCAAGGATTTCTATGAAGTATCTGTGAATATAGCCTGAGACAACACGACACTGCTTCCCCTGTTTCCTGTGCTGAATGGCCAGCCCCGATGATAAACTGTAACACTACTCAAGGTAGGAAGGGTGAGCTGCCAGAAACTATTTATCACTTCACTGGCTTTGTACCATGCACATCCGTCTGAAGTCAAATTGAGGTTATAAGAGGAGTTTTCTTTTTGCTCCGGCTTTCCCAGCGATAGTATCTTGCACATAGATGAACATAGAAGTTCAGTGTTCAGCCTTTAGATGCTCCCATGCCATGAAAAGAGGATGGAAGTGATACAAAATTTGACTCAAACACCTTCAGTTTCTGACAGCTAGTGCTATAATGTTAATCTGCCATTAACTTCGATAAGGTGAATACCTCTTTCTAACGGCAGATTTCAGGATGGTGCTTTATGTACTAATATATAAGGTCATGTTTCAGCTCAAATTTTCATCCTCTTTGGATATTTTAGGAGTTTTTAAAATATTACTATCTCCTGTCCTTTCATTCTATTTGATGTTGTTGTTATGGATAAAAAAGTGACTTCTCTTTTGTCTGTACAACCTCATTTTAGAGATGGTAGATATTCTAAGCTAAAAGTAAAACATGCATGATGTTCTAAGCAAAGCTTTGGGTAATTTTGTGCAGTTCAACTCTTTATAAACCCATAAGTCCACATGAAGTTAATCTTAAATGTTTCCTACAGTAGAATGAGAGTTTAACTTTTTGTAATGTTTCTCTCTTACTCAGTGTCAAGTACCATGAATCCCGTGATACATAAGCTAACTGTGTTGTCAAATGGAAGCATCATCAAAAAACTCAGCACGCACTCGGCAACCTAGCACTTCTCATTTTAGCACATCCAAAGTAGACGTGCATCTTCATTATCAATGCTGGTTCTGTTCTGTTGTTAATAGTTGTGTCAGGTGTTGCTTCACCTGAGAAAAAACTGAATCAAAGAAACAACAGACTTAACTTGTAAAAAGACGGTACTTGAGATGCGGTCACTGTGATAGCAGGTGGCTGATGATACACACCATGCTCTTACACATCTTCAGATAATTCACTAATTGTAGTTGTTGCAAAATGTGTCTTTGCTAAGAGATATTCCTGGTGATTGTGTCATTGCTTTACAGCTGCCATTTCTACTGGCTGCAGTTTGCTAAAGTTTAAGCTGTTATTTTTGAACAGTTGGCTCATGCTGATAGGAATATTGGCTGCCTGTCTCATCGGCTCGAGTGGGACAGGGTGCTCAAGTCGACCACCCCGCTGTCTGAAGACAAGGAGCCTGAGAGCAGAGCGCACCGCGCGGGAGCAATTACGTGCTGGGTGACCTCCCAGCTGCTCCACACAAAGCATCTCCTTTCCCATGCTTTCTCCAGACCTTGGCAATGGCAGAGAGCTAAATGGATGAGAGGGTGTGGTGGGAGAGGCTGTTTGGGGATGAAGGGAGGCAAGGAAGGCTTTATTTCTAGACCTTGGGAAGAGTGTGTATGTAAGAAGCCTTTACGAATATTTCACATATGAGCCCAGAGCGTTAAGTGGGGAATATTTTAAATTAATCAAAATATATCCTTGAAACAAACTTATTTGTGTAACCAAAATTCCATCATGCAATCAAAATTCACTTACTTTTTCTTCAAATTTATGGCAACAGCAAACTTATTTATGTTCATGCTTTTCTGCGCATGTCAAAAATGCTTAATATATAGCTTAAAAAATGTTAGTGCAATAACTATGTTTTCTTTTTATACCAAAATACAAAAACGCATGATAAAAATGCCACGAAGGGAAGTAATTGATTGCTAGTCCATGCCGAAGAGACTGACTGACTACACAACACCCTTAAGTAATTAAATTGCGTTAACCACAGATAGCTAGGCCAGATTCCTTTACGTGATTCCCACCCCTCACCCAGGATTCATCATTTCATTTCACTTGATGTTGACCTTGCTGTAAGCTAAAAGCACACAGATAATGTGTCAAACCCAACTCATAGTCTTGTTTTTGCTTTATGAAAGAGTTGGGTTTACTCCATTACTTTAATGTGTGTGCTTAAAGAACTTCAAAAAGGTCAGTTACTTTCAGTACTTTGATGTGTTTGGGGTTTTCTTTCATAAAGAAATGGTGGTATTAAAGCTATTCAAAGGAGACGTTTTCTGATAAAAATCCAGTTCTCATGATTTGCTGCCTGGTTTTACCGTGCATTCCCTTTTCCTTTTGAATTTTGCTCCTACGAGGAAGGGTAGCTAAATAAATACAGTAGCACAGAAGCAAATGGAAAACATCTGTTGTTCTTACTCAGGAATTTAGTGAGTCAGGTTTTATGAACATCTGAACTCAGCACTTTTACATATTTGTAGAATTTTCTGTAGTTTAAAATTATTATTGTAAAACATATACTTAAAGAGAATACCGTAAGCAGTGTTGAGAGTGTGCTTGCGTTTGGAAGTGCCAAAGCTGAACAGGAATGAAAGGAAGGTGTTTTTTTGGTTTTGTTTTCTTTTTAATGGAAACAATTCGGAACCCCAAGGAAATAAGAAGAGCAGAGTGGACCAAAGCGTGGCTTAGCCTGGTGCCTGTGTCTGGTAGTGGCCAGTACAAGGAAATGAAAGACCTGCTCTTTTCAGAGTGATCCTTCCCTGGTACGCCATCCTGTCCTCCAGCAGTCGGAACTGTAAAAGATTTGCTGAGCTAGTGGTGGATCTTGTAATGACAATAACAGTGCAATGGAGATGGGTATTCTGTGATTTATAATTGGCAAGGCTAAAGGGTATTTGAAATAGATGGGAGCGCAGATTTTTTACAGGAATGTGTAAGTATTGTGGCTTAAAGAGAAGGTCACTATAATATAGCAACTTTTAAAACTATGATGTTCTGATAATGAAAAGTGATTTTACGTAAAATATTAAGAATGCCTTTCTCCATATTTCATCAAGTTGAAAATGACTTCTTATGCTAGTGTGGCCTATTTTTTTGTCTCAGTGATGTCATTGTGAAAGTTCTCTTGCTGTCTCTCAGTCCCTCATACCACGAGCTCATCTTCTTTGTTTCTACAGCTTTCTCCTTCTCTGCATTCAGGGCCCCTTCAAAACTTTATTCTGTACAACTCTGTATTTGAGACATATATAAGTATCACTGCATTACCAGAGCTGGATGTCATTACTTTCTTAGGTCACCTAATGCTCCCACATTTGTATCTTCCCTTCCTGAGAACTACTGCAAATGTTCATTAATTCATCTTTATTTTGGCAGCCTTAAAGACCTTCACTCCCACCCGTCTTCCTCACCTGTAAATTGCTAAAAGTGGGAATAAATTAATTCATTCATGTACCAAAATGCAACTCTTCATAGAGCTTATTTAAATCTTCTTTCTTGAAAGCTAAGCAGCTCTTTCCCACCAAATGCCAATGTGCATTTTCTTGCAGTCATGGCAGCGATGATGTGATGTCAAGGTACTGTTTTGGTAATCCGTAAAGAAGGAAAAGAACCTACAGCTTCTGAGTCTTGAGCCAGTAAAGTTTGCAAACTGTGTAAAAATCCAATGCCTCCAAAGATTTTTTTTTGGCTCCAAGTGGTGGACATCCAGACTGTATTAAAACACTACATGCTTAAAACAAAATTCAAGTTAGTCATTCCTCCCACCTTTAAAGTGTATGTTGAAAAAAGTTGAGCCTAACAACAGTATCACCTATCAGAAAATATTTTTTGCTAACAAAAATAAAAAATAAGTGTATTAAAACATGCAGATATTTCAGTCTGAATTGTTGAAAAAGGCAGTGCAGGCAATGAGGTTAACAACTGATAATTATGGCAGAAAGCACTTTCTTCTTGTTTGGCAGATGTTAGATTGCAGCTGTTCCTCTGCCCCGGAGAAGTTTAGTGGCCTGGAAGGTGTAGTTTGAAACATGGAAAACTAGGTATACCTAACCCACTGTGTTGTTTTGAGCACTGGAATACTAACATCTAGTGATACAGTGAATGGCAGCACTGTTTTCTGTGTCTGATTAACTACATGGGGAGCAGCACCTGTTCGGTCAGGGCCACCCATAAAAAGGATGCATGCTTTCTGTGATTTTGCTTGTATGTGCTAATTACTGGTTTTGGCACGCATGTTATTCATTACTGTTTGGCAAGAATATGAAAAAGGCATTTTGTTCTGAAAATAGCTAAAAGAAAGAGGTGGGAGGAAGAAAAAGTGCTTTTGTAATTGGTCCAGAGTGAATCAGGAATCCATCCTTCTCCATGTCCCACTTGTGCAATTTCAAATCCTCTGCCCTTCAAGGTCAGTTGAGCCAGGTCAGAGCAATTCAAAGGAGCTGTGTGCTTTGTAGTTTGAACATCCTATTGGCTTCAGCTTTTTCTGTTAGATCTTCAGTATCTTGTTTTATGCCTCCGCAATGGCTCTGGCAATTTGTATGACCTGAAAAGTCTTGCTTACAATAGGGTTGGCAGCTGTGCTCCAAGTAGCTAGGTTCGTTTGTCCATGCAGACTTTATTGGCTCTTATGTGCTTTCTCAAACTTCCAGCCTGGTCCCAGTTTAAGATTTATAAATACTGAAAATGGTTATTTTCCCTTCAGGATACTTACATTTCCAAAGTCATTGTTTTCACTTCATTACATAGAAAGCTGAGGCACAAAGCCTACCATTAGAAATGGTCTTATGCTACTCTATGCTCTATGTTTACAGATGTAATTAAACTGAAAAGAGAGAGGCTACAGCTTTGCGCACCTACTAGAATGACAACAGCAATAGGTAGTTTCTGATCTTGAGGCTTGAATTCTAGACAGTTTTTGTTAAGTCCCAAAGTACCGCTATTGATGCTGCGTAAGAAGTAAGTAGTGATGATGAGCTTTTAAGTAAAGGGCACAATTTCCATTTGTCTTTGGATCTGTCAGCATGGTATCTGAATGTCTTGATGCTGTTAACCTCTCAGGTGGGTAGATATGTCAATCTGGAACAACTGGCAATTTCTTAACAGGAATAAACTGGTGTAGCTCCATATAACTATCAAGGATCTGTGTTGTTTTAATCCAGCTGAGTATTTGTCCCATAATTTTGGTTACCTTTGTGGGTGTGTGTATGGTCACCATCCTTAGAGAATGCTGCCATCTACCATGAGCTAAAAAACACATTCAGCTCCTTCTTGTCGTACTTTAAGGGCTCCACTTTTGTTGTTTTTTAAAGAATTAGTGAGATTGAGGATTCTCCCGAGAATCATCTCCCCCTCCTAATGAGAAAACCAAAACTCCCTCTACCGTAAGAGTTTCTCTAGCAGGAGATGGCTACCTCTGGCTTGAAATGAAGGGTTTCAGATATCCCACCTGTGTCAGACATGTATCCTTTTGTTCCTCCTGCTCCCTGTTGTTATATTTATTGGCAAAAAGGAAAGACTAGCTACTTTGTAGGAATTTTCCATCCTTCATGTCCATAATTTTGCCCTTCTACCTTATGTACATATATATGTATGAAAATCAGTGTCTGTCTGGTTTTTTTTTCTTTCCCTGACCAAAGCTCTTCATACAACAAGAAAAAAAAGTCTTTCTTTATCACAGAATTCCCAAAATGGAGAATGGAAATACACTGGATGCAATTTTGGGCTGTAGCTCTTAAGAAGTAGAGACAAAGGCAAAACATGATGAGGAATGACTCAGTTGAATTTAAGTGACCTTTGCATCATCTTTCGCCTTCCTAGTTGGTGGACTGCTCTGGAGATGGGAGAGTCTTCTGGCATAAGAGAAACAAGCTTGGGCATACCTAATTTAATGCAACACCCAGAAGTTCTTAAAGGGGGCATAAAGTTGTTTAGCATTTCTATGTCAGCTTCTTCTTCTACAACCATTTTCTATATGCCAACAATTGTGAAGAGGTTCTTTGGAGGGCTGTCTTACGGTAATCTGCCACAGTTTTGTACCAGCAAACCTTCCTTGAAAATTGGGGGATTCCTTTGTGCCATGTTAGCCCTTTGCATGATGCCACTGTGGGGAGGAAGATCCTATCTTCTCCTTCATGCCCTTATTTAAGGTGCTGGCCTTATTCAGATAATCAGTAATACCTTTGGATAAACGCATTCATGATTTCTAAATGCAGGACTTTGACTCTATTTTCCAACCTTGCATCTCAAAATTCTCTACAAAGATTGATAGGTACTTTCAGCCCCATCATATACCTATGGATGCAAAGACAGAGGCTGTGACACATTCAGGATAACAAAAGCCCGAGTTAGAAATGGTTTCCTGACTCCTGGTCTAATTTCTTGAGCAATGATTGTTTTCTTCCATTCCAGAACCATCTTACACGATCATATCTCGTATCCCATTCTCTTAATATATGAAGCAAAGGTTTAATTGAGTCCTTTAAATGATTTTCCAAGCTGAAGTGGGTCCTCATTGTGTGCAGCCAAACTTGAAACAGGCAGGACAAGCGTTTTTGCTGTACCCTGTGCTTATCAACGTGTCAGGTTGGACCAAGAACATTCTGCAAAAGTTATTCCTCATTACGACAAATCCCCTAGCTAGATTACAGCATCGACAAATTTTTACCAGATTTTTACTGCCAAGTTCACTGGGAGCACATCTGGAACTATTAGACATCGCCGCGTCTGGCATATCATGTTCCTTTTCCATTTAGGGCAGGTTGGTCATCGTTGGGAGAAATCCTAGCTGCAATCTGATGTCCTTTCCCACCGATAACATAAAGGAATGGCCCGAGTTCCTTGTTCTCCTCTATTTGACATAGTTAAGGTCTATAAACTGAATAAAGGAGGGATGGAAGAGAGCTGCGTTTGCATACTGATACATCTGTTAGGGAGTTTATTGGGTAAGGCATTTGTAGGGATGTATGTGTCCAGAGGGAGAGAGAATCGTGCCCCCAAGTCCCAGGTCTTGTGCACTACAGGAGAAGGAGTCTGACAGGACTGAAACATCCCTCAGTGCATCTCCCGACCCCGGGCAGGATCCGTTCTACCTAAGCCCTTCCTACCAGATGTTTGTCTGCCCAGTTCTTAAAAACTGCCCATGAACTCCCCTAAAACTTCCAAAAACTTCCCCTAGAGAATCGAGTGCTTAACCCCCCTTACTGCAAAAGTTTCTCCTAACAGCCAGTACCTTAAATCTTCCTACAACTTAACCCCGGCCTCAGTGGCCATAGAAAAGTCTGTTAGGTAAAGGCTGACTGAGAAGAGTATTTGAAAAATGTTCCCCTGTTCCTTCCTGTCTTCTCTGCCCCAGACTAAACAAACCAAGGGCTCTTATTCTTGGTTTTGCTAGCGCTGCAATGATTTCGGGCAGCTTTGGGCTCTCTCCAAGTTTTCCATGTGTTTCCTCAAGCGCAATGGTCACAACGAGGAGCAATACTGCAAGAGAGTCATCCCTGCAGAGCAGAGGACTGGATTATTTCGTGTTTCTCCCATGTGATGCTTCTGTCTGTAATTCCCAGCATGAGGCTTGCTTCCCCTGCGGTGGTATGGCACTGTTTGTGCGTTCCCTTTCCTAAAGACAGGCGCTATGCTTGCCTCCTTCTGGCTTTTTAAAACTTCTGCCGTTGCCTGTGCCTCCTCAAAGAAAGCCTGTAATGGGTGTGAGATTAGTTCAGTGACTTCTCTAAATTCTCTCAGGTGCAATTCATCTGGCCCAGCTGACATGAAAACATCTCAACTTATCTAGTCTGGTTTTCCTCTAGTCTGTCCGTGATCATTTTAACCATCTGATTACGTTATCTTTCCTAGCAAAGGCTGCAGCGAAAAGGCATCATACCCATTAACCTTCTCAGTAATACCTGTGGATAGATTTACCTTGCATTTAATAACAATATCTTTAATTTTCGTTATCATCTCCCTGAGATTCCTTACTTCCTTTCCTCTTTCCCTTTTCCCTCCTTCAAATGTTTTCTTGCTATCCCTCTCAGGGGACATCAAAAGCACCTTTGTGCGTTCTGATTCTGCCCCTGGGTGCCTGTATTTCATCTGTAGTGATCTGAGCTGAGTTGCACTTCCCATGACTTCTTGTTTCTGAAGTCAGTGAAGACCTCATGATTTAGCCAAGTGGACCTCCTTCTGTTCTTCTAGGTTTTCTGCTTTGTGGGGGAAATTTATGCTTGTGTCTTGTTTTGTGTCATCTAGGAAACAGTAACTTTCCTGAGGTCTTTTTATCTTGTAGTTTTGATTTGGGTGTAGTCTTGTACAGAAAGCTGCTTAGCTTTTTGAGTCTGTTTTCTTAAATATAGTTCCTTTCTGTGTTCCTGTTCTTCCTCTTCCCTTCCTGAAAGAGGTGAACTCCGTCATTTCAAGTTTTTTGTTAATGTAATTGCCATCTACAATCTCAGTAAGTTCCCTGATGTTCGTAAAAATTAAATCTCAAAAAGCCCTGCCTCTAATGACTGTTTATATCACCTGTATAAAAAAAAAATTATCAGCTCTACATTTCAGGAATTTACTGAGTGTAATACAGGAGCTAAAGGTGACTTAGGTACTTAAAAATTAGCAACTTAAACCTGGAAAATTATTTTTATATGTTGCGCATCCTGTGGAAAACACTACTACAAAATCTTTAAGGGCAAGTTTGTATTGTATTTTTAGTGCAACCTCAAATGCACATTTGATTTCAAGATAGCTTGGCGTCCCACATGCTGGTGGTAAAGGCTGCCTGCATCCGCACGGAGCGTCACAAGTTTCTGAGATGGGAGGGGAAAGTACAGGGCAGAGCTTTAGATTGCACAAACCCCTTCCACAAGCTCAGCTACTTACCTGCCTTGTGGATGAGCCAGCCTCAGCAATAGCCATGTCTACCTGGCCAAGTCCTTTGCATCATAGCCTGTAACGTCTTGCTGTAATACCGTGTGGCTGACATTGGGCAGACAAGGGGCCTGTGCACCTCCCTACAAGGGCCTGACATCTATTGCAGCGAGTCAGCCTGAGATGCAAAAGAATTACAGACGTTTGCCAGGAATGCAGACCTCTGGATCTGGGATTATTGGCAGATCTGTGCTTTACAGGAAAGGGTACTCATAACCACAGGTAATCAACAACTTGCTAGTAGCAGGGAGCCAGTAGCAGTAGTTCTATAAAGAAGTCTATTGCAATAGGCTATATAAAAATGCTAAGCGTGGAGTATAGAGGATACAGGCTCATACAAGATTTTGAATGCTGTATTTTAGGTAAGCTTTCTTTATGTAGACTTTACACCATCAAGATGAAAGATTACAGAAAATAAGCTGTTTGATTTATAGTTTTGTTTTGCATTAAAAGATTATGCTACATTGCCTTGTTTGCACAGGAGGTAGGTAATAGGGTTATTTTTAACGATGCTGATAAATGGATGGTGAGTGGTGACTGGTTGTTCCTGGGATGCTCTCTCTTTCATTTTTTGTATTGTCTGTTCTGTAAATCATTAATGCCTTGCGTATGTTTACACTATATGTAAGGTGGCAAACATCCACATGAACATGAAGGCCAACTTGCATGTAGGTACAGGCTTTAGACAAGCACTGGGCTGTGCCAGCAGCGGAAGCTTCGGTCTGTATTGCCCTTGGGTGCAATGCAGTAGCATCTTATGGACAAGCTTGAATTGCCCCAGATTTTTTTTCTAGAAAACAGTGGAAATGCGGCCACAAAATCACCTGGGATCTGGAGGTGACCTGAGATTGACCTTCCCTGTGTGACCATGGGGCTGAGCTCAGAGGGGCCCTGGAGACAGCAGCAGGGGTGCAGAGAGTGCAGGTAGGGAGCGTGGCGTGTATGAGCCTATTCCCCTCAAGAGCACACTCTGCCAGGACAGACATCTCCGCCTCAACACCAGCTTGCTCAACAGCAGTCCTGGATGGCCAGGCTTCTTTCAGTTTTGACAGATCAAATACCTACAAACCTGTCACTCTGCTTTTGTGTTACGTTACGGGTCTTGTCATGTTTGTGCTTTTGCACCTTGTGCTCCTGAAATTGCTAATTCATTGGAGCTCACTCTGTGGGTGGTTTGGTATCAAGTCTTGGATACATGCAGCTGTGTTGTTCAGATACAAAAATGAAAATATTCCTTCTCCATCCAATGAAATTTTGCCATTTTTGTTTAAACTTTGTCCCTGCATAGTGAGCTTCTCTGAACTAAGAGAAAATAAAATAACCATTCCCCACTGTGTCTTTGCCATGTATGCACCGGGATACTTACTGCCTGGGACAACCGCTTCTTTCCTTTACAACAAAGTAAAAATCAAGAGGGAAATTTTTCAAATTGCTCTGGCATACATCTTCCAGAGATGAAAAAGAGCTGTAGGTTTATTTCTTCTTTGCGTCGTCCAGACATGGCAGCAATTTTCTGACCACAAAAAGGGTGTATTCTGGTATCTACCCAATTTTAGAAAGAATGGCATTTCTGCCAGTTGCGTCTGTAAAAGTTCCGAACATGTGAGCACCAGAAGAAACTGCAGCTGAGAGTCAATGTTGCATGATAATGCTGGAAATGCTCTTCTGAGTTCAGCGAAAGTGTTTGTTCCTGTTCTGAAAATTCTGAAATGAATTAGTAAAAACTTGCAAAATGAGGGAGAAGTCTTTGCATGCATATCTGAAGCTATGATGATGTGCAAGTTCGAAAAAAGGAAAGTTTAATCACTGAAAAAACTTACGTCATGATTACCATGTGGTATTTCGTTATGGTGGCCTTTTTTTCTTCTTTTTCTATGCTTTGAAGAGAAGTTGGGGGGAAAGAAGCAAATATGTGACAAGCAGCGTATGCAAACTGTAAGGTGGAAGTGGTAAATGAATAAGACCACATTTGGAAGAGACAGATGGTGCTTTTCTTGATCATATGGTAGCACTGGCAATAGAAATGTTTTGGAGTTAGGGAAGTGAGGAGGCCAGACACATTTCCTAAATGCAGGATGATTTATTTGTAGAACATGCAGAAATGCGGGGAACAAAAACATTAAACAGCCCTCGGAGACGTGCATGAACATGATACATTTACATGTGGTTTACTCTGAACTCCTGGCCATTCACATGGGATCTTTGATTATGTATTCTTGCTTCGGCTGGTGACATTTCCCAGCATCTCTTCTCCTCCTTGCCAGTTTCTCCTTCTCTGGTACCCGTTTAGCTTTTGCTGTGGCGCATCTTCTTCCAGATCCCATATCAGCCAAAACTGTCTTATCTCTGCCCATGGTTATTTCTATTCTGGTTGTTTGTAGATTAACCTTCAGTCAGCTAGACATTTGTTCTTGATTAACAGGTGCAGCTATAGGCCTGATTTGGCCAAAGCCTGGATATTAGGCTAGTTTATCATAATGCTAGAAGGCATTAAGACGTCCTCCATCAGGAAGAATGGTGCAGTACAGGCATATAAAATGGATAAAATCTCATGGTAAGCTCAGGAGGAATTTTATATATTTATATACATATATATATAATGAAAAGGATGATTTCTAAAAATCAATTGCTGGAGGAAGTAACTTTCTGTAACTTCGTGTTTTTATAATTACTTAAGCAGCAATTCATTTCTGTAACTACTGATAATATGTAAGAACAAAGACTTTCTGAAAAATAGTGTAGCAAGAGAATAGCAAGAGAATAATTAATTATTAATTATTCTTTTAATTATCAGTTGTTTGATTGTGTTCTGTGGTTTCTAGGTAACTTGTTCTATTTTTTGTTGTAGCTTGAACAATAAATCTTAAATCCTTTTAACTACTGAGCGTCTGAGTATATAAAACAAAATTTTCATGGCAATATATGGAAGATATTTGCTGTGCAAAAATCTTTCTAGAATATGGGAAACAAATGCTTAAATATAGTTTAGGAGTAAAAAAAAAGAAAAAAGAAAAGACAGTTTGCAAGCAAAACCTTTACAAAAATATAGAAGATACTTTTGAAAATCCACTTGTCATCTTTTTTGTCCTGCAAAGATGATAAAACTAATGGCATTTCACACACTCATGGAAGGGAACAAAGCAGACCTTTCAGTTGACAGGGTGAGAAGAATTTTGCTAAAGCTACAGTAAGAAGAGCAGAATCTACAAGCCTGCCAGACTCAGGGGTTTAAACTAAATCTGTTTGAAAATAGTCTAGTCCTACTCACAGATACCTTAAATCTTAATGGAAGATTGAATATTCAGTGGTTTTGACTTTCACAGCATTAAGAAAATCATCCCTTGAGATTCACTGTTTTGTTGACTGAGGGAGAATATGTTTGTTTGTACTAAATATGAATCATTGGGAGTTTTGAGAGGAGAATTATGAAGACAAAATGCTTTTGAAAACTTCCTTACATCACGAACATTGTAAAAGATCGGATGCTGATTAAATGCTCCTCCACAGGTTGCGATTGTGTTCATACAGAAGGCCTTTTAAAGATTGATTTTGACACCTTTTGCATCATTCTGCCTGGGTACTGCTCCAATATACCACGGCGGGACCCGCTCAGCTGTGGAGAGGCACACTGCAGTAGTATGAACAATGTTGAAGGGCACGGCCGGTTGAAAGGAACTTCTCAGTCCCCACAAATTCTTTGCATGGGATGTACTGTGATATGAAGTCACACATCTCCTGTCGAGATGTGATGTGTTTGGAAAAGATCACCTGATGTTGAAGTTTGTGATGACAGCTCCACACTTGGCTGTTAGTGCTATTTAAACTTATGTTTCTTGTACATTTGTAGTTATGTTAAACTTTATTTTCAGATGGGCATGAGAGCTGTTGGTATGGTCAGATGTCTTCCGAGTCCCTCGTTTAAGTCTAGGTTTGTCCTTACCTAAGAGTTAACTTCAGTTGAGCTTCAGTAATTTTAAATCGTAAGAACCCATCCACTTGCAGATTCCCTGAGGGCTGTGGTGATGCCCGTCCCCATCCCCATCCCCGTCCCTAACGCACCCCAGCCCTGGCTCATGACTCAGCCCCGCTCTCAAAGCAATTCAGCATCGTGTTGGCTCGTCCTTACTCCTCAATGGTACAAAACGCATTTCCCTTTTTCCTGGATTTCCTGCGGCTGGCAGGCCTTCCCTTCATTTTGCAGCCCCAGCTTGAACTGATTTTACATTCAGCAGTGAATTGGCAGTACTGTTGGCTGGACAAAGTCGCTGTAATCTTCCTTCCAGTGCCGTGCTGGATGAATGCTGAAAAGTTAATCCATTTACCTGAACTGGAAATGCTGAATTTCATTGACCTGCTCCATATTACTTGTAGAGCAATAAGTTAGAAAGTTATGTTTAAATGCTAGAAAGTCAGCTTAAGAGCTGCTGCTGCATGTAGCGGGCTTTATTCAAAGAGAAGTGTGTAATTTTGATCATACTGTGAAACTGTGCGATAGCTAGCCAAGCAGGCGTGGATAGCAGTGATGGTGGGGATCAAGAAGCTTACCCAGATTTATCGCTGAGGCTGTGCCAAGTGTAATTTTGGTGAGACCGGTAGGAGGAGAGGATTGCGTGAGGCAATGAAGTATCAACTGATTCCTCTTTATTCCAGGAGTAGGGAGTGTTTCAGACAAGCATTTTGCTTTATCAAAGTAAAAATGCCCGGCTGGCTGCACGGTACCCTGCTGCCTTCAACTCAGGTACTCGAGTTTCTTGGTGTTGGAGACTTTTCAGGATATGTTACTTATCAGCTGAAATCATGGAGATGTTAGTTGACTAAGTCGTACAGATTCAGACTCTTAGTTTGCAGAGGATTGACCTAAAAGATACCTTGAAATGGGTCCTTGGAGCTCTGAAGTTTATTTTTGTTTCTGTGCAGCTGGTGTACATGTGTTTCTTTAAGACCACATGTTAAACGTCTTATGAAACACTAGAAAAGGCACTGTACATGTTATGGACTTGCTTAGCAAGTCTTAGTATCTTTATTCTTTCAGAAACGAAAAATTATTATTTTACCTAATCTGTCATAATAGCTTAGCCCATATTTACTTTTTTCTTTTAATGAAAGGCAGTTAAGTAACCTCAAAAAAGATTTTATATTTACTAATTACAATTCGTATCCTTTCAAGGTTTAGAACAATGAGATTGTGTGGAGTTTGTTTTGGTTTGGCTTTTTTTTCCAGAAGGCCCGGAAGCAGTAATTGAAATCCTGAATCCACTGAAGCTGATGGCAAATTCCTGGGAACCAAATTTTTTGGGACCAAAATTTCTTTCTTTATTCCTGGCCTGTATAATATGCTGCTAATCGTCAGCCTTGACTGACTGAAGCAAGTTGAAAAAGCATTCGTAGTGAAAACTTTGGTAGCCAGTAGACTACAGAAGCAATCTTATGGTAGGTCATGAAGACTGAAATCCTAAAAGGAATTATAAAAATCAGTGAACTGAAGATGTAAACAGTTATTAACAAAGATTCTTGGCAAAGGCTTAAGCAGTGTGGACATAACTACCTGGGTATTTCCCAACAGTGCACCCATTACCTTTACCATAACTGCCTTCAACTAAGTTTTGTCTGAAGCTGTTGGATGGTGACATTGGCCCATGCGTCTTCTGCTCTATGAGTAAAGACATTTTTGTGTGCATTTCAAAATGTTTGAGATGAGACTTGCCCTACTTCTGAAGCTGTTCATTAGCTTCTCGTGATAGATTAACCAGTTTTGCTATCTCAGAGATAAGACCTCAGAGACATACAGAGGTCTTTTCCAGAAAAATGTATTTCTTTAAATGCGGAACTGTGTGGGTTGGTAATGCTAAATTAAGCATTCCATGATCTGCTGCAAGTCTCAGTCTTCTACTTAGATGACCTTCTGAGCCCTTGAACTAAGCAAACTACTAAGTTTTCTGATGTCCTTAAGAGAAAAAAAATGCATTAAGAGTGAATAACTATGAAGGTAAGTCAAGTTCTGTGTTGCGTTTAAGACGAGCCTCTTAATTTTGTAAGTAAGTGCAGTAAATGTTGTGCCCCCTCCATAATTCTGCCCATTTGAACTACTACTCTGATAATACTGGTCAAATGCTGCAATTAGCTTATAAATTAAAATGTACATTTCAGTTTCTTGTAGTTAAATGTAAGTCAAATCTTGCAGAAAGGCTGTTTTTGGAGAAATCAGGAATAATTTGGAATAATTCATATCAAGAGTTGTCTTTCACTAATTAAGCAGCTTGATTGCTGTTGCTCTGATGTGTTGCACACCAGCTTACCCATCAGTGCTTGAAAGGCTCCCTATAGCATCGTTGGCTTTTGTTTCACTGCTCATTAAGGCACCATTTCTGGGGGAGCTCAGGCAGTCATAGACTCCTAAAGCCCCAAGACATTGTGAGAAGGGGACTCTCTCTGTCTTCCCTCTCAGTAAATGTCAATCTTGCACAGCTATGGCAATCAACTTCCAGCTGACGTACCAGGGGCCAGATTTCCTCATTGATCTCAGCTGTTTTGCACTGCTCCAGAGGTCCCCTGATAGTTTGCTAACTGTATGCTTTTCTTAGTTGGGGGACGCACACAATCTGCTTTGATATAGCAGTAAATATGCACATAAAAATATATGTATATGGCTATTACTGCATATCTTCAAACCATGGAAATACCATATATGACATTTCTAAACATGTATAAAATTCGGAATGTTTACAGAATATTAAAAAATGAAACACTTAAAGATAAAAAGGGATGATGCAGTTTTCCTCAAATCAAGGGTCATAAACTATATTAAACCTTAAATTCAGAGTTATACCTACCCTTGAAAGTAATCTGAACATTTAAACAGAAGCAGTCTTAACTCCTTTTGGTAATGGCATGAAATGAGAATGGGGGGAAAAAGTCCTTAAAAATAGGTTTAAATTCACCTGGGATTGCAAATGCTTTAAGTGCAATCAAAAGTGTAGCACAGAATAAGAGTACGACTGAGTTACAGTTGTTTGTGTGCTTAACGGTGCAAGTGTTGGCTGGTATGTCTGGATTTCTTTTAAGTATAACCTTACAGTATAGCCTATGTATATTTATAACCTGAAGTATAACTCTGATTTGATTCTACTTCCGATCAGTTGTCTTTTGCCAAGTTTGTAAAATGTCTATTAACAAATCATATGAGATCTCAGACGGGGAGTGTAAAGCTTTAGTACAAAGTTAGGGCTGGAAGGAAAGTCATCCCAGTGTCTTTGTAATTTGTAAGGGAAGTATTACAGCTGTGTGGCCAAATTTGCAGAGAGAACTGAGCACTCAGAAGCTGCTGCCATTTCTTTGCATCCCAAGGCAACCATTTATGAGCCAGCTATCGTAATCAAATGGACAAAAAGCATATAGGATACACTAACAGCTTTCCCAGTTTTTTTTTTTATTTTTATTACTTTTAAATTGCATAGATTTTTTTAACGTTTGAAGAATATATATAGGAAATCTGCAGGAACAGAGTAGAATTTGGTCAGCGTAGCTTGCGCACAAGGCTTTAAGAAAGGAGGAGAGTATTCTCAGATTTAGCCTGCAGGTTTATTTTACAAAAGAGATTGAATTTCTAGAAAATCCCTTCCATGAAAAATCTGCAAAAACTGTTCAGTGCAATCAAATAAAATATTTTTGTTTGGGGAAAAAAAAAGAAAATGAAACAAAAACCCAAACTATTTTACTGTGTGTATTTGACATCCCCTGTGTAAACTGATCTGGTTCTGATCATGGTCATGAAATGTGAGGTCTGATTGCAACAGTTCTTGACCCAGACACAAACAAACAGTGCTTCTCGCTTTAATTTAATTTTGGTCTATGGTTGGAGCACCACCTCCACCAGGGAATATAACTCCCGGCTTGTTACAAACATACAAAGTAAAACAGCATGACTGCAAAGCCACCGAAGGCATGGACCGTGCTCAGTCTTTGACTGCCTTTGTCCTTATCACCTCAAATCTACAATAGACAAGGCCAGTAGTTGGTTACTTAGTGTCATTCTCACTCTTACCAAATTGAAGGTATGTATGTGTATAGTATAGATCTTAAAATAAACTCAAGATTTTTGGAAATTATAGTCTTATAAAGTGGATTCTTTAAGCTGATTGGACACAAAAGCATACATAAAAGTTCCCTCGTGAAAAAGGAAACAGCAGCATCTGAAGAGTGAAAACTATTGTACGTTCGTGTCACGCACCATAAATTGCTGGTGGCATATGATAGTATGGACCTGCTCCTGATCCCATCCCGTCCCGTGCAAGGGGTGGTTTTCCCCTTACTTCTCTGAAAGCCAATTTTGTCCCTAAGGAGAATCCAAGCAGGCATCACATGTCTTAGCTGTTCCAGACTTGGCCCTTATGCAGTGATTAAAGCCAGAAATTGTTGATACCACCATTTTCCTCCTTTGCCTGTTTTTCATCTTGAGTTTTATATTTGATTCCCCAATACCCCTATGTCCCGAAGTGTGATCCTCAGACTTGTTTTGTACACAGGCATTAGCTCATGAAAGTCCAAGCTTATTTTTCCTGAGTTTGTATTGGTTTTATATGCAGAAACCTGAGAATCTGGCTGCTGCCAGAGGCTGGACAAATGTCATTTTTCTGGGCCCCTGAATCATTTTCCTTTTCTAATTTCTCAGTCTTTTCTGGCCACAGAGGCAGCAAGCTCAGACGCTTAAGGCTGTTTTCAGCATCTCTGCCTGGGCAGCCTCCCTTGTGCCATGCAACCCTTCTCATGCCTGCAAGCTTTGTCTGCCGTGGAGAAGATCGTTAAGAAGCTCTTCCGTGATTACTTTAATCTCTCTCCTCTCACACCGCCTGACTTCAGACTTGAACTAGAGAGTTGTCATCCCCCGTGGGGGGGGATACTCTGTTTGTAGCCCCAGAGTGGCAGGATCCGGGCTCCGCAGCCAGCCCAAAGGCACAGCCAGGGCAGCAGTGTCCCCTGCCCCCCACTGTGGGCAGGCTGGGCTTTTCCTCCTCTCCCTCCATCACTTAACTAGTTCAAAAGAGAAAATGCTCAACATAATCTTACTCCTGCTAGAGACCCTGTTTCTAAAAGAGTTGTATTTCTAACTAGCCCACCTCCAGAATATTTGCCCTGGTAGTTTCATTTCTCATTCTGGGCTGTCCTTCCTTCCCCCACCTCAACTCCTTCTCTGCCGCTTTCTTTTGCAGTTGTCTTTAAAAATTCACATGCATTTAATCTGGTGGTCGCCCTGCAGAGCTCACACCACCTGTATAGTTCAAATGCAGCCATTCGTGGGGTTTGGCTTCGCTGGTTGTCACTTTAGCAGTGTAATGAAAAATATAACCCAAGTCTTCCTCTCACACTGCCTTTGGTAAATATGTGGCCATTTGAGAAGGTAATCTTGCTATTTGATTCAAAGTTTATCAAAAGTAAGAAGAAAAAATGTAACAGACTCAGTGAGTGATTTGAGGAAATTGCCATTGGGATTTGCTTGTATCTAGCGGACCCTGAAAACAGCAGGTTTCTATCCGCAGTTGTTTATTCTGTGCTATACGCTCTTATTAAATAGCAATATATTCCTAGGCTGTTGTATCCAAATGCCTTACAGAAATTGAGATCGTGTAAACAAGGAGCAAAACACATTTCAGGTGTTGGTGTTTCAGCAATCAGGGTTAGTTTGTAGTCTGAGTTTTCCATTTTGCGGAATACCTAGGGTGGAAACGAGGGGTTTGAATTCCATCCTGCGAGTGAGGAGGTGCTGGCGACTCTCCGGCTCTGCCCCTCTGGCATGGCGTTTCACAGTTGCGGGCGGCTGTTCATCCTTCTCGCAGGCTCCCACCGCTCCTGGTGAGGGCTAATCAAGCGATTTCTCAGCAGCTCTTTGGGACCACTACAAAGACAGACTTTGCAGAAGAAAACCAGCACCTTGGACCTGTGTAGGGAAGAGGCAGACTGCTGCATCTTGAGCCAACTGGTGCTCTTTCCTTATTTCAGAGGTGTCCTGGTTTCGGCTGGGATAGAGTTAAATTTATTCCTAGTGCTGTTAAACCACAACAAGAGGAGATCCTGCTCCACTCCCACATCCTAATGGAAGTCTTTCTATTCCAAACCGTCCTTCAATAGGTTTTGAATTGCTTTCCAGCGTTAGCTGGTCCCATCTTCCGTATTTCCCATCTTCCAGCTTTCTTAAATGTTTGGAATGAGACCTTGCCATAAAGTGATTATCTTCAAAAGGTTCCCCAGAGCAGAATTACTTATCTTTAGTCTCACGAAGAAATCTGTTATAGTTATTGAAAATGATTGCAGATCTGTCATGTCACAGCAGAGATGCACAACAGTTTTACCTTGGGGTAAAATTTCTGTTTCCTGAGCGATATTAGGAGATTTTTACTAGCTCTGGGATGAAAATGTCTCTCACTCGCTTTGTCGTTTTAATTCGCCATCCTTGGTAACCCATGGAATAGGTTAGTGCTCCTCAGCTGGACCTGTTTGTGTTCAGAAAAAGGGAAGTGTATTCAATTTCAATGCAGGCAACCTATAGAATTCATCAGTCGTAACTCTCTGTTGCACTAATAGACAAAAGGAGGGGGAAATGGTTATCTGAAACCTGGGTCTGCCCAGCAGTTAGAGAAATAAATTGAGAAAAGCCATCAGGTTCTTCAGAGTAAAAAATGTTCTCACTTACTTCTGAAATCTATGATAGTGCGTGGCAAAAATTGAGTCTCTCCCTGGATTATTATGGCTTTAAAATGATCTTTTTTGCTTCTTTTATTGTGAAGCACTTTCAGTCTACTTTTCTTTTTTTTTCCTCCCCAGAAGACCATTCACAGTCCAGAGCCAAGTTACCAAGGGAATATCTCTTTTCATATTAATGTCAAAAGAGCAAAATGATAGGAATGCTTCCAATAGCCGGCAAAACTTCTTTTAAACCAAAAAACCCAAACTCACATGAAGATCCATGTTTTTATACAGCACTGTCCTGTAAGCCTCCTTTATTTCGTACCCTGGGATCAGCATTCAGTTGTTTGGACAGGGTTGTCCCGCTCCGTAATGGGTTCCAGCTGCTGTCTTGGCACCGTTGTTCAGGAGGTGTCGCTTGGTTCCTATCTAGGTCTCTCTTGTGCCAAGGCGCCTTGCAGGAGAGCAGGCTATCCGTTGCGTCTCCTGGCAATGTCTTTCTTTTAGCAAAAAAAGATCATGATGATTTACATAAATGGAAAGAAACTGCAGTTTTGAAGGGTCCAAACTCTATTGTGTGAGCTTTTTTCTACTGAAGGAGCAAAATATTACGCAATGAGCATTCTTTTATTGTTTTTCCGTAAGAAACGAGAAAACAAATTATGCAGCTTTTTTTTTTTTTTCATATGTGCTGAGCACAAATTGAACTGAAAGCCCAGTTTTGCATTCCTGAGAGCTTCAGGGCACAGCTGTCCTCCTCAGAACAAGTCACTGTAGATGCACCCTCACAGTTTTGCGCTGAGAACATCGTATTTGTGCGCACACCTCAGTTTGCTGTATGTTCCTAACGTAATAGCAAGTGATTAAAACAACATCCTTATCACAACATTCACACAGTGATGCATTGCTTTGGAAAGAAATTCCTATGGTATTCCCCAAGACATGTCAAAAAGGTAAAAAACATGATTTGAAAGGGAAATACTTTGGGGTTTGTTTTTTTTTTTAATTTGCTCTCTCCTTGCACTGATATTTTAAAGTTAAACACTGAACTTGGTTATAGAGCATTGTTTTGTTTTAACAGTATCACAGTGTTTATATTAAGGTAATTTCTAAGTTAATTACAACAAACTCTACATCCTCTAATGGGGTATTCTTAAACGTAGAATTAACTGTAATGAAATAGTGGGTTTATTTTGTAAAGTGGAAGATTTTCTTTTCCCTGTCAGTCAAAACAGCATGTGTCAAAGGAAGACCAGCTCAGCATTTGTGAAAGCTGAGAACAGCATTCACAGTTGTTGTTCCATTACCTCTATCATTTCTTCATCAGCAAAGAGGCATTTGGCTTTTTTTGATGTTGGAATCGAGATTCACTGGTTACAGAGGAGAAGGGGACTTCACATGGAGGGAGGTGGTTATTTACATACCAGGAGAACCCACTAGCAAATGGAAACAGTGCCATAGGAGGATTCTCGCAGCCATCTACAGGGCCCGCTGAAAGTCTGGGCAATGTCTGTTGCCCTGTGGATTTGGGGAAACCTGAGGCCAGCGCAGATCCCGCTTGTTAGTTTAACCTGTAGGCACCATTGGAGGAGATGGCAGCTCAAAGCAAACAAGTGAACTGGGAACAACTACTGGTGTCTCCTCATATTAGACGTGCTGTCAGTGCTCACGTACCGTAGGGAAGGCTCTTGTCGAGTCCCGTCGTCGTGAGTGTGGGTCGGACAGAGGGGGGGGGTCGCTCCTGCCTGGCCTGACAAGCGTACTCCATCATCCCTCGTCGGAGGTGTGGGAAGAGCGGCTCTCCCACTTGCTCAGCAAGATAGTGTCGGTCAGGGGAGGCTTCGGTGACTGACCTCTTTAGCCTCTGCGCAGCACGTCGCATTCAAGCAGTAATTAGCAACGGGGTGGAACTAACTCGGGGAACGCAGGAACAATGCTGTGGCCCAGCTACTAAAAAAAAGAGCTACTACCCTGTTAAATTAAATCAGTGTCCGGGGAAAGTTACTGATTTGTCTCTTCCTCCCCTGTCTTTGCTGCTTCTTCCCTTCCACCCCCATTCAAATATTTCTAGGCTGTGTTTCAGCAAAGGCTGCAAATAAGAGCATTTTTCTCTGATGCAGACACAACTGATTATGGGTATACAATGATACTTAATTATATTTCTGTAGTGGAAGTGAAACATTCTGCTCCGTTATCAGCTTTGTTATCAGTCCTTATGATTTTTATGGGATGGCATTTCTGTACTATTAGCAGGACTGTATATGCAATTGAAAACTAGATGCAGTAAATTATGGCCAAACACCAGCAGTCCAAAGGTTAATTTGATTGTACAAATACAATCCCAGAGTTATGTATGAACATATGCTCTACATACTTATTAATGAGTAGGGTCAGACTGGCATGAGCTGTGTTATATTTCCTGAATATTCTTCAGGAGTTTACATATGATTTTCAGTACAGATAACACAGAGATCTGTTTTCAGGAAACGCCTATTTAACCATAAAGAAAATAGTAGGATGCAAATTGTTAGCTGTGAGGTTGACTGTTTTTCAGTTAACGGAGGGGTTGAGTGGAATCTGAAAGGGTGCCAGTAACTTGTGGTTGGTATCACCCTCAGGGCTCTGTGCATTTGGGAAAGGCACAAAGAAGGAAACCCGTGAACCCTAAAGCATATGCGAGTTGTATTCAGCTGGGCTGTTGCAAGGGGGAACTTCAGAGAACCTTCTCTGTACATTTTTATTTCAGTCCAACTGGCTACAGCTTGAGAAAAGGCTCTTTCACAGCACTCACCTTTCCAAAATCCTGCTGCTTGGATCATCTCTCTCTTTGTGCCAGAGGATCTGGGCAGCTAATGCAGGGTGAAGTGAAGCTCCTCGGTTATATTTCTTATACTGATTTAGGGCATTTTCCTCTGATCGTTTGCTGTAGGATAACCTTACTGGGTGAGAGTGTAACCTTGCTGGCTGAAAGAATCCAGCATCACATTTCTCTTTGTGTAGTTTCAGACTTTCTTCATCATACCTGGTTCAATGTGTTACTACATTATTATAGCTTGGCATACTTAAATCAAGTTTAGTGTTCACACAGTTCATTCAGTCTATGTGTCTCATTGTGGGCTTTTGGTGGTTTTATTTAGCGTCCGTGTTATGGCAGAATCCAGGTACCCTGGCTGTTAATTTTGATGAGCTAACACAAAAACTCATCAAAGTGAAGATAAATGATACTCTTTCTGCCTAGGAGTAGTAGCTTGGTGAATGAAAGCTACACAGATTTTACAAGCTGTGGCCCTGCTCCAGCGTTGTGTCCAGATGCGAGGTGGGTGCCCAAGTGGTAAAATTAAACTTGTTTGCTGAGCCAGTTCTCCTTCTTGAAAGTGTCCTCAAGTGCTTGAACTGCGAATGCTTCAGGGGAATATTGGCTTTCAGATACCTGTGCTCCACAAACTTTCTAATATAACCTGAAATACTAATGAAAAAAAATTTAATCAGACGTGTTCTAGAATATCTGAGGAATATTTTTTAATAAATCTAGACTTCTCTTCCTTGAAAGAAAAGGGTTGGCTGGTGGTTATCACTGAGACTGGCTTCCTGTGTTGCCGGGGGACACTTGCCCCGTTGTTCTCTCTGTACATTGGGTAGGTTATGGGATTGCTATGGGATTTAGTGGAGCCTAAGGCTGACATTTTCACCTGAGCTTTTCTTCATTTTTAACATTTTGAGATGCTTAACATCAGTGTGTCATGCTTGTAAGAGGAGAGAACTTAGGCGTTGCAAATGTTGGCAAACGTCGTTTTGAAAACACCTTGAAAGGGTGTGAATATACTCATTATGAACTGCATCTCCATGTTATCTTTTCTGAGCAGAGCGCCCTGGCATCGCTTGTGCTTTGTGATACGAGCCTGCTCAGGTGGGTGTGAGAAACGTCGAAGGGAGAAAATCGGGTCCCCTCCATGCCTGAAAGCCAAGGGCAGGCGGTATGTGTGATCTGTGGGCAGGCAGCTTTCTGCTGGGGCAGGGGAGCGGCTAATTTAATTTGGGAGAGGAGGCAGCAGCTAGAAAGCAAGTGGTTCCATATACTATCTCGGTTGTTATTGCCAGTTCAACTTAATTCAATTCTGATAATGTCGACAGATCTCTCTGTACAACATCTTTCAGCCGTATGGAGCTAGTCTGGCAGCTCCCCCAACCCAAATGGGCGTCTGGCACTATCCATCATCTTGTTCATGAGGCTCAGACAGTGTTTTATCCAGAATCATGTAGGAGCCTCAGTATATACGCTACCCGAAAAGTAGATCTTGCAAGTCTGCAGTGACCCCGCTGGTACCGTGGTTCCGTGCTTGCCTTTAGCTGTGTCATGAGGGAGAATTTTGGCCCATGCCAGGCTCTTTCCAACAATTTGAGGTATATAGACATCACAGAGAACAGCATCACTTATTTCTTCAGTGCAGCTGCTCCTGCTTTTCTGTGTTCATATTCCGGGGGGAATAAAATACGGCTGTAGAAGAGCACTGTTGAGATTGTCCACTCCCTTGCTCATCTCTGTCAGCAAATAGATCATTTGTCGAGGGAAGAGGAGAGTCTCAATTCTGCTTTCCTAGCTGACAAGTTCAAATCTAGACAAAAAGATTGAGCAATCTTCTGTGCAAATGAAAGGCTGCATATAATTTAAAGAATAACGTACCTGTTGGGGGGAATGTTCAAACATTTTAGACTAAGACGAGGCTTCATTTTTTTTTACCTGCTTTAAAAACTTTATATTCTTCCAAAAAATCTTTTTCTGATTCACTTGACGTGTACCAAGCGATTTCTACAAGACATGCTCCATCTATGTCACCCTATTCTTTTCATATGTCATCCAAAAATGTTCATACTTCTAAATTTGTGAAATCATATAAATTTCCATGACAACCAACTAATGTTGCAAACAAAGGATTAATTGTTTTGTTGTGGGATGAAGCAGAAGAGGAATTTAGATCACATGAGGAAAAAGTGAAGTGCCCATACAAATGCAAACACTCTGTAATTGCAAAAGGAATATAGCAAAGGAAGAGCTAAATATGTTTTTCTTTAACTAAATCTTCAAATTCGTCAAGCTTGTTTTAGTGTTAAAAGTCGCTTTCTGGGGGAAGATGTACAAGAATATCAGTTAATTCCTTGTCCGAGGCTGAAGAGTTTCTCTCGCTCACTGGTCAAGCATCCAAACTGCAACTGGCCAAACATCTGCAGGCAGACAAAGGCAGCTGTCCTTCATGACGCTGGAGAAACCCACACATCTTGTGCTGGGCCCTTAGCAAAAGCCAGCAAGGATGAAAAAACTGGCAATTCCCTCCAAAAAGATCACCGTGCTCCTATTTGTTAACGTACAGTGCCTTCTTGTGGGCAAAAGGTCTTATTGCTGGATGGAAGCCTTGGCACAGCTGCTGCTTCCCCTTCCTTCCCTTTTTTAACTCAAGACAACTCGGGGAAGAAACCCAAGGAATGTAAAACATGTGGGTTTAGATATAGAAATTGCAAACGCATGTGGAGCCATCCAGTTTGCCGTACATCACAACTTTCCATTAATGAAAGCTCTCTTTTGAAGTCTATAGAAATGAGATGAACGTAGGGTTTGACTTTCGCAGCACTAAGAAACATTTTTCCTTTTTGATTTAATTTTGTTCAAGAAAAAGATGCAATCATCTACAGAAATAGATGTGGCGATAACTTGTCAGGCATTTTCTCATCACCTCCCCTTTTTGCAAGAAGGTTTTTCTCTTTCTTTCAAATTCAGACACACATGCATACACGCACACGGATGCCAGATACTCAGGCGCATACACATACAGGGCTGGGTGGATGGGGCAGTAAATCCTCTTTTGTCGTTTCTGATTTTCCTTTTCTGCTTAGGGAATTACCCGGCTGTGCAGGGTACCGCATAAACCTCTGGGCATCGAGCCCTTTAGCAAGCTGCGGTCCCAGCCCTGAAGCGCCTGTCCTTCCCTGCATGTCCCATCCCTCTGCCTCCACCACTCCGCAGTCCCAAGGATTCTCCAGGCGGGGGTCTCTTCTCCCCACAGCCAAATGCATGTAAGCTTGGGTCTTTCGGTTACCGCAATAATGCTATTAAACCCAATGCAAAGTGCCAGATCGGATAAGCAAGCAGGCTGGCTGTGGCTGTAGGTGCACGCCGCGGTGGATGCTGACCGAGGAGCAGGGGGAGGCTCATTTCTAGGTGGAAGGAAGGAACCCCGAATGAGAGGCTATATCTCTACTCTTCATGTCATTGCTGCATTCTTTTTGTAACATGTTTATAGTAAATACAATAGCTGGATACTTCCTCTTCGGCAGATTTTGAATGTTTGCGAGGCTAAACTGCAAATGTGTTTATTGCTGAGATGAGGCTTACATTTGAAACCGGTTCCTGAATTTGCAGCTTCTTTCATGCAGCCAGTATCAGTCCAAGTGTGGTGGAGTTGAGTCTAGTGAAGGCCTCTTCCTGTCATAAATAAGATTACTTTCATTTCACTTGTGGAGTGTGTTATTCCTCAGAGTAATGAATTTCCTCTGTGCCTTTGAGCACATAAACATGGTTTTCATTAGGTTCCTATTAAAAAAAAAAAAAGCAGAGTAAAATTAATAAGACGACTATTAACTCCATAAATGCAGATGTGTTTTCACTGTATAACCATGTTGGAAGTAAACAGCTTCTTTGCTGAAGACTGTAAATTGCAGAAAATGAAACAATTCTGCAGACCTGGATTCTGCTATCAGAGAACAAAAGTAGGTGGAAAATCTGACTGTTCCCAAACTAGTTTCTTAGGAGGAAAAATAGACTATCAGATTAAATGTAGACAGACAAATAGCCTCAGGCTTTCTACTTAATACATAACGTATGTGGTAATAACAGTTTTAAGCCATATATTTAGAATTAGCATTACAGCTAAGAATTTGAACATTGCTTTTTTTTCCTGTCCTTTACCAGATATGTCCCTGCAGTTGCAGAATAAGGAATAGCGACATTTGCAAATATTTCACTGATAGACCCTGTAACTCATAAAATTTTCATGTGCCGTTTGTATTTGCGGCTTGAGATCTCTCTCAAGTGGTGAATCCCTACAGCATCACTGCGGTTTTCTTTTTTTCATAGTTACCAGCATTTTAAGCAAAAACCCCAAAATCACCGTGCATGTAAAGTCAGTCGTTTGCAGAAATGCAGACCCTTAAACTGCTGGTGTCTCTTTGCACTCTCCCAGTCGAAAGTATATCATAAAATCATAGAAATTAGCAGTTAGAATACATGCTCTTTACAGTCTTCCAATTTAATATTTTATTGAAGAAAACTGAGGTCACTTTCTCTCTACTCAAATCTTACACAGTAGTTTTAACTTTCACAAAATGAAGTTGCTAGACTTCAGCAAAAACTCAGTGCCAAAAACTACAGCTTGGCAACTAACTAAATTTCAAAACATTACCAGCCTGATGTGTGTCATTTTATATTGTCCTGTAGACTGTTTTAAGCTATGTTTTCCCAGAAAATAAAAATTCTGAAATTTTTTGTATATGGTTCTCAGTTTCATTCTACTTAGGCAAATTCAATGTGAACAACAACAAGGCATCACGTAATAGCTGTTATTCTTGAAGCTAATAAAAACATGTAGTCTACCAAGACTTTTTGCTTGAGCACAGAAATATAAATGTTCCTTTTGTATATCAAATCACTGTTTTTAAAATAAATTACCATCTTTTTAATTTTTCTTCTCAGTATTTATTTCCTAGTAATTCTCTAAGGAAAACTCTGCCAGTTTTACCTGAGCGCCATTTTTAGTCTGATGCTAAACCTTATAATTATTGTTCCTTGTTACCGTGCAAGTTTTGCAGTGCTGTTACTGTAAAAATGCAGATGTTTTTTATTTAAAATGGTAAGGATAAAGTTGTTTAAAGAGCCAGTCTCAGTTATGGGTGAACATTGCTGGTCGAAACCTCAACAACAGAGGAAGAGAAATCTTAAATACCAGCTCCTATTTCCCTTAGCTTTTGGGCAGGAAATTGTTTTTGGATATTTTTTAAATTTATTTTTGGGGGTGAAGATAGAAAGCCCTGCACATTAAAAATTCTGTACGGTTGTTTAATATTTGCTCAGTAGTGTGCTATTCCCTAATCAAGCCCCTACAAGCTGTAAATCACGGCCACTATGTCACTGTTTTGATTGGAAGCAAGAGCTGTACCATGGCAAATCTCTAGGGACAGCAAACTTCTGCAGCTGTGGAAAGCTGGAGCTATTTGCTATTATTATTAAAGGAATCTGAGAAATTTTTTTTCAATGTGAAGTTGTGAAATTCGTAAGGTGCACAGAGATGTAGTATGAAGGTTTTACAGCAAGCATGGCCTGTAACAATAGTGCTCTGGTAATAGAAACTGAGTTGTTCTAAGTGTCAAAACAGCAAATGTGAAATTATAGCCCCTTTCTCACCTCTTCCCTTGTCCATCTTAGGAAAAAATACATGCAAATAATCATAAATTATTTCTGAATGTAAAATACCAGTCAAGCATTTGGGGCTTCAGTAAAATGTCTTCCTGTTGAATGAAAGGAGGGGTTTTCCTTCTAGAAACATCCTGGTAACTTTTACCATAATTTTGTTTTCATGAAGGTGTTTTGAGGTTTCTTTGGGCTTTGACTTCTGAACTACAGCCAGTGTAAATGGAGCCTAAGGACAGAAATGTTAGCTTCTCCAGAAGTGCAATGTAAATACTTGAGTTAATTTATATACTGTTTATCACAGAGGGGTCTAGAGCTAGATGATAACTTTCCATTAGAATATTCTCTTAAAGATACTGTAAGTGCTTCCCCAAGATTAAATTGAATGACTGCAGAGGAAATTAATTTTTGACATATGCAAATCGTCCATCCTATATGCATGGGCTTCTTGCAGGACTGATTGTAATATTATTCCCAGATGCCCTAATCATATGTTAGGCCTTGATTAATTAAAGTAATAACGTAGTCACGCTGGGATTTTTCTAACAGTGAATCTGGCACGCCGGTATATTTAGTTCAAAAGAGGGGGAAAGTGGAGGAATTTGAACGATAGCGTGCTTATTGACATGTGGCTTAAACAAGCAGTTATGAATCAAAATGAAATATGGATGTGGAAAAAATAATTGCTGTTGGACTAAAAGATGGCCCAATCATATTTTGGACATCTGAAATCAGCCTTTGCATTTACTGCAACAGCATCCTTTACAGTAGCATATCTCAAATTCCTGGTGATGTACAACTAGTTATAAGATATGATATATAAAATATATAATATATTATAATATAATATATAATATATAATATACAATATACAATATACAATATACAATATACAATATACAATATACAATATATATGGGTTGTTTGGAGAAAGGCTTTGCTCTTTGATTTTATCTTTTCTCTTCACCTTTGAGGAGAAATGGGTAAACATTGAATAAGCAAGCAGAGAAATAAGCTTCATCGCTGTGGTCTTTTTAGTAAGTGAATAGTTACTCAGCATAAATAGAAGTGCTGGGTTTCCACAGGGCTGATGCTTCTTGCCATTGCTGTTTTGGAAGTCCTGTAGTTACAGCCTGCAATCCACCTGGCTTCATTCAGGGTTATTCATAGCTCAGCTTTCACGATTATTAAATGAGCCAAATTTACATACCTCCAGATACAAATCTGTTTTAAAACTGCTGCGGAAAGAAATGCTTTCTAGTAACAAACCCACCTCATTATTCCTAAGCCTTGGTAAGAAGCAGTAAAAGGTGGTGGTATGGTTGGTAAGTGTGCCTCGAGGGATCACACGTTGAATGTGACTCTCATTTTTTGTTCCCATGTAGGTCCCTTTACACCGCTCTGACTAGTTTAAAGTGGCCTTGAATGAGCACAGATCGTACTTTGGGCCTTTTTTTCTTAAAATTATATGAAGGAGATCTGGCATAAGCAAATCAGGTGCATGATATTTTAAAACGCGCTGTAAAAGCACACAGTGCCTCTCTGAAGCAGTCTTTTTTTCTCCCAGATATGGAAATTCGGAGACGAGCCGATAGACTTGCCCGAGGCCACCCAGTGTGTTAACAGCACCGCTGGGATTAGAGCTCAGGAGCTGGTTTTATGCAACCCCATAGTTAATCGCAGTTTCACGTGACTCCCTTTGCGCGCAAAGCATGCAGGCACAAACCCGATTGCTCCAGCTGTGCACAGAAGGACGAATAAATCCACCCTTCCTGGCTGTACGTGGTCACAAGCCCTGTTCCACCACCAGATCTGCAGTGTTGGCACACAACTGATCTGAGCATGAAGTCTGGGGTCATCTTCACATAGTCCATCTCGGAGCCTTTCCTGCACTGACGCGTATTTTAGTCCAGCGTAGAAACCCCATCTGAGATGTGTTGCAGTGTCGCCGGGTGACTGCAGGTAGGCAGGATTTACTGCTGCTCTTTGGGCATTCACAGTCTTCTCCAAATACATCAAACAAGTGAGCTTGCACACATTCATGTTTACCACTCCCCATCTTTGTAGCAACTATTAGAGAGACAGATGATCTAAAAATCCCCTCAATGGCTCTGTTTTGGTGACTGTCAATCAGGAAAAGAAGGCTCCCACAACCTTGCTGATGAGTTACTTCAAAACAGTTGTTTTTATAGGGTAGCAAAGTGAATGTTGAAGAAAAAAATATCCCAAATCCAGCTCCTGGATGTCCTTGTGAAGCCTCAGCCATCTCTGCATAGTTATTTTCTCTCACAGTCATTTTTAGAGCGTGGATTGTTTGGTTTTTCTTTACATCCTTCCCTTCCAATCCTGCATATCACAGTGAAACCTTACAACAGAGTCAGGCTGGACATGCCGGTGGCTTTCCTAAAACTTCCCTACGATGTGAAAGTTAAATCCCAAACTTTGTTTGCCATATAGAAATATAACCTGCTGGTCCCTCTTCATTCTGAACTTGCTGTTGTGCTTTGCCAACTAGCTTAATGGGTACCTTACCTCCTCTTTCACTGCAGTGTGTTGTGAAATGTTACCAAATGCTAGCATTCTAGCAGTGCGGCATATATTTAATAAGACCTGCATGCTTTTTCACTATGAAATAATTAAGAGTATTTTGACATTGTTTGCTCGTGATCTCATAGCAGTCCAAATACCAGATCATGTCCAAAATTCTTCAACAAAATATTAGTGGCCCAAATCAGTGGTGATTATTTCATAGTCTTACGTGTCACCCTAAGAATATCTTAGAGTAGAAGGCTGATAAAATATGGTGTGTTGCAGTACCTAGCCTAGAGCCACTTTCTTAATTCCAGAAGACTACCCAGTAATATTATGTGCATATTATGATATTGAATTTATGTGTTAATTTATTTTATATTAAGGTATTTGTTCATTTATTCACCTGCTGGTTGGTGGAAGAGTAAAATATAGTGCCACTTTCTGATAGCACCTTTTCCTCTCTTGTAATGCCCAGCCTTTTGAGGAGTTGTGTATTGCTTAGCATGGCTGTCACATCGTCTCCACTGCATGCACATTTTGCAAAACCAAAAAGAAATTCTCATCTGTCCTGTGTGAATATATTTCACCTTAAGTATATGGAAATCTGCTGTTTGTCTGATTTGTAGTAAAGGTCTTCAGCTATGCAGCAGAGTTGTTTTCCCTGGTGTTTTTATAAATAATACTAACTTCAGTGCCAAAGTTCTCCAGTCACAAGGACGTTATTTGCAGGACACAATTTGGACAGAGTCCTGTTTTGGTCTTCTGAGTCAGACTGATTGTCTCCTGTAGCCATTTCATCCTTTACCAAGTGGCATCTGTAAGGAATAACCATACACAGTGGTGTGGTGTTTCCCTCTGTGGCTGAAAATGAAATATCTAAGTACGGCTTCTCTTTATGGAAGAGTGTAACTATCAGAGTCTCTAATTAAAGGGGAAGACAATTACCATTTAGAAGTCTAGGAAGATACTCAGAATCAATTGAAGCTATTTTGGACTTGTTAGACTGTGCAGTTACCTAAATAAATAGGATTCCCCTTTCTTCTTATTTACTGCCCTCTATTGTGAACCCCCTTGAAAATCTAGCCAGGTTTGCCCTTGGGGCTTGTGTCATACTTGCATCCAATATAATTTTTAAAGTTAGCATTTTTAATGTGAGCAGGGTTTTTTTCCTCCTGGTGAATTTGATTATAGGTACATTAGTTCTCACATGTCAGAAACTCTCTTTCTGTGGGGTTGGTTTTTTTTTTGTTTAGCTTCTCTTTAAACCTGTGTCATTTCCTTTTCATTTTTCCCCATCTTGTTCCCAAAGGAATTAGCAACAAACTCCCTTTGAGAAAAAACATGGCTGGGGAAGAAAAGTACTTTTGATGATTAAGGCCTTTCTGTTCAAACAGTTCCTGCCTACACTGTGGAATCCATAGATACTGGAGATATAAAGGAGAGGGTTAGAAGATAACTAAGACCCCTCAGGCTTGATATGTAATCAAAGAAGTCTTGTTTGGGAATGACTTAAGGGGAAGCGGAGCGGCTAACATTTTGGCCCCGATCCAGCTACCGCTGGAATTGATGGCAGAGTTCCCACTGACTTCGGGAGGAGCGAGAGCAGACCTTTTGTCTGGTGAGGACAAGCGTATGAAAACACAATGGGAAAGATGACAACCATGCAAATTGGGAAAGACAACTGCCTACAGATTCCTTATGTAGAGGATGTCTCTGCCTGGGTAAGTGAGCTTGGCGGGAGAGGCGGGTTTCATCTCCGGTTCCTGGGCAGTGCCCGGCTCAGTCAGCGGCACCTTTTCGTGGAGGTGGGATCCCACTGTACAGATAATAGCAGTTCCAGGAGTACGGCTCTGCATCTTGCCAGCTGAAGTTGTAAGGGCAACTGAAAACGAAATAACAATGTAAGCACAGTTGTACTGGGTAGGAACAAAGACCTAGCTAGCCTGGCAATCTGTTTTCTGTAGAGGATTAAAGAATAGCAGAACAGGGCTTATAAAGCACAGTGCATCCCTTGGTACGCCATCCCAACTTCCCATCGTCAGTAATTTAGAGCTGTTTGGTTATTATCTACATTTCAGAACATTGTGTCTAAAGACCATTAGTGGACCTGTGTGCAAACAGTTGAAGTCTGAACTCCAGGCATAGCATCCTCCATTATATTTATGTTAACAGGTCTGCAAGTTAGTAGGTGTACTTTAGTAGGTGTACTGTAGGGCATCTCTTTCAAGGTCAGCCTCGGAAAAAGGTGCTGTCCACCTCTTTCCTGCCGTCGCTGTCGTGTGACTGATCGGAGGCGCATCTCTCGGGGCTAGTGGCTAGTTTCCAGGACGTTTGCAGCTCGGGTGTTACAAAGCCAGTGCTGGGCTCTAGCTTCTGGTTGGGATTAGGCCCCCCTGCAAGGTGTGGTTTCCCTAATGAGCAACGACAGCTGTGATTGGGACTCCTTGAAGTGGAAGAGTGCAGATGCCTTAATCTTGATTAGGAGCCAGCACTGGGAGAACTGGCAAAATCCACAGAGAGGAAAGTACACCTTTAGGAAAGGCTGAGAAGGAAAATAAATACGCAAGGTACAGAAACCAGGGGGGGGAAAGGACAGAATAAAAGAGAGATTTGACAACTGTGCTGGGACCTACAAAAGGGGCCACATCTGTTCTGGCAATATCCCAAGCCATGAACAGGTCTGACATTCACAGAAGAAGCTTTCCCCATGCAAAGATTGGAGAGGTGTTTGGTGGAAAGGCTGCAGTGTAAACTAGCTGCACTTTCCCTCGCCTTATGGTCATATGGTTCCCATTTATTGGGTGGAATTGAATAGCTGCAGACTTGCCACTCTCAGAGGAAAGAGATCGTCTTACTTACTGTAAAAGTCTTGGGGGCTTTTTCCCTTGAATGTATGAGAAGGACGCTTTGGCTGTGACCTGTGAAACCTTGCACAGTGCACAGCAGGAACTGCAAGGTGGTTTTGCTTCAGTGCAAGTGTGAATGAAGGGCATGTGTGGACACAAATAACAGTTCAGCTCCTGGGGCAGTCTTCACTGAGCAGAAGCAGCCCTGATGCTCTGACACCTACTCCATACCTTTCACAAAATAGGGTCAGAAAGAGGAAGAAACAGGAGGGGGGGTGTGGGAGGAATTCATTTGGTTAAGGAAGATCCTGGGCATGAAAATAAGACTTTTTTCCATCTGCCTTCCTCAGGTCCTAGCTGTTGGGAGAAGCGAGCCCGGTGCCCACTCGGTGCCGGTGCAGGCAGGCTCAGGGTCCTTTGTGATTCTTCCCTCGTTCATTGCTCTTCCACTTGCCCCATGTCCAAGTCTGGCAGGTTTTGGTCTTTCTCTTTAAAATCCAGGTGCTGGGTTTGGGCTATTACCTGAGAATCTCATTTGGAAGAAAAATAAATTGCTATCCCTCGTGGCTGCAGGGGAGAGACTGAAAACGTGAACCCAAGATGTGCCAAGGCCAATGAAAAGAATTCAAAATTTAAAATTGCTCATGGAATTTTGAAGCCTTTTTCCTAATTTCTGAATGCTAATTCAGAAATAACTGAATCATTCAGACTAATAAAATTGTGCAGGCAATTCTCCATACCAGCATTAAGCGAAGTAAAGCCCTAATGTTATTTATTTAATTACAGAGAGTTTGGAGGAATGCGTATTAAGTGAAGGATACCATTCAGCTGCAGTCAATGACTGCCTGTTTCAGGGGTAAAATGAAAGGCTTAAAAAAAGTGATATCCTTTGTTTCTCAGAGGGAGATCTCCAAGCTTATTTCTCACTGTGCTAAATAATCCAATCCAATCCAATCCAATCCAATAATCCAATCAGATTAATCAGAACTGTCAGATTTAGGAAATGATTTTTTCTTATTCCATTTTTGACAAAGTTACTTTTTAACTGAGCATTTCTCCAAAGCACACTACTATTTTTTTTATGAATTATTATCTCATAAGCAAAATCTCTTCAAAATTTTTCTTCATCGGGTGTTAAAACATAAATAATAATCAAAGAAAATTCTGATTGTATTTAGACCTGAGCAGTTTCTGTACTTTGGAGGTGTAATGCTCTGTAACAGACAAGGGAACTAATGAACTGGTGACTGCAAGTCACGCTGGAGAGAAGAGTGGACGTGGCTTTTGCAGAGTGAACTCTGACGCAGAAATGCTCAGCGATTAGAGTAAGGAAAGAGCCAGCAATCAAGTATCTATGGTTGACACCCTCTGGATAATATACTTGCATTTCATCAGCAAGCCTCACCCAAGGCTTTTACATAAACTAAATGGTCATGGGTCAGTATGGAAAGTTCACTTATAGATAACTAAGTGGTTACGAATTAAAAAATTAAAAAAAACCACAAGCAGGGTACCAAAAATAGCTGCAGACATTCAATGAGAGTGTGCCTCAATTTCTCCAGACATGCTGAAGTGTGATGTTACTGATTGCCTTTGCCACTTCTCTCCCATTTGGACTGCAGAGCAAAGGGTTTACACCGAGTAGCTACTCGATTACTGTCCCAGGGGTGAATGAAACATGAGTGAGGAAGATAATATTAGGAAATTGCACCACTGCTCTCAGATTTCTTTGGCTGTATTTTGACAGCTGAATTAACTTGAGTTATCTGTGCTCAAGTGAACTTCCCCCAGCATGGCACAGCTTGCTCGAGAACAGGCATCCTGCAAAATTATACCAGAGCTGCACAAATGAATTAGGGGATCAACAATGTGACTGTAGAGCAGCACAGAGAGATTAAGTTGGGCAAACTAAATATTTTGCCTCTTCATTATAGCTTGAGGCAAACCATGCATGTTAAAAGCGCCATCGCTTTTGAACCAATGTTTTTCTTTACGGATGGAAGCCTGGTAAGGGCTGAAATTTTAGTTTTGGCTCAAATTAATTCTACTGAAGATAACTGCTTTGATTAGCGCTTTACAGAAAAGTATATTCTTGAAAAACTTGCTTCATCCCCCTTCTAAAGGATGTCCAGGCAGCTCTGGGATAAATGGCTTCTGGGACTTAATATTTTGCCTCTGATTCATTCTGCTGAAGAACGGCTTTTGGAAAGAAAACTCGCATCCCACATTCTCTGTTTACATGTATCTCATTTTGCCCTGGAAAGAGAAAGGAAAGTTGTATCTAGCAGACAAAATGAGACTGGAAAATTAGCAGGATACTTGAGAGTGACATTAAAATTGCTTGCTTCAGCCAGAGCCCACCTGGGTGCAGCGGAGGTAGGAGCTCCTCTTTTTTAAAGCATTATGGAGCCCCCAGGAGCACGTGTTTGACACACAGCGATGGAAATGTAAAGCCATGAACTCAGTGGAAGTTCAATTTGTTATTTTTGTTGTGTAGTTACTTTAACAAAAAAAAAAAAAAGAAAAAGAAAAAAAGTTATCTCTTCATTCTGATAAAGCCTTGAATTTTCCGAACGAGACTTTCAGGAGGGAATCTTTATCTCTGTGTTCTCCAGCATTGGCAAAGCTGCTTGTTTCTTATGTCTAGAAAGAAGGTTTTTTTTTCTGGGGAGAAGTCCCAACTGCAGACAGTCTAATTTGTTCTTGGCACATCCTAGGATTTGCATTGCTGTGGGGGTCAGAAATGTAATAATTCACGAATCTCTCTGCTGAGCTGGGCTCAATTAGTCAGTTGTCTTTTTTTTTTTTCACTTTTCCAGTTGCCTTCTGGGAAGTGTTGAGCCTTCCCTGAGCAGAGCAGAGGGTCTTGGAGCGTGTTGTGGCACTACGCCTAGCAATGCTGCTGGGAAGAGCAGAGACAGCACGACATTGTCGCTGCTTTCTGTGGGGATGGAAATGGGGCTTGGCAGGAGAAGCCGCTCATCTCCTCTGGACCCTTGGTCCAGAGGCAGAAATTGCACTCCCCTCGCTGACATTTAAGATGCTTTCTTCCATTCTTTACAAGATCTGCAGGAATTGAACCGTTCTCATTTGTGGCTGGGGCTTCACGCCCCCATGTGCTGTCAGAGTTCACTTCTCTGCCCATGCTTTCTCCTTGCTAGTCCCTGGCAGAAGGCAACCACAAGAATATGAATTCCTCCCGTCCAAGGACAGTTGCATCTGTGCCTGGCACTCGGCTGCCAGGCTGGCGCTGCTCCCCCAGGGCGGGAAGCGGAGGAGCCATCAGCCTGCAGCCGGGCTGCATCACGGACACGAGAGCTGCATCTTCTCAGAGGGCTGCTGTGGATTTTCTGTGAGGTCTGAGGCAGGTCACATCACTGCTACCTGCCTTGGATTACCTGGGCTGCGTACAAACAGTAGAAATAACCTCAGGTAGGAGCTAGATGCAATGATCCAGGCTTCACACAGTTCTGGGATCTCTGAGCTGCTCCTAAATGTTCAGGGTGCCATTATTCACAAGCTGCATCTCTATGTTTTAAAAACACTTAAGACTTGGCCATATCAAAATGGATAGTGTAAAATATATACCTACCTAATCTCAAACCCGGATTTAAGCTTCCCAGCTACTTCTAGGTGTTAGAGCAAAGGCAAGCAAGAGAGCTGCTGAAAATATTTAAATTTAAATAAGGAATTTCTCTTCTCTTTGTTCCCAGAAGCAGTTGAATTATTTTTACTCCTTCTTTCTAAGCACATCCACTTTCTGAGGAGAAATTGGATAAAGAAGATACTGTTTTGACAGAATTATGAGAAACTGAAGAAGGACTCTTGCATGTAACTGGCAACCTTCAACTACAGCTGTCACTGGCGGCTCCAGCCATAATGAAACGTCACGTTTCATACAAGTAAATGTTCATTACATGGTAAAACTTTTTAATGTCCAGACTCTAGCGTTGTTGAAAGCATGATGCGCTGACTTGCACTAGGACCCAATATGGGAAACGTGGTTATGAGTTAGCTCAGGTACCCAAATAGAGTCTTACTGAAGGCAGTAGGATTGAGGTGTGGCTTTCCTACCCCTTTCTGCGTTGGGGTCTTAGTCTGTTTGGGCTTTTTGGTAAACAATGTATAGTTGTGGAAGCATTAAAGGAAATGCTCTTTAAGTAAGCTGTTTCACTGCTATTACACTGATCGTGGGGAAAGTCCACAAAATGCCAACATTTCTTCTTTGCTGCCATTAATGGCACAGCCATTAAAATCTTAAGCCATTGATATATTATATATTATAAATTATAGATTAATATTAAGAAATACCAGCTTTTATAACATTAGGTGAAACCTCTTTATTCAGTAACAATGCAGTTTCTCAATATTATTTAGCTGTATGCATGCACTTGCAGACATTAGAATAGTAAGAAATCAAAGTTCAGAAGTTATGATATGAAACCTGTTTGGTATGTATATATATAAACATACACAAAAAGTACTAGGCAAGCAGAAATATTGTTTCAGGGCGTGTGTTAACAGCTATTGAAAATACATGGCTAAAGGGTTGGAAAATATCCTTTATTTGGAGTTCTGATAATTGTTTCCACCTAATGAGATGTTTTAGACCAGCAGTTGGAGAGCCCTAAATATTGTGTGCCGAGCAAGAATTGCCTACTGTGTCAATTAAAGTTCCGCAATGGGAAAAACTTTGAAGTATATCTCGGGGACAGAGCCAATAGGAGTGGAGGTTAAAGAATTGGGATTTAACAGAGAAATGACAATCATTCAGAATGATATAGGTGAAGGTATAAAATATGCTTGGTAGGGACATTGTCTTGTAGTAGTAATAAACATCAGCTAGTTGTAAACAGTCTGGGAAAATAGCGAATTTAGAATATTTGACTCATCAATCTTAATGCAATAGAGCATTCATGTTATAAATTATATTAGGCTTTTTATTTATTTGGAATGTCTTGCACGTTAGCATTCATTTTGTTTCTTTATTGAGAGTTTTGCAAATATACAGTGATAAGAAAACAACAGTAAGTAAATAAGTAGAAATTTGGACAGTACTATACAATTGAAATAACTGTAAAGGAAATTAAGAAGGCACTTAGGCAAGAAAACAGATGGGGGGGAGGAATACGTACTTATTCAGTGTGCAACAGAACTGCTGAATTTGTATTTCCTACAGATTTGTCTCAAGTGTACTAAAATCTTCCCCCTCCTTGCACTTTTGGAGTTCAAATCTAGTAAAATGATGGGAAGCATTCTTGTATTATTACCTAAGAGGTATTTTTATTCAGGTAGAAACTGTGAATTCGGTATAACGCAGCGTAGGGAACAATAGCTGATACATCAAAAACGCAGATATACAGTGCACAGCAAAAGTAGCAAAACTCGATTCAAAATTCATGGCTATTTTAATTTCTCATTTATTTAGGCATCTTGGCAGACACAGCACAATCTTCTCAAATTGTTTCTGGTTAGTTCAGCACATCTCTGTCTTAAATCCTCTCCTGGAGCGCAAGTCACACTGCCTGCAAAAGCTCTGTGAAGGAGAACTAATCAACTGTGAGCTCCCCTGTGGATGTGACCTCTGTCAACAAGCTGTTTATGATTCCCAGAATGGATTTAAATGGATACCAGTTCTTCCTCCGCTGTGAGAAGCTGTTGACATGGTTGCAGCTGATTAAAAAAAAATCACTATATCTTATAAGAGAGTGAATCACTGCTTTATTTAGGGAGCCTTCAGATCAACACCTCGCTCTTTGAACATAACCACCTCCGGGACGTGCTGGTGATACATACCCAGACCAGAGTTTCTGATAGATTTTCTCCAGCTGGGACAGACAGACATCCGGAAGGATTTCTCTCTCTCTTTTAACATAAAGAGCAATAAGATAAATGTATACTGCTTTTTTCACCGAGTAAGGAGGGGAATGGATGAAGCAGGGGAAGGCTGGGGAGTTCTTGCTGCGTTTCCGCGCAGGCTGTCTTTCCCAAGACAGCAGAGGTCACTGTACTCATTAGGAAAAAAGTGGGGAAATCTGGAGGCTCTCAGGACGTTTCAGTCCTCAGTTGACAAAATCAGTGTCTTCCTTCCTCCAGAAAGGAATTGCTAATTCAGATTAGTTTTCCTGTGGTAAAAAACCAGCATCTTTTGGCCAGTAATAAATACAAAATCTGCATTTAGGAAGAATCCTCTGAATTCTCACTGCCATTGACCTGAAGAAGTTATTAAAAAGGATTTGGGGTTGGAGACCCCACAAATTAATTTCTGATGCTTGGAGGACGGGAGGGTGTGCAACGACAGACCCTGTTTGGGCAGGTTTTGGTCTTCTCCCTAGAATACCAAAAAGCTTTTTAATGACAATTGTCATTTGCAAGAACAGCCCAGGAGGGTTTATTATCATGTGTATTTCTCACTAGAGAGCTGCAGGTTTGAGCATGACAAATTTGACATGCCATGAGATGTCAGGAAAGGTGTGTTGGTAGCCCTCACGCAGCATCTTTCAGATGACCCTGTAACACAGGAGAGAGGAAAGACTGGGGAACAAACAGAAATTGCAATAAGCTTTTTTCCCAGTCAAGCAGTTTCTGTTCAGTCTTCGGTACGGTCAGTGCTATATTACCTACCATGCACATTTTAATTTTCTATCCTTTCTTACCATTGTAAAATCAAATCTACGTTCATTCTGACAATTACATTAAAATTTAACTTTTTGCTACCTTATAGGAAAAAAAAAATAAGCTGTCGCTTGCTTGGTTGTTTGGCTGCTAATTTTCTGTCCAAAACCAGCAGGCTGAGGCTGGAACAGGAGAGGGCAGTACAGGCGTGTCTGAGCACCCGAACTGTCGGAGCAAAATAGGGTGAGCAGGAATACAAGCATGTTTTGTTTCCATCGACGGCAAGACAGAAGCTCTTAAAACTCCATTTGCTTTCTTCAAATAAATGTTTTTGTTTCATAGACACGCTGTAAATGAAATTGTTTAGTGGCTAAAGTCAGAATTGGTTTGTGGCTAAAACTAGAGAATGCTATTATTTATGTTGACATGTTGGTTTTATTAATTGTGATAAAGAGAGGACAATTTCTTGTGGGGACTGAAAAAATCAAGGCAGCAACTTTTGTTTTGGCTTAAGGATAATCTGGGATATTAGACACATGTATTCAGGTATCTTTCCCGAGCTGCTATAAAATCAGTGTTTCATGGGATTGCATCCCTGCATCCAGCTGCGTGTGTTGGGATTTGTGGTATGACTGAGCAGGGGGAATGTGCTGAGGCACCACTTAATCCAGAGGCACTCAAGGCATGTACCATGAAGTGAGGAGAGCCCGTTTTACCCTCTGACACAGGACAGCAATTGAGCCTTTTCGTGCCATTCTTTCACAGAACAGTGGTGCTGTAATGGCTCCATAATCATACACAGCTCAACAAGCACATGAATGAGCGTCCAGTGTTGCTGTGCACCCTGCCCTCCTAATTCCCCCGCCTCTCCTGGAAGGGGGTTCCCCCGCCGAGCTTTGCCTTTCTCTGCCTCACTGCCAAAACAAGCTCTTGCAGGGTGACTCGGATGATTGCTGACAGAGGAAGAAGAAGGTGATCCTCCAGACAGGAGGAAATCCCTCCCTCCTCTATACAAAAGCATGGAAACACAACTTAAAAAGCACAAGGCCAGTTCAGAGGTGGGAGTGGGAATTCGGCAGTCTGGTCTTTTGGCATAGAAGACATACTGAACCGGTGTAAGGCAAATTGGTCAGTTGAGCTAAGGCATCCGTACTATGGCCTTTTGTTAGTCTTCGGAGATTGACTTGGGTGGTGTAGTCTTCCTAGAAATCCTTTTATTTCTTGGACTATGGAAGCACTACATTAGCACAACACAGAAAGATGTAATTATCTTCTTACTACCTGATTTGAAGAACCTGTTAGAAAAGACCTGATCATCTATGTGACAAGCAGTAGTGTAGAAGGCAGCATGAGGGTTCATCTTAGCTTTGCATGCCTCAACCCAGTTGTACCCTGCGGACTTTGAAGACCCAAAGCCACAGATACAGCGCAGAGAAGGACCGTACTGAACCAGCGTACACTAGCTGCTGCGTTTGGTTTGCAACCTTGGGTACAAGGAGCTGATGTGGGTCTTTTCCATTCACATAGCTGAATGAAACTCTCACATGCAGTAAGTGCATGGAAATAAAAAGCAGGCAAAAGAATTTGTCCTGGGTTTTTTGTTGTTTTTTTTTAAAGGGGAGATGTAGAGAGGAACTCAATCAAAAAGAAAAAAAATAGGATCTGTTTAAAGGCTGACCTTCATGACATTAGTGATTCATTGAGCACAAGTCTGCTTTGCTTTGTGCATCCTTATGGAAAAAGGGTGACCCAGACTCACTCACAGATTTTTTTCTTTCATTCTTTCTTTTTCCTTTTCAGAGCCATCCTCTTAGAATCTCCTCCCTTTCTTATCCTAACAATTCTGGAATGTTTACTTCCACCCTATTATCTTTTATGGTACTTAGCAGCACTGTCATTTGTTATTTTTAGAGCTTTTCAAACAGCAGAAGGTTTCATTACAGTTTTGCATGTCTTTGCTGCCTACTAATGTTACTTTACTTTTTTTAAATCACATAGCTCTGTGTGTATATCATAGCGTTTTCTCGCTGAGTGGAGTAACTTTCTGTTTCCCTTCTGCTTATTCTCCATACACACTGTCACAGCTGATGCTGAAGATCCAGGGTCCACACTTGATGAGTTGGAGGCTCATTCTCATCTGGTCCTGTGATCTGAATTAGTCGTTGGAGGGCATTTTTGGTTTAGTTTCTGTGGGAAGGAATTCAGTTTGTGCACTCCAAGGTTACTCTGTAATGCAAATCAAAGCACAGCAAGTGGGAACTAGGAGAAGATTCTCATCAAAATTCCTAATCCAAACTAAAATCTAATGTAGATGCAACTAATGGGATTTAATGCCTACAGCATAAAGGTACTTTTGAAAGTGAGTCAGAATTACTTCACAGCTTCTCTACAGGCATTTTTGAACGGAACACATGGAGTAATTGGCTTTAACCATGGTCATGCGTGGATAACTGGAGTGACAGCACCACCAAATGTCTGTTCTAGCTCAGCTAGTTGGTTGTGTGATTTTTTTTAAACAATCTTTAGATCTGTTAGATGTTCTTAGGCTTGGAGTTTGAGTAGCATAAGTTTTTTGGTATAGAATTTGTTTTGCATGAAGTATTTTCTTTTTAAGATGATAGAGCTGGTAAACATAGATATAGATATACTAGAAATAAATATTCTCTCTGTGTATGTGTAGGAACATGCCAAAAGCCATATCTTCATTTGATTTCTAAAACGTTCAGGCTCAAGCACTGGTAATAAACAATCAGATCCCGAACTCTCTTCCCAGGTGGATTTATAAGCATAAAAAATCTGCTTGCATAGCGCTGACCTCTTTTCAGCCTACATAGATTTACCGCTAGATATACTGCATCAGTAAACTTGACCTCAAGTGAAAAAAAGGAGCTCTCTTGAAGTGATGCAACACAGTTTGACAAATTAAGTTCTTGATTTGAGAAAGTCTTTTAATTTGTTAAAAGCACAAGTGAAACACTACCAACTAACAGATAATTGCCTGCACTCAGTGTGTTCACCAGCTTTCTGCAAGGTATCTCTTCTAGCCCACATCTTTCTACATTACTAAACACGCAGTTCTTGACTCTTTTTAATTTTTTTTCAGTTAGTTAGCCTCCCAGTTGCAAAACCTCTTTGTAAGTAACAAATAGAAGTTGATGAGACTCATGCTATTACCCAAACAAGGACGACTGGGTAGACAGCTACCTTTAAAAAGCCTGCCTCTCCTTTCTAAATTTTCCTGTTTTCCCTAAGGCCATGCCTTGAACATCAGAGGCCAGAAAGCAGCGTTAAGGCCAGGAGTGGTTGTATACAATGGCATGCCCCTTTTCAGTCTAATGAATGTGTAGAGGGATCATTTCAAGTAGTTTACAGAATTGTGGGTTGTATTGCTGTTTCTTTGAAGTAGCTTTTTCACACTGACTTGTGCTAAAATTCATGCTTTCGTCCTTAGAGTGGGGAATCTCCTAGATGTCTGCCAGAGCAATTGGCTTAACTCCTTTGATTTGAAAGATATTGCAGTATTGAATTACCAAAGGGATTTCTCTAAAGAAAGGAGAGAAGGGGACTTGGGGAAGGCCTGGGCTGCCTGTACCAAAGCAGTGACCAAACAGCCGGTGCTTGTACTTTGCCAAGAGCTGTCTGATCACACCGCACAAGTACCCCTTTCTTACTTGTAGCTGCTAACTTCCCTGAAAAGATGATTAAAATGTGTCCAGTGTTTTCTTAAGTCATTTAATAGCTGAGCAGTTGTTGCAGTTACTGGAGGGTTAAGATGCAATCTGGAGGTGGAGATATAAAGGCCATCACTGTTGAGAAGTGATTCCAACAGTGAGGAAAGCGTGAGCCTCCCTGTTGAGCTTGGGAGTTTGGTGGCAATTTAGACCTCAGGCTCTGTTTCAGGGTGGTTTAGAGTATCTTATGTGTATAACTTAGAACTGAAATCATGCCTTAAAACATGATTTTACATATCTTAATACAGCGTGGAGAACTTTTAATACCACTAGAATTCATTGGCCTGTCTTTCTTTTCTCTCGGTTATATTGTAAAGACTAACCACAGCCGAAATAAGCCACCTATCATTTTATAACAGAGGGATCTTAAAGTGAATGGAAGAAATCTTGCCTTTAAAAAAAACTCTGAAGTTTATTATAACAATGGCTCCTATGTATTATCACTTGCATTATCACTCCTGAATGATCCAGAGGGATGCAGGTGTACTCTTCAGAAGAACTTGACCTACCGCCTATTTTAGTGTGTGTGTATCGCTCGGATCTGATATTAAGTGTATGATCCATTAGTTAAATACATCTGTCTACCTGTCTAGGTAGGCCAGGCTGTAGCCATTGCTACAAAGAGGCTTAACCAGCTATTCACAGTGCAGCACCGAGTGATCAGGGCTGGCACCCTCTGTGCATTCAGGTTCTCCACTCATACAGCAGGTTGGCATGCTGGTCATTCTCGTAAGAAAAATAAGCTAAATTTAGTGCTTAGAGATGGAAAGATTTAATTAATCTGGGCATCTATCTTGCTGACATCTAACATAACATTTTTGATTGCTAGTTGAGAATATGCTGGGTGTAAAATGCACTTCCAGCATCTCTGATTTGTATTAACACAGCTGTAATGGGATTTTCAGTAAAGCTCAGTTTTGCTTCAGTGTTGCTCCCTGAGAAGCAAGGGACAAAATGCATTTTCACTGAAAGTAGAGTGCAGCCCATCCAGTTCACTTCTTTAAATATTTTCAATAATTCCTAGAGGTTTCAGTGGTAAAAATCCTATTGTAACAAGTATTGTAACAAGTTTGCAGGTGGTCTTCCCAATTTGTGAAGTAAATGTGGTGGCTGTGGAAGCTACACATTGACAGTCAGGGAAACAGTAATTGCTGGTTTTAACACAAAGCAGAGGAACCTAAGGCACCAGCAGTACAGGGTTCGTTATGCGGCCCAGCATCCCTGGAAGATCCAGGCTATTCTGTGTGCCAGTTCAGTCTTTGGCTTTTATTCTGATCAAGCTGGCTTTGGTGGTCTATTTTGCAGGTATCCATAAAAGCAAAAAGGGTCTATCAACTCAGGTCACTTGAATCGTGGTTCTTCTGTGAACAGGCACACATTAAGACCAGTGATTGCCTGAAGAAAAGCACTTGTGCCACACATTAGCTCTCCAGAGATACCTCTTCTCTAGAAGTCAAGTCCCTCGTCTCCTACCTCTCCATTAGCCAAAGGAGCCTTTCTGAAACAGATTTTAAGCCCATATTTGCAGAACAGATTAGTGCAATATTTTGAGCCTAATTAACTTGTGCTTAAAGTTTGACTCTAATACTCCTGGAGCCTCTGGTTCTTAAAACTTCTGCCCAGGTGTACTGCTAATCTCCTTGTAACATAGCCCTGATGATTTCCCTTTCAAATACTGCTTTTTCAGTAACTTTGTGTGGATTTTTTTTCCGTAAAGATGTAAAAATAACACTCTCACTTTAACTTACAAGCTAGTAGACAGATTGTCAGCTAAACCAAATTAATATTCTCCAACAAGAAACTGAGTTCATGATGTCCCACAGCTGCTAAGTCTTCCGAGGTTTCATCTAATAGCGTTCAATGCATCCTTTCTAAGCGTATCCCCACTGAGCTGGAAGTCTAGCTAGAAGTCACTGAGTCTCCTCTAAAATCCAAGGAGCTGAAAGGCACACAGAGCCATGCGGATTTGGGCCTTTCAGTCCGTTTGTATTGTGTGTGGCTTACACAGTATTTTTGATTCTGATCGTTCCTGCATCCTCCATCCTGAGGGCAGCAGAGCAGCTGCTCTCACCAGGGAACTTCTCATGTTGAGCAGGATCTCCAAGCAACAAAAGATGCCCAGTCACATCCTGATCTTCTTCCCGGCTCTTACTGCCAGGTACACTTAGGTACACTGCCTCCGATTCTTCTGCTATGCTTCATAATAAACCTCGGCTGTATTAGGTCCCATATTCCTAGTAATTTCTGTGTTTTATGGGTCTGTGATGGTCTGTGATTTTTTTAAACGCTTTTTGTGATTTTCTTTTGCCCGTTACAGTATTTTAAGGTTCCCTAAAAATGGAACCTGATAAAATTCCTTCCTTGCATAAGACACACAGACTGTTGCTTCCTGACATCTGATTATATATTTTTGCAGCAGCTGCTCTTAAAACTTCATCAAGAACATAAGAAACATTTGCCCAAAGGAAAGAGTACTCTTCCTCACACTTAACCCATTTTTCTATGCTTACCTACTTTTTCTCCCTTTCGTAGGTAATTTTATTTTTATATAAACCATTTCTCTGATGAACTAGTCTTCTTTACTGACTCCCTTTCTGTAATTCCTTCCATATGTTTATTGTGCTTTGTAAAAAGTATGGAGTAAATGATTCCTACTGAGGTCATGTCATTTTGTTTACATTCTTGGTAAATATGAAGAGCTTGATTGGAGCCCTTTAGGCATCTCAAGTATGAATGTCTTTTTCCTGAGTCTTCTATAAAAACAGGATGCTGAAATTTGTGGAGCTAACCTGGCAAGGAATAGGTTTAATAAAATAAATAGATGTCAGCACATTAATTTGTTGATAAGTATAGTTGTTTTTTGTTAAATTCCTCTGTAGTTCAACAGCTTACTAAACATTAAAAAAAAGTAGAAATGAGCTTTCTACGACTCATTTTCAATATGGACTTTATCTTTTGACAGAGCCTCGTCATTGCCTGGGTGCCATTAGTTGCCTGATCCTTGCTGCAGCTGGGTCTAACCCAATGGCACCAGCACGGTGGCTGAGCAGCCTTGGCCTGGGTAGAGCCCAGGAAATGGGACAGGCTCACGGTGTTTTGCGAAAATGGCACATTTTTTGCTGTCTGATCACAATTAGGAGCTGGAAAGTAACAGGTCATGGCTTGCTGCTCTTTAGCAATGATGGATGGACTGCTCTGTTAGCACTATGTCCTGTGAAAGACTGGAGTATGTTTGGCAAGAGCATCCTTAGACGTCTTAATGGTGAACATCCAGCAAGGCTTAACTGAGCATGTGTGGGCGATGATCTTTCAGAGGTTTACAGCTCACCCAGACTGGAGCCAACTTTCAGAGGAGCAAGGAAATGCATGTCCCTGGCTATAGGACCAGGCGGTTGCTAATGCCACCCCCCTGTTCTCTGGAGCATAGGCAGCAGGAGGTGTTTGAAATACACCTTTTAACAGATACATCCTCTGCTTCATTCTTCCCTCCATTCAGCTAAGCTTTCTAAATAGCGAGGCGGTGAGTCTGCCTTTCCGTGCTACCCAGAAGTACGTGGTGTAAGTCCTTCCCTGCGAGAGCGAATTGCAGATCCTACAGAATCCCATTTGCTCGCCCATGTACACCACGAAACCTCTTGTTTTTCCTGCCTTTTAGAAACAGAACACATACAACTAACGTCAAGCCTTCTGCTTTCCTTTCAGCCTTGACTTTTTCATTACTTTGCCTCTCTGATGACCTTTCCACACTTCTTCAATGCCGAAGCAGTTTGGCTTATTAGGGAAGTGAAAGAGCTACACATCTGGTCTCTGATGGCTTTACTATTCCTACCAGTCTTTTCCAACGGCTAGGCAACTTACTCAACATTCATGTTTTGAGAGAAGGAAGGAGAATTGTAATAACTTTCTGGGGAGAAAAATATTTTCATTTCTGCTAGAGACTGATTCCCAGCTTTGAGCACTTTGTCATTAGCGGGTTGTAAACCTCTCAGACAGGTTGTCCCATAGCTATCCAGTGAGCCATTTGTCAGGGCAGAAAAATGTGCATGGTGAAATTGGTCACCGACAGCCTGCAGCTAGACTAAACCTGTCTTTTAAAAAGGCTGCCAGACATTTCTACACTTTTAATAGTCAAAATCCTACATTACCATTTATGAGAACATTTATAGAGAGTTTAAGCAATTGCATGGTTTTTCTCCTAGATGTAATATTAAATCTCTGAAATACAAAAATTGTTTGAAATGATCAAGGGTCTATGTGGAAAAACCACCAAACCAGGCCCCTGGCTCCTTTCGAGGCAAACATATCATATAATCTCATTTATAAACTTACCAAAATCCATCTTGAAACTGCTCTTATTTCCAGCTGCATCGAACTACTCTCACACAAAGGCTCTTTCAGGAGCCTTGTTCCTTTGATGGTTGGACACTTTATTCTACTTTCCAGCTTACGTATCTCCAGTTTTCCTGTTGCTGAGCTGAACAAGCCCCATTTTTTTCAGATAAAAATGGTTTCTTATTTCTGTAGTCATGCTCACAGATCTTCTATTCCAGTTTGAATTCAAGTATCTCAAGCACCAGTGACCAAAATTGTTTCTGTTGCAGTTTTACCATTTTTAGGATGGAACTAGCGTGTCTGTGTATCTACAGTATCTTATCTATCTGATGAGTTTTGCATGCCTCATGCAGTGCTGGTAGCCCAGGGTCATCCCCGGACCAACTAATATCACCCAGATTCTTCTCTTCCTTTGTTTTCCACCACAGAGTCCCAGCTGATGGAGAGATTTCTTATTATTGCCCACTAAGTGGATGACCTTGGTGAGGTTTATGTCATTTTGTATTGCTGTGCAGGTCTGCTTTGTCTCATTTCTGGTGCTTCAGAACTTACATTTTGTATAATATTTCAGGCTTCTACCTTTAACAATACCTCATAATTACGTCATCCTACTTTTTGTGCAAAAGTCATCGATAAAAATAGTAAGACCAGTCCTCAAGGAACGTCGCTAAGACTCTCTCTAGCCCAGGCCATTGTTGTCTGTTCCTTACAGCTCTTTTATTAAGTCCCGTCTCTTCACTCCAAACTAATTCTTCAGGTGGCATTGTATCAAATGTTTTACTGAAATCTGAATAGACTTCGTCTACCAGACTTCTGTCAGCTGAACAGTCAGTTATCTCACCCAGAAAGATGTATGGCGAGCCTGGTTATCACCCGCATTTGTCAGCTTTTGTCCATCTTCCTCATTCATTTTTAACACTTGGTTTTTCTTTTCAAAATCTGCTTGAACTTTATGCCACTTTGAAAGGCAAGTGACTAGACTGTAGTTGCCTGTGTTATTTTTCCTCTTCTCTTGCATTTATATACTGCATTTGGTATTCTGCAGTTACTCAGTTATTCAGTCTTCAATTGCACGTAAGTGGGTATATGCAGAGAAGCGACTTGCAGACAACTCTGTGGGGGTTGCATGTTTACAGCCGTGGTGACTCATATCAAATTTGCTCAACTTACAACTGCAAATATGTTTTTATAGCTGCTAGCTCTGCAAAAACACTCTCAGGTTTGAAAGCCAACCTGTGTCCATTTTGGCTCACACATTGGAGCTTTGGATTCTGTTGCTTTTCTGCTCAGTCAGGATTTTGGTTAGAGACAACTTCATTCTGCTTTCATTTGGCTCCCTTTGTCTACAAGAGTTGGTCAAGGCAGTCTTTGCAAAGGCGAGACCCTGAATTTTGACTTTGGTGCAGCACTCTGGAGAAGCTATGAAAAAGACTATGTAAATAAACCCAAATAAATAAAGCAAGTATTATACATATTAAAGACTCCTCACAAATGGATCCCGTTCCATTTATCATTCCCCGAATAAGGTATAATCTAGCTGATATATCTGTACTTTTTCCCCTCTGTAGTGTTGGCATAAGCAGAAAGTAGGACAGTTTATTTATATCTGCAAAGTAAGCGTTTCTGACTTTGAATGTGCTGGAGGCTGACGGTAGCATCTATTCATAGTTGGTTTTTAGAAGAACAACACATGCCTTATTATGCTTGTCATAGTTCTTCTGGTCTACAGATTAATCCTTTTTCTTATCTCAGATTTATATTACTTTAGCTTATTCCATGTTAATGACTTGGCCTTTAGTTAGAGGTGGGAATTATTTCACAGAATTTGTTGTTAGCAGTTGAAGCTTTTTAGAGTCTACCTATAGTCGGTGCAGACAGATTGGCCTTTCCAGGAGACTCCCTGGGATGAAATAACGAACGTGGACTAGATTTCTGGTTTTCAGATGGCTAACACTATTAGAGATGAATCCCACTTCAGAATATTTTTAAATGGCCAATAATCAACATAAAACAAGTGCGGTTCTGCAAGGGCAACAAAAGGTCTAGCTAAACTTCTGGGAGTGCAGAGAGTTATAATAAGCTGTGACAGGACGATTCAAGACCGGGGGATCACAATAGAAGCTTAAACATGATATTCCACCTAGTGCAGGGGGATCGTCGCTTGCTGTGTGCTCTGCTCGGGGACATCTGGATGAGTCCCATCAGCTCTGGAACCAGAGGCGGAACAGCTGTGCCCAGAAAATGCAGCACTCCAGCCTTGCCGTGGGCAGAGCTGGTCAGCCTGGATGAAGCGTCATCCTTGCGAGACGGTGCTTTTCCCGGGAGCTGAATGGTGTGGCGCTGCACTGCAGCACAGTCTGAGCTCGGTCCGGGAGCTTGAGCGTGGTGCTGCCTTTTGCCATCTTCCTGTAGCATAAAGATCACGGTTAACTAATTTCCAGGCTCTACCCTCAGGTTTTATTCAGTTACTGGGGCTGTTCCGCCCCAGTGAAGAGAGGAAATACCTGTGCAAGAAAACAGTATATTTTCCAGATGCCGTATAGAATAATTTAATAGAATATTTCTAATCCTTCGGTGTAAAAATAAAAATACATCTTTTTTTTTTTTTAAAAAAAAAAGAAGGTCCCAAATATGAGGAAAAGAAGACATTGTTACATCCCAGATAATAGAGGCAGTCATAATTTTACATCTGAGGATGGTAAAAACTTCTTGAATAAAATGGCAGAGAAAGTCACCATGACGTTGGCCGAGACTGTAATGGCGATGTTGCACAGAATCTACAATAAACAACGTTTTACTTATCTGAGAAAAAGTAGTAATAAAGTGTATGGGGAAGCTTTGTCCTGTAATGTTTTTCATTGTTTGGAAATGTAAACGTTTTCTTACTCCATGATGCTTCACTCCTGCGGTGACGTTTGCTGCTGCCGAGCCCCCTGGCTCGCCAGTACTGCCACACGGGGCTGTGGGGCGGGTGGAAGTGGTGCACGTTGGGGCTGCTCTGTGGGAACGCTGAATAGGACTGAGCCGCCCTAGCGTGCGCGTCCTCTGCAGCCCCCTCCGCCTGCGGCGTGTCTTCTCATGGCAGGAGGAAGGAGAAGGAATGAGCGAAGGGTATCCAGCAAGCAGCGATGGCACAGGGAAAGGTTTCTGAGAGCGGCCTTCTGTTACTCAGTAGCATGCTTCTGTGCAAACTCTATGGGAAAGTAAGGCGTAGACCTAGCAGTCTACCCAGTCATCAATCATTTTGTTCACGTTATGACTAAGATGCTTGGAATTCAGGGAGGGAGATATGTATCAACCACAGCACTTCTGAAGGAACAATCTTTGGCCTATTAATTATCTCTAATTATACGTGTTGTCATGCATCTTGCTGCTCAGCCTGAAAGTGCTGAGATTCGTGATTTCAGAAGAAGGGTCAGTTGCTTAGAGACACGTGTTTTGGCAATGAAGCACCCAACGTTTCCAGCGCAGGGGTGCCACCATACTCACCAAGGAGCCAACAGAGAGTGCAGGCAGTACGTGGGTGTATTTCCAAGCGGCTGGGGGATAGCAAGAGCTTTATAAAAAATGGCAGTTTTATGTTAACTCTGAGGAACAGAAAGACCAGATCTGGACACCAGCGTGTGGGGTTTCTTGTTGTACAGGCTGAATCTCGATAGAGAAAGATTTCACTGCTGTCGTCCACCAAAGCAGATGGGGACATTCAATAATTAGGGCTACTTCCATGATCCAAATCAGGTAAGTAAAAATGAACAAGCATATTCTGCTGATAATAAAGTGAGACCCAGTGCCCAGGAGGCGATAAGAGGGCTGGTTGTTTGAATCAGTACCTCCTCTGCCATTCCCTGGTTTGTCTTCCTCCAGGTACCTGCAGTTTATTGACTGACCTGTTTGGGAGCGGGGTTGCGTAGCTGGGGCCTGAGGCTAAGACGTTGGGTACTTTTATGGCCAGTCTCCTCATGGGAGCCCTGCGCCTGTGCTCTAGGTGGTTGTTAGTGTCACATCTATACCTCGGCATATGACTATATTCTGCATTTTGAATTTGGTGTTGCCTAACTGTGGGAGCTGATGCTAAAAGTTAGGCCACCTGTGGTAACTCACCACAACCACCATCCTTCTGCAGTGAAAGGGGAAACCTGTTCACATTCCGCCTGTCAGACACTGAACGCTGTGATCATGCAACAGAAACACACGAGCAACTACCGGCAGGCGGCCCGTGCTGGTGCTTCTCCTGCTGAGTTGTTTCAGTGCCCCAGGTCCCTCTCTCAGAGGGCAGCATAAAACGCAGCGTGTGCCTGAAGTTCAGTCGCAAATGTGCAGAGCCACTCTGTCGATGCACCATGTCAAGTAACATTTTCAGCTGAGACAACAGTGTAAAATATCTAAAGTCAGGTGTTTGCCTTACTTCCGTTTCTCTTGTGAAAATATGGTACAGTTTTTCAAGGACAGCAGAAGATAACTGATGACAAAGTCCTTTGTTCCCAAAGCTGCCAGAAGTTAGCGAAGAGAAGGCGGGCGAGCTGGCAGGGTTGGTTTTTACACATCCTTGTTGCACAGAGACAAAACTTCAGAGAAAATGGGTATCTATTCAACGCGAGAAGGGGAGCATGACTGGGAGTGGTGCTGTTGGTGCTGGTTTGTTTTCAAAATTCTGCATTTCTGCAGCTTAAAAATTAAGTGAAGCAAAAGGGAGGTGAAGTAGCAATCAGAAATTAGCTACAGAGGGCAGCATTTATGTCTCCAAATGTGCCACCACCTTATCAGGGAAAGGTGAGGACCAAGTTGGTCAGTAGCAAATGCATCAAGGAAGCACATAACTCACAGTTTCTCTGGCATGGTTTTTTTTTACAATTTCTTGGCTTATTCCTAAACTTTTCATTCACCATATTCACCAGTCCTTTGGCTAAAGGATTAAAAGTGGGGAAAATGAGGCCATTCTTCTGGTTTCAAGAACTGCATGGAAGTGTGAGGTGTCTTTCCTTCTCTGAGTGGTTTTGTACAAGAAAGAACCATACAGGGAAAATTAACGAACCATTATGTATGCAGTCCCGATTAATTATAATTAGTAGTGAATGATGGAACGTAACACTGTGAAAGGTTCAGTCAGGTTCGATGTTGAATTTGAACGCAGGAGAAAAAGCTGTAGATGTGATTTTTCACAGTCTTTAAATTCACAACTACATCCTCGTATAACTCTTGCCTGTGCAGGATTTATTCATTGAGATTAGCGGTCACAAGCTAATATAAGGACTTCAGGACCAAAATTAGTCAATATTTTCCCTTTCTGAAATGAAACATGGTTATGGTAGGAGTCTCAGGAGTCTCCTCCTCTCCTCCACAGGCTTCATTACATGTGGTACATATCCATGGAAGTGCATCTTTGTCTACTGATCATTTGAGAACCTATTAGCTTAGATATATTATTATAAATATTTCTGTTGCCGTTATACGATTGCCATTGTACGAGCACCCTGCAAATGACCGTCTGTGGTGGTCTGGAGCCAGAGCGCCTCTGAGCTGCAACTGCCCGGTCCCCCAGTAGCGAACAGCACGGGGCTGCCACAGATCCGCACAATTGCTGCTGTCAGTCCCTCAGGCTTGATTGGTTGCTTGCATTTGCTAATGTCTTTGTTTCCTAAACAAAAAAAAAAAAAAATCCAGTTAATTTTGAAATTACATGTCCTCTTTCATTCTTAGGCAGGCACAATTTAATGAAAAAAGTCCCTATGCTTCTGCCATATGCTTGAAGCATAAATCATGTTATCCTTGTTGTTTTGGCCACAATAAATAAGCAGGTGTTGAAATTTGACTACAAGATTATGAGTGTTTTTCATTATTTTTTTTTCCTGGAAACATTAACAATTTATACTAAATGGAAATGACTACAGATCCCAGGCACTTTCTGTCAGTTGTTGTTTCTTCAAGCCTGTGTTAAAAGCTGTGTTTTCACCAATGTATGCAACATTTTCTATTATTTGTTTTAAAGACAAAAAATGTTAAGTGCTTAAGAAACATGCTAGACCAACTCCACAAGCCGTTCAATTGTTTGTTAATTAAAATAGCACAATTATTTCTGAATTTAAACCGGAGAGTTTAACCCTAATTCAACAAGGCACTTAAGCACTGGCCTAATTTCATCCCGTCACACCTTTTAAGTTGAATGTGTGTTTACATTTTCAGCCAAACTGAGGCCTCTGCCAGCATCTTTTTTATCTATTGCGCATATTTTGAATTACTATCTGCTTTATGAATACAAGTTTATTCACTTAATTCTGTAGGATATTTCCTCCTATACGTGTGCTTGCGGCTTGTACTGCTGATCATTTTCTTCATTGACTGGTACTTGCCGTCTGCACTACAGTGTGCTTTCTCATTAATAGACAAGAAAAAGATGAAAAATGAGCTAATTGTATAATTTTGTGTTATTTGTAGTCAGGGATCTGGTGTGTCTTGGTAGGGGCCAGCTGCAACACCGATGTACTCAGAGGAAGGGGCGGCTTGGCACCTGGTGTCGTTGTTCATCCTTTGGAAACAAATAGTGCCGTGTTGGTCCATCTCCCCATAGTAGGGTTCCTTCTCCTCTTTCAGATCCTTTCCGCAGCCTCACTTCTTTTCTTTTGCTTTCACCCGAAGTATGCTTTATGCAGTCTGTGTCTTGTCTCTTGTATAACAGTAATTTCAATTTTAAAATTAACATAAAGTGGGATAATTCATGCAGTGCTTTCTTCCTAACTTGTATTTTTTATTGCTTTATTATTGTTCTTTCTATCCATGCTTTTTATTTGGGTGCCTTTTCTTGTTTATCTGCAGATTGCTAGATGTTTTGGCTGGGCTGTATTCTTATGATCTCAGCAAAGTGCAGTGCACAGTTTCAAGGGATCATAAGAGTAGATGAACATAGGAAGACTTTTAAATCATTTAGATGAGTCAGTGTTATCTGCTTTCATAAAGAAAAAAATCTTCTCTGAAGGTACTTTTTATAGGATGTTATTCTCACTGAGATGTGAAATATTCCCAAAACAAGAAGAGTTATCTTTTGAGACAGTACTTCAGCAATGATTTCAAATGAAGTAGTTTTACAGCAGGTGATGAAAAATATAAACAACCACTTAAACCAAAGCTGAAGAGAGAAAATTGCCAAGACCTCTCCTGTTTTATTTCTGACTCAAATGTAATACTGGTTTTGCATAGATATTTCCATGAGATCCATGAAGAGCAAATGCCTCTGCAAAGTATGGTTTTCCTAATCTTATCACTGACATAATGCTTGTTCCAAATAACATAATCACCCATGCTGTAGGCTAAATTATCATCTACCTTTTTATCTAGTCGCAAAGCATTCTAATATCAAACTCTGGTAAGGTGACAGGCAATACAGCTTGCTTCTATACTAGAATTAAATTGTTCATGATTCATAGCTTCAAAAATTGACTCAGGCATCCCAAGCCCACGTGTACAACATTGTGCTTTACAGATAGACGGTTAGTTGTACAAACAGCGGCAGTTTTTCTTTGTGTATTCTGCAGAGGAAGATCTGAAACACAGTAACATCACATCAGGTCGTTTGTTCAGTAGATCAATACAGTGACTCACCAGAGACAGGGGTTTGTCTCCAGAGGGTCTGTTGTATGCACAGCATGCAATACAATTGAGCTGGTAACACAAAGTGGATGCTGTGCATGGTTTAAACCACACATGCTCCTTGCCATGATCACCGTTGGTTGCGATGGAAGGGCTTGAGAGGGCTGTGCTTTGGTGTAACTTCTCGTCTGCCTGCAGAATATGGACATCTGTGCCCTGTATACATCCCTTGCCTAGGTAGCACACGTGTGACCAGCTGAGGAATGCACACACGGCTTATTTACTGCCCATTCACTGCCTGCTACCCATTTCCCTCCCTGGTGTGCAACGGGATGCTAAGCCTCCTAGACTGGGAGAGCTTTCTTGCAGCCCCAGCCAGCCCCTTGCCGCAGGTGTCCCCTGGTGAGGTGTCCCCAGGGAGGTGTAACCCTTCATTGGCATGCACGGTACCACTGACGGTAGCCGGGCAAAACAGCTCCAGTGAGGGCCAAGAGTTGTCATGATGTAAACACAGAAATTTTCAGCGTTCGGTTTCTAGTCCTTTTGCCCTTGGTCATGTGCAACTTGCAATGTGGTAGGTTGCCATTAAAGTAGAATTCCCAATTTCAGTGTGGAGAATTGTGGCTGTTACTTTCAATATTATGTGTTTAAAAGTTTTTCTTTATGTTATGCTGTGAAGCCTTTTACCATAAATATTTCTGTTCTTTTTCTCTGGAAATTGTTATACTTCACTTATACTCACTCCACAGGATGGAAGAACAGCTGTTCTGCCCTTACCCTGTCTTATCCCCATATTCCACCTCAGTGTCCAGTGTCAATGTCCGTTTTCAGGAGAAGAAGCATCAGGAACAAAAAAAAGTGTAATATGGCCCTTGCCCAGTACAACCCCTGGTCTCCAGCAGAGCATCACAAGCCATGTTTCTCTGGTTTTCAGCATCATTAACATTTTCACACACCGTAGGCAGCTTTGTGCTATGTTTGGGGAGGCAGAGTATGTCGCACTTCTTGCACTACTGATGGCAGGAAGAGAGGAAGTCTTGTGCGATCTGCCAGGTAGGAAACTGTTCTCTCTAATGTGCTGGCAGGTGCTTGATAGTATAGAAAAAGGGGAACTCTTCCTTCCCCCTCCTAACACGTGTAGCCCCTGGGAGATGTGCCGCTTGACTTTCTCTTCTGATCAGCTTGTGCCCAGCAGGCCACAGCAGGTATCCTTGTCATTCCCTCAGCAAGCCTGCTCTGAACTGAGCCTGGAGTTAGGTTTTTATTTAGGCAGTAGCAGCATCTGATGTCGCTGGCTAAGTCCAAGGTCCTGTGGGTGTGCGGTACCAGGCAGCTCCTGTCCAAAGAGACTGAGGCTTGGAAGAGATGACCAAGTAGGTGAAAGCAAGTGTTACTATTTCCAGTGTAAACACGGGCATAAGCGTTACAGCTGGTCAGCAACTGGATGCATGCAGGCGAGCACCGTCGCTCAGAGGCTGCACTGAGCTGAGTAGAACCCCGCGCAAAGGTGCTGTCGTCCCCCCAAACGCTTGGTGCCAGTGTGAAGGACCCAGCTTCCTAAATTCAGGGCTGAGCTTGTGCCTGAGCTGCTGGGTGGTGATTTACAGGATGATCCATCTACCAGTTCATAGCCACAAACTTTCCAAATCTTGTTTGAAATTTAGTCACAAAAAGGGAATATTCACCTTTGGTGTCATTAACATATACTGTGAATATAAGTATCGAGAGTGTCAGCAAAATGCATTTTGAAAAAGGCAGCCCTGTAAAATACTAAATTGAAATTTGAATTAAAATTCATCAGAGGAATTACCATGAACTGTCCACTTATGCTGGATGTTACTTTTGGTTACGATCATTTTGCATATTTTATTTAAAAATGAATGATTTGCCTGTAGTAACAGTAGAGTAGTAGTATTTCTCTTTCCTGGGGAGTTGGGATGCTAAAATAGGGTTGAAGGTATTCTGGCTGGATTTCAGTGGGACTTCACAACTGAATGCTTTCTGTCATCAGGATTTCAGAAGTGAGCATGGTGCAGCTCGAACAATATATTTTTCTTCTAAAATTGCAGTTAAGCTATAAATTCTAATGTCAGATTAACTTCAGAGAGTTTATTGTACATTTTGTGTTCTGCCATAATTACGTTGAGCATGGCATTTAGTCTTTCTTTCCCTTTCTCTTCCAGTTGGGTAGTGTGGGGCTAGCCGAATAGTACATAAAGTATGTCAAGATTGGTGTGTCATTTGCCAGATTTTCATGTTTGAATTTCAAATATTACAAGAACTGGAAATCTATGATATTTGTGTTTATCTGACAGCTCCACTTCTTACTACCATGAACTTTGTAAACTTGTTACAGTCTATTTCTACCCACTGTTAGCATCAAAACTGCCATAATAGTGTAGATTAATGCAGGATTGGCATTTAGCTTTTAGCTTTTTCATCCAATCTCTCCTGGAAAACAACCTTCTAGTGTTTTGGCTAACTTAATCCTTTTATAGTTTAATTTTAATTTTAGAAGGTAAGCTATGTCATTTTTTTAAGGGAAACTATTCTGAGCATAGTTGTGAATTTAAAGCAAAAGGTACTTAAGGGATGTACCATAATTCTGTTAATTTGAATAAGGGGGGAGAATTAAAATTGCAATTATTATAATCTATCATTATTATTATCTATCATTAAATAGAGCCCATTGAATGCAGCCTAAGTACCTATTATCCTTGTCAGCTTTCAGATGGCTTTTCACCTGTTGTATAGCATACTGGGTGAGGAGGCCTTTTTGAACAGATTATACATAGCATTAAAATGTCATTATTTTCATCTTCATGTTAAAAATACTGTTTTGCTTCAGTAGCTGGTAAATAGATTACAACTCTTAGTTTTAATTGTGATCTTATGTTTCTATACATTTACATTATTGTATAAAGCTGCCTTCACTAGTTTAAGGATACCGTAAGTTCTGGTTTGGCTCAGAACTTAAATTGGGAGAGAAAATGTCTCTTCGACATTTCTCCATTACCATCATTCTCAGATCCATGAGTTGAAATGGTTTCATGCATTTTTAAAAATTCTAGGTAGGACAGTTGCTTTCAGAAGGAAGCGTTTTCCAGTCATGTCTGCAAGCCTGACTTGGCAGTATAAGGAACAGACAACACAAAAAACATTGATCGTATTCATTTCCATTGTCCAAGGTAAAAGAAAAAGATGGAAAAATCAAACAAAATCACTTTGCTGTTGTTTTAAAAGTATGATTCCTTGTAATCAACATAAAGAATAAAAGTTTTATAAAAATAAGGACATTTACAGATCTTGCCGTGTTTTCCTGAGGTTCCCTTCTGAGGCCGACTGGGTAAAGCATTGAGACTCCCATGGGTAGAGCATCTAGACTCCCCGTGGACTTCTACATGAGCTTCCTCCCTGCTCTGCTGCTTCATAGTGCAGAGACAAAACAGGCCTTCGGGGCGTTTCTTTATGAAGGGCTTTAAACACAGTTACTTAGGAACAGTTTTCTTTGCATACGATTTTCCTCAGCCCAGGTGGTGTGAAGTGCCACACTAACAGCGCTGTCTGAGCGTAAGCAAGGCTGTAGCCTTAAGAAAGGCTCGTCCAGCTCCAGGTGGTCTCTCACACAAGGGTGGCTTGCAGGTGCTTGGAGAAAGAAAGGAAGAAACAGGGCTATTAGGTCCTGAGTAGGTACATTAGAAAAGGCAGTGGCAGGGTCCCATCCATGTGCCCACCGTGCTGGCTGTTCTTTAGGAGAACATCCATACCATTTCACACATGCAACGTGTCCTCTGTTCTGGTGCACCCTGGCCAAGGAGGCTTTGCCGTACTGGTAGTACTTGCTGCCTCACCTGCTGCTACCTGGACACAAACCTCGTCCCACTTCCCCACGCATTGTTTGTCCTTCATATATGTGGTACCTCTTGGAGTACCTTGTGGAGTAGGTGAGAGGCAGCAGATCCGAGGGTGAAACTTCTTAGCATCACTGAAAGGTGCTGGCTGATGCATGAAGAGCAAGAATGTCCTTGATGGGAGCAAAACATCTTTCTTGCTAAAGTGCAGCCACCAGTCTGAAGACAAAAGGACGGTAGCTGAGAATAACTTGCAAAAGACTGGGGACATTTGGTCGTATAGGTCCTAGGGTGGTATGTTCATAAAGCTCTGTATCGTTTAGTAAAACCTGGAGTTTTACCGAGTTCTTGCAGGAACGTTATTGGGAGGCCTTATTAGACTCGCAGAGCATTCACCATAGCTTTATTAACATGTGTGGTTTTTTAATTAAGATATGGACTACTTGAGGGAGCAACTGAATGGTTCCCTAATGAATTTGTTACATTAATTTCCTTCAGAAAGCACATCTGAGCCTAACTTAAATTCCTCCTGCAATTAATTTATGTAATTTATTCTAGTAAGTGCTGTAGCTTTTCCCTGTAATTGTTCGCTGAATTGACAGGTTTAATTTCATGTAACATGAGAGCCTGCAGTATTGAGTTTGCAGTGCTTCATAAAAGTTGATATTACATGTTGTGCTGTTGGATTTTGGCAAGAAGAAGGCAATAAAATATTCCCGTAAAATAGAAATGTCCAAGTGACAGATATTGAGGCCAAAATTTAAAAAAAAAAATTACTCTCCAAAGGTAGGTCTTAAATCCATATTTAATCACCTAGGTAAGTGGCCAGATTTTTACGTGTGCAGCTTCAGAGCTTGAGATCCAGCGAAGTACTTAGCCATGCAGCCTGTGCGTGCCTTGCACGCCAAAGAGCAGTTTCCAGAAGAGGTTCCTACACCTGAGGCCAACAAGAAGCTTTCCAAGCACACCGCTGGCTCTTGCCATCCCTCCCCAGTGAGCTCCAGAGATCACAAGATGTGTCCCTATATAATAAACGTCAGATCTGTGCTGAACTGCCCATGGAGACATACATGTGCAATCCCTGGATGCTCAGCTAAAGTTTGGACACTTACTTAAAAGCTGAGGTGGAGATTTAGGATTCTAAATTTAGTTACTCTTTAAAAAAACATCCTTGGCCTTTATTTCAAATGGGAGATAGAATCATAGAATAGAATCATGGAATCATTAAGGTTGGAAAAGACCTCTAAGATCATCGAGTCCAACCATCAACCCAACACCACCATACCCACTACACCATGTCCCTAAGATGTTTGTCATGATTAAAATAAACTACCAACTGCACCTTTGCCGGTCACAGTACTAGCTTCCATGGTTTCCTTGGCGGTGGATCGGACGCTCCCTCCTCCCATCACAGACACCACATCCATGCGTTCACTTGCACTGCGTGGTGCTGGTGACTGCCCCGGAGCATCCCCGCACACCGCGGTGTTTTCATTCTCCTTGTGCCCATCAGATCGTAAATGACGTTTATAGAAACGCAGAACTGACCTTCTCTGTTGTGTGGCTTTTCAGATAATCCCTTCGGTTTATTCTGAAGTTTCAGGCTTCAGCTGGAGCCCTACAGCGACCCTCTATGCAAACCCTGGGTTTCAAATAGGTTCAAATCAGATGTTGCTAATAATTGAGGGAGAAAAACATACTGCTTTGATTTTTAACATCGTATACATTTTCCCTCCCTTTCCTAATGTTTTTCCCATATGCTGCTATTCTTTGCTTTCCTCTGTTTATCGTTCTGCCTGCTAGCATTTGCAGTCTGTTAGTCGGTGCTGTGTGGACTGGCAGAAGGGCTGATCAAGCCCAGGGCTGGGAAATCCTGAGTTCCCACTCTAGCTGGGATGCTAACCTCTTGGGTGCCTCGGAGGAGTTTTGAGCTTTTCGCCTTTGGTGCACAAATAACTTGCCTGTCTCGGAGGAGGGCCATGGGGGTGGAGTGGTTTTGCAGCAGTGTGGTCCAAGCTGAGTTCAGCCTCCTCAGAAGGGCTGAGGCATGACTGGGGCAAGGGGCCATCACAGGAAGCGGGGAGGGAAGACAGAGGGTGAGGAAAGGGGTTGAATCGGGATGACAGCGTAGAAATCTGCTGTGGTTGCTGGTAGGGGATGCAAGAGCATCTCGAGGGACAGGTTATCTCTGCACCTCTGCGCCTGCCCCTTCCTCAGCTGAGGAGCTCCGACACGCTGCTTTGCCAGGACTTCAGCAAAATGGACCCTTTTTTTTTATAACTTCCATCTATTTTTCACTAAGAGCCTGTTTTCTTGGCATTTTAATTCACCTTTGAATTCCGAATACCATTTTGAAAAATCTTTCAGCTTCTTCCCTGTTTCTTTTTACCCTTCTTTTCCTCTAATCCAATCAGTAGCACCCGAATCACTTGCTAATGTCAGAAAAGCCAGCCCTGTTTTAAACTCAGCCCACTGTAGTATTGACTTGGCCTTCAACATTTTAAGGTTGCCCGGAGGCTTGCTCCTCACTGGGAGCTGCCAGCAGCACAGACATGGCTGCCCCAGCCGGCGCCACGCACGCTCGTGCAGGGGGTGCGGAGGACCGAGCAAGCACAGAGTAGGATCCTCTCCAGCCCCAGGGGTAGAGGTATGCCGTGTGCTGCCGGGAAGCTGTCACAGGCACCGCTGTGTCTGTCCCCTCTGGACCCTCTCTTCTCGAGGGCAGGGGAACGCACCTCCCTTCCATAATCCCCCAAACTAAAATGGAATCATTTCTGATTTTTCACCTTCTGCTGATGTTGCTATTGGACAATGACAGATGTCTTGTATTCTGGCCCGTCCTTCCTTGTCCCACAATGTCACACCCACTTAGCAGCTTCCTTTTTAGATGCAGCAGACAGCATGATTTAATACAAATCAGATTTAAGAATAAAGATTCAAATGCATGGCAGAATCCATCGAGAAGAAAGGTGAGAGGAGAATCACACAAATTTCATCCTAGTTTTGGTTTTTACACGTTTTTTCTCCCTTGCAAAAACCAGTCTTGGTCTGTGTAACCGTAGGCATTCGTACCTACTTTTTCATAACAATCTTAATGCATTAATATATAAAATTATTATAAAACATATGGCTGTGGGTATACAGATACATGCTTTTAGATTTATCTGCTAGAAAAAGAAGGGCCCCCGTTGCTATGCTATCATCTGAAGTATAAAAATAGAAGATTTTCATTAGTTTAATATCATAGTGCTGTATTTTGAGTTCTGACCCCCAAGGCACCGTATATCTCTGTTCTTTCTCTGTCTTTCGCTGACAAGCAAATTAACTCTGCATATCTAGAAAATAGTTTGCATAATGCAATCCTGATGCTGGATTTTCTCTTCTTTGAAGTACCAGTTTTCTGGTTTAGCCCATGCTTCAGTGTGTGCTTCTAAAACAGCTTGGCTACTCTGCCAGCTCCGTTCCAGGGTTTGTAGGGTTTATATCGGGTTTTTTCTGTAAATGGGCTATAGAGAGAGACTGAGGTAGAGAGAGCCTAAGTTAATACCAATAAAACAGAGTAAAGTGGTAAACTTTCAGCTTTCCTAAATTTTCAACTTTGCAAGAATCGTAGCCTTTCAGTGATGTCTCAGAAGTATCAAAGACCTTCACAAAGTGTTAATAATTATCGTAGTGCTTTAGAAAGAACAGGTTTGTTTACCACGCCTGGACCACATACCAAAAGAGACAAAGCACAGTGAAAGGTTTTCTGATACACAGGTCTGAAATTCTCATTTGTTGCATTCAGGGAGGGAATAATCAATCACATGCCACTGTATAATTATAGATCTCGTGGGTTCGGAATGTCTGTGTCCCTTTCTTAAAGTATCTTCCTTCTGATTTCAGAAATCAGTAGAAAAACTGGTCCAGTTTGGTTTCTGGGTCACCCCAGACTGTAGAAAAGAGCATCTCCATTCTCCTCTTTTCAAGCTTCTTATGAAAATGGATTAGTTCTGGTACTAATGATTATGCAGATGCATAGCTTAAGAGGAGATGTATTCTCTCTGATGAAAAAGTTCAAAAGTACGTCAAAAATAAGGCCTGGCTGTCTCATCCTGTTTGGCACTGGATGCAGCTCCTGACACTCTGACTCCCTTCAAATTCAGCGCAAGTGGATGGAAGCAGAACAGAAGCAATATCGGTGAGGTGGGGCACCGCTTACCGCAGAACCGCGTTGTGTTCTTCTTGGGATATCATCAAGATCTTGGATATGTGCTTTAACATGCTGGTTAACAGTGATTTTCCTTTTTCCACAACTGGGCTTCTTCAAGTCTGACAGGAAAGCAATATCCCCAAATTTCATTTAAATGCCTTTTCCCATATATAAAAGGGCTTGGGATTCAAAGGAATTCATTCAGCATGCTCTCCTAGTGCCATTTAACTTCCCGTGAAAAAACAGTAACAGGAAGAGTTGTTTTAATTAGCACATGAGCTGTGCAGCAGCTAATGTATTCCACCTCTTCATTGTTGTAAAAGGAGCGGATTTCTTGGTAGCGTGAAGCGGGCAGAGAAGAGGGGTTGTGTTCTGCTCTCCATATGCGCACACAGCCCCATTCACGGGGAAGGTGAGAACAGGAGGTGATTTGTAGCCGCCTGCCATTTGTACAACACAAGCTTCTGTTGTTCTCCAGGATGGAGAGAAACCGGCTCCCCTCTTCGAACCTACTGCAGTGTGACAGGTAGGCAGCAGCCTTCGGAGAACCTGAGATTTTTGTTATTAATCTCAACAATAAAGTGTCAAAGAAAACTTTTTTTTTAGTATACATTTAAAAAAAGAAGGACTGGATGTCAGGCTGGAAACAGAGAGCCATGACTTCCCCAGACAGGTGATATTTCTTGGTCAGAAGTCCCAAGGAAACCACATTTTACAGAAATGTTTGAAAATACGGCTCTTTTCCCTCTGCCTGTCAGCCTTAAACTGGCACCGGACCGGAGCTTCAACTCCTAGTGCCCTCCTGCTCCACACTGGGTCCAGCACCGCATTCTGCCATGGAGACTGGAAGCAGCATTGACCCCCTGCTCCAGTGCTCCTCGAGATACGCTCCGGTCTGCGCGGTTGAACACGGAGGTGAGGAGCTGCTGGCGCACTGCACGGCACGCCAGGGCTCTTGTTTTGGTCCGGGCGACGGTGATGAAGCGATGTGGCCTGTTCCACAGACGATGAGGGTGAATGATTTCATGGCCTCCTCCAGCCCACGAGTGTGTCAGCACAAGCTGTAATGCAAAGCCCAAGCTCCAGACAGCATTTCCCTGGCAATGAGGTTCGGGCGGTGAGTGATGTTACAGAGGCTGCGCTTCGCCGAGAAATTGCTCAAGAGAAGATTGACCCAGTAGCAAAAAGCAAAGTGGGACGTGCTGGGCCAGGCAAGGTGAGGAGCATCGCGGGGGCTTCCAGCCACGAAGCCAGACAACGTCCACTGGAAACTGCCCTGCAGTTCCAGAAGTGGGAAGCGACAAGTTGGTTTGAAACTTCTTGGTCAAAAGGCTCTTGTTAAAATAAAAAGAGAGAAAGAGAAGTGTTGCCAACAGGAGAAGGAAACAAATATTTCTTTTCATGAGAAAAATAACTGTAGGGCCAAAACAAAAGGCTTTTGAATGGTCCAAGAAAACAAACAATTACGAAAAAAAGAAGAGTGTGCAAAGCAAAGCAAACGATGTGGTTTTTACCTTGCCTGAACTTGTTCAACATAGGGGACTTGCGCTCGTTAGCGAAAGGAAACATTCCAGAGGTGGCTTGGCCAAAAGCAATGGCTTTTGCTGATAAAGGATTAAAGAGAGGACAAAGAAAATATAACTACTTACATTAGCTAGGAGCTGCTTATCTCTAATGTGGCTAAAACAGAGAAAACTTGTCTCTCGGAGAGGAGAAAAGTCTAGTAATACAATAATGAGATACGGCTCTTCATTTTAATTTTCATTTGCAAAATGCTTCATAAATGTTAACCGACACACACCGACAATACAAGATCTCCGCTGAATATTTGCCTGTGCTAGTGATAAATATAAACCAGGATTTATCACCTCAGACTTTATTTATCGACCTCGTCTGCCGGGGAGGTGTTCAGTTTCACTTTTTTCAGAGGTTGGACTCCATGCCGTGCACATAAACCAGCACAAGATCACTCGCAGGAGCCATCTTTCTGATTTCAAGAGCACCAGTGGAGTGGGGTAATGAGCTGCAGAGTGAGGTTTGCATTCAGGGCTTTCACTGACAACACACGGGCTCCTCGGCCAAATGAAAAACTAAGCTTTGGTCAATCAGAGTATCAGAGCACACAGATCTTGCACATACATAATAACAAAAATATTTCTGTAAGTTATTTTGCACTCATTTAAAAAAAAAATCAGTAATTTCAAGAGCTCTGTCCAAAAATATATGAGTGCCTGCCTTAGAATTACAACACGGGAGTCACTGAAGCCCAGTTTGTGTTTGCTTCGTTGCTTTGTGGGTTATAATGTCATAAATCCTCAGCAGCTTGGTTTGATGTAGCCCTGCAGAAGTACAGTCATTTTTTCTGTTCTGCTGCACCAGCTGCGGATCCGACTTGGAATCTTTCAACAAATAATATTCAAATGAAAGCTCAGTGTCTAATCACTACCTTGTAGGGATAGTTCCAGACCTCTGTAAGTGTGTGTGTATGTGTATATATTATATATATATTCTGCTGTACAGAATACAAAGATGTGAAAGAGTGATCCAGATTAGCTATTACAAATTCCCTGTAAATTTTGAAAGTACCACCTTTTTTGTTGTTTCCTTAGTGCATAAGGATTCTGTCCTCTGTCAGTTGTAAAGGAAAGTTTGTTCAGAATCCCCCCACCCAAAAATCCAGGCTCCTTCACGACAGGTTTTGGTGTCTGTTTTCAGTACCGGGCTCCACTGCATGGTGTGAACCGGCGGGTGCTGGGACCTGCGGGGAGACCCCGTCCTCGCAGCAGGATTCCGCACAGACATAAGGGTTTGCGGGTGCAGGACCAATTGCGGGACCAGGGGTGGACACACAAACCACTGCAGCAGCATCCTCCGGAGAATACACTGGCGATAAGCAGGAGTGAGTGTGTGTTTGTGTGTGCGTGTGGCAGGAAGGATTATTTTGTGCTGGATCTTCTGCCACGGGGATGAGGAGTCAAGCGAGAAGAGAGGGGGGCAGAGATGTCAAAAGGTGTAGAGTTGTGTTGACAGGGCAATACAAACACCAGGTGACCCAGTTATCTCTGACTTGGATAATTCTCATCAGCAGGTCAGCTGAGAAAGCATTTTTTCTATGCCTCTGTGCAATATAGGTCCTGTGGTAAGAGGGATGGAGCCAATTTCTCTTTGCTGAGGCACTGCCTGGCCACTCGGAGGAACCTTTTACGTCGTCTTCTAAATGGAGTTTGGCCTCAGTGGAAGATAAGCATTATATATTAGCAGAAGTGCTTTGGAAAAATACATTAAAAGTAATAACCGTGCCACTTCGAGGGATAAGGACTTCTCTGTGATAATACGGCTCTTCCCAAAGTGTAGCTATCATTTCCGCTGTATTTAGCACGGACTTTTCCCATTTTTCTTGTCGCACAGGTAGGAAATGCATTTGGAGTCAGCAGGCTGCCGGCTGGGGCCCGAGTACGATGCCTGAGGAGCAATTCCCCTCTTCATGGCTGTTTCACCCCGAGGAGACCAGCAAACCAGCTGGCTCCTTTCCATGTGGGGCTCTTCTTCAGGGCCTGCTAGCATGGGATCTTCTGTTTGCCATGGAGAGCAAAACATACCCTGTGCCGATGAAATTGCTGTATAATCTAGGTTACAAATGTGGTTAGAGAGGTGCTGTTCACTTTGCTTGCTGTCTAGGATTTATGGCTTCTTGCTTACCTACAGAGACTCGTGCCATGCTGAGGACATGCTGTCTAACAAGCCCCTGAGTTTCTAGAATATAACATGATGAAACTAATTTAAAATTTCCTCCCAGTTATTCCTTTGCTACTGCTTATTATCAAAACACTTGAAAGTTTTTCACTCACTCATCTCTGTGTTTCTTTATTTCTTTAGGCTGTGACTCGTCACTGAACCTGACAACTCAGAAAGCCACAGATGCAGTGGATGATATCTTTCGGTCCCTCAGGGATATTGCAAGAGCTCGAATGCACATGAAACAGTTTAATTCCATACATAATCCAGGCAGCAACACCCACCAGGCAAGTGGATCTTCCTTTTCCCTGTGTATGTTATTTCTCTAGCATGCTGTCAAAATTACAGCACTGATTTTGCTGATGAGCTAATCCTATATGTGTTCTGCCCATGTGGAAGATATTTCAGTATAGATTTTATAATTGACCTAATCATCAAGAACTTCCTCAAGTTCTTCATCCAAACTCAGTCATATCCGTGTCAGTGTCAACAAAGAATTGTCTGAGGAAGAAATGAGGGATTTGCTCTGCAGCACTGTGATACGACATAAATGCCTGTGAAAGGCAGAGCTAGGTCAAGATGGTCCTGGACTAAGACCTCTCATGGCATAGCAAAGCAGGATGCTCGCATCCATACGGCAACTGTATTGCTGTGTATTTTCTCTCCCATCTCCATAAGTGCGAGAGGCACTCCTGTTTGTAAATAGGTGAAAAATGCAGCTTTTGTTTCTAAAATATGAACACTTGAACTACGATATAACTGTAAGTCATCAGGACTAATATACAGTGTTTTTCTCTCTCTCCATCTCCCCCAAAGTGTTTTAACTTTTTCAGTTAAAAATAAAGTTTTACAATGGAAAGCACATACAGTGATTTAGAGGGAGACTGTAAAACTTGATTCCAGCCCTGAGCCAGAAAAAAATCCTTCCAAACTCACAAGTATGCAGTGGACCAGCAAAGGGATGTAGTTCAAATTAAGCAATGCTTTGTAACAACAGGAATCGGGAGTGTTGCAAAATGTCACTGGAAAGCTAAGGTGGAGAGAACCTGTTACTGAAGTCTCCTGGCACTTCGGACCAGTCTGGTGTCTGAAATGGGGAAAATTGTTAAACATTTAATACAGTTCAGTGGGGGCGCAGTCGGATGATAAGAAAATACCCTCTAAAAGTTTACTGGAAGTGTAATTAGCATCGGTATGTTCTTTGGATGTAACCCAGGTTGTTTGCTTAGGGCTAAGTGCTGGAACGCAACAAGGGATGTATTAACACCTTGCAGCTCCCTAATCTGGCTATGCGATGGGTTTAATTGCTTGAATAGGACCAACCTTCTACTGAGGGCAGCTCAGGAGGTTTAGAGTAGCAGAAATAAGCAGGCAGTACAGGGTTTTTTCCATCGTACATACAACTCTCTACGAATGGACCTCTCTTTTGACTGGCGGGTGTTAATACATGGGTTGCCTGCGCTCAGTTTTGCTCCTCTGAAGAAGTAGTGCCCTTCCCGTGCGCATTCCCTGCCCGGCTTAGTGCTGTGGGAATGGGTTTAGCCTATAGGTGCTTTTCTGCTTTATCTGTTAGGAGCTGGGAAACCTCCATTTCTTGTTAAGACCTCAAAAAAGGTTTCTATAGATAAGTGGGAATTGGATAGCCTCTTAGAAGGACTTTTTGTAGCATTGAAGTTTATATGTCTTGCATAAAATGATGAATGAATGTTTTCATCTGTTGTCAAACCACTTCGTGTAGCGACCACGCAAGAGGAGAGTATTTATTTTGCCTGATATTGTAACCACTGTTCCTTTCCTTTCATCTTGATAGTATATTCCTCCCTTCCTCCGTCCCTCTCTTCCTTCCTCCCTCCTTCCATCCCTCCCTCTCCTTTTCTTGTTTTCTTTCTTTCTTTCGCTTTTTCTTTCTCCTTTCCTCTTATAATCTTGTCTGAGGTATGTTCCATAGCCACTGAGGTTTTTAACAACTGTTTTAAACACAGTTTGTGCCCCGCCAGAATTTAAAGTTAACAAAAGTTTTATAATATGAGTTAGAAATCAATGCAGCTATTGGGGGTTGTATAAAAAATAAAGTAAAAATTCCCTAAAAATACAATAGATGAATTTCAAATCTTAAAAGATTTTGAAAATATTTGAAACTATCATAGCTAAAAAAAAGGTAAGCGATCATGGTATGTGCCTTTTAGTATCTGTGTAGCTGAATTGGATCATTTTGAAGGGCACTGAGTTTTGGTGCTGAAAATAATAGCACATGCAAAATAATAGCACATTTTTAACATCTTTTGAGTACATAGTTTTGTCTGAAGTGCAGTAAGCCTCTCTGTTTAACTATGATTTGATCTCTACTCCAAAAATATTTCATTCCTAATGTCTTTCTGTTCCTCATCTATGAAGATATTAAACAGATTTTTATACATAGGACGTCATGCCTGCATGTGTATTTTCAAACAGTTGTTTATTGTGTGACTGAATTTGACACAAATCTTGGCATGTTCTCCTAAAAGATCCTGCAGCTCGTGTCTGCTGTAATTTGCTTTGTTGGCTCAATTAAAAAATGCACGTGTTGTGAGAAGAACTAGATGGGTTGTATAAATCTTCGTTGACAGGATTGTATTCAAAAACTGTAAGTTATGTTTCTCACTGTAAAGTGTTGGATGAAAAACATTTCTTTAATTACTCCAGAAACTTTTCGTTTCAAGCCAAGTGGCTTGCTTTTTATTTTCCATCCATTTTTATGTTTATTTTGCATGATGTCTCTTGTAGATATCATCTTTATAAAATGAATGATGTTACACTTGATTCTCTTAAGAAATCTAGGAGATGATGTATACCTGGGCTAGTCCCAAAGGAAAACAAATGTACTAATTTGAAGACTGTTTGCTTCCTGAAACAATTGTGGTTCCATTGCAGTTTTGGCAAAGTTGAAAGCAGCAAAACAAAACTCCATCTGTAAATCAAGTAAGGTCGAATTTTCATTAAGGAGCATCTTTCCTCAAGTCCCTAAAATTTTTATCTTAGAAGCTTTTTCAGAATGGCAGAGTGGTTTAAACCTTGGTAAGGGAATGGGGAAGTTTCGAAGCTACTAATTCATATTCAGCACAGGTTTGTGGACCCTGAAGAGGATGCAGGGTGGATCCTTTGGAAGTGGATCTTCCAGGATGCTGACCATTTGTACCTTTACGTGTTCCACTTTTCCTAGTCCCTAACTTCTCTGAAGCTCTGACATGCATGATATCGGTGGGGTTGTTTGGCCTATTTTTCTCAAGGTTTCCACAGGTGGAAGTGCTATGTAGAGTGCCCTGGCTACAGAAGCTGAAGGACTAACAGGGACTCCTTAGCTCTGCTCTCCCGTGAGAGACAAACAGGCAGGTTGGCCTCTTCCCAGCCCTGCTGATGTCCAGGCTTCAGTGCTGACGTGACACCTGTGGGAAGGCAGGAGTGTTCAGTAAGCGACCCTCCTAAAAATCCCTGTTTAAGTGTTTGTAAAATCATTACAAAGGGAATGAGCTCTTCTGGGTGCATGATGGGCAACAGAGTGTCATCCCTATTGCTATCCCTTTCTATACTACCTCCAAAAAGATCCCAGAGAAACTAGAAGCCCCCTTTCTTCCTTGCCTCCCTTTACTCATATAATACAAATGGGGCAGAGTAAATGCATGGCCATCTCCGTGTTTTTTCAGTTTGATGCTGTGCTGGTGCACACCATTTGCGGTCAAGGTCACAAAGACTACTGCTGCTTTGATAATTTTTTAACTCTCTGAATGGTTTCCTTTCTAGGATAATTATTTTTGTTACCTTTAATGGAAATAAAACATTTAGAAGAGCAGTTGCACCAAATCTAAGCAGCTTTACTCACAGTGTGATGTTCTTTTTGTGCAGGCTTCTTACAAACCGCTGCTGAAACAGGTAGTGGAAGAGATCTGTAATCCTGATCGACCCGATCCTGTTGATATTGAGCACATGTCATCAGGCCTCACCGATCTCCTTAAAACGGGTTTCAGCATGTTCATGAAGGTAAACCAGGCTTCCCAAGCTCATCTGTAAGATTTTCCTGAGGTCATATCGTCATATGACAGTAACTGATACTATGTATTTGAGTTGATATTGTTCAGCAGAACTTAAGGGGCGTTTAGGAGAGTTAAATGCTAACTTTAGCGGGGGCTGGGAATAGCTTGAGGCACCGCATTGCAGGTACAGTACAGATGGGTAGCACCTGCTGAACAAAACAAGAGGAATGGAGCAGACTGGGCACCTATATAAGGGTGATGCTGGACACCTAAATAAGGATGATATATCTGGGAGGTGGCAATGTGGCTTTGCTAAAGGGAGGTCTTACCTCACATAGCTTTTGGAGCTTTTCAGAGACACCCAACAAGCAAATTGATAAGCGAGTGCCAGTTCATATAACCCATCTGGATTTCCAAAAGGCATTCCGCAAGGCGCCTCATCAAAGGATTTTAAGGACACTGAACAGTTTTGCGATAGGAGAGAATTAAGTATGAACAGTCAGGTCTCACAGGGGAGGAAGGTCGTCAGAGGAGCTCCATATTCAGTGCCTTTTCTATAAGTTGATAAGGTTCAACTTGCAGTGGGAAGGAAGGAAGCCTATTAGAAATTGCCTTGTGGATGCTCTTAGCATGTTTTAAGGCAGTCTTTCTACAAGAGCTTACTCTGCTTTACAAATTAGCCTATGCTAAATGTTCATTAAATGTCTACAGAGATGAAGTGTGGAGTAGCTAGCATGCTGTACTTTCAGCTCTGTCTTACTGCGTATCCCGAGTTCTCCATTAAAGAGTATTATGTAAGAGTATGAAGTATATTATAGCAATATGTACCTGTAAGCACCTGCATCTCTGCTAGTAAGAAAAATATCCTACTGTAAGGAATATATAATAGATGAGCAAGTGAACCGTATGTAGGAGGAATATTTCATAGGCATCATCACATACCTCACAAATGTGTCTGTGCTTGCTCATTTAGTTTGTAGCCTGGCTTGTTGGCAAGTGCTCAATTATTACGTGAATGAGTTTCTGACCAGCCTGTATTTCTCACACAAGAGGATCTTCTCCACTTACTGCACTATCAGCACTGTAATTGTCTCATGAGCTTCTTTGTATTTTTACTTCTTCCCAAATGCCTGAATATAAATGCCAACTCACGTAAACATGCTTTGGTAAGTGATGGACTCAGATGTTCATCCAGCACAGACTTTTAAAGATACCTCTCGTCCAGAAGTTGGTTCTCTGGTGCATGTGTTTGTTTTGAAGCTTAGGGAAGGTGAAGGGAAAAGGCCTCCCTACCACAAGGATTCCTCTTTTGACCGCTGCTCTAGAACACACATGGTTTATGATGATCTGAGCTTGGTATCATTGATACCAAGTGCCTTGCATGGCAGTCTAGTTTCTGGTGATCAATGTGTTTTCCTTTTTCCAGTTATTCAGCTAAATTAATTGGTTTCTGATTGGTCACAAATATCAGATGCATTGGTGCCGGTGTCCTGGTTGGCAGAGATACCCCTCGTGGGGCAGTAGAAGTTGTTTCTGCTGACTCCCCTCAGAGGAAAAGGCTGTGTTTTGTGATCTGCCATGAGAACAAACCCGTCCTCTGACCCGTTCCTGCCTCAGTTTTAGAGTTTTATTGACCGCTATCGCCCTGCTTTCCCATCGCCCCATGTCTCTCCCCTTCACGCAGACACGTGCGCCAGCAAAGAGCCCTCTGACCATCAGCACCTCGAGGAAATGCAGTAGTGGTAGGCTCGGAGCTGGAGAGAAGACTGATGTGCAGCTGGGATGCTCTGCTAGTTCAGGCAACCATTCCTCTTTCTTCCTTCAGGCTCCCTCGCTCGATGTAATGATTTTGCTTTTTCTTGGTTAGTCTTTCTAATTGCCCGAGATAACTATCCCAATTTTTTTAATGCATGGCATTTTGAACTGAAAGTGAATTTCACTTGGGGATTTTTGCAAAATTCAGATTTCACAGTAAATGCGATTCAGAGGCCTCAGAAATGTCCCAAAACAACCAAACTTTAGAAGGATCCCAGAAGATATATGTTGCTTTTGTTGCAGTCCATTTCAGTTCTTCTTCTGTATCATAGAAATGAGCTGTGTTTAGCTACACGCAGCCAGTTCCTTCAAAAGAGAGAGCCTCGGGTGGTTGTATTATCAAACAAAAAAATCTTGGCAGAAACTTGCATTCTTAATACAGCCAAATATTTTGTACCCAAAGTATTGTCCTCCTTCAAAACACTTGTGCATAGCATAACAAAATTACAGATTCCAAGACCCTTTTCATTGCAAATTTAATTTAATTTAGAGTTTGCATGCCTAATAGTATTTTTAATATGCATTTCTGGAATTTGTGGTTTGAACTTTAGTCTTCTGAAAAATAATAAGTTTTATATAGGCACCATGTGTTTGGATCTAGGTTTATTTTGACTGAAGGAAATGATTTGTCAAGACATTTTCTCTTCAGTATTGCCATGAAAGCTTGTGTTTTCTGAGTAATGCTCTTATATTGGGTGTCCTTTCAGTGTGTCCAATGTTCTGCATGCATGTTTATAATGAGTTTGTTGTCCCTAGGAAAGATACTAGGAAAAAGAGGCTTTATTCAATAGCAAGCTTCTGAAGTTCGAGCTTTTTGCATACATCTTGGGTCATTCAGAAGCTTCATGAGATGGAGTGGAGCTGTTTCCTCTGGCAACAGAGTTAAGAAGAGCAACGATCCATGAAAAGGAATAAAACAGTAATTCCTGTATTACCTTGAAGTGCCGTAGCAGAGCGTTTTGTCAACTTTTATCTTCACCATCTTTGCGAGCTGTTATTTCTTTCTTTGTGCCACTGCTTACAGCAATTATAGCATGAAATACTCTAGTATTTTAGCAAGTAATAGCTCTATCTGACCTACTCTGTAAGTAAATATTTAGGTCTTACTTAAATTCCTCATGGTGTTTGTAATAGGAATGGACTTTTTTTCATTTGAGGTTGACACTGTGCTATATGCAGATACTACGAAGTGAGTAGTCTGATGTGGGAAAGTGCATAAAGAAAGTCTTTGTAAGCTCTGGTGCATCCATTTAATTGGGCTGTTGGTGTAAATGGAAAATTGCTCAATATCGCACCAGAATTGCAGGACACTCTGCATAGTATATATGCTATCTGTGCCATCAGTTCAGTGAAGATGGCTGGCAAACTGGGGGTCATTAAGAGAATAAACACCCAGAACACAAATACTCAGCTCACTAATACATCTATCTAAGGCTTTTTGTACTGGTTTCAAACTCCCTGGGAGTTGAAGAGCTCCCTGCCTGGGGAGCAGCACTGAACAGGGAGCCCTGTGTAATCAAAGGCCAGCTAGCCTGGAGAGAGAGCACACCATCCCCCCTGTGCTTGCTTCAAAGGGAAGAGTCTCTTCTGAAGGTTGCCAGTCAGAGAGCCTGACGGAGCTGCAGGATGAAAAACTTCCCAAAGACTAAATATAGGGCAGCCACCACAAGGAAGAGAAGAAGAGCTGTACCCTCAGGAGCTGGAGCCGCAGGGATCAAAGGTGGCTGCCGTGGTGGTGAAAGCAAAGGAACTGCGCTCTGCCCAAACACGGGTTGATGACCACTTTCATTCTGTTGAGTGAATGCTGTTGAAAACCTACGCCTGTGGAAGGAGAGGGGGCGGAGAGTCTAAAAAGGAGCAAATTAAACTGTTCTCACTGTCACTTTTCAGAGCCAAACATTTGGAGTGTTTCATACTCAAAGGTGGTGTGACGAGAGCAATTGCACGGGCGCCACTGACATCACTCCCAAAGACTGGAGCAAGGCGTTGTCAGGGGAGTGTGTTTTATCAAGAAAGAAAGAGTTTGCTAGGAAACAGCAAAGTAATCAAACTTCTAGAAGTGGTTAAGAGGAAACTGATGTAAAGCATCACCTTCACGTTTAAAATTAAAACACGGTTTTATAAAGTCTTAACTGAAGTGGAATGTTTGTGCCATTTTAATGATAATTGGGGAAAAATGAAACAAGTATTTTGTTTGAGCTAAAGTTTCTCTATATTAGTTACAACCCAGTCATAGAAGTATTGAAAACTCTGAAGTGAAACAAGCTAGAAACTGATTTTATACTATAATGAACCTGATTTATTTTCATTGGATGAATTGTAAAGGATTATTTGCTGGATTGGTGAAAACACATTACTTTTACAATTCTTTCCATTGCTGACCTCGGGCAGGGATTCTAGCATGTTTAGGCTGGACTCCTTGCTTCTAATTTACCCCTCATTCCTTAAAGCCCCATGCATATGTGTATCCAAACTGTGCATCCACCCGAGTACTCTCCTCCTACTCTGGGAAAGGGAGGAAAGAAATTAAAAAGGAATTAAGGGAGAAGCCCTCATACCTCATGAGAAACTCCTGTAGGTTTCAGTGGAAACCATGAAGACTCCATTTCCCTGGAGACAGTTCATTATCTTTAACTGGGCGTCATCCCCATTGGTTTCCATCTCAGCTGCTACAGAAACCAGCATTCCATGAATATTTCTTTCTGAGCTTCCTCATTAGTCTTCCTCCAGCAGCTCAGGGAGCTGATCAGTGCTAGTCCATAGGTTTGGAGTCGGACTGTAGTTGAGCAACTACAAATAATGCTTTCCTTCATTTTACAGGTGAATCGCCCTCACCCTGGTGATCATCCTCTTTTGATCATCTTTATGATTGGTGGAGTGACAGTCTCCGAGGTCAAAATGGTGAAGGATCTGGTAGCAACACGCAAACCTGGTACCCAGGTAAAAACAGCTCTAAATATACAGTTCCTATCTGAACAAAGACTAAGAAAATTCATCAGATAATATTCCCTATAGCACTGGTACCAAACCTACACGAAGCCACAGTCACACGGACAGGAATGGTGTTAGGATTTTGCTGTGAAACATCTGTAGGCAACAAGTGTTCAGGCACCAAGGGTCTGTTTTTTACATGTTAGAGTCAACAATAAAAGTTCAAACTCAGGTTGGAGAGTTCAGAACAGACTGGCATTATTCTGAAGGAGCTTTCATTATGTCTCAAAAGATCCATTTCTTGGTATTCTTTATAAACAGAAACATTTGCTGTCCAAAAGGCTACAGGCTCCCTGGCAGTGCATCTACAGGACATAGTGCAAGGATGCTCACAAGGAGTCTTGCCAAGGGTCTGGGTACCATCTAGTGACATATCAGTGGTGATCCTGCAGACAAGTCAATTGGCATTGCTGAGGAGCAAGATAAATTAGCCTGGATACAGCTGTACTAGTTTCTGGTCCAGGCCAGGTATCTCTGATAGATACCTGACCGCTAGATGCCTTAAGTAGCCTGAAGCAGGTGATGTGGAGAAAGCCCCAAGTCTCTGCGGCCCTTGGATGTGCTGTCGGACTCCTGGAAGGAGGATGGCTCCCGCGGTGAAGCTTCAATAGCGTCCATGCAGCTGGTCTTTGCCTCTTCCACTCTCCGGCAGCAGAACTCAACTACAGCAGCTGTCATCTGAATGGACTGGGGAGGGAGAGGAGGAGGATGGATGGCCTGTGGTGGCATCTGAGATGTTAAAAATCATTGTTAACTGTGGAGGAGCATGTACAAGAGCAATCGGGTATCTGCTGAGTAGTGCAGATATACAGGGTAATCTAATAACTGCGAAGAAGTGCTGTGTAACCAGCTGCATAATAAACATAGGTCTAGTTTCCAGGGTGGCTTGTAAACATCTTGTTTTCAATTCCTATGGAATGCAGTTTTGATTAGTGAGAAATCATTAGCAAAATGGAGCCAACCAAAGGCTGAGCAGCCCCTGGGTTTGACATGTGTTTTCCACGTTTTAGTTCTCTTTGCAAGGCAGTCTCAAGCAGTATTTTGTAAGACGGAGTGCCATTTTTAGCGATGTTTTTTTGATCTGCTAACTTGTTTCTCCCCAATTAGCCTATTGCTAATCTCCTCAAAACAGCGAATAAAATTCTTTCCCAGCCTGAAGGGGGATTGAGGTGTGACACACTGATGGACAAGTTAATCCACACCCGAAATGTATTAATACACCCTGAAAGATAAGCAGAGGGTTAACACATGAGTTGGTTGAGAACTATGCAGCGAGGCTTTTGACTGGCTTTCTAGAGGGACGTGAGGCTTGACAGTGGTGACATGGGATCTGGTGTTGCTTTGCTTTGGCTTAACCCCGGCAGCAGGTCACCCTCTGAGGCAGATTCCTAAAGAATTTTAAGCTTTTAGTGCATCTTGCCCTTTGTCCAAATGTGCTGTGTTAGAGGTGAAAGGACTTGGGGGGAGAAGCAGGAGGAGGAAGAGAAAGAAGAAAAGAAGCAGTTGTGCAAGTCTCTCATATAAAAAAAGTTTATGAGTTCGTTGGATTTACCTGGATTTCTGCACTATAGCTGTGAATATGTGCCACCTGTTTGGGATTATTCTCTTTTCAAAAAGCCAGGCATTTGTCTAACTCGAGCCAGCATTTAACAGAGCTTTTTTGTGGTGTTCAGGCAATCAGGTTCAGGCATCAGGGGAACACTGGCCTCCCAAGTCCCTTCCAGTCAAAGAAAGCACTGACATTTATACTAATCATTGGCTCTTGGAGAAATGGAGAGATGTGTGGGTGCAAAAATAAAGAATTGAGGAAAATAACAGAAAAAATGACAGGACGCACTGATTACTTCAGCAGTTGTTTGGAGTTGAGACAAGTGACATTTAAATGTGGAGTAGGAGATACATGTTTCCATCCACAGAACTGCTCTGCATCTGAATATGAATGACAAATTTATTTCTCCTGGAGGAGCACAAAGGAATACAGAGATTCCTACGCATCATTTGTTTTTGGATGGTGGTAAATAGCTCCCCTAACCTAGTGAGAAGTATCCTATGTTCAAAGGCAGAAATTACCTTTTTTTCCCACTTCAATCAGGGGAGTAGAAAAAAAGGGGAAAGAGCATGAGTGGATGTTTCACCCTCCCAACATGCACAGCCATCTATGTGGTTGTGGCTGAGGCATGCAGACAGATAAACCCCTCCAGATGCACCATCAGATGTTAGCTGCATCCTTCCCTGCCCCGTGCTGAGGGGGAGCTGCCCCTTGCAGCGCAGTGGGTCGGGATGTGAGCTCCTGGCTCCTCGGCTGCCATCAGAAGGGGTAGCCCTTCAGGTGAAGTACCAAAGACAGGCGCGCTGTACTGAACGAGGAGAAGGTCTGCAAGGGAGATACGCTGTCCTGAAGAGACCTGCCTGGAGAAGAGATGGAATTACTTATCTGGGCAATTCTCCCCTTCTCTGTAAAAATAAAGGAACAAATATTCACATTTATCCCCTTCAATGAGCCCTCAGAAATATTGGGGGGAAAGGAAGGTAGTCCCACTGTATTTCACTGCATCTTTTCTCAGACGTTAAAGTTGCAGCTCTCATTTTTCTCTCTGGGCTTGCTATTAGTTGCACAAATCCCCTCAGGGTTCAGTGATGGGACTCCAACAAGAAATTGCTCTTATCTGGCAGTGGCTATTGTTGATGTTTGGCTTGTACACCTAAAAAACTTTGGTAACATGTCCCCTCGTGTTTTTCAGAAAACTAAGCTGCATGATAACAAGATGAGCACATACTGTGCTATAGTCTGATTCTCACGTAAGACAGTGTCAGCCTTTGGCATCTGCAAATTACAGAGAGTTTTTCATCCATAGGAAGGAGAAGAGATTATCAGTGTCAGTTTGCCGCAGATTGTGTGGGAGGACAAGGGAAGGGCAGAAGTGAGGGGGAGACTATCATCAGTACAGAAGGGATCTGTAGTAACTTAACTCCAGATTCCTTTCATTATTTGAAGTGAAAAGATGAAAGAAAGAACAACAAAAAAAGTTGAAATGCAGCACTACCACACATTTAAGCCGTGCGATGAAGAGCACAAGCGGTTTGATAGATACTGCAGGAAACAGACACACAGACATACTCTGTTGTTGATGCTTGTGCTGCTTCTCCTCAGATTTGCACTGAAGAAGCAAATTCATGTTCAAGTGGGCTAGTAAGATAAATCTGCCCCCATAGCCCTGCCTGCAGTCCTGACCCTACAAATACTACTGAACTTGGGGCTTTGTAAGAACAGTGTCCCACAACTTTGACCCTGAGTTAGCTCCACGCAGCAAGAGCATATGTGCTTGTTCCTTGCTGATAGCTTTGCCCTGCAGAGAAGTCTTCACGCTAGGCACCTGCATACCGGTTTTCACTTAAGAAAAACAGATACCTGCATCTAGCAGGGTGTGTATCATGGCTGTAATGAGCAACGGTTTCATTCATCAGACCCGTCTTGGATTAAAAATTTGAACGAACAAAAGCGATAGGATCCCGACAGTGCTCGAGGTTGAGCCGTGGTCCTGATGTGCAGAACAGCCTGTGCCTGGCCTGCAGAGACGTTTCTGAACAGGGACTGTAGCTCCCCGCAGCAGGCCTGCAGCACTTCTGTGGTGCTCGCCTTACCTTCAACTGAGAGGAAACAGCCATCACTCAAAACTGCTATGGGAGAGGAAACCCTGCTTCATCAGCTGGTGCCTCCCAGTAAACACAATGGCAGTCACAACAAATCACTGGGTAAGATGTGGGTAGAAATGAGTCAAAGCACACATTCATTAAGAGTACAATGCTACCAGTCATTATGCTCCTTAAAGTCATTTAACTACAGTTGTTAGGAGCAGACAGTTTCACTGGGCAAGTTGTATTGCCCTGTCAGTAAACACCAGAAACACACAGCCTGTCTTGTGCTGGGTGAAGCAAACAGTTCATAACCATGGCTCATTAGTACTGTGATCAGTCTCGGTCCCCTTCATTTTGACTTGTTGTTTCTTCTCCCCCTTCTTTCAGGTAATCGTGCTCTCCTCTGCACTCCTGACACCACGTAGTGCTATTGAGTTGTTGTTTGCCACAGACCGTCTGCGGCCTGACACCGATATCTGACGAGGGAGGATCTGTGAAGAAGATGGAAACATCAAATCCCTGGTCTGTTACTCTTCCCTATAGCCTTCCAAAAAATGACACATCCCCTGCTGCAGTTATGGCTCCAGCTGAAACGGGGTGAAGTAGCTGGGTGTCTGGCTGCAAGGGAACGTGTGCAGCTCTCAGGCAGCTCTTCAAAATGGTCCAGTTGTCCAGCAACAACTCCCCTTCCTTAACGGTAACACCTGCGGTGCTGAATCACCCCAGCCCCGCTCTGCGTGGCAAGGATATCACCTGTAATAATTCCCTAGAAAAGGAGCAGCTGAGGACCAGGTTATGCTGAATTTGCACTCCCCAAGCAGCACTTTTTCCTCTCAGTATTCCTGATGTTTTCGTTGAGGTTGCTTCTGGTGGGAAATGCTGCTGAGGGAGTGAAAAGCTAGCAAAACGCACCCTCCCTGTCATGTTATCTTGCAAAACACGTGTGCCTTATACAGCATTAACCGCCTCTGCTCTTACTTCGTCCCTCATCCCAGAGAGGTGACGGAGCACAGCCCTGATTCAGCCGGCAGAGCCGCTCCCAGTCTGGTGATGCTCTCCAGCGGGACTGGTAGAGGCAGAGAAGCAGAGAGCCAGACTCAAGGGCTGGGTTACGTGGTTGCTTCTCTCTCAGCTTCCCGTTTCCTGCTCTAGTTTCTCCACCCACAGTCCCGGGAGAAAAGGCTGTTTCTGATGGCACACTTCTCTGTAGGTTTACGCAGGAGGCCATATGGGCTGTGATGGTTTGATGATAACCCTGGAAGAATCCTCCTCTCACATGCATTTAAAAAAGAAAAAGAGAAAAAAAAAAAGCACGATCCCATTTTCAAGAGGCCGCAGCAACAGATTCTTTCTTGAGCTAGATTTCTGAACAGCCTGATTAGAGAACAGCTTTTATTTTTAATTTATGAAAGACCTGCTATCGAATTCAGTTATATAATTTTTCCTTATAAAACTTTGATACAATCTGTGATAAAAAAGCAGCAGCCAGTAGAGATTGTGATTGCGTATAGCACCAAGACTTCTGAATTGCAACATATAATGGTGGAGCTCTTGCTTCATCCAAGGGAGGCTAAGCCTACAGCTTACACTGAGATGAGAATGTGAAATTATAAGTGACATTCACTCTATCATAGTATTCTTTATTATGCCAAAGGAATAGATTAAATGGGAAGTAGCTTTTTAACCTTTGTTCATTAGCTAGCATAAGTTCTCTTAAATGTTTATAATGGTCTTCAGAAAAGGGTGCATTTTGATTTAAATTCACTTTTGAGTGGCTTGAAGGAAACAATGGACCGATTATAAAGCATGGACAATGTTGCCTCTATGGAAGAGAGATTTATAAGAATGACTATAGAATGGAACTTTGTGCTATAAAAAATGAGAAATATTATGAGATTGCAATGTTAAAAGCTCAAGAAATAGTTTGAACAGAGCAACTGGAAATCAAATAGCCAGTCTCTTGGTTTCTTTTCTGTCCTTCTGTACTGTTTAATCTTAGAATATGGATGTTTTGTAAATTCTGAAATCAATAAAGCAATGCTCTTACAATGCCGAACCTCATCCCTCTTCTCCTTCTCTCCTAGTACACAGGGCTACACATGCCAGGACTGCGTATTCCTGAGACCCCTTTTTCTTTTGCGCTATTGTTGCCCCTAAGAACCTAGACCTTCTGTCCTGGGAGGTGTCCTAGAGGGATTTCTACGCTCTGCTGGTAGCAGAAAGGCTGTCCTGCATCCAGTGGCCATTGCTGGCCAGTGAGTTCAGGTACTCACACCTCTGACAAGCTGCCGCTTTCCTCAGATGATGGAAGCCGTCTTCTCTCCCTCACCTGTCTTTCATCAGATGCTCTCACGTCTCTGACTTGGCCATCTGAGGACATATTATATAGGATAATGAGGAGGGGGTGAGTTTAAGCAGACACTGGTGCTCTTGCACTTCCTGTGGGTCAAGCAGCTCCTCTTACTGAGGCAGAGACTAGTTTTCCAAGTCCTCGTCCTCCCCCTGACACACCACACTTCAGAGGACTCGTTCAGCCAGTTGGGGCCACAGCTGTGGCAATGGGTGCTGGGACTCAGCCACCATCTCATGCTCAGTAGCTGAAGAGATGAAAGGAGATGGTCACAAGAGCCTGCTCCTCTTCTAGTCCGAGGCTGGAGTGGAGCCTTTTCAGTGACCCTAGTGTAGTAGTTAGCTCCTTATTTGTGGAAGTAGCTTTAGTAGCTACACATAGCCTGTGCTCGGGGAAGAGGCCATGGGGATGAGAGGTCTCCCGCGAGCAGGAACAGCAAAGATTTTGCTTGGGCAGGTGCAGGACCACAGCAAGGAGTGGCTAAGCCCTCTGCGTGTGACACTAAGCACCACTCAAAAGGTATGAGGAAGAGAAAACTAAGGCCACCCTTGGCAAATGAGTTTACTACTATATTAATAAAGTTAAGCAATATTTGGTAATAAGCTCAGACTGGATGGCCAAGCTCAATTTTGTTCCTAAGTCTAGTCCAAAGTCACTTGGCTAGTAGCTCATGATCAAGATGATTATCATCAGTAGTCACCCTAGTCCCAGCACAAACATCCTCCTCAGGAAGGCTCTCAGTAAACCTACTTTAAGCATGAATAAAATGATTGAAGACTTGTAGTAATTTGATTAAGTTCATCATTGTCATATAGCTCAATAGATAAAGCTGCTCTCTCTTTTTTTTTTTTTTAAAAGAAGAAACTGGAAGTCACTTAAAAGACTCAGCATTCTTCCAGATTGTGACCTACCTTACATCATTCTTTCTGGAGTTTTTTTGACAAGGGGAGATAAAGAAACTCATTTTAATTTGAAAGGTCTCTGCCTTATTCAGTTCCTCTTCTAAAAGAAGGAAGTTGTAAAGCAGTTGTGAGAGCTCCCCACCTGTGGTTTATGCTAATAAAGCAACAGTATAGGCAGGAAAGGCTTTTTGACTGTTTCTGCAGTGAATGTTAACTACCTTGAGAAAACTATTACTTTGTCTCAACATTTCACTGGTTATTGCCCATTGTTTCTCACCCACGAAGAACACACAAGCAAACATGCAACTCAAAAATTTAATGTTGAACCAGGCAGTAAGAATGAAAAGTCCACTCCCTAGAAGGAGCAACTGTACACAAAATAAATAAGTTACAGTTTAAACAAAAGCACAACTGGCTTTTTAAAGTGCATGTGTATAAGGCCTTTAGCCTGTGAACTCCATTGGCTCAATGTAAAAAAAAATTATATATGTATAAAAAGTCTGCCACATGTGTTTAAGGATGAACAGGGACTGGCTCAGCTCAGAACAAACCACCAGCTTCATTGCCTGGAGCCAGCCATGCTTCACGCCGAGCGGAGTTACAGCCACATTCCTTCTGCGCCTATTGCACACAGAAGTGTCTTACAGGGGCAGCTCCATCACACCAACAGACTATCACACCAACTCCACGCTCATTCCTCAAAAGCGCCATGTTGGATCATTTAGTCTGGACAGTATTTTTTTCAGACAGTAAAAACCCCACAGGTTAGTTGTAATTACATACGTTTACACCCTGTGGGCAATAGTTTCACATACAAGGAGTCTGGTCAAGTTGTCAGCAATAACATAGCTAGTAAAAAAATAAAGGACCATTGTTTACAGTCTTGATACCCAGTCATGTCCACTTATTTTACACTTATTTTTACAGAACAATTTCATGTTTGCTTATTTGTTTTGAAATACATGGGAAATGAACAGTTCTACTGTGCAATAAAATTAAACGGATATACATCGTGCTGTCCTTCATCCAAGAGAAAACAAGACTCAAGTGGTTACTTCTGAACAGTGAACTGCAGTTCAGGGTGTTTCCCTGCTCAAGTACAAGAAGTTGAGAGTTACAGCTAAAAGCATTAAGTCAAATCTGTCCCATTGGAGAAAAGGCAAACTGAAGGCTGTTTCAGTTACTGGAAAGTTCCTTTTCCAAATGAAAATACTTGTTCTACAAGTCACATCCTAGAACCGTTTCAAGAGTTTGGGGGTTTTTTCCTTTTCCAATCTGCCACTGTTCCTTTTTTAAGCAACTGCTTGTTTCTACAGCCATGCAAAAGGCTACCTGAACCATCCTTCTTTCACAATGCCTTGGACTCTAGATGTGCCAGTGTTAAACACCCCAGGTTTCAATCTCAGGCTAAACATTGGGAAGAGCAACAGCTCTGCTGTCAAACAGAAGTGACAGTCCTCACTTTGGCAGACAAAGCTTGCTTAAACCTTCTCTTCAGATCCTGCATGTTGGGCGATTTTGGCCGTGGAATAAGAGAGGTTCTCCTTCTCTCAGGGGTGCTCGTTGTTTGCTGTTTACTGACTTCTTTACAGAGGAGATGGAAGGCATTGAAGACATCATTATAGTTTTCACTGACAGATACTTCGTAGAAAGTACAGCCCAGCATGTTGGCCAGCTGAAGTCCGTGCTGAGGCTCCACCTCTTTGATATGCAAGAGATCAGCTTTGTTTGCGACGATGACAACAGGGACCGCGTTTCCTGGATGCAACTGTCGAACATGATGGTAAAGGTGACTGAGTAGTTCATAGCTCTTATAGTCTGTGATGGAGAAGACAATCACCAGGGCATCTGCCCAGCGAATGCATCTATTCAGCTGCTCATTGCAATCCAGATTGTGTTCATGGATCTGAAAAATGGATGGTCTCAAATTAGATAGCTGAAGTCGTAAAAGATTAAAGGAACCTGTCTTTAAGAGTCTGTAAAGCCAAATAGCATTTTACAGCTTCAGACATACATATTTGCATTTCACATTGTAAGTACAAACTTAATCTGAGCATGGTGAATAAATGCATGTTGATTCAGCTGCAAAAAGCTGGAATTTAACGCTGGAGTTTGCTATACTCAAATGGAAAATTGACCTGAGTAGTTCTGCATGCAGAGAGAGACTTTGTAGTTCCACAGAATGGGAAATTAACTGGCTAGACAGTAAGTCTGGGGAAGCAAAGATATGAGCTGGAAGCATTTAGACCTGGAGTGCTGCCCAGTTCAAAAAGGCAACAATCCAGCATTACTCAGGTCTATACATTCAGAACTTTTAACTTGTGACACGCTAATGAGCACAGCCACAATAGAGCAGACTTTGCTTTCTATCATACACATTTATGGGCACTTTCTATCATACACACTTGTTGGGCAGTGGTCATGACATTTTCTTCTACATGTACCTTATTTGCACAGAATTGTTTCTGGGTTTGTGTCTAATGTTCCCCATATACAGGAACAAGACACTTAAGTAATTCAGCCACTCGAAAGGAACAAGCGTCCAATGTACAAATGATTCATCAAAACAGTGATTTGTTTTCTTTTACTACCAGCATACTACAGGCACGCAACACATGTGGGTTCACTGGTTATAACAGAAGTGACCACCTCTCTCACACAGAACTCTGAAATGGACCATAACAAGATGCTGCACACAGAGGGACACACACACACACAAATTTAGAGCTGCTTTGGTGAACTGCATGGCTGCATCTAGCTCACCTGAACTCCTGGAGTATCTTGCACTTGAATAGCCAACATCTCTCCATCTATCTGGATGTGCCTGCTGTAGAGATTACCTGACAAGAACACCAACAGGTTCACGAGTACAGCCACCACTCTACACACAGACTGCTGCCCATTAGTTGTGAAAGAAAAGTTGTATCGCTGTTTATGAAGCGAGGGACCAGTGCTTTAAGGTTTTTGTGCGTAACAACCCATAAATTTAAGGCCTTACTAGAAGCCTGGGATTTAATCTTTGCATTGACTTGTTTCGAAGCTTGGTGTTTAATATTGTGCAACTTGGAACTTACTCACTTCTTAAAGACTGTCTTAACTTAGATGATAAAGGTAAGTGTGCAAAATAACCAGCTATTATAGAAAGGCAGTTTGCTTGTCATTCAGTATTTCTGCACTTCAGCAAACCATTTTTCTAAGAAGCTCTTCACTAGCTGATCTGTTTGTTGGGTTTTTTTCATTTGTTTGGCTTTTTCAAGTCATTTTCTCAAGAGAATGCTGTATATTTTACAATCGCATTAGTTCAGACTTCCCACTGGACTACACCCTAGTAAGTATGTAACACTACCTCTGCCTTCCCCATTAAGCTGGCACTGTCTAGATCATTTAGCTGCTGGCATTCAGTTTGGGGAGGGCAATATAACATTAGGTTTACAGAATGTTTTCTTGGTTTAGCTAAAAGACTTCTCCAAAGAGGGACATTTGCACCATATAAAGTAAATTCTGTGAGAGAACAGAGACGCCGCGGAACAGCGCTAGTGAAGCTGTGACCGTGAGCTGTGCCTGGCACGCACCTTTCCCAGGACTGCGGGGCAGAGGGCTGCCAGAGCTGCACCGGGAACAAGTTTTAAGTGAGCTGCCAGCCTTTAACATCCTGGTGCCTTTGATGTGGTGAAAATACCGGTTAGATGCACCTATAGCCCCGGGTTTAAGTTCCTTCTTTTACGCTTGGGACCTGGCTCAGTGCTGGGTTTTGCACGCTTACTGCCAGGCCCGGCACCCCCCGCTCCCCAGCCCGGGCACCCCCCGGCGGCTCCAGGGGAGAAGGCCGCCGCCCCGCTCTCCCCCCCCCGCTTCCCTCCCCGGCCGCGGAGCGCCCGACCTCCAAGCCCAGCGAGAACAAAGCCGCGCCGCCGCCTGCCTACCTGCGTTCCTCTCGTAGTCGCCGATGAACCGCCGGGTGAGGAACCGCACCACCAGCGCTGCGGGCAGGCACAGACAGGCAACCGTTAGCCCCGCTCCCCCGCCGCGCGCGGCCCCGCGCCGCCCCGCCGCCCCCCTCACCTGTCTTGCCCACGCCGCTGCCCCCCACCACGGCGATCTTGACGAGGCGGGGCCGGGCGGCGGCGGGGCAGCCCTCCCCGCCGGGCGCGCACTCGGCGATGGTGCACATGCTCTGCGTCAGGCGCATCGCCGCTCCGCCGCCCCGCGCGCCCGCAGCCGCCGCCGCCGCTCCCCCGGCGCTTTTCTCGCCCCCGCCCCCGCCCCAAGCCCCGCCCCCACCCCCGGCGGCCACTCAGCGCGCCCGGCCGCTGCCACGCCCCGCCCCAAGCCCCGCCCCGCCGGGCAGAGCCGAGCGGCTGCGCGGGGCGCGGGAGCGCGGCGGGGGCGGCGGCGGGTGGCCGGCCCCGTCAGGGGCGGGGGGGCCCGGGCGGGACGGAGCCGTGAGCAGGGTGGGGCAGGCTGTCAGAAATGAGGCGTTTCTGGGCGCTATGAGAAGCCTGGAAACAGGCGTGTATGTGTGTCTGTCTGTGTGTGTCTGTCTGTGTGCGACACCTCCGCGGTCCTCGGGTGTCGAACACCTCCGGCACGCAACGGCAACCGCCCGGGCGCCTCCGAAGGCCTCAGCGCTGGGGTTGTGCCTCGGAGCCCCGCCAGGCTGACTCAAGCGTACAGAACGTGGTGCAGAGGCGCGGTCACCCGTCTGGTGGTCGCCCTGCCGGGGGTACGTCAGTCCCGCTTCCAGGCAGGGGCAGGTGTCGGCCTGCCTGCGCCCGCGGTCGCGCACCTCCATCCACCGCCGGAAAGCTTCCCCTTCCCTCCCAGCCCTGCCCCGGACGAGCACTTCGAAATAACCACCCGGAGTAGGAGCCGACAGAAATCAGAATGGCGGCAACTGCAGAGAAAAGAATTGAAACCAAGGGACCAGGCTGGGAGAGGCCTGTGCCCTCTCAGCGTGGTTGTAATACACAGAAATAGGAAAAAAACCGAGTAGAACATGGATATGACAATGGTTAAAGAAACAACAAAAGATGATGGCAAGGGAGGAGAAATATAGATGAGAGGTGTGTGGGAAACAGAGGACTGTACCGGCCTGGGAGCCCAGAGCGGCCGATGTGAAGCACTCGAAACCCTTGAAGCAAGGAGCCTGAGCGGCAAAATGGAGGAATAAAACCTGCCCACGTATGAAACAGAGCTTGCTGGGAGAAAGGTAACAGAGCAGGATAAAATCACTCTCCTGTATCCAGGAAAGACAGACTTTGTAGTACAGGCCACTGGATAACACTGAATGCTAATTACGCAAAAAGAAGGAATAGACCCAAAGTGTGTGGCTCAAAACCACACAGGGAAAGTGTTAAAAGAGAGCCAGGTGTAGAAGTGGGAGTCAAAGACGGTCACCATCACAGCAAACACGTTTGCGCAGAGCTTTCTATAAGCTGCAAACTACCTTTGCATATGGAAAAAGATATCTGGAATAAAATGAAACAAATTGCTGCTCCCGCAGTAGCTGCTGCTTTCCCGGATATAAAGGTGAGAGTAGACGCTATGAATGATGCCTGGGGCTGAGCAATGCTGGGTACTATAGAGGAACAGCTCTCTTTGCCAGCCACCAGACCAACAAGAGGTGATGGCAGTTTAGCTTTGTAAGTAGTGAGTATATTGTAAGGCTACTAAGGTCATAGGGAAAACAATCATTTGATAGATGCGGTTTAAAATAAATGGGTAAAACATAGGTTTATTAAAAGGCATTCTAAGACAAAAGAGGAAAGCGTAAGAGACCTATTTAGAAAAAAATCAACAAGGCTGAAGGACTCAAGGACTTGAATACAAAGGAAAGACTGGATTTCTTTACGCCAGAGCAGCAGAAATGATCTGGACATTGTATCTTGAGCAAAGGGGAAGGGTTTCACGGAAGATCTCCTGGCAGCTTGGTAACTAAGGTCACTGGAAATAGAAAACCGACAGGTAACAGTGAGGAGGATCGCTCTTCTAAGCAAGTTTTGTCTTCAAGATGAGGACATATAGAAGATAAATAATGGCAGCTAGAAGCAGTTCCTTCAACCAGGGAAAAAGAAACAGGGCTGTCATGCAGTGAGAGGGGCATACAGATAGGCATACAGGCATAAAGAAGTCTGGCAATATTTCCAGAGCCAAAAAGCATTTTGCCTCCATTTTTAGTAAAGATGATGATGTGAAAGATGGGAGCGGAAGGAGGATGAGTAACGGGAAGAAAGTCACGGGTAATTACTGCAGTGGGGAAAAACAAATGCTCTCGTCCAGAGTGCAGACAGACCAAGTATGTGAAGATGAGGGTGGAAGGAGCAAGAAGTTTTACTGCAGCGCTCAAATCATTCTGGAATACTTGCATTAAATAAAGGGAAGAAAATAATTCACAATAACTCGGACAAATTTTGAAGGAAAGAATAATTAAAGATATGGGGATAAATGGGATAAAATAAAGCATGGGATTACATGAAATGTTGCTTCAGCATGATATCTTTCCCTGATACAACTTTGTTTCCCTTTTCCTTAAATAAAGGAAATGTGGTAGATGTAATCTATTTGGGGTCAATAATACCTCATACTGTCCAGACAGGGAATGACTGTTTAAGCAGAAGAATGTGGGGATCAGGAGACAATGACAGAAGGGTGCTTTATATGGGAAGCGTCAGACTGAAGGAAAACTGCTCTGTGGGATTCATCAAGGCTCCTGTTGTCCTTCATATTTTCATTATAGTGGTGTCATCAAGAACACAAACACACTAATGAAATCTGCTGTTGGCAGAGATAGGAGACATCACCAGTTCAAACAGGGGTGGGAATAGTATATTGGAGAAACTGCATGCCTCTTAGAAGTGGATTAATGAAAATATAATTAAATTTGATAATACCAATGACATGCAGAGATTAATCACAAAAATTTCTTCCATTGACTATGAGATCAGAACTTGGAAAAGAAAGACTAGTTAATCACAAGATGAGTAGGAGCTGTGTAAAAAGGGAAACATAAACTCAGCTATGTCAGATCAGGAATTTCAAAAAAGATCTGCAGTACGATGTGTGATTCTGTCAGCCAGTGAAGAGTAAATCAAAGTGAAACGAGTATGGACAAAAAACACTATGATGATCAGGGACTAGACAGCCCATTTCAGAGGAGGATAAAAACACTAGATGTATTCAGTTTGGCAAAACAAAGAAAGTGGGGCTTGGGAAAAGGGGGAGCCAGGAAAGTTTAGTTAAAACTAAGGGCCAATGTCAGCATGAGAACAAGTGAGTAGAAGCTCATCTCTGCAGCTGGAGTAGCAAAACACTGAAACAGCCCTTGCAGTAGTGGCTGGAGCAACATCAAGTCTGACTTCTTTTAAATGGAGCTGGAGGAGTTTATAGAAGGGATTGCATGGTGTGGTTGACTGCAGCGGCAATGGGATTGGATGACCAAGAGATCCCTTCTAGAGGCCTGCAGACAATATTCTAAAACCATTACATAAATAAATATTTGGGCCTAACATACAGCAATGCAGGCAGCAGTGGTGTCTCCAACATGTACAGGGGTATGGTAGAAAAGGGGAAATGGGAAAAGGTGACAAAAATGAGATGATGCCTCAATAAACAGGTTTTATGAAGGAGATGATTAATTAGGGACTGGATAAAAGTGCTAAAATAACCGGAGAATGGGATCTTCTCCCTCTGTCTCAGAACACCAAAAGCAAAACAATCGGCCAGATTGAAAAGTGGAACTTCTGGAAAAACTGAGATACAAAATATTTTCTTGTAAAATATGTAATTGATCCACTGAGTCAATTGTTGTAGGAAGGCACTGGGACAAAAATTAAAATTATCACTATACAAAGAAGGAGTGTACATTTATAAACTATGAGAAAATGCAGTTTTACAGTACTTTATGCTAGCATAAAATTCGTAAGCAGCAGTAAATTTTATCTCCTCAAGTTTTGAACCAGTCTCTTAAGTATTATGGACCAGAAAGAACCTTAGGACAGTGTGGCCAGGCTTCCTCATCTATCAGTCTTCTTAGTACAAAATTTCTTATGTCTTCCTCTCAGTTATGCAGAAGTGACTGCTGTCAGAGACAAGGTCTTAGCCCGGGTGGTCATGGGTCGGAGCCGGTGTGAACACACATTTCCACACTTCAGCGACACATTTCTATAGTTTATTTTGTGCCCCTGCTCAGAGGGTAAGCTTGCAAGCCGCTTACACCTTCCATAAAGACACTTCCATCGGCAGCCAGGGAATGAACCTTACTTTGTTATCCAGTGCTTTGGTAATTAACTTCTAACGCGTGTCTTCAGAGAAGATGGTCACGGCCAACGTCTGCTCATTCGAGATACATATTTACTTTCCAAAGCACCGTGAATTCTCTCTTTGGCTTTATAGGAGTAAATACAAGAAAGCTCTCTCTTCACGGCACAGTACATATGTCCCATGCTCCCAACATATAGAGCCAAGTTGACCAACCCCTGTGAAAAGCCCGAGAAGACCAGAATTTACCCTGGCACAGCCCTGCATCACCTTCCAGGAGCAGAACAAAAGAGGGAGGGAACAGAGATATTAAAAGAAACTACATAAACAGGAAAACAACTTCTCTCTGTACGGGGAGAGATCTCCTGGCCAGCGAAGGCCAAGCTTACTGAGCAAGATAGGATCTTCATTCCAGGGCAGAGGAAGGGGGAGGGAGAGACGGGGGGAGGGACACGCTCCATGCACCCTCACCTACCCACAGACTCTACGTGGTTTCTATAGCAGCACAATAGCAGACATTTTTCTCTCTCCACAAGAAAGCCTGAGTAATGTTCTGCAATTATATTAGTCTGCATTTTAATCAGATTTTATCTTCTCTTAAGCTTGCATTTTTTTCCCCATTTCCTCCTTATGTAACGCTCCCAAACTCTCATCCAAGAAATGGAAATCTCAGGGTTTTCTTTTCCATTCAGGGCTGCCCATCTGCTGCCAGTATTTTTTTGTGCTGGTTTGTGCCCCCGCAGTACAAGCAGTTGTCCTGCACGCAGAACACCAGTTTGATCCGAAAAAGGGGGGAAAAAAGCCCTGATGACGGAATCTCTTGAATTAATACAAGCTCTAATGCTTCATTCAAAAATGTATATGAGAGCACTTAGCAGAATTTTTGTTTTCCGTTTTAGGAATGCCTCGGGATCTATATTAAGCCCGCTAAAAACTGTGGCATTAAAGTGCCATTGCCAGCCTCTCTAAGTCTCATCTTGTGTTACACCAGAGTCCGTTTGTCAAGGGGCTCCGCCTGGGTTACGTTAGGAAGGGTCACCGGCAGGTCCTGCTCTGCCAGGCAAACCGCAGGACGATGCTTACACCGGCAGCGGAGCGCTGGGGCTGGTACAGCTCCTCTCAGTTGCTAAGCAAATGAAGAGCTTTCTGCATCTGCAAGTCTCAGCTCTGCAGATCCCTCGACTGGAGTCATCACGCAGAAGTCGCACCCTGAAACTGCAGACAGGGAAGGCAGCGTTTCGATTACCACCTCTCCAGGTTTCGGCTGTCACCTCTGGGTGGGCAGCGACCGGACCCACAGCTCTGCTGGTGGGAGGCCCTGGGTGCACGTGTCCTGCCCTGCTCAGGGGGTCAGCCAGCATGGCACAAGCTGTCCTTGGTCTTGGCTTGAGCTGACCTTGTTCTGAAGTGGAAAGTTACTGAAAGCTTTACATTTCTAATACAGCTTCTTTAGCAAGAAGGATGTAAATTCAAGTCATGCCTACATACTACAACAGAAAGTTATGATGAGTCAGTGTGTAGGTTGTAAAGTCAAATGCAGAAAATATAGGAAATGCCAGAAATAAGTTTGGGCAAACTTAACTTATCCTCCCACATGCATATGCATATTGTTACAGCCTTAATTGCATAATGTCATACCGTTACACTGTCTCCTATCATACTGGCAGTCTGTCTTCTATTTGCCCATGGAACAGAGCATCTAAATATACTTGAAGATCTGGGTGTTATTCAGCATTTCTTTTAAATCCTCAACCAGCCCATGGTGGGAAGTATTCCCTTAGTGCAGGACTTACTAACTCCTTTGTAGGCTTGTCACGGTATAGCGAAGAAACATGAGAAAAGCTCAAACTGTAAGTGGACTAGGCTGCATAAGTCCATATGTACATGCCACTTAAACCCCTTTCAGTTGCTGCCTCATCTTGAAACATCTCAATGCTTTATACCCCCAAGTATTCTGTAGCAAAGTCCCATAGACACTGCATTGAAGCAGGGACTGTAGTCCTGAAGTTTCTGAGATGAGCAGTTGAACCACCAGGAACGAGTCCTTCTCTCTCTTTACCTGAATGAACATCACCCCGCAGGGCAGTGGAACAACTTTGAGGGGAAGACTAAGAGAGCCACATCTCAGGCCACACGCCAGACTAGGTGTCTGAGCTTGCTTCTGGAAATGTCACGGACCTGGGGCCAAGGACTTCCTTGAAACTGGGGAGAAAAGAGGCAACCTGAATATATGGGAAGCAAGCGTGACGGTTAGGCCAGGTACCTGGCAGGGAAGTGTGGTGGGATGGGTGAGAGCTCCCTGGGAGTACCAGGCACAGGTCTTCCCACCCGTGCTCCAGGTGCAACTGGTGCAGCGAGGGGCTGTGAGGGCAATCAGGGGAAGAAATGCCTATTTTACAAGAAGAGAGGAGCAAAGACAGGCTTGCTTAGCCTAGCAAATGGAGGGGAGATGATAATTACCTGCTGCCAGCTCACACAAGAGGGATGGTGGAGGAGAGGAGAGCTCCTTAGAGCAAGGAGCAGCTCGTCAGAGGGTTTGCCTTATGAGTGGGTTTTGCCTAGAGGAATTAGGCACTTCACTCCTTCTGCCTTTTGGTAGGAACTGGGTCCACATACCATTTTAAAAATGCAATTATTGTTAACAATTTGTAAGTAACAGTTTAAAAAAAGCCTGCAACTATAGAGATTTCCATAAGAAACCAGGTGATCCAAAACATTTTGTTGATAATCCAAACTAGCGAAACAAAGAAAAAGGTAATGGGGCAGGTTGGGAAGTAAAAGATTCTCGCTTGGGAAACACTACTAGTAAGCTACATAGATATGGAGGGTACAAGAAGCTGGTTACATTTTGCTTCCCTATGTTTCTGTGTCATAAATTTCTATATTCTGTTTTGTCTGAGGCTAGAGCCCATCATTGGTGAGGCTTTGTGAAGGATGTGTTTAAGGTATTTAAATGAGCAAGCACTGCTGCCTATGAGGCAGCCTTAACAGCCTTAAAAAAATTTTATTCATCAAAGTTTCAGGATAGTCATTAGCATTCACACAATTATTATGCAGGCAGATGACTATAGGTAGGCAGCCGAAAATTGTCAGAGGAATGGCATTTTTATTAGCAAAAAATGAGACTTTGGAGCTACTGCAACACCCAACATTTTAATAACAATCCATTTTTCAACAATACACTGTTCAGCTGGCTAAACATGCACAAGGATTAAACACAGGAAGCTTAAAAGCAGAATCTGTCAGCTATGTTTGTTTTCTATAAATCCCTTTGTGATTATGATGAACTGCACGATAACAGAGAAGGATAGTTCAGTGTTATTGTATAAGTGACTCATATAGTCTCTATGGTTTGACAAGAGTACAGGGTTTTTTTCTAAATAAAGCAACTAGTCAGTCCAAAAATAGAAGTAACACTTAGAAGAATGCAGCTCCTGGAGGAATTACAAATTCCATCTACCAAAAACACAGAGGTTGGTATGCTGGGGCATCTCTGCTGAGGATATTGTGTGAAAGCCATTAATTCTTCATCTGGAATGTAAATCTATGCCGTCCAAATGGGATTTAAGTATTTCAAGGTAGGACTTCAGTTCCTGGCTGGAACCAGTTTTAACCGGTTGGGCAATTTTCATGGTCATTTTTATATTTGCTTTCTTGCTCAGAGCCCAGAGTTATTTGCCCTGTGCTACCTGCAGCGCTGCGGCGTGGTATGGCTGGAATGGGTCCCCAGGCGAGGAAGGAAGTGGGGCCCTGGTCCCGCCGGCCGCCAGCTTCCCTCCTCCCTTCACCCCTGGCAGGGCCCCCCCACCAGCGGGCTGCAGGGTAATTGCCCTGCTTGCAAAGTCGAAGGGGACGCTGCTGCTGCAGTGTATTCAATTGCACATTTTAAGGTTTAATGCCATCTTATTAATACAAAGAAAAGGAAAGCATCGATTCCAGATAGAAGGAAAGCATTTCCACTCGTTTCTTATGCTATGCCAGAGCACTTTTCCCTTCTACCTAAAATATTCAGGAACTTTGAAAACAAATGTTCTCATTTGCCCGAAATATCCTGGAGGTGGGTGTCTGTGGCTGAACAACAACTGACCTTTAACACAGTCTCACCGAATTCTCAAAAACAAACAAGCAAACAAAAAAAGTCTCAATTTATGAATCCGTTAGTCATGTTTTTTTCCAGAATGAATTACAGAAATCTCCACCAAATGAGAAAGGAAAATCCTAACAGAGAACAACGTATTTTCTAGCTTCTAGCTGTGCCTGAGTGCCCGCTGCACTGATGCACCGTAGCGTGGGGTGGGTTTTATGCAGCTGCCTAGAAATCATTTGTAATTCAAGCGGGGTTGAAACTACATCCTGAGAGGAAGTTTCTGTTCACCCTTTCCAAAATAAAGCCCATCGCTACTAATGCTTGTTGGACACAGGTGAAGGCGTGAAAGGCGTGCTTAAACTACTTCCACTGAGAAAGGTCCCTCTCCTGGGCGCACGCTGGGGCGGCAGGTTTGCTGAGAGGGACGAGTGTGGGGACAAGGGAGCACGCCAGCTGGCTAAAGGCAGAGGGACTTCCGAGCTGGCTTTGTTGCGAGTAGGTTTAACATGGGGTTTCCCTCATTCCTGGTGTCCAGGGAGTCACACTGTTACAGGACGGCTGCAGAAGGGATGCAAATACGCAGCAGTTGCCCCTTGTCTGGATGGGATGGACGGCTTGATGCTTGGACGGGAGGCAGTCTTACATGTACCAGCTGGTGACTGGGGTCTTCCAAGGCTCTCATCAGTGGACAAGCCACCATTTAGGAAGTAGGACTGGGCTTGGTTTTGCTATTACAAAACATAAAAACCTCTGCAATATAACCTGAACAACCAAGACAGCCAATGGCTCATCCCCATTTCAGAATTGCTCCTGCTTAGACCTAATGACAGCTCTACGCTTTTTGCATCAGGGACACTTTCCTGTGCTTGGAGCAGGTTGCAGAGCGATGGCAGGCTTCAGTGCGACTTAACTACCAGTGGGCTCCCCCTGACCTTAGGACTTCTCTGCCTCTTAACTGGCAAAGGGAGGACCGGAGCGACAGTCTCCATTAAACGTCAACTTGAAATACACTGCACTTTAAATTTAAAGATTGAAGGGCATTTAAATGCAAAGTACTACCCTTTATTCATTAAAGTACATAAGAAAATGCTCCATTATATGCTATTGTACTACTGATGCAGTATGTATTTTGCTACAGGTTTGGTTCCACCTCTGTTGATATTGGTGTTGATAATGTAAATTAATTTTCATAGTATAGGAATAGAATTATTCACTACGAAATGCATTCCCATAGTCTGAAGTTGGGCAAAAAAACAGTATCTAGAAAGTCTGGGAAAATTTATGCTTTTTCACGGATGCCTTTGTAAACCAGATTTTTCCTTTTAATTTGAAAAAGAATTCTGACCAAGACTGACTTGTAACTCAAAATATGATTTCAAATTGCTGAAATGAATAATAAGAATCAGCATTAAGCTAGCTATAAAGCAAGCTATATGCTTACTAAAAGCATATAGAAAAATTTGTGTAATAAGTCAGGCTTAAGAGGAATTCCACCTACAATCAATTACTGGAAGATTAGACAATGTTGAAATTTAATACATGTTGGGTTTTTACTGCTTTCTAGACAAAGAATCACTGTATCTGCAGGTCTAACTACAAACAATGGTAATTCTCCCCAGTAGTTATTGTCAGCATCTCTCCTGAATTCCCGTGGGCATGAAAGGGAATAGGTTTTGCACAAAAATAATTAGGAGAACCAGTCAAATGAGGTGTTATTCCAGCCATACTACTTAGCTGTAGATGTAGACAACAGCTGACTCACTGCTTAGAATCACACATTCTCTCACGTCTTGGCATCTGAAATAGCTGAAACATCACAAACTGATAATAGGATTTCTAACTGAGAAGTAGAAGTATTTGGCATTAATATCACATGCAGCCATGAATAAAACATTAACACGTAACTAGAATGTTTTTCCCTTGTATCTGAGCAGTAACTGCAATCTCAGCTGTTTCAAAATATGTATTCTTTCAAAATACCAGAAGGCAGTTGTACATAAAAGATTCATTCTCTTCTGGTGTATGAATCAACTGGAGTTGCAGTTCATTCTGCTGTTCGCTCAGCAAGCAGTACAACTACATTATTACTGATTTGGGACAGATTGTAATGTTATAATTAACTCTGAGATAAAAACTCTGAAAAAAAGTCAGTGCTCAGTAAAAATATTCTTAGGAAAAGAAGAACAACTGGCTGAGACTACAATAGAGCATAATTTTCTCTAACTCTACTCATACGGTATTTTCTAAACCAACATTTACATTTATTAATGAATGTCCCACTTTCTTTGACTAGCAAATCATTTGCAGAAGTAGAAACCTTTGTTCAGAGTTATAATAAGAGATTGCGTTTACAGAAAGAAACATTTTTTTCAAGGCTCTCTGGAAGCTGTACAGCAGCTCATCTGTGCCAATTTAGCTTACAATTTTTCCTAACACTAGGACAGACTGTCCTTTAGCTGGCAAAGTAGTACTAAGCAAGGATATTTTATTTATCGTGCCTTATCGTTTTAAATAAAATACAAAGGCAAATTATGTGAGTCTTGGTTTGTGTTTCAGGCTTGTATTTCCACTTGAACTTGAAAAAGTATTTCCCAACGTATTTTCAGGGAAAAGCTCTTCAAATATGAGAAAAGAAGCAGGCAACAAGTAGAGAATGGAAAACAAATTCTGCAAAAGAAGCAAAAGTGAATTGCAGCCGGCACTTGGGATGGGGTGAGAGACAGACACTGCAGGCAAGCTGGATACAGAGCCTGTGGTAGTAGTCTGGAGAGTGAGAGGTCTGGGAAGAATGCATTCATCCTGTAATATTTTGCTGTCCGTAATGCGTAGGTTTCTTAAATGGTGCCATACTGCTGTGTTCTGCAGGTAGTTGCTTCAATCGTTACATCCTTAGAGTTTTGTCAGTCACCAAGAGCTACGGCAATGATACGCAGCAATATTCATGCGCTGAGAGATGAGCCCTGCTGCCAGCCCCACCTCCTGGCTCTGCTGGTGACTATTGACTCCTGCAGTCCAAGCAGCAGAAGGAAATGCAGACACCATTCATCTGCCTCAGAAAACAGATTAGCTGTTGCCCTGAGCAGAGAGGTGTATGGGCAGCTGGAGGTGGAACGGGGAGAGCAGAAGAGGTAAGAAACCTTTCTCTTTGCTCAGTTCAGCCCAGTCTCAGCGCACGGCCAGATCCGAAGCTTACTGACATCAGTAGGGTTTCTGGAGCTCGGTGGCTTTGGCTCAGGGCCTCAGGAGGTGAGTGCCTCCCTAGATCTGAGATGCCCACAGTTAACTTGTTGGAGTGCCACCACTGACAGCAGTAGGTACCAAGGTGTAAAGAGACAGCAGACACCTCAAACAGCAGTGATCATTGGCCTGCCTCTGGTCACACCTCAGGACAAAGCTCCTGATGGAGCGAGGGGCTCCATACTTGTGCCACCCACCCTAACACTGAGCCAAGTCCAACCAGACTCCATGCCTTCCCCCACCGCCACCTTCCTATCCCATACAAACTCAGACACTGAGCCCAGCCCTTGCACATGTCTGCCCGCCCCTGCCCCATGCCTCGAGCTGTCTTTTGGCAGCCTGAGCCAACAGCGCGGCTCCCACGTTGGCGGCACTCCTGCAGGCTTCCGTGCCAGGCCACACTCGCATCTGAGGGCTTGCTGGGCAAGAAGCCAGAGCCTCCCCCGTCCCCCGCCAGTGCTGACAGGACACCCGAGACAGCTGCTGGCTGCCGCCCCAGAGGTGCCGAGAGGAGAGCAGGGCCAGCTCCAGGTTTGGGTGTGCACTGGCTCATGGTCTCACCGGTGGTAGGGGCACTTGGCATGCAGCGGTGATGCTGTGCGAGAGATGAAGTGGCCTGGGTCTGAGGTCAGGAAGCCCTGGCTCTCAGGACAAGTTAGTCTGTTCACTCTCACAAAGGTTTTTTCTGTTTTGGTTTTTTTTTCCTCAACATCTTTTCACGTATTTTCTCCTGGCTAATTGCCATAAAGGTCTGTCATCATGCAAGAAACTGCTGGTTGCTTGCAGGTGAAATCTGTGGCTTCAAGCGTGGCTTTGTCGGGGGATGTGTGAGAAAACATAAGCATCGCGGGTGTGCGGGGCTGTTGAGGCTCCCAGAGAGAGGCTGCCAGCGTAGGTGACAAGGCTGGGTACAGAACACTTACAATTTATATTTCATCACATATTACTGGAGGACATATACTTCACGTCTAGAAAATGCAGCTGTTATTACAAGACAAAAATCCACACGCTACAAGGCTTGTTTCTGGCCTCACTGCAAGGAGCGGAGCTGCTGTGAGGCAGTAAAGGACGCGCTCTGACTCACCGAGCGATCCAGCAACAGCTTCCAAACCGTGGAGCAGCTGTTTTCCTTACAGTCGCCGAACGGCTTTTGTTCACTTGCCAAATTCGGCTGACTTGTCCTGCCTTGCAGCCCTTTGGGGAGAAAGAGCAGACCCTGGCATAGGCTGTAGGCACAACTACGGCAAGCTCCTCCGAGCTTCAGCCCACGGAGAAGACAAACTGCAGGTAAAGATACACAATATCTTTCAAGGAGACAAATGGAAGCAATATGTGCTGTATCAAGTACTAGCAGGCTATGTTTCTGTGATACATACTGGTTTTTTGAGAGAGCCAGAGTAAGATTAGCAGGACTCTGCAAGAAACCCCAAACAAGACCACTGATATAAGAACCATATGAGCTCTTGGACCAGCCCCATTGCTCTGGGAGGTTTCTTCGGCCTCCTCCTAATGCCTTTCTACATACTTCCTTCTTGGAGTCCCCAGTATTCAGTCAGTTTTACCAAGAGGAAACATGCTGTACACAAAAACATTATTAGGAAAAAAAAATGTAGCTGATTTCTTAATTACAGGAAAATCAAGAAAGCACTTCATGCACAGTTCAAGAAGCTTCTTTCCCATTTTCCTTCCCCTCTCTTCTCCCTTCCCATCCTCCCATCTGCTGATAGATATTTTGGGGTGTATAAATTGTGGCTGCATTTCTAAAACATGCTCTGCTGTTCACCTAGCTATAAAACATGTAGTTAGCCCTCTCCAATGGACCATAAATATTGAAACATTCACCTAGCTCTTTGCTGTAATGCTGTATTACTTGCAGGTCTGAATTATATCAAAAGTGAGCTGAATTGCCTGGTTCCTCATTTTCCCCATCTCTGGAATGAGGCAATAATGTTTCCCATCATCATCAAGTACTCTAAGGTGGGTGGATGAAGGGCACTATCAAGGTGTGATGCATTGTTAATAAAATGGTGGCTTGCAAAAAAATGCACAGGTGCTTTCGGTATGCAAGTGAGGCCAGGTTGTGCTGGCAGAGGATGAAAGTTGGGGGAGCTTTCTGGGAGTGAAGTCCCATGATTCCCTAGCAGGGATTAACTTCCATCGACTTGGCTAGATGGCAGAGCCACCCATCGACTGTTGAATCAAGGATGAGGTAAAAAGCTTGGAGGCTCTGCCCCCGCTGTTGTGTCAGTGGTGCTCCTCTCATGGGGGATGGCCAAAGCAGCTTCAGGAGGACCTCCACAGGACTGTCTGTGGCCCACAGAGCTTCACAGGGACTTTGCTATCAGCCAGACTCAGTAGGAAGGATGATGCTTTTATACCCAACCAGACCATTTGTCATGTCCGAAAAGATGTAGGGTCGCATGATGATCTTGGTTGCCTGAACACTGATGCTGTGAAGTTTCTTAGACCCAGCTTTACTAAGACACTTGGGGATAGTGATGCTCAGAGACACAGGTTGATTCTTTGGGTGCAGATGTTCAGCTCATTTTTTTCTCTTCAGAGGGCAGAGTGATGGAGACTGCTTATGACTGCCCATGACTGCTCAGAGGTTGAAGTGTTCATCTACAAAGCAGGAGACCTACATTCAGTGCTCCCCTCAGCCTAAGATGATTCAAAGACATATCTGGTCCCCTCCAGGAGTCTCCTCCAGCCACTGGACTACATACTTCTATGGAGACAGGGCATTCCTTGCCTCTTCTCTCAAAGCAGAGTGATAGAACAGAAAAGAAACCAGGTTCAGAGGGCCAGAGAGAGAGAGAACAAGCAAGAAAGCACCTTTCTATGTTGCCCACTGATGTGGGCATTCAGCTGAAGGAAGGAGGCTTGGCTCCAGTCTGCTTCCAGAAAAGCTTACGTTTTTATCCCATCCTTTACAGCACTAAATATTCAGGGGGGGGAAACAACTGTACTTGTTATTTTTGTGAAATACGGAGGTCTTCAATCTAAATTTGCTTGATAACTATTGGCATTTGCTAACTCTGAATTGTAGGAGGTGTTTAAGTGCTGTATACTTCCATCCCAGCTGTGAGAATAATTAACATGAACAGACCCCCTCTTGAAAAATAAAAGGTTTCTCGAGTAAACCAATGCAATGACTGTTGCTAGAATGCCATATCCCATATGAACAGAGACAAACCAATGACTCATTAATACTTCTGGCTGGAAAGCTAGGGGCTGTTATCCTGTTGATGAATGTAACCTCCTATCTCTCATTACAGCACAGACTGGAAGCAAGCCCGAGTCAACCTTTATAATTATAATGAGTCCTAGGCACTGTGGCAACTGCCTAGACCTCCCCTGGAGCCCTCTTGTGCTAGGTGAAATAAGTGGCAGTCCAAAAACCAGACAGCTTCACAGACCAGCCCCGTTCTCTAACTACAACAGTCACAGGTAAACTGGAGCTCAAAAATTGCTGACTCAGCAGCAGGGCAGCCTAACAATAACCACCTTGCGGGGGGTGGATGAATTTGTTAAGGTCAGGGGCAAATGCATGCATTTCATGGCGTTCATTTTCTCCCCCCTGCTGGCTCTGCTTTTGAGAACAGCAGGGGATAGAGACTGACAATGATCCAGAACTCTGAAATGCTCGGAGAGGGAGTGAAGGTCAAGTTCAATTACCTCTTCATTGATAAGCAGGGAGCCAGTAGCCAGGATATGGGGACAGGGCAACATGCCTGTGTGTGTCCTGCATCCCAGGCTTGCTGCTAATGCTGGCCTGTCTGCCAGAGATGTTTAATGCTATTCCAGCCCATTTTTGTAGGCCGATGGTTTGTTATTTATTATCAGATTTCTCACTGAAAGGACAGCATCAGGTTTTACTTTTGAATCCATTTTCTGGGTACCCAGGGATGTCTCTAGACATTAACCCCATAGGAACCGCAACACTTGTACCCTAAGGTCTGCCTTGTGCCTGAAACCTAAGAAAGGCCATCTTAAAAACAATTCAGTTAAACAAGATAAAAGTTACACAGAATAAAAGGTGTTTGTACCTCTTTCCAAATATCAGTGCATACTCAGCATATTAGAACCCTGCACAAAGATTAAGGTTTATATCAGATCTTGAACAGAAATAAAAATGTTTTAAAAAGCTGTGTTCAGTGGAAAGGAAGATTACTTTCCAGTAAAACTAAAAGTAAACATTTTGCAAAAGCAGGAAACAATAAGGTAGCTGATCTTTTAGAACTAACTTTTTGTCCTCTAAGATACACAGCTTAGTGACATGGGAATACAGAGGCAAAGAAAAGCATGGAACAGTGAAAATCAATTAAAATTTTATCACTTAGTAGTTGCTGAGTTGGACCAATGTTGCACATTTTGAAAATATCTTCAGAAACTTATTGCTTAATCAAAAGCAATAAAGCAGGTTCAAAATCCCAACAACCCAACAATGTCTCAAAACCACATTACAGAAATTAATGTGTTAACTCTGGAAGCTGTTGAGGTTGAACTTGTGGGGCATAAAGTAGCCACAAAACCCTCTGAGATTACCATCTTTTTAGGTTAGACCCATTATTGGTAGTAATTCCTACTGTGTTTATAAGTTGGTTAATCACTACAAGACAGCTTCAATGCAAAGGAGAACTAGGAGCCAGGGGAACTTGTAAGATAAATTCCTGGCTGACAGCAGATTTTAAAATGAGTAAGCAGCAAAAGTAGGGAATGAGGTCAGACTGCCCAGTCCCACTACGGTACTGGCTTGTTGGGATGGGGAGAGGAACAAACACTGGTAAAGATAAGAAATACTTGTAACTTGCTAGTAAAGTGTTTGGTAGCTGCTCTACCAACTTTGATGTAATACTGAAGTTTTAAGGCATAAAAAGAAAGACTTTTTAGAGAAATGTGATCCCAAAGCCTCAGAAACTGCTCTCACATAAAAGAGAGAGGTAAAATAACATGGTAATACTCCAGTTACAAAATGCTAGGAGGAAAATTACAGGCAATTTCAGTCCCGTTGCTATTTTCTTTACTGCTTTGAAGGAATGCAGTAGATTACCTGCATTAGACAGGCAGGCTTAGAAAATGCTTCTCTTTTACAGGCTGCTATGGTCTCAAAGGCTTTAATGCCTTTGGAAGTGTCTACACAGCAAAATAAAGGACACAAAGTAGCGTGGTAAACCTCAACAAGCTTTTATCTTGCTAATACAGATAACAATAGCAGCAAAACCATAGCAGGTAGAACGGGCTTTCCACACCAGCATGTGTCTGTAATGTCTGTATAGAGCCCCAGGGTGGTTTATATTTGGGTTGCTAGTTTGTGCTCCAGTCTGTGTCAGTCCATCCTGTGTTGTGTAGGCACGCTTTCTTTCTTACAGGCAGTAGACACAAATGATAACTATGCCTAATTAATGGAGTTCCCCCTCACCCAACTGAAGTCTGAACAGGCTAGGGACAAAACTGATTGCATGCAACATCAAACGGTATCACAGACAGTCAGCAGAAGGTTCCTTTTGCATATCAGGTCCATTTTAACTGTGATACCAAGAGAACAGCACCTGTTAAGCAAGATCAGCGGGGAGGAAAGTTTTTCAGAATGCAAAGACCCATCTAGGTCCCTGACTAATATTTGTTATTGGATATTTGGCACCTTGTGTCTCTATGAGCGACGTCTGAATACCAAACCATTTGGGGAATGACTGGATACAACAAGACCAGAAATGATCAGTGAAACTGTTTGTCTTTAGACTATCTCAAATCCAGCCTAGTAAGTGGTGACCAGAAGGTCCCGCTAGTATCTCCTGCCTATTGTTTAACTTATTTTTAAACAATCATCATTAAGACTATTATTTGCACTGTGGTAGATGCTGTACAAATAGGGCAAAGCAATAGGAGGGCCTAGTGTAAGGGGAGGAGTGAGGTGAACACCACTAATTTGGATTAACAGGCACCTGAACAGGCTCTGAACAAGAAAACAAGGCACAAAATGGCACATCAGTAGCACCAGAAGCAGCGGGTTGCTGTGCCCATGCTTTGCCAGTCCAGTGGCTATCACTTACCTGCCAATTATACAAGATCCAACCCAAGTTTACCATTGTCAACATAACTCACTGCAACACTGAATCATTACGCCCCTTGCTCCTCTCCACACCAACACCAGTCACCTGCATGTTAATTCCCTTCAGAAACTGCACTTTTCTACACCGCTCATTACAGCTAGTTGGAATTCTTTTTTCCTCCACTGAAAAATGAACTGTTTCCATCAAAAATCTAACCTACATCTTTCTTCCATTTTTGAGATACAGCTTGTCCAAAGAAAAATACAAAAATGTTAAAGGAAATGCTAAACTGATTTCTTTCCACTTTATTTAGTTGAAAATGATCTGATCAGGAAAAAGATCCTGATCTGCTAGTAAGGCCATGTATGCATTGATGGTGTAAGCCAAATTTCCAATCCAGTTGAGGAACACAAGAGAAAAGAGGCTTACCTTATCCCACTTGTTCCAGCTGTTTTCCATTGCAATGGCATGTTTAGGCTACAGTCACCTCAACGCAGAAAAAACATACCAAGCTAACCTGGATTCTAGAAATGTGCCAACCCCCAACTCGGGGTAGATTAGTTTATCCAAGAGAGAAGGTGCACGTCCGTGACTGTGACAGACACACCTTTAAGCCGTGTCTGTGTAAGTCACTTTACAGGGAGGCAACGTATCTCTATTAATGGCTTTCTGCTGATAACCTCACTGGTGTACATTTTTCTAAAGCAGATAATGAAATAACATGCAACCTTTCCGGCTGAGAAATATTCTCATCTTTTCCTTTTACAAGAGCGGTAAAAGGGACCCAACAAGGTCACATAGTCCAGCCCCACCACCCCCACCCCAGGCAGGAACAACTAAATTTAAACCATCTATCTATCACAGGAACTGCTTAATATACTTTTCTTGTCTGGTCACACATTCTTTTTAAACCAACCTTAACCTTTCTCTTTCAATTAGAAGAGGATGGATGATATCTTTCTTGCTCAATAGACTTCCTGCTGTTTCTCTCTTTCGATGTGTTGCTTTTGCTGGATATTTTTCAAAGTCAAACGCCCTTCCTAGAAATCTGGGCACCTCGTTGTTGGAGCTAAATCTGCTGTCAGAGTTTGCTGTTGACTAATGTGTATAGACTGGGATTGATGTCATTTTTGTAAGAAAAGCAAATGCTTGCAGGAAAAGAATGGGAATATATATTATTGTGGGCATTGAGATATGCATTATGGAGACAGTATGTTTTCTATTTCTTATCTGATAATCTCCTTGATTTTCTGGGACAGATTCTCAGCTTGTATAAACACGATTTCAAGTAGGACTGACCCATGCCAGTTTACACTAAGCAGTAAGCTGGCTCTCAGTCTTGACAGACAGTGTACTTGAGCAACCTTAAACGCGAATTCACAATATTTCTCTGTGGCTCCAGCTGCACTGTACATGATGGTGTTTACCAAGAAAAACTATAAACCTGTGTGAAAACACAGATTTGTTTGTAATATGCGCTACTGAGAAAACAGCAAAGACCCCTTTTTTGAAACAGAGATTTTACTTACAAGATGCTATGACTTAAAGGTATATTTTAGCCAAAATGCTATGCTCTGATGGAACACAGAAAAGTACAGACCACAAGAAATCAGCTTTGATCAACAAATGTAGTATAAACACAGTTATCACATAATTACGACTCTACCATTCTCTGCTGCAAAGACTGTAGAGTTGTGGAAAGCCCTGGAATAGTAAGGGCATGAATACAAAATAGCCATTTTCTCATATTTCAAGTGATGCAGAAAGAAGTAACAGTCTATCCATTTTCGCTGTTCAGTTTTTCAGTGTTCCTGAGCAGGGCCTGGCTGGTAAACACTTAATAAAAGGGGGGGGGAGGGGGCGGGGAGGAAGTCTCCTGCCCGTTTTCTCCTCGTATGTTTTAAACTAATTACTCTGCTTTAACAAGGGGAACTTTGTTCTCGTAATTTCCAAGTTTCATTCCAAGCCCTGCAGCTAATCATGACCACGGTCGCTGATAATGAGTAGTAAATTGTTATAGTCCTCAGAGCCTGATAGGTACATTCCAGCCTGCATCATGTAGCCCTGCTTCTCTATACATTATTGTTCACAGATGGTAGCTGTCAAACTCTGTCAACTTCATATACACATTCAGAGAGTCACATCCGCATTCCTGGAATTTACGACTGCACAGCCCTCACCTTCTAAGGCCCTTAATTCAATAACATGTCACGTCCCTTCAGTCTCACCCTGCTTTAAAATACTTTCACCCACTTACAGGCCTTCCATTTAGGAAAAAAAACCCTACTGAGTTATTACAATGTAAATATTTTAATAGAATAGGGGGAAAAAGCCTATCTGGCTTTAAACAGCCCCATTATTACATTAAGATTGATGGTCAGGAGCTAATGGAGCATTTGCTTTAAAAGTTTATTTAACTCCAGGGAAAGTGGATATAGATATGTGTATCTATTGACTGCCACATCACTGAGTCTTTGGGTAACAGTACATAATACAAAGAGATATTTGCAGGGGCTTCATTGTCTAAAGGATATTATTTAGTCCAACTTTGTCTAATATTTAAACTGTAAGCAAAATCAAAATAGGTACGAATAATTTCCATATCATTTTTAAAGTACTTATTTTTAAATGAATAAATATTGTACTTTGAAGATGGATGTCTGAGGACACTGTCACTAATAACATGAATAAAAAAGGAGAAATTCCTTCCTTTGCTCAGACTGAGAAAATGAAGTGGAAATAAATAAACAAGGCAAGTAAAGCACAACAAATAAATTAAGAGACATTTTTATTTTTTCTGCCTGACAATGCAAAGATGTTACTAGTAACTCAGAGACGATACTTGCTGCATGTATCCCCCCTTCCTCGTGGGGCTCTTCTAGCCAAGCTCCTGTTGGCTCAGGAAAGGGAATCTGTAGAAGCACCTTTCCAGAGCTTTTGCACTTTCAAATTGGCCTTGTCTCTAGTTCACCCAGGGCCATCTTCCAGAGAGGACTGGAGTAAAGCAAGCTGCAGTAGTGGTCTGTAAGCTGACCGCATCTCAGGGAAGAGCTCTGAGCTGGATCTACCCTTGCATTTCCCATCTCTGAGCTACTCAAAAAGACAGAAAGTCTTTAAAACTGAGGGAAGATGGATTTTACTAGGATGTGCACTATAAATACTTCTTAAAGACGGAAAACTCAAACTGCCCACATGGCAGATATCAGAAATTAAAACTATTGGTACATAACTCTCCCCTGTCCCATTGTGTCCTTAAAGACAGGCCCTTACTTAAAAGCTTGTTTTTTTTTTTTTAATTTCACCTCTTGCACAAATGAAGAACACGCGAGCACCGCCCTGCTGACACCCGTGTGAGTGTCCTGGCAGGAGTGCATGCCCTGTGAACAGCACACAGCATTTCACCACTAACTCAGCAGCCACACTGGCTGTGTTGGAAATTAAGGTAGTCTCATGCCGTGAACAAACGGAAGCAAGTTTTCCTCCTGCGTGTCTTTCAGACTAAAGCAAGCCAGTTTGTATGCGTGAATAATGCAGTAGGACATAGCTGGTCTTGGAGAAACACTTCAATCACACCCCCACACCCCCAGTAAGAGGAGAACTATAAGTAATCTGATAGGGGTTACTCTGACATTCAGTTGCAATGCTGGAGTCTCCCTTCCCTCATTAACCTTTTTAAAAGAACCCTAAGACTCTCACCAGTGTCCCTGGTGGGAACTGGTGCCACCATTAAGGGCATGTAGCATACACGCTGTGTCACATTTATGGCCATCTCCTCCGCTGCTCATATCACTGTGAACCCATTGTTGCAGCAGTGATGTATATGCCAGATGAAAGGTTTGCGAGGCTATAATTTATCCAGAGCTGGATGTTCTGAGACCGCAGCGGTGGTGACCTTGAGATCATGTCACAGTGGGACTCCTTTATAGGTTCCCCCACACAAGAGTGCATCCTGCCAAGGTGGAGACGCAGCCTGGGTCAGAGGCTGGCTCTTGCAAAATCTTGGGAATAACATTCTGAAAACAGCGTGTTCTGTTGTCTTCCTTCGCCTCGTGTGAAAGGGTAACAATTAAATCATTGCAAAACGCATCAAACAATACTTCAGTACTAGCAACAAGCAAGCTAAAAATGGCCAGGGATTTAACTCAAGTTGTGATTTTAAGTCTACACATTCTCAAAGAAAGTGTGATAGACCAAGACATCTGGGAATGTAAGCAAAACAAAAAAAAAAATTTAAAAAAGGCAAAAATGCATCCACCCCATTGGTAAAACATTAACAAGATGAGGAATGTTTTGATAGTCTGTGATTTCTGAGATTCTAGTCTGATTCCCTCGCTGCCACAGCTCTTCTCTGTTACTGGGTAAATTGTGTGCAGCCTCGCTCTATCACAGAGGAGATAAACAGATTCAAGACTCCAGAACTACTCAGATATCACAGTAAAAGTGGCTGCAAAAGGGGCTGCATTATCACATGTCTGGACTTGAGTCAGGAAAACATCTTTAGTCAGGAAAACATCTTTAGTCAGGAAAGCTCTTCAAGTCCCTGGGAGATATGGTCTATTCACAGTGACACTGCCCGAGTGCTCTGTTGTTTGTCTCTTTGGAGAGCAGAAGCAGAAGGTTATATGAAAGCTATTCAGTGAGACCCTATCTGTTTTTAAGATTTTGGAAGGGGAAAAAAGCAATTTATAGGCTGTGATTTCAAAAAAGCTCCTATGTATGGTTTTTGCCATGCCAAGACAATGTTTCAGTCGGTTCTGCATATTCTCTAGTGCTGCAGGGCATAAAAGAAAGGAGCATCACACGACACACAACCTGCTAACAGAGCCACACCATCCGTCAGCTGTGAAATCAGTCAGCCGGGCCCATTCTGGCTCTTACTCTTCTGATTTCTTGATAACCGTTCAGCTGGGAGCATACGGGAGATGTCTGAGAAAAATAACCTCAAGGAATAATCTCGTCTTCTGAGGAATATCTGTCTTGATCAGCCAGTTGTCTAAATGAAGGGAGCCATGGGTACCAATTACCCTTCTAGGTGCTGGTCTGTCACCTGTAACATTTGGTAAAGATGCATGGTATAACAGGGAGTGTGAAGCGCAGCAGTTAGTACAGATAGTGATTCAGTCCCACTGAATTGTACAGGCAAACTACATGGTCCATGTGAGTCTGCAGTGACCTGTATTTGGGTGAGAAAAGTACTGCTCTCCTCCTATTAGTATGTTTTATTTGAATAGCTTACCAAAATGCAGACTGCCTGACCACAACAGAATTCAGCAGAACGTGGCTTGGATCTTAGCTGATAACTTAAGTGTTAATATAGGACAAGTAATTGCAACCCATACTCAAAAGAAAGTGCTAGAAAAAATACATGACTTTTGAAAGAATGGTTACAATTGTTTACAAAATTTAAAAAAAAGGGGAAACTATTAATTCGGTCTTACCTATGAGAAGAATTGCAGGTTATAGAGCAAAAAAAATCTAATAATTGTGAGATTGCCTGGGTTTAGATTTGCAAACTTTCTCCACCGTTGCAGGATCTGAACCAAATCCAAGTGTTTGAAAGCTACTGAAGTTTGCCTTTTTCAAAACACAAATCTAATGCACTCTAACTCTATGCACTGCTTGTTACAAACAAAAACTCAGGTTTTTTTCCTGTTTATATATCGGTTACAGCTTAACTGGGGGTACAGTGGAGCCACTGTACTGGCGGCTTGCTGCTGATCCACAGCACATTCCTTCAGGTGCCGATTAGAGCGGCCTTATCAGGAAGCGTTGTGCAGGTGCGCCAGGGAGCACGCTGCTCTGGCAGCAGGCCGGGGAGCATTCTTCTACCGAAACATCAGGGCCTAATTACACAGCAGTCATTGGGGAACACATACCACACAGAGGATTTCTGATCCAAAGTCCACAAATAATAGTAAAAAGCATTTTCTAATGTGAACATAAGTGATTTTGCAAGCCAGGTTTTCGCTTCACCTTGCCAAGAGTCTTAAATAGAAACATTCCTTTGTTGAGCGAGCCTATGTGAAAAGTACACAACTGAATCAGTAAACAATGAAACAATTTACAAATGGCTTGTAAAAAGTGCAATAGATACATGTTTTAAAAAATATGTATGGGTCTGTACTACACTGCTTATTTTCAAAGTGTTCTGTACCTTGAGCAGCAGGATTATGGATTCCACCTCTCACCAGGTGAAGAGGAGGGAGGAAGGTGAGTAGCAGGAAGAAGACCTGACAGGGGCATGAAACATTAAGATCTTGGAGGGAAGGGAATTTAACCCAATCTGCTACTCACCTTCCCTTCTCTTGCTGGAGAAGGTGATGATGAAGGTGAAGTGTCACGTTAAAAGGCCATGGCTGGGGGAGCCACCCCCACAGAGAGCTCTGGGAAGGGGAAGGGGGAGGCACAGGGGCTTACTTGCCAGCTAAGGAGGAGCTGCACGAAGAACTGGTTTCATGTGAGGAGGGGCAGAAAGCCTGTTTCCTTACTGGGACAAATGGTTTAGAGTAGAATTAGACTAATTACTTCAGCAGCCATTGCCAAGTCCTCTCCCTCTTCAAACTGGTGCTCAATGTGATTTTTATCCAAGCAAATTGTATTCAGCGCTACAGCCAGAAGCTTTCAAGAGCCTTGATGCAACAACACGTCCAGTGTGCTGAAACCGTCACGCCGGCAACTAAACACCCACTTCACGTGCTTCCTGGGCACTACGGCCACCTAGCTGTTTGGGGCACTTTGGGGACAGTGCCAACTTTTTCTAGTTGGCATATCAGAAGCAGAAATAGGTTTGGGTTTTTTTCACTCACAGTATAAGGCATTTTATTGAATAGCAAGGTAGCAAGGTTTTGCGATGTGATAATTTGTAGGACTGAAATGTGTCTAGGTAAGTAAGACAAAGAAACCTTGATAACAGATTTATGGAATTTGATTGCTCTAACAGCAAGAACATCAGAACATACTTGTTTGGCCACTCTGATCTTGATTACATTATTAATGTGAAGATGATTCAAGTATAGATTAATTACTCTTTAACAGTTAAATAAGGTACTCCAGATGTACTGTGGGATATATTACTTTCCATATTTTTAATAAATATACAAATTAGATTGTTTGGTTCATAAAAAGGCACACTAGTACAGGAAGATACATGTGGTGTTACTACCTCCTCTAGCACAGGGAGCACAGGGTCAAGAATTATCTACATATAATCAAGCAAGGTGAACACTGTGTATTGATCTTTGCTCTGTGGTAAAAGGGGTTTTGTTACTGTGGACTGTCCTCACAGCAAAAAATTGAAAGATTACCAGCATAAACTGGTATCCATAGGACTCAGCAGCAACTCCTCTGTGAAGTCTAATGCTGAGTTATAAAATCAGTTGTCCTTTGTGGCTCTTGCATTAGATGAAGGATGGGAACTTTTCCCTCCTCTTCATCCCAGTCATCCTGTGCCGACGGATGAGAAAGCTCACACTGTTCTCGTTCTGGGAACAAAAGGAACGGTTCTTTTCTCTAGCACTGACAACCTGATACCATTCACAAGCAGTGACAATTTAAATTAGGAAGGTGGAAAAGGTACAGGAAGTTTATGCAGCTTAACTGAATTGTCATGCTTATTGAAAAGGGTCTCTGGTACCCTGAATTTGTATGCAGCCGGCGGAGCTGCTAAGCCAGAACAATCATCACCAGGAACACAAATGCGGACCAGACATGTTTCATTCAATTAAGCGTTCAGTAAGATTTTTGTCCTCCACCTAGGCATTCTAACAGCAAATGTACCCAGGTGTTATTTTTTAAATAGAATTGTAATTTGAATATCGCCAAGCCAATAAGATCATTACCAGAAAGGTCACAAGCATCCTTAAAAATAGTGCGAATTGACCTATTTTCTAGTTGCAAAAGGCCTTGAAGGTATGATTTTTTGACACCTTATATTCAGTTATTTTTGTCTCTCAGTGTTTCAATATCAGCTGAAAATCATCTTAAGTGTTACAGAATGGTGGCGTTACGTTCCCTGCTCTCATGCTGGAACAAGAAGGAAAGCTCAGTGGCGTTCTTTCCATTTCCTTGCTAAATGTTGTATACATAGAAAAGAATAAGTAAGAAGGTAGGCCAGTACTGTCTTGAATACCAGTGGTGAAAGATTATAGCCTAATAATTTCAAAACCTCTTTAAAAATTATTGAGAACAAAACGTACCTGTATGCTTTTCCCCAGTATGCTGAGAGATTACATGAGTACAAAACAGTGCATGGGCTGCCGGTCTCCATTACAGAAGAATCACCAGGCTCTGCCATAAATCTGCAGTAATTCTAAAATGAGATTGATCTGGTTATTACTAGCAACAATTTACAAATATCTCAGCTATCACGCTCTTCAAGTTGCAAAATAAAGGCAAAGAGGAGAAAGCCACTAGTCTTTTCTCCACTCCCATCTTACCAACTCCACTCTAATAATCCAGTGCTGATTATTAACCCTTAGTTGTTTTTAACAGTGGGTTTGGATGCTACACGGCCTCATGGAGACCTTGATGCAACCCTCTGGATAATTTTCTTCCCTTGTCCCCTTGCTTTCTGTAAGTTTGAGATTTTCAAAACTGAAAAAATGAAGCCTAGGTTTCAAAAAGGAATGTTATAATAATTTAGAGTGATTTGGGGTTTTTTCCCCTTAGCTGATGATACAATGCAGTGGTTTTGCTTTTCAGCAGTATGCTCCAGCATTTTGCCACTTGTTCTGTTTTAGCTTTTCCTCCTTTCAAGCCAACCGGTGATTTAAGTGTTGCAACTTGAACAAGGCAACGTCTCTGCATTATACAAAATATCCTGGATTTGATACACTAACATTTCCTTCACAAGACAAAAAGCCTTTTTGTTACTATTCATGCGGTTTCAAAAACCTATATATGACACCGCTAGAATTTTATCATTTCTGGGACTTATGGAAGTTTCTTTCATGTTTCTGTCATTACCCTGTGAATCGGGGTAAACCTGCTATAAGCTATCACTTGGTAAAAAGCAGCTCTGTTACCGTACGCAGATCTAACAATTAAGATGCCCTGAATAAATGAGACACAAGTACATCTTTAAACAAAATGACACTTTTGTCCTTGGGTAGCCAAGGTTTTTGGCTGTTGTACAGTGGGTATAATGAGGTACTGGATAACACAAGAAGGAAATCATTTTCTCAATACAGTAAAATCCGTTATTTATAGGAGTATGATTATAAGGAGACATATTTGCTCCTATTGTTTTACACACACTTCCAGCTATTTAAAACAGTTGCCGAAGATCAAAATTATTATTGTTATAAAATCATTAATGCTATATATCCTTCACTGCTGCTGGATGCCCCACACTATAGAGAACCAGGTCCCTTAGGATATATCCAGACTCCATGGCACAAACTCCCCCACAAAATTAGGTCTAAGCAGATTAACTTGCATACTGCAAGAAGTCTAAATGCAATTTTATGGTGTCCCCTGTAGGCTTATTTACCGTGTTCCTTTCTGCTACCACAACAAGGACTGATTCTATATAAATTACATTGGACTTTTTTATACTGCACTGATCACATCCCTTTAGGCTCATTTGTAGATTTGCAGCTCCAGGGAGAGAAGAGAAAATGGACTCCTGAGTGAGGGAACTGTATCCTTCTCTTGCCCTACAAATGTCTGAGAGCATACTTTCACAGGTATGCAAATTGTAATGAGGCCCCATCCATTTGCATTACCTCCCTCCTCGCTCCCTAACTCTTTCCTGCATACATAATGCCCCACAGAAGCTGGGCCTGCTGGGACCTACGTTCTTGACGAGTCCTCTTTCTTCTGATTAATCTTGGATAACCATCCATGCCTGCTGCAGATCGTTTCTGTATGCATGTTTACATAAACAGGTCTGCTCCAAACAGCTTGGAATCAAAAGCAGCAAGCAAATGTGGTGAAACGCCCAGCATTGCGTTCAGCAGAGCTATAGCTGAGCAAGGAGCAAAGAGCCACAGTCTTTGAGATCACAGTGATCTCAAGCGGTTCTGTTTCTAGTTAGACAAGGAGCGGAGCCGTGCAGTCAATAAAACCAACTGCATTTGAAAACTCAAAGATGTTCTTGCCAAATTTGAGCACTGCTTTTCTAACAAGCAGAGGTGATATTACCCTTCTTTTTTTCAGCTGAATTAACAGCAGTTATCTAAATGAGCAATTCCTTTTCTGGACAAGCTGCCTGCATACAATTTATCGGGGAGGAAATTATCCAAGGTTAAAAAGATGAATAAGATTTTGGAGCAACATTACCAAGTTGTTATGTCATATACTTAACTGTATGGCTTGTGTTTTAGACATCTTTTTAGATTACGACTGTGAACAAAGTATATTTCAGACTCCTAAACTATGCATCTACAGACACTAACAACCAATGACTTGTACTGAATATCCCACCTCTTGCTAAACTATAGATCAGAAACGTGAGAGGTGTGTGAAGTGTTTCTGGTTTTGATATATAAACTATCAAACAAGAAGAAAGACTAGCTTAGCTTTGATGTGGACTAGACATACTGAGTCTTACAAAATGTCTACATTTGTTCTATATTTTGTTTTGTTCTTGACAGTTTTATATCAACTCTGGATAAGTTTTGATCACCAACTAATTCTCATGTTGACTTTGATTTTGTAATTCATCATACATCAATACTTTGTTGGTGGAACAGACTACTGAGCTTTTGTTGTCACAAACAATATTTAACATCTCTGTAGTATGGGGTTTTGATTTTTTTACCCTCAGTTAATGTTTTTAGGGGACTGAAGAAATGGACTTCCCACAACAGGTAGCATTCAGTTTGCAGTGGTTATTGAACTATTCTAAACCAGAGCAACGAAACCCAGCTCTCAAGGTTCCTGAACAATGTGTGAAACACAAACTGCTGCCTTTTCACTTTCTGCTTTCATTCTTCAGGAACATTCGCACAACCATATCTACACTTTTCTTCAGTTCATGCCAAAAAATTAAAATCAAATTAGTGGTAGCTTTCAAGTTTCAAAATAAAATTGGAATTACCACACCCCTGTATGTGATGGCTATTTTCCTTCGCTTTTTCAGTCATCTCATGGTGTTCCCTCAAGCTATCATTTTGTAAGCAGATTTGTTTCATTATTTTAACTCCATGTTTTATCTGCTTTTTAATTACAATTAATTACACATTGTTTAAATAGGATTTTCTTTTACCCCAGTGATGCTACCACAATGACACTAATGCATGCACACAAAAATCTGAGACTGACTTTGTATCCTAGATCAAGTCTTCCATACCATTCTCTGTATGAAACTCATCTTTTCCTAAAGCTCTTTACCTTGATGATTGCTTTGATTTACAGGTTCGCCCTGTAGTGTGTTACCGACTATGGGTATGAACTGTAAATAATGACTCTATCTCTAGAGCTGTATTTTAGGAAACAAAATTCAAGCAGGGAGTTAAGTATTACACAGGACTAGCTCAGGCTTTTAAAAGAACTGCATCGTGAGTAACACAAGCTATTTCCTCAAATCAAGCTCCTGTCTATTAAAATAGTTCATACTTGCAAGACTGCTTATATCATACAATACCTCTATTTGATGATACACAGGGTACGAACTAAGGCTTCTTGAAAGACAGTCTACAACTACATCTGTGTGGTTTATATTTCATTCAGTGCCTACAGGATAAGAAATTAATTTTTCCTCTTGGCTTCGTGATATAAGTACGGAATTACATTATCAACAGTTTCAGTGTGGCCAATCCAAATTACTTGGCTGAACCAAACAGGCCCTGCCACCTGAAGAGATTAAGGAATACCAATGATTTTGCTTCTAGTAACCAGCAGTGGGATTTTCAAACTATTCAGCACTAGCCAAATTTTTCTCTATTGACATCAACAGTAAAACTTTAATTTCAGAAAGACTGGAAAGAATCCAGTTCTGAATACTTCTGAAAAACCCTACCCTAGAAATCCTTATTTTAAATTACTTCAAAACATGCAATTTATAGAATTTAGCATGAGAAATTCTGCCAGAGTTGGTCTGAAAGGCAGCTGGGAATCTAAGCAGATAACAGATGATCCATATGATATTCTTACTTGGAGCTTTGAAATCTGACAACTGAAAATAATTCACTTGGAAGGAATAACAATTCTTCCCCAACCCCTTTTCAATACATGAAATATACCTCTAATTTATTCTTCCACAAGAAAATTGCAACAACATTTTGCACTACTGAATTTTATGCCAGACACTCTCAAGCAGTCCGACTTGTACTCAATATCTCAAGGCAATAAAAACATATATAAACTATGTAAAAGTCTAACGGAATAAAAACAAAGGCACTTAAATCGTAGTCTATAACTACTTTAAAGATTCTGATTACAAATTGCAAGGCACTTTTTCTCTCTGTCATCATGCAAACATACACAAAATATTGGGAAGATATTCAATAACCTTCTTAAGGCAGACTCAGTAATAATACAATTACTCTGAATAAAAACAAAAAGTGGTGAAACGGGAATAATTCACAATTAAACTGCAGAAGCCACAATGGAAGGACAGATCACTTACATGGAAGAATAAAGATTATTATTCTTAAAGCAAAAAACAAAGGTAGTACATGAGAAACTGTATGAGTCAAGCTAGAAACTCGTGACACCCTGCTGAACAAGATCAAAGATGAGTTCAGGTTAACAGCATGAGGATTAGTGAGAAATGGTATAAATAACCCAACTTTATGTAACCCAAACCTTCAGACTGTGCCAGGGCACCTGGCAGCACAGCACAGAGCAGGAATGGTGAGGTGAGCTACTGAGGTGAGAAAACCCTATATCCAAATAGGGAGAGAGAGCACTCATCTGATAGCTGAAGCTGTATTCTGTTAATAGTCATAATTCTAGTCAAAAAGGAAAACCATCAGCTCCTCTCTAATGGCATAAATACAGATACTCAAGTTCTCAATGTTTTATGATGAATTCTTGGCACACTTTCTTTTTCCTAGAAATTTCCAAAGAAAGTGGGAAAATCGTTCAAGGAAAGAGTTTATAAAAATTATGGACTACGGAGTATACAGTGCATAAGCCAGGTGGTGCTAACTTCATTACGGGATTATGACAACAGCAGTCATTTTTCTTCTCCTGCTCACCGCTAAAATATGCTGCCTGTAGGCATGCGAGAAAGAAAAATGAATTTTTTTGTAATTTTTAAATATCAGCTTAATACTGTCTGAAATTGTAAGTATTAATCAGAGTTACACAGATAGCTACAAGGCAGAGCTAATATTTTTCCATATCTTAAACTTCTGTGTGTTTTGTTTAGCCTGTCTAATTTTGCAATTCTTTCAAATCACACGCACATATCCCATAGTGTTTATTAAAAGCAGTTGCTTCTCCATATTCTGTCAGTTTAAAATGGTTTTTTGTTTAGCATTTCTGAGAAACGGTAACAACAAAACTCAAATACTATAATAAATCTATTGAGTGTTCATAAATTGGTTGAAGGGAGGAAGCCCCACGAGGAGTGAAAATCATGGCTACTGCAGAGGAAGATTGCAGCCTGAGGAGCCTGGGAAGAACGTGGCAATCTGAGGAACTTGGTGTGGAGCCTAACAGGACCAACCTATAGAAGTACCTTGAGATCTTCCTTCTGCTTTGACTCACAGTAAATTGACACACTGCAAAGTCTTGTATCCAGTCAGGTGGGAACAGATGAAATACTTACTGTGAAAACAGGTACAGCAATAAAACGTAAGTTTGGAAGCAAAACCAGAGGTACAGCACCCCAGTAGCAGTAAAAAAAAAGTCACCCTGTTACTTACTTTATAATTAGTTTCCTTTAACTAACACATGTGGTAAAACGATGCTGGAGAGGAGCCACAGCAGATGGAACCATCATTTCCCAGCTCAGACCAAGAGAAAAGATGGGACCTAGCTCAGATCAGTGAGACTTCTCAGCCTTAACACGACACAGGTGGGAATCAGACCGCATTGCTGTTACATCTGCAACACTATGAAGAAGGAATGACCTACAGTTAAGGTACCCAAATCTGGGGTGCTTTCCCTACAACAAAATGGTATGAAAATACTGACCTGGCAGCATTTTATTGCATAAGGCCAAAAATTATTCATGCCCTGCCATCAACGATATACAAACGAGGAGCAGGGGACAACTGAAAGGATTCCAGCTGATATGCAGTTCCAATGAACACACTCATTATGCAGTGTAAGAAGCAGCAATAGCTTGAATCTGGGAGGGACTTAATGTCATCTTTTAGTTCTTGGGGTTGCTTTTTAATAATTTTCACGTTACTGTTACTATAAAAACACATCATAGAGTTAAAACATTTTTATTGCACATATATGAGTTCTATTATACCTTATACCTTTTTTCCTCTTTCCAGCTTTTCTTGGTAGCAGGAATATGTTTAGATGAAAATCCCAGAGTTTTTCTTTTTTTTTTTTAATTTCTACTTATTTCTTTTTCTCTTATTCTTTTTTTTTTTTCTTTTATACCACACAACAGAGGACAGAGAGGCCATAACCTATCTGCAAATTGAAACAACAGCAGCAAGGACTGGGTATCTGGAAAAAAAAAACCAACTCTGAAAAGCTCATGCCATACTGGACCTCAAATCAGTATCTTGAGGCTGGGTATGTGGGAGAGAACACATTATTTCTGGAAACAGACTGCATCCTTCTGCATGCTTTACTTGGCTTTATTTCCTTCTGGTTACTTTACCAGTAAAGTATGTATTTTATGTTTACACTTCAGAGGAAAAAAAAATGAAGTGATGAACCTAATAGGATCCATTACTAAAATCCTGAGAACATTACAGTTAGCAATCATTTCAAGTAGCTGGCAGAGAATTTTTTCCATAGAGCTGCTATTTATTTTCTTTCACTTTCCAAACTGCATGAGATAATTTTCTATTTTCAAGGTACAGATCGTGATATAGCCAAACAGAAGCTGGGATTTCATCTTCCTACATCATCTGTAATAAGTCTCAATGGCAGGAGCACTAATAAAATCTAAGCCAAATTCCTTTATACAAATTACCTTCATGTAACCCCTTCACTTATCAAGAGAAAGTCCGAAAACACTCTGAATCATAGGCCGCATACCACCTCTGCTTTGGTGTGCAATATACCTCTCAGAAAGAAAGAAAACGACCTCGCCTGCTACCACATTAGCTGCATGACCTATTGTCTCCAAAGCCAGGCAGTGCTAAAAGCAGGACCTCCCAGCATTTTGTCATCCTCTGGTTTTTTGCACACTGCTCTTCCTGGGACTCTGCCTATTTCAAATTACTCCTGCTTGTGATTTTAATAAAGTATATTTAAGTTAAAATACATTTATTAGAATGTGTTGTGAATTAAATTAACTTTGTGTCTTACAGTAAACACATACAATACAATCTGAAGATGGCAATTCATTGTTGTCAGCTTGTACACTTTTTTTTAATCTGGAAGAGTATGAATGTTTTCAGTATTTATGCATTGAGTCAAAGCTGTAGATCTTACATATCAAAGCATGTGAGGAAATCTCTGATCTTTACATCAAAGTCACTGAACAGAAAAGGCCTTCTTTGCAGCACTGAATGTCATGAAGGTCACACAGCTTTCACCTTTATTTAGATAAGCAAAAGTATTGATGTGTCGAAAAATCTTATGTGAGTTGCATCTGAAACCAAATGTAGAAAGTTTTAAGAAAACATGTTCTGTATAGATCTGATATCTAATGACCATAAAAAGAGGATTTTTCCATTTCATAAACTGTAGTTTTGCACGAAATGTCTGCCTGCATTGATCCAAACCAGAATACATGGGATGCACGCTCATTGTTTCTTAGGTACAAGTGCATTCAGTCTATATTCTCACCCTACTGCTGTTTTGCTCTTTGCCTGAACTCAAGAATCTTGAATACAACTGTAACATTATGGGAAGGCATGAGGAAAAATAAGGAAGATGCAGGCAACTAACCATCAACTCAAAAGAACAGGTAGGACAACAAGTAGCCATTATTACCTGAGTATTGCCTCCAAGCTTCCCACTGAAGATCAATAAGTATGATTTATTAATGTAAGGCCACAGAGAGTCATAAACCTAACTCTAACATAATTAATACCTGCATCCAAACTTTAGGTTCTTAAAAACAAAGCAGTACAAACCCTGGAGATCACAAATCTGTGTTACTAAGTAGAAGTCACACAAATTCTGATATTGCCAAGTCCTCAGAACTAAAACTCTTGGGGAATACCAGACTTCCAAAGTTGTCCCCAAACAACTGTTCCCAATCCAAAAAAAGGGAAGAATAAGCATTTTTGTGTCTTGCCAGACCCTTGCACAGAACACAAAACAATGTTGTTGCATGTAGCCCTGTGTACAGAAAACAGTCCAGAGCTTAGCACATGTTACTCCTGAAGTACATTTCATTCTTCAGCTTTTTTATCTGCATTTCCTTTGATCATTGAGTCTCAACAGTTGTAACAACTTACTAAAAGGAAGTGAAGTAGGAAATATCATGCTTTTCAACTGTCTGCTAGAACACGGAATAAATACACAGATATGAAAATATTCCCCGTTCTGTCTGGCAGTCTTCAGTCTTGCTGAACAAATTTAACATTCTTGCAGATTTAGTCAAGGAAAAGCCAAAGCAGCATTTCTAAATTTGCAACCAATAGCCAGAATAAACAGAAATGTACAGATTAAAAGCTCTATTATAGCTTTCCTCCATCTTTATTTCCCCAAAAACTCTAATATAATCCCTGTTGTATAAACCATACATACAAAAATGTATAAAATGACAGAATTTGGCTTAATGTCATTTAGCCTGTAACAAGGCTAATTAATACAAATCTGTGATGGTGTAAGCCAACTAGTTAGCCCTTGACTGTTCTCCAGCAAACCTGACTATTTTTCTTCCATTAGTCTTCACTTTTCCAATGAGTAATAAAAGGGAAAATTGCAATGTTATAACTTCATTTAGAGGATAGCATTCATACAAACCAGCTCTCTCTTAGTGAACTGCACAGCCCCAAGTGCACAGTCCCACAGGGTGGTGGTCAGGGTGAATGAACTAATTTATAACAGTAAAGTTATCAGATTTAGGCTTACTTTGTATTCCTAGACTAATACTAATCCCTTTGTTTTGCTTCACTATTTTAACATGTTATATCATGAAATTAATTAGGTGAATGATGCCTGAACTGACGCATTTATATTCCAAAAAGCCTGAAGATGGAATAGAAACAAGTCAAAGTTAATTGATAAGAGATTTCTTATTATAACTACTCATGAGAAGTCATAGAACAGAGTACTCTCAAGTGACTTATCTTTCCAACCAGTGTTTCTTCAAAATGAGCCTTCAGCATAGAATAATGGCCCCAACTGGGTGATAACAAAAAGTGAAATGTAAAAAGTCATAAGCCTTATAAACACATGAAATAATTTGATACTTCTTTAGTTTAAAATACAAACTCTACTTTTTGTATTAAACCAGTTCTACTGAAAAAAGCCCTTCCCATTTTTAAAGAATAGTGCCTTAAGATTGCCTAGTTACCTGAAGAACAAGTAGGTGAAATGTTAAGTATTCACCACAGAGTCCCAAGTATAATCTTTTTCATTCTTGCTCTCTCTCCAGATATACTAAAACCAGGAAACTGAATCCATTCATGCTGTGTGAGACCAGAATAGTAGATCATGTTTAGAAGGGATTCCCTCTCTCTTCATCAGCCTTTTTGACGAGATGTTTCAGAAGGACAGTACAGCAATGACTGGACTTTACATGCAACATCATCATTTGGTGGCACGTTGGTATTTCATTAACAGCTACAGCAAATTGGGACTTCACTAACACTGCAATTTCATTAGGAAACTTGTATAACATACTGCCAGTATACAGTAAAAGTGTGTAAGCCACTAATGGGAAAAAGCTTATCTTCTGCAACAGAAAGACTGATAGGAAACAAAACCTCAGCTGTCAGTAATGGAAAGAAGTACATCCTAAAACATTTTTATATTGAACTTCTTGAAATTTAAGGCAAATTTCTCCCTTTAAGAAAGGAAAAAAAGGAGGAAAGCAATGAGCAATGAAACTACCTGAAAGTAACAGTTAAAAATGGTACAGTATAGCTAAACAGATAAAATGTTGCTTAAAAGACAAGTTTTAATCAGTCTCATGGGCTAATCAAAATACACAAAAATAATAGCACTTTTAAACTGTGAATGTACTCCTCAGTGAAGCCGTATCTTTCCATAACTAGAAGTCATGCCAAAACAAAGAGAAGTGAAAATGAATAACCCAGTTTAAATCTGTACCATACCATATGTACCATAAGCAGAAATACTTAAGGAGCGATATGATAAAAGAATATTAAAATCTCTTCAAATTGACCAGAAGCAGGCAGTCTGCAAAAGAGTTTGCAAGCCCAAGAAAGAAACAAGTATGAACAGAGCCTTTGAGAATTTGAAGGCTACATCACAAAAGCCAAATGAATGGTTTGTCTGTGATAGAGACTACTTTCCCAAAGTTTTTTAAAACTAGGGATGAATGAACAAGGACCTGACTGGAACATTTTAGAACAAATTTGTGAATCAGGACCAAGTCATTAGGATTTAATGGTACTTTTTATCACCAACTGCACAGCATGAAGTTGAAGAGTAGTAATGCCTCAAAAAAACTAAACAAGTCTCTGAAGGAGTCGGCACCTAAGCACAGAGGATGACTCAAAGGAACACAGTGTTTTTGAAAAGTCTTCAGATCAGTCCTTCAAGAGCATGATAGGTAACATGAAATAGAAGGGGCCTTTGGTATACTCCTAGGCCATTAATTCAGAAAGGAGAGGAACAAATAGCTAGTTTTCGTAAGTGAAAAGATTTCAAAGCCCTGTTTTCAGCATCAATCGATGTGAAAAAAGCAGAATACTCAAAGCTAACCATGACTACAGACCCCAAAAGATCTTGATTCTGACACGATCCTCATGGACAGAACAACAGACAGAATTTAATGCCATTTATTGCATGACTAATGATTCTGGGAAGGAAAACTCCAACCCTAATTCTAAGATAGCTTCTACTCCCTTCAGAAAGTTCTGTAAGTGTAGAAAGCTCACTGCAAACATCAGCCCAAGCTAGCAAATGGAAACAAGCTTACTAGTTAAGGAAAACAGGAGACAGCATTTAGAAATTATCTATGCTGAATACCATCAACTAGTGCTGAACCTAAGAGAAGCGAGATTTAGAAAACCTGTACAGGGCAGCATGGATCAGATATGAAACCACACTCACATAAGGCAGGACTGAATAGACTAAAACTTAATCCTTGAGCATGACTGCAGAGAACAGAGGTCTATAAAATAACTGACAAGGCTTGTAGGAAAATGATTGTTTCTCATAACAGGAACTAGACAGTTATCAGATAGGTTTAATACAAAGAGAAAGTACTTTTGTATGCTCTTCAAAACTAGTTTTAGCTTTTATTAAAACACAAGTCCAGAGGAAAAGAAACACTTAGGTAAGCCTAGCAGGCTACAAACATAGATAACTGCTCACACTGTTTAGCAGATGTTTAAGCAAGGATAACAACTAGAAACACTTCCTGGCTAGATGGAGGTTAAATCTGACCGAGTATATAGAAGACAAAGTTTGGTCCTAAATCCATGCGAACTCACTTTCCTGTGTAGGCTGTGGAGAGTGCCTGGCAGTTACTTCAAACTGTATTTTAGTCTTGTTTGTGCATTCCAAGGAAGCATTGGCTAGTAATAGGATGCACATAAATCACTTCACATTAAGACCTACTATTGAGGAGTAAATTTTAATATTTAGACATAAGCAACCAAAAAGCACATATAAGCTTTCAGTCGCTCAACAATATTGATCTTGCTCTTCAAGGATCTTCACACTAGTTGTGGTTTTTTTTTTTTTAAATATGGAATATTGGAACATTTTCCTTTTTGTTTATTTGAAATAGCAGGGAATGGGATTCTTGCTAAGGATGTAGTAGTACTTGTTCTTTAAAGTTTGAGACAATCTTTCAACTAGTCAGAGAACATGAAAATAACACATACAGCATAATGAAATAACTTAGAAGTTGGCCCGTTCATTTTGGAGTGCTTCTCTATTCTAAAAAACTTCAGAAAACCATGACCAGACATTCAGAATAAAAAAAAAATGAAAATTAAGAGGGACATTGTCAATGGATTTGTAAGTTAAAGATTAAATTTGCATGTGGCAACAAAATGTTTCTGCAGGACAATATAAAAGTATTCACATCCATGAAACAAAGTCTTCATACAGGAAGTACCTAGATGAGAAAACGTCAGAACACACAAACTTCTGGTAGCATTCTCATGTTTTATTTCAATTAATCCACACAGACATAGAAATCAGTTACAACAGTTTTCAAGAAACATCAGTTGCCTTTAAACAGGCAAGGTTCCTGTTTAAACACGATCATTGAAGATGATGGTTTAGCCATCGCTTGTCTCAATTTCACTTTCAAGACAATACATTACAGGCGACAACTGGAGTCATCTAGTATGAATTAATAAATCATTCACTCATCAAATCATAAGCTGATGTTTAATATCAGTTCCAACCCCTTGCACATGCTGGTTTCCTCCCTGTAAAAGATTTATTTAATTTGCAGTCATAATCGCACACACAAGAGAGATAACTAGCCTAAGCCTGAACTGTATGAACATGCTACATGACACTAACCTTTAAGTCAGAGCTATTTCTCAATACAAATTTCTTCATTTGTACAGGACAGGATTTTCCTTTCCCATGTCATTAGTATGGATTCCATTCCAGAGGACCAGCCAGATTAGAGTAAATGGATCCAATAACTATTGTGACTATAAGCTTTCCTCAGATTTTTTCCAATTTAGATTGGCTAAATCTACATAAAGTTCTAATAATTTCCACACAGGTTTCCATGAGTCCAAACTAATTTTAGTTTTGTTTTTCTTTTTTTTTTTTCATTTTAATTTTCAGGTAAGGAATAATTTAAACTTCTTTAGATATAGAAGACAATCCAACCACTAACATCTGATAATCGTTTTTACACTACATACCTGGAGACCAACCAATTTACAAGGAACTCTTTCCACTCAAGATATTTCACATAGGTTCACGAAGCATCAACACGCTTGAGAAACCTGGAAAATAAGATTTACATGAAACTGATATTAAGGCTCAGATAACATGACAATTCAAAACCTACCTACAAGCTATTTTGAATGCAATAGAACTCATTTGGTAACTTCACAAAGTTCAGTAGTTTCATGAATGTGTTCCTCTCAGCATGCTCCAAAGAAGAGTTTCAATCTCACCTCTGGGTTTGAGAGAGAACTTTTATACCCCTCCGTGTTGGCCACTTAAGACACTGCCAGACTTAAGAGGGCAAAGCATAAAAGGGGAGTAGGTTATAGCACCAATTTTTTCTTATTAACTAAGATGATCTGAACTTACGATTTACTCAGAAGAGGTATTACAATTTACTTGAAATTTGTGAATTATCAAAAAGATTTAAAATGATCTGCAATTGTCATCATGCTAGAGCACACTTACCTTCTAGCAGAAGGTATTATTCATTCCTAAGAAGTCCTGAGTATTGCTTTTAATTTAGGTGTGATCATCCATGTCTAGAATATTTCAAACATGAAGTTGCTAAGTGGGACCCCTAAAGAGCACAAAACCCCAAAAATTATTAAATTATAATGTAATTTATATTATGTCTAATTACAGACCTTCTTAAAGCCATATTCTACGAAGTTGCAGAAAAGTTCCTTACCAAATCAAAACCTAGAGCAAAAGGTAGTAAATGGTTCAATCTGTTGAAAAGATTCTTTTCTAATCATCCTATTTAAACCACATAGAACATGTTTTTAACATCTTTTAAAATATACCGATAATCAGAAACAATGGAAAGTTTATTAAGCCTAAATTGCTTTTAGTGTTGACACTACCCTGAAGTAAGGTCTAAATTTTTAGATTTAACAGACTGATCTTTACCAGTCAATTCATTGCTACTTTGTGCCTATTTACATATACCTTGTAACAAATGATACAGAACTCAACCCAGAGAGACATCAAAGTTCACTGTTGCGGACATACTAGAAGACTGGGCCGAAAGCCTATGCAATCAGTGCCTTTTCCTTGTTCGAAAAGTTAAGTCCATTTGAACTCAAGTGACTACAGCATTCAGCACCCTAAACACTGCAGGTTTTAACTGTAGTTTTCTTGATGCAGCCCATAAAAAAGAAAACACTACACTGAATCAGATTTAAGGTCTGTGCAGCATAATACCTATAATTTAGAAAAGAGCAGAAGGGTAGAAATGTACACAAATACTTCTTTGTCTCACGGTATGTTTGTCTTTAAGTGGTACAGTCTCAGGATTCAAAGCCCTCGTTTCCGAAGCCCAAAGCCTTATCTAACTAGCCCTACGCTGTGAGATATGCGATGAAGTCGGTGTGCCCCCTTACCTATAGGCGTTCAAAGGCACGACTCCAGATCCCCAGAGCTTCCCACTGGTGAGGCCTACTGTGCTTTGCCTCCTGCCCACGCCGGGAGCAGCCGAGCGCGGCAGGCCAGCGGACAAAGCCTTCGGGGGCATGTGAAGGCCCTGCCGGTACCTTGGGACGCCTTCTGCCACCTTCCTCCCCGCGGGGCGGCCGCCATGGGGGTGCGTGCGGCCCACGCCACACGCTGCGGAGGGAGAGAGAAGTCAGCCCGGAGCAGCGAGGGGGGCCGGGGAGGGGAAAGGAAGGGGGGGACCGCTTGTGCCTCACGACAGGCTGCAGGGCGGAGGGGACGGCTCCGCACTGGGTTTCTGTGAGGGAAAAGTGCTCTATCCCCCTGTGTTGACTCCTCGGACCACCGCCAGGCTCCGAGAGGGCAAGATGTGAAGGGAAGACCCGGGCAGGCCCCACCCCAACCCCACACCCCGTCCATGAGGAGCCCGGGGCTCCTCGTGGGAGCGGCTGCCGCCGCCTTACCGCAGCGACGGGCAGCAGGGAAAGAGGGGAGGCGGTCTCTCCCTGGGCCTTAAATACCGTCCCGCCGCTCCCGCGAGACGCCGCGCGGCGCCTGCCGCCGTTGGAGGGGGCGGGGGCAGGGGGAGCCAGCGGGAAGGGTGCCGCCGCCTATTGGTAGAGCTGGCGCACGTGACCACCCCCGCGAGGGGGGAGGGGCGGTGGCGGTAGGGCGCGTGTGCGGGGCCTGTCGGGCTGTGGCGGTTGAGCGTTGAGGGGAGAGGCTGCCGTGCTACGCCCGCGGGGAGACGGCGTGGGGCTGCCCCTGGAACAGGGGGATGGCCAGTGCCCCCGGGCCGCTGCGGTCGGGGATGAGGGGGCGGCCCTCTGCCTCAGTGAGAAGCGCCCCGTCGCTTGGTCGCGCTCCCTGCCGCCGTCAGTCAGGGGCAGACCCGCGGCCTGGGTCATGACGGGGCTTTCGTCTTCATTGGGACATCATTGTCGATCTCTGCCCAGGCCGAACTCTAGGGGCCCAGAGGTCTTTAACTTAGAGAAACAAAAGTGTCTTCAGTGTGAAGTAGCAGCTGTGTAGCGGTTTTGAGGAACTAAATACTGCTGATCTCTGTCTAAACTCCTATCTAAGCCCTACTTTAGGAGACTTAGGATCTGTCTGTAAGGATAGTGAAGTAAGCCTCAAGCCTGTGCTAATACCCTTGCTGACATTACAGCACATGGAGGTGGCTCTAGAGCATGCCTAGGCTGCAGTTCGCAGGGTGGCATGGTGGAACCAGGCCTGTCCTGCGAGTTAGCACATGTGGATGTGAAACACGGCTATTGTTCTATCTCAGCTGAGATGTGCTGCCTGACTGGGGATACTGCTAAGGAGTTTCAGGGTGAGTTCAAGCAGATTAGCATAAACTGGGAATTAGTAATTTGTGGCACAGAGACTTTGAATGTTGCCCAGCAAAGTTAGTAGGTAGGAACCACAACATCTTGATTCCCATGGAGTTATGAATTCAACGAAAGTTCCTGCTTCACAAAGAGGTGGATATATTGCTGATAATTCATAGCTTCCTGTCTCAATGAGAAACAATACATCTTGACTTATACTGAGTTTCTACCAGCACAGCACCTGTAACTGTGTGGAAAGAAAATAACAGGTTGGCCCACTATCCCTGAGAGTTTTGTGAACCCTGCATTTTAATTACCCTCAGCAGATCTAAACTGATCTGATTCAGCCTGAAACAATCAATCACATAGTTGCAATCAAGGGATAGCGCTAGAAATTGTTTCTTATCACTTCTAGTTACCTCTTCTGTCTAATTCTTGTAACCCCTGTGCCAGTGTGTTTATTGTGAGTACATCAGGATACAAAAGCTGTGTTAGGGCTCTGGGTAAGTCACTCTCTGGATATGAATTTGTGAGGCATGAAGCTTCAGGTTGTTTCAAGTGGGTTTCTCTGCAATGACCATTTTCTACAGTTGGACACATAAGCCAGATCAGTCCTTTCTTGTAATGTAGCCAAAACGATGAAGTGGTATCCAGCCTTTACATTTTTACCACCTGTGCCAGTGGGATGTATGTCAAGCTCAATTTCTTCTTTACCAGTACAGAATGTGAACTGGCACCTCTCTTAGCACAGCAAACCAGTGATTGGTATGCATCCCAGATAAGCATTTTAATTGTTCAAATAAAATCCTGCTCCTTTTTCTTTCCCTGCATGAGCTGTCTTCTATCTTCCCCATGCAAAACTTTGCATTGTTTGCTTTCTCTCTGGCTCCATGAAACTTACTTTCTTGTCTGAGAGTGGCACAACTTCAAGAGGAGGAGCGCAGAAGCCACCTGCCCTGTCTGTCCCTTCCCAAACCTTCCCTATAGAATAAATCACTGTCCTAGCAAGGGTCAGATGTGGATTTGAGCCTCTTTGCATGCAGGAAGGGTTCTCCTGTTTCCTGGGCAAGTGCTGTAATCATTGAGTTACTACCTACAAGACTGCAGGCAGATCTGCCATTTCTATGTTTTGTTGGAGGGAAAGGTCTGCCTCTAACTTTTATCTGAGCAAACTTCTCAGCTGGGCACTGAGTCTGCCTACAAGCCTGGGTATCTTGGGGACTTGTGGGAAAGCCCACATTACTGGTGGATCTAAGTTCAGCTTAATTTTGAGATGGATCCTGGATCACTAACCAGGAGAGATGCAAGTCTGGTCATGAGCAGAATTTGCAGGAACTTGAGTTATCATGGGAGCTTGACTAGTGAACATGAAAATATTTAAGGGGGAGGGGGAGAGGGAATGAACAGTTGTTACAAGAACTACACTTAAGAATCAGATACTCAATGTGCTATCTTTGTTTCACACTGGTTACCTCATGGTGAAGAAGAACCTTTGCTTCTTTTCAGTGTGAGAGGTTAGCAGGTTCTACACATGCCCAGCAAAAACTGTCAGGCACCTGGTCAACCATGCCAGTAGATGTTAGGTCTGTTTACATTAGGGCACTTCCACTTCAGGGAGTCATGGAGAAGAATATCGGAAGGTCTGCATTTTGAAGTTAGGTAAGTGGCAGCTGGGTGCCCTGGTTATTTTGTGGATTTAGTGTTGAGCTTTTTAAGGAGTCTCTGATAGTCTGAACTCAATTGTTCAAATCTTGAAGCGTAGTGCTCTAATCAGCCAAGTCTTTCTTTGTGGGATGCATGAATTTAATCTCAAAGTCACTGATCTGATACGTCTCTCAGCTGAAAGACCTTTGAAAAACATTTGTTTAAAAACATCATGTTGCGTTTACCACAATGCACCATTGTCATTAATATTTCATTTCAATTTCACTGTCTTTCTCCACACTGATATGAAGGAAAACCAAGCAAGTAAAATCTTGATGTCACCGTCAGTCTTTGCAGATGGATGACAGTATCCAGCTGCATTAAATAATTGGCAGGTTTGGGACCCTACAATGTAGCAGCTTTTTTTTTTTTTTTCTCCCTTCACTATATATCCAATGCAATAAGACTGTGTCTTGATTAAAACTTTGAGATACTAATGTAACAATAATGTAATTTGATTCATTTATGCCACAATTTACATAAAATGAAAAGGTTATTTTAAATTCATGCTGAAAATAGACCACTTACAGGCCACTTACAGCCTGTCTGCTGTCAAAATATCCTTTATGTTTTGTTCTCAGAGTGTATGTTAGTTAAAATTAGAGCCTGTAGAATAGAGCAAAAATAATAAATAAAATCTTTGGAGAAAAAGAGGAGGGCAAGCCAGAATTGTTATTTCCTTTCCAGAGGCAGAAATAGCAATACATTTCTGTTAGAAACTTAAGTTTTCTGTTATTTTTGCTTAGTCTCTTCTTTGATAATTTATTTCCATGGCTAAAAATTTTGGTTGTCTCTTTCTAGCCAATATGTATGGTTAGAACTTAAATAGTATCTTCCAACTGAAAGCATGTTTTGTATAGGTAAGATAAATGCCAGTAAAGTTTGCTAGCGAACTTCCTTGCTGAATAAAATGCCTGATAAAGAGGTCATTCTTCAAGCTTCTACCTTATGGAAATATGGCAATATTTTCAGCTGAGTAGTGTCAGGGAAGATTAATATTATGTAAACTGATGAAGCAATAGACAGAATTTCTTTAATTGTCATTGTTCAAAGCTCCTAATACAATTTTTTCTGAAACACAATTAAGCAGAAGGAAAAAGGCAAGAGTAAGATATTATGAGATAATCACACCTTTAGGCCATTATCAAACGGACTGTAAAGGCCTAAACAGCCTCTTCATAGAATAAACTCTTTAATGGTTATCACTATAGAACTATTAGCCCCTTTTATCTACTCAGTTGGCTTTTGGTGTATTTGACATCAATGTATTTGCATCTGTCTTATTCTGCAGTCTTTGGGCTTTCATATCTGATGTCTGGACAAAAAAAAATGAAGTCAGATACTGCAAATGTATTTTGTGTTCTTATGTAAAATAGCAATTTCTGAGAAAAAGGAAGAGATGGTATTCCCTCTTTGCCAACTAGTATAACATTTACATTAGCAAAGACAGGCAAGATTCAGAGATTAATTTAATGCAAAGTTTTATTTTCTGTGCTTCAAATTTGGTAGATATGACTTGTTAGGATTCTAAAGATAAAGTTTTACCATATTTTAAATCAAGAGAAATAATTTCTCAGATAATTTGAAAATTTTGGGTAGGGGTTGCTTTGAAGCTGACAGTCTTAAAGAAGAATAGTGATTCCAAAGTTGGGTTTTTGGTTTGTTTTTTTGGGGGGGGTGGGGGTTAGGGTTCTTTTTTTTGTTTTGGGGGTTTTTTTTGACTAAGGGACCCCCGGGAGAATTCCCACATTATTTGTGGATTGCCATGAATTTTTCATGGACTACCACTCACTTTTACTATTAAGATTTCAGGTGTAAATAGAGTGGCTTCCGCAGACCTGCTGTGAGCCATGCGCTACAGCCTCAGTCCATGGACCGCAAGTTGGCGTTTGGCATTGTACTAAAGCTCCCAATCTGTTCTGCAGTGGGGGCCAAGCTTCATGGAAAATCCTTAGTCCTCATGCTTGTGTCTACATATTTTTAATTCTGTTAAAGACGTATTGATATTTTTTGTGGAACATAATTTAACATGAGATACAAAATATAAAAAAGTGTTTGTAAAATTCTAAACATACATTGTCAGCACTGAAAGTATTTCAGATATCGGAATTCTCTTTTAATTCTTATTATGTGTTCTCCCACCTTCCAGAAAACCTGAGTATTTTTTTAACTGCTTTTTCCATTAAAATACCCTTTTAATTGCCTGGAAATGCACCCTAAATTTGATTCTGTTCCAAACACTTGTTCAGCAAAACTGACTGATGATTACCCATTTCTGGACCAGAGTTTATTACAAGAAAAACATAAATGAACCCTCTGTGGAATTTTCCAAGATTTCTGGAGAGGAAATGCAATATCCTCTTTGTAGGACAGAGTAAGCAGATATTCTAGTCCCAGCTTTGCTACTAACTGTCCTGTGTAACTTTGGACAAGTTGCTAAATTTCTGTTGCCTGTTTTCTTGCTTTGTAAAAGAAGGTAATATTAACTTGCCACCCAATAATCTGACAAGGCTGAGTGAATGTTTGCAAAGTACTTTGAGAACGTCAGATGGAAAATGTTATGAAAGTCCAAGCCTCTGCTAGCCAAAGAGGATATTTACAATAGGTTCTTATTTTATGTAGTGAAATAAAAATGTTCAAGTGTATAACCAGATGAGACCAAGACTGATCTAAAATTAAATGCAGGAGGAATTTTTTGACCTTTCAACAGAAATTATATAAGCACTCTTAGGTTATAAATAGTCCTTTGTTTTCCTTCTCCTTGTCTAACACTCAGAAGAAACACAGGGTTAATTGTTTGTTATGAAGAGATAGGGCAATGCTTTAGAGTGGAAACAATTGTTCACTGTTCTTTATTTAATCAGTTCCTATAATGTTTGTAACTAGCATTTGTTGCATTTCTTAGCACTTTTTTATCTTCAAAAAGTTACAGAAATAAACTTCATAGTTCTGAAAATGACAGCACCAGAAGAAAACCGAAACACTCACTAGCCCATTTCAACTGTGAAAGTTTCTTTCCTCTTTCCTGGTTTGTTATGTGACTGAAGAACGAAAAAGCCAGTGTTAAACTATTGTTGAACTGGCACATAAGCACTTGTATATTATTTCCTATTTTTATTATGAATCCTCAGAAATAATACATGAAATGTGTTCACCCTTAAATGAAAGTATTTTTATTAACATTAAGGATAATGATACTGAATTCTTCACAGAATGATGTGTGTATGTATGTGCATATTTCCAAATATGCTTATTTTCAACAGTAGTAATTTCCTTGAACATCCAATAAATGCTTAGCAAATAGCAATTTAATTTTGTGTTAAAGAAGAAAAGGTTTAACAAACAGAAACCACCTGAAACCTTATCCTGAAGTCAAGTAATTGGCATCAGTGAGAAAGTAAAAGTATGAAAATACCACTTACTTTTTCTGACTTTTTTGTTTTCCTACTTTGTATGATTTCTCTGGGGTTCGCATTATGGGAATAATGTCCTTGACATTAAAATCTATGTGAGGTAAATGGCTTTATTAGTTACCACATTTTGTTTCATTTACATTTTTAATCACCTTTCAGACCCATTCATTTGCTTCATAACTTTTAACTGAGAGCAAGTACAATTCTCTTCAGTAAATTGGAACAAACAGGCTACAGCAGAGAGTACACAATTAGGCTTCCGGAATAAAAGGGATCTGAGTTTAAAAAACAGCTATCGTGCAGTACTGTCAGGCTCTGTAGGCTACTTCAAAATGCACTGGAGACCAATCAGGCCTTGATTGCTTCAGAACTGAGGCTGGGGGTGGCCAGTCCTGAAATGACACCCTGGCTTAACGCCCATTTCCCTTGGTTATGTCAAGAAAACCTCTGATATTGTGTATAATCCAGCCCTCAGAGTTTAAGCAAACTAAACACTTGGGATCAAATTCACACATAATGTAAGACCATGAACTTAATAGAATTATACTAAAGATTTTTTTTCTGTGTTACGTTATTTGATGGCTCTTTTACATAGTGATTTGTGGATTTATGAACCAGTTTAGTAGCCCTGACGACCCCACTCCATAAATGTCCAAAAATCTTTCTCCATCCTGTATTTCAATTGTCTACAATCATGTGATATAACTAATCCCACTTACTGAGGAAAGAAAGTTCTGTCTCTGTGACAACTCCATTTTGAGTTTCTTTGCTGAAACTGTTAACAGGATGCCAACTAATGCCAAATTTGATACCATTTTTATAAAGTAGGCACATATCCACAATGAGCTGGATTGAGGCCACTTAACTAACAGTATTCTCAGGGTAGGAATTTATCTTTAGATGCTACCACTGATGCCAGATTTTTATTGATAATCATAGACCTTCTCTTGAAATAAAAAAAATTACTGTCTTCAGAATGTTTCCTGTAAATAAAGCCTGTGGGGCCAGGCTCTATAGGCTGAAATTATTCTATTCTAGCATCATGAATTGAAAAGCGTAGCCAAGCCTGAGTGTGCAGTACTTCCAGGTGCTGTTAGGAGCAGAGGTGCCTATGGAAATGTTAGCAGTTCTCTCTCTTATTTGAATGAACAATATACAGGCCTTAAACTTCTGCTGAAAACAGCAACATCTGCTAAGGAAAAGGGGAATTCTAAGATGAGGCATTGCCCTAGCTGAACTCTGTTCTTGCTTCTCTCAGAGATTTGCTGCGTGGCCTCAAGTTAGCTATTTAACAACCTTGTGCCTATTATCACGTGTGTAAATTTAATACAGTCATACTGTTCTACCTTGGAAAAAGGCGTGGGCCTCGACTTACTTGCGTTTGAAGAGGAACTGAGATTATTGCATTAATGTTGTTGTATAAATGCCACGTTTTGTAAACTTGTGAATGAACACTTTGGCATTAAGACACGTGGTGTGGACATGGTCCCAAACAGCATTTGTGAAGATAAATGTTGTGTGTGTGAATGGCAATGCAAAGCACCTACTGTGGGCAGTAAATTACATTCCAGCCTACTGTTCTGGGGTTTGCAAGTGCCTGGGCTCCTGTGTACCTCAAATTAGGTGGAGAGAGCATGTCCCAAAGTACCGTCCTGCTGTCACGGCCACACATCCATGTCGTCCTGCCTGGACTCTGCCGTCCTGTCCTTCACCCTGCTGCCTGCCAACATGATTTCGTACGCACTGAAACCCGAGTTTCGCAGCCCCGTGGCCGTCCCAGGTCTGGATATTAAGACACCTCCGCTCCCTTCGGAGCGCCCGTCCCACGCCGCTGCGCGCCGCCGGAGGGGCGGCGGGCCAGGCGGAGGCGGCAGGGGCAGCCCCCGCGCCCCCTCCTCCCCGCAGCGCATTGGCTGCGGCGGCAGCCGCCCCGGCCGGGCCCGCCGGGGCTGCCCCGTGCCGGTCACTGCCTCTGACCTTCCCTTCCCCGGCGCTCTCAGACCGGATCAGCGGGCGCGGCGCTGCGATGGAGCGGCGAGCGGCAACAGCAGCCGCCAGGAGAGGAGGAGGAGGAGGAGGAGGAGGAGGAGGAAGGGAGAGATTAGCGCGGTGCCGGCTGGCGCAGAGGCGCGGCTGAGCGCTCCAGCGGGAGCCCGGGGCCCTGCGGACCGTGCGAGAGTCAGAGGCGGAAGGAGCGGAGATGCGGCTGCTCTCCCCGCGCTGCTAAAGCTCCCGGTCACTCGCCCAGAGGAGGGAGGGAGGGCAGGAAGGTCCGTCCTTCTCGCTGCTCTGCGGGCGCAAAGGGTGCCTGTGCAGTCCCCTCCTCTTGCTTTTATCCCAGCTCCGGAGCAGAAGCCACCGCCGCCGCCCCCTTTCCCTTCCTGCGCTCTTCCCACCATGAGCGGGGCTGTTTTCACCTTATAAAGATGGCGGTGTGGGATCGCTGCAACCTTTAGACTAATGACTGTCAGAAACATCGCCTCCATCTGTAATATGGTGAGTGCTCGCGGGCAGGCGCGCCGGCGGGGGCAGGGGCGGCACAGCCGCCCCTCCGGGGGCAGGCCCTGCCGGGGCCGGCGAAGGGGCGGCTGGGGGGCCTCCCCCCAGGGGCGCCAGGCGAATGAAGCGACTGCATCCCTGCCCCGGGCGGCGGGGGAGCCGGGCAGGGTGCGCCGGGGCGTGCCTGGGATGGAGTCGACCGCCGGAGAGTGGCGATGTCCCGAGGAGTTTTCCCGGAGCAGCCCGGGAGTGGGCCGGGGAGGGACGGAGATGCTGAGCCGGTGCGGGGCCCTCCGGAGCGGGGCTGGCCCCGGCCGGTACGCGTTGCAGACGGAGCCGCAGCCCGCCCTTCCTCCTCCTGCCCTTCCTCCTGCCCTAATAATCCTGCGAAAGGACCTCAAAGTTGGACTCTGAATCCACATTAAGTCAGTGACCCCATTTAACCCTCTCAGGCAGGTACCCCGTGGTCTTATGGGACCAGGAGCTCCCCAGGTTACACAGAAAACAAGGATGTTTAGCTGCCTGATAATACGCTTTTGGATCCCGATGCTAGGTACCTGTTCTAGGAAGTCTTGGCTTTAGAGTTAACATCAGGGTTTAGCTTGCACTGCATGCCACTCAGAGAGGCCTGCTGTTTGTTGAGTACTCTTGAAGCACTTAGCTTTCACTAAATCAGACTAGGCAATTAGGAAGGAATAAGGAAACATTAATATTTTTGTTTGTTACGTTCAGACTTTGCCATTTTCCTCCCCAGGAACAGTTGAAAGGACACTTTCTGCATTGTGCTTGGGTCTAATTTTAATCCCAACAAACTGGGAGCATCTGATTGGGTTTAGATTTTTGAAACTTCTTGGTGGGGGAAGGTCAAACTTTGTCTGTCAAAGGTTTATTAATACAGCGAGGCAGTAATAAACTTGCCAAGTAAATGGGTGTGTGCTAAGCACCCCAATGCAAACAGAAGAGAAGCCTATTTCTGCACATTTTGTTGTTTTAGTCTGTATTTTTCCCCCTTATTTCCAGGTTCTTCAAGAGCAGCTACTCGCAGTTGCCAGCTTCCCTCCATGTGGTGCCCCAGCATGCCTTGTGCTGGTGATGCCACATATACCATTCATCTGCCCTGGAGAATGGAGCCTACCTCTAGGGTAAGGCAACAGGCACAGCCCCAGAGGCCTGGCTCCTGCGGGGTCAGCAGCAGTAGTCTGGGGGAGGGAGTGCAGATTGCAAGCCTGCTCCCCTTCCATGTGTCCACGCTTCTGCTTAAGTGGGCTTGCTCCTTCATTTCCAACCAGATGCCCAGGGCATCCCACGCATAGTTCTGACTTAAGCCTCAGTCCTCCCTTTGAAATGCCTGCTCTGAAATGCAGAGAGGGAGGGTTGGATTTGGGGTTAAAAAAACTTAATACAAAATCCAGACTTGGGGTAAAATAATCGTCACCAACAGTGAGTAGTTTTCTAAACTTTTCATTGTTCTTAATAATTTCCAGTCCTGTGGGCCAGTGGGCCAGGGATACTGCAAAGAAAGGTTTAGGAAACAGTACAGGATTGAGGAGAAAACCTGGGCGCACTTACCTTCCTCCTGAGGCAGGCTCCGGTTTTTATTGCTGATGAATGGTGGGTGTGATGCCCTGCAGACTGCGTAAGAGAGCACCGCATGAAGGGGAGCTGTAGACTCTTAGGTGGTTGTAAAACTTTAGCATTGTCATAAAGTACTAGAAACTCCATGATTTCTTTCATGTGCTTCAGGCAGATGCACTTGTATACAGTACGCTTCTCCCAAAGACTGAACAGATTCATAGCAAAACTGATGAGGTTGTTCTAATGATGTGCTGCTCAGCTGTCGCTACCAGTATATCCTGCAAAAGTAGCATCCGAGAAATGGGGAGACTGAAGGGAAGAATTAGAGCCTCAGGCAGAAAAGGCATACAAGGGCTCATAGTTCAAGGCAATTCTAGCTCATGTCACAGTACTGTGACAGAAGGTGAAGTTGAGTTAATGATAATGATGTTTTAAAGCTACATGTTCCTTGGGGTCTGTGTATTTAGCTTTTAGAGATATTGTGCTGTGCTGGTCACATTTAGTCTTTTCTGGATAATGCACAGGGACTGGTAGTTCTTCTAGGAAAAAAAGCTGAGATTTTCAGAAAGCTACAGGAATTTGGGGCTGCAAGAGAAACATAAATTCTTGGAAGTATTGACAACACTGCATTATGGCTCCTCCAAAAATGTGTCCACTTAGATGAGGTGGTGGACTTGAACTCAACAGTCTGTGGGAGGAGCTATGACAACCCTCCATAAGAATGGGACTTTGGCAGGTTAGAGGTATACGAGAAAACCTTTTACCTGTATAAAACCTGAATATTTGCAGTGCTAGTTTGATTTAGGACATCTGTAGAAATCTATCAGACAAAGATGTTAATTCCCAGACCTTGTTGCTGCACTATAAGGTAGTGCTTGAAGAACTGAACTACTGACGATTTGTGGACTAAGAAATAGCTGCATAATTCTTAGGTAATATAATATTTTTTGGTATATAATGCTGCATAATAGTATGTTTCTAAGTTTTTTAACATGGTTGAACACAGTAATGAAAAAAAAAGTTCTGTTCTTCTTTATCTTTTTCCATTCCTGTTCCACTTGAGAGTGTTCACGGACATTTTTTTCCTTAACTTTTGCAAAAAAAAGGATGATGCCTGGTTGATTTTCTTGGGGAGCTGGGGAGGGTGGGGCAGGGGGAGAGAGACAGAGGGAGGAGTTGGTCCTGAAATACTTGTCTTCTCTGAATGCAACATAGATTATGTTTTCAATGGTATTCATTTCTTTACAAAGTTTTGTATTTGTTTGTCCAAGTACTTCCATGTCCTGAAGGGGAAAAATTGATGGAATTTGACTGAATGAATTTAGCTCAAGGGAACCTGGCTAGTCAGCATTATAGGATGTATATTTGCTATTTAATTGACTGCCTGAGGTCTAGTATCAGGTTGTAATTTTGGTTTCCTGAAGATGGTAGAGATTCAGTCTTTTTCAGGAAGGATCAAGTGTAATGAAGCAAGGAAGCCAGGGACACTGTTTAACTTGCTTGCAAAAGAGATCTAGTACTATATATTCACTGGATAAGCTCTCACATGCTAAGGCAGACACAGTAGGAGCTAACCAGTAAGAAAAAATGTTAGGTGCAAACTTTCCACTTGGCACATTTATTTGTAGTAAATATTCAAATGCACAGCTTCTAGAATTAAACAAAATTCCTCTATTGTCTTTTACCAGTTTTGTCCCTCTAGTTATAACAACAACCGTACTAGTTATTATTCACTTATTTTGTTTGATGAGACCGAAGAGCTAAAACTTGTTCTGCTGGGGCGGAAGGGATGAAGGCAACTGTACCTGGAGGAATCGGTGGGACTCTTATGTGGGCACAGTGGCCACCCTCACTGAAAAGTGGATCTAGTCCCCAAGATCCTCTAACCTGCCTTTCAGACACTGGGAAGGTTCATCCACTCTGTCTGCATACCAGGTTCGCCACAGAAGGAGGTATACAATAGGCAACCCTCAGCTTTTATGTAGGACAGTTACAGTAGATGTGAAGAAGCATAAGATACACTGAAGAAACCCTGTTTGAGGGAACACCAACACCTGGTGCCATGTAACCCTTGTAGACTGTAGACACAAACTAGGGATGTGCTTTTAGCCCCTAGGATGCTGTAATCCTCTTTGGTATTGTTTCTGTGAGATAACCCGGTGACTCAAGTACAAAATGCTGATTCAAAGGTAGATAGGCATGCCGGCATTTTAAGATTGTTTCTTACTGAAATCCTGTGCCGTATGTTTTTCTGTTGATGAGATTTTGGTACAGCCTTGAGTTCTGAGTTAAGCTCATGCTGCAGCTGTGGCAGAGGAATATTACTGTTATGTGCAGTGAAGGACATATAACCATTTCAGAATGCATTGACATATATTTTTACAGAGGTGGCTAATAAGTTCTGTGGACCATATTTCTCCTAAATACCTTTTAGTATTCTGTTGAGAATAGGTATTAATCCCCCCTTTCACAACTTTGTAATAGTATTTCAAATAATCCGATCTGCACTTCAGAGTGCTCTGTCAATTTAATAAATGGGACGTTCTGAACACATTCGGATCGCTTCTGATAGAAGGTATCATTGGAGATACCTCACAGTTGCTCCTGGTTGTTGTTGTATAGATATCCTTTGGAAAAAAAGTTGCAGTTCCTCAGATTAATTTTGCTTTTTATTAATTGGGCTTTCCTGTTACCCATTCTTCTCATAGTCTCTATGAGTTTCATAACAACTGGTGTTTTTCTTCGGGAAAACATTCACACAATTCACCAGCAATTATGCGAATACCTGTGAATTTCAGCTTTCATTTTTAAAAACAAAAAAAAGTGTCTAATGATCCTAGAAACTAGTTGAAAATGGGTACTGGACTGACAAGCAGGAAGTGTGTGTTCCATCAAAAGATAAACAGAAGTCCACAAAAGATATTTTTTATTGGATAGAGGAGGATGTGCAAAGTGAGAAACATCCTAATACATCATTTCCGATGTATAACCTGGACTAATGACTGAGGCTTGTCTTGCATGAATATCTTTTTTTATGGCTAGAGTGGTTATCATGCACTTACTAGTTGTTTAGAGGATAAGCACAACAGGACAATTCATGAATACAATGTGTAGTTTAGTGTGTTTCTTTTAGACGCATATAGTCTTTGGCTTCAAGTTATTGAATTAAGAGCAAACCAGTGGTTATGCTAAATACCATAATAAAGGAACCTCCTAATCACAGCTCAGCAAGGCTAAGTGAGTCTGAATTGTGGAAGAGATGGGATTTTTGTGGAAGAGATGGGGTTGTGGAAGAGATGGGATCCAGAGCAGACTCTGGACCCTGATGAACTGTGTGTGGTGGGCAGGTGCCACGCAGGAGATGAAGTTCTGATGGGCTTGAAGAGCCACAATCTGTGGTGTGTAAATCATGGCCAGTCAGAGAAGCAATCAGCAAAGTCTCTTCTGCTGATCTTCCTTTAGCCTCAAGAAACTGTCCTTATCTGGCTGTTTGGTAGATACACTTATATGTGTTTATGTACATTATGTACTTTTAACACCACAGTATATCAGTACTTCTGGGGAAGAAATGAGCTTGCATCTCCACCGTCAGGGCTCCATTATAAGCACATTCTTAGGTATGCTCAGCCTTTGCAGAGAAGGCTGCTGTGCTGACAGTTTCAAGCCAGCCATTACTGGAGATTGTGTATTATGGTTATTTAATTTGATTTCACAATTAATGACCTAATAATAGTTGCATCTAAACTGTCCTAGAACAATAAAGTCTCCAGCTGTCCACTGGAATTCCATTTGATAAACCTGTGTTATTTCTGATGTATGTCTGTCAAACTTGAAGATTTCCAGTGATGGTGACTACATCATCTCTCTAGGCAGTCTATCCCAATGCTTCAATGTCCTTATGACTAGAATGTTTCCTAATGTCTTACCTGAATCTACATTACTGTAATTTGAGCTTGGTACTTCTCATCCTGTCCACCCTTGAGATCGAGAACAGACTAGTTCCCTTCTGTAACATGCCATATACTTGAAAATATTGTCATGCCCTGCCTCAGCCTGTTCTGTCTTATGCGACACAACCCTGTTCAACCCTTTTTTACAGGTCATTTTTCTCTGGAGTTGAGTTTTTCATTTTGACTGCCTTCTTTTGGATTCTCTCCAGTTAACATCTTTCTTGAAACCTAGCACCCAAATCTGGATGTAAGGTCCTGTCTGAAGTCTTACCAGTGACAAGTTAAAAGAAAAGCTACTTTAAGAACTTTGTAGACTCCTGTCTGTAAGAATTTCATTATGTTGTTATCGGTTGTTGTTGTTGTTGTGTTTTTTTGAAATAGCACTGTATAGCTGGTGCTTATTCATCTTATACTACACTATGGTCTCTAGACTTCTTTTTTTCTTTTCTTTTTTTTTTTCTTTTAAGCACTACTGCATTAGTCAGCTGTTTCCCATTCTGTACATGTACAGGTGATTCTTCTCTTCATCTGCAGAACCTTGCACTTCTCTCAGTTGAATTTCAACAGTTTTTAGAGCATTTCTCTAAAAGAAAAACATTGTCAAAAATTGACTGTCAAAAATAATTTTGAATTCTAAACCTGTCCTGCAACATAAGTGCAGTCCTCATGAGATTTAATGAAAATATTCTTTCTTCTGCCTCCAGGTATCAAAGAGTACTCCAGCTGCTGCAGCTGCGATGAAGTCTAGAAAGTGCCTTGCCTTTAGAATGCTCTGAGGCACCATGTGTGCAGTCTGGGTGGCCCAGACAAAAATGTTATTGAAGAAATTATAGTCTGTAAGCAAACCTCAGTCTCTTTTTCACTTGTGAGGCCATCTTAAGGTTATGTGTTCTGCAAAAGGAAACTGGCCAAAAAAAAATGTTTTTGCTACTTGTTCCAGCAAAAGCCCAAGTGCCACTAATCCAAGAACAATTAAGCTGGGAATGGAGACAGACTCATGAGAGAACACTGAGTTGCAGTTTGGTAAAGGTTGTCTAATCATGGGAACCTTAAAGGTCAATATTTTTAAAAAATTACTTACGGATTTAGGTACTGAATTTGTAACACTTCACTAGAACCTCACTCCCAGTACTTGGTTGCTTTGTGCTTTGAGAAAACCAAGTTTTTTAAGCTATATAAGACTGAGTGCCTTAAACACTTTGTCCAAGATTTTAAGTGGTTCAAAATTTCAGGCCTTTCAATTTTTATCCGTTTCTTGGTAACCACACGGTAAAGAGCTGAAGTTATTTATGGTTTATGTAATACTTAGATCTGTGATTAGAGATACTTTGCATCCAGCAAAAAACAGGTTAGACATCTCCTTTCAAGCCCCTATAATTTGCCTTAATGATCGGAAAACTCTTTGGAAAAAATGCACAAAAATAATTTATTTAGATACATTGTCTTAAATCACCTTTCCTTCAAAAATATGAGTACACAATGGTTTTTTGGTCAGTCAATATCCTTTTACTGTTTACTATGATCCCCTATGTTTTTCATAGCATCCTCTCTTTCCTCTTTTATCTTGTGGCAACAAAGACCCAAAATAGCTCTGCTGGAGGAACAATAAAACATTTCTTTGCAGAAAGAAAAAAAAGCTAATCTGGTTAAATTCAACCACCTTGTAGACTTACACTTTAAAAATCACAGAAACATTTCAGGTTTGACATTTAATATCTATGAGTTTGGAAGAAGGCTGGTTCAGCTATTCCAATTACTCACCATACCTCTCTGAAAGTTGAGGTTGTCCCTGAGAATAGTTGAAGTCCAACACCGAGGACAGGTGATGTGTCTATTGGAAGCAGTTGCATATATACTGCATGGTGTGATATTGCTTGCTCTTCTCTTACTCTTGTTTTCTTTGTGTTGCTTCTGGGAGCTAGGTTTGGATTTAATTTACAGTTGCTTCCTCTCTTTTGAGTTATCCATCACTACCATTTGTTGGCCAGGAGGCCTTCCACATCTTTCTTTATCTTCTTTTTCCCTTCCCTCCCATATGCTTTGCCTTCCAAAATCCTGAAACTCAGGCTGCCTGGCCCTGAAGCCATTTCTATTTTTATTCTAATTTCTCTTCTACCAGCCCAGACGTCACCCTTAGTTTGTCTTAAGACTTCAGTTTCTCCCTTCAGGAAACAACTCTATTTCTAGCACATTGCTCTCACTTTCCCTGAATACTAAGAAAAAAAATCTAGTTCACAGCTGTATATGATCTGAAGCCCTTTGTCATGGACCAGCCATCTTCCTTCATTGATCTCTTGTTCTTCATATATTTGTTAAATTTGTTTTCACGATTCAATTTTTATGTTTTTTCTTATATTTTTTAGATTCTCCTGTGAACAAAATATTTCTTGTTATTTCTTATTTTATTGTTTGATGGTTACTCATACTGTGTTTCTGTTTATTTGGCGATACCTATTTAATAGGTTTTCCATAGGTGACTTATGAAATGTCCTAATTCCTTTACTACACTCATTTACTTTAAGTTAAGCACATGCATATTTCTAGAAAGTTAGTGCCATTTTTTGTAGCTCTATCACACTAGAAAGTCTAGTCTCATTTGCTGTCTTCTGTTTGCAGTATCTTTCATATTAGCTCTATTCCGTTTCTCATCCTCCATAGAATAATTTTATTTAGGTTATTTTGCTACATGTGATTTAATGATCTAATCTGATGTCTTTTTTTTTCCCCTGCACTGTTATTTTGTTTACATGCTAAAGTGCAAAGGAACAGGAGGGTTTTTTACTTAATCTGTTTCATGTGATGCAAAGCACAAATTAAACTCTTAGCAACATTATCAGAAATTTCAGCTGAAGAGAAAACTGGCAGACTTATCCATTGGAAGACCTAGAGCAAAACAACAAGAGGAAAAATATAGGTCATATGGCCAGAATGTTTTTGGAGAGATGCTGTGATAGAAATCTTGGCTTAGCCTGAATTGACCCATGCTTGGCTATGTCTCCAACTGTATGTCTTTGCCATTTTATAAGGGCTGAATACTGATTGTTGAATTAAGGGGTAAAACTTCAGAGAAATCAAGATTCACCAACACCACAGAATACATAGTAGGAGTTTCCACGTTTACCTAGTTCTCATTCTCATAAGGTCTGGCCACGGCAGTCACTTTGTTGCATTTCCTTCATTACTGTATTCTTTTAAGAAGGAGCCAGTCTCCTTTATTGTCTTTATACCCTGATATGAATTTATTTAGTAGTCCCAGTTCCCAGTTCATTGACTTATGTGGTCTCTCCTCCTTTCAGGCTCTGTGGCTGCACTGCCACTTTTGCTGTTTTTTATGAAACTACAGTAGATTCAGCTGCGGTAAGATATTTCTCCTAGCTGAAGCACAGGACTGTTTATAAAACCATAGAGAATGGATTGCATTAAAAATGTTTGAGCAGGTTTTCACTGCAGAAGGGACCAAAATTACTTGCCTGGGAGTGGGAACAGGCACAACCTTGCTTAAAACCATGTTAAATAGTCATGGTTGATTTTTGCTGTAGATTAACCTCAATAGGCTAACATGTTTTCTATATTTGATATGGTTGGTTTCAACTGAGTTCTGAATCATCTTTAACACATCTATAATAACTTTTTTTTTCCGGTTTAAACCTGGCTTGGGTGTACAGTTTCTGGTATACTTCGGTTGGAAAAATTTCAAATAATTTCTTCTGCCATCATGTCAACTGCTTCTTGAGGAGACTTCCTATGCAAAACATGTCATATATATGCAACGTGGCATGGTTTGAGTTTACTAAATAGTCTGTCTACACTTTTTTCTCCATGTAAGAAATATATCCTGCTTTGAAATATTAGGTCTCTGTGCTTCTTACCTGTTTTCCTACTCTTCTTTTTCTATGAATTTAACAGTATCTTTTTGGAGACTAGGCTGAAATTGCCCTTGATATAAGAAGGCACAACTCCTAACGAAGTCCATGGGAGTTATGTCAGCTTACCCAAAGATTGAATTTAGCCTCTCTATTTTATTGGGAAACTGGCACACAGTACTTCGTTTTATATTTGCAACAGCCAAGGCCTGGTTTTGAAGAGGTAAAGCTCTATGATGGGCTGTTACTAAGCATATGTTGTTTCAACAGCATGTACTTTGGAAATTTCCATGCAATGTATAGCTTTTATATGAAGATCAGTTAGTGCACATCATGGATTTGTTTGGTTTTCAGTGATAATTTTGTTTGGTAAATCCCGATTCTTGTTCTTTCTCACAATATTTATAAGACAGTTTAAATGCTAGAAAGGATTTGTCAAACCACCTGGCATCCTCCGAAGTAAGAAACCCTGGCCCTGGAGGAAAGGCAAAATGTAAGAGCAACTAGTTAGCAGAGCATTCTGCTTGTCTAACCGCATACACTAACCTGTAGTTTATGAAAGAGTAGGAGGTTTCTTTTTAGAGATATTATTTTCCATGAATTCTAGAGGGAGAATTTTTTTCAGTGTGGAAAATACTTCCTGCAAATCTGGAAAAACACCCATTTCATTCTCATGTTAGGGAACTTGATTTGAATGCTAAAAGTGTCATCGAAGAAAACCTTTGCTTTGATCTGAATGCTGTACAGTGAGTATTAATATGAAGATGGTTTTCTTCAGAAGCTGCATTAATCTTCTGTAGTCATGTTTTTCTTCTATCAGACAAGGTTTTGAGGATAACGGTGGCTGTTTGCTTTGCTGTTAATATCAGATAGGCAAATGTCTATCAGTTCCTCTTGGGGAGTCGGGTGCTTTGCTGAATCTGTGCATCTTTGGCAAGGCTGACTTTCCAAGCAAAGAAACTAATCCTCATATGAAACTTATATAATTATCACACTGTCATCTCCATTGAAAGGTAGCCAATAATTGCTTTGTATAGATCATTCCTTTTTCCAAGTTTCTCACTGCGGCTTAGCAGAGCCTGGTGAGGACATATAATGTATCCCTTAAGCTTTGCATGGAGCATTGTGCAGTAAAGTACTTCAGTCTCAAAGGGAATGTCTGGGAACTCACACACACTTGGTCTGAGCAATGAGCTATGTGTATGTGAGAGAAAGGGAGAGACTGGAAAGAGATCTGATAAGGGGGTATGAAATACAAAATCTTCGGAGCTTTTCTGGAAGCTGCCAACTTGAAGGAGCTGTTTTACTTTCAAGGCTTGCAAATTCTCAAAGAGCACCTGTGCTGAGTTTCACACCACGGGTTCTGTTGACTAAAATCATCTTCTTTTGATGAGTTGACATGAAATAATAATGTAATATAGGAAGCAGTGGTGATGGTAGATACAGTAAGGAAACACAGATCAGGCTTTGGGGAGAAGACGGAGAAGGGACATGAGAATTATTGAATTTGATTACCAGTAACTTTGAAAATTTTAGCTGATGAAGTCTCTGAGCAAACGATATATTGAACAAACCTCAGGAACACAGGAAATTTCAGGAATTTTCAGATGTTTTACGTGTTGGCGTGTTTATAGGGGCATTTTACATGGTTTTATGAAAGTCACCTGTGCTGTTCTTGTGTGATAGAAATTAAGGCATAATATATTAATGCTTCACACTGCAGAGCATGCTCAGTAAGGAAATAAATGTATGATGTCAGTAAAGCAATTATCATGCAGATTAAAAACTGGCTAACCGATAGGTCTTGAATAAATGTATGTAGGGAATACTTGTCCAAATACAGCATTTTTTGTGAGGTCCTACAGGGATCTGTATGCTTATAGAGTGGATAGGAGTAATGACATTTGCTTTGGCAGCAATCTAGCTTGCTTGCTTGCTTGGTAATCTAAGCTTGTTTAAAAATGCGCATTTTAATATAGCAAAACCAGAGGTAACATACAAAATTAGTGGTTGTACTTCACCAACCAGTAGTTGTAAAAGCAACTTTGCTGTTGGAGTGAAGACACAGCTGGACATAACTTGCCACACCGAGGCAGTGACTAAGAGAAATAACAGTGCTTGGGCTTATGCACCCTTTGGTGTTAGATAGGGCAAAATGGCAGATATATTACATTTGTTTTTAAGGTTTATGATGTTACTAGAACTGGGTGCCAGTCAGGAGCCCAAGTATTGTTAAAGGCTGCTGACAAATTAGAAGGGATTCAGAGGAGTTTCAGTAGCGCTTAGAAAACCTGCCTTACATCTAGGAACTGGTTTATCCAAGATAGCTTTAAAAGTTTTGCTTAAGATCAACAAGTATCTTCATGAGGCAAGAGGGTAACGGCATCCAGCTGTTCACGTACACAGGACAAATAAGGGGGAGGTGGGTGTGGGGAGAGCCGCTGTTGTTGTGACCTGTTCACTTCTAACCAGCCACTACTAGAGTGCCCAGGTCAGCCTCAGAACTGCAAATATTTTTATTGGCTCATGTGACTGTCGTGCTTGCCCATTAGTAAGGCAGAGTTAGCTTGGCTAATTGTAGCTGAAAGGAAAAAAATGAGTTTCTGTCTTGATGCTGTTCATAACTTTATTTTAGAATCTTAATATTCTAAATAATTTCTTCCCTCTTTTTTTATAGGGCACCAATGCCTCTGCTCTGGAAAAAGACATTGGCCCAGAGCAGTTTCCAATCAATGAACACTACTTTGGATTGGTCAATGTAAGTACCATTTTCAGTAGGCAAACCATATACAGAACTATGGCTTGATGTTACTTGAACTTTGGTTTCTTCTTCTTTTTTTTTTTTTTTCTCCCCCAATCCTGTTATAAGGTAGGATTGTCTTTTTTGGAAAAAGTGCTGCTCACATTCCAATTTTAGGCAAAGTGGGTTGCAAAGCTGTATCAGATGTTTGAAGATAGCTTCATACGCCCCCGGAGAAAAGAGTTTACTGTTCTATGAATGTTTCCAGTGATTAGAACTTACACTTCAATAAAGTTAGAACTTTTTTTTAGCTATAAAACATGAGGGAGGAAGTGATGGAAGTATGTACAAGCTTAGGTACAGCAGTCTGCATGGGGGACTCTCTTAGGAGGAGCTTTTTTATCTGACTAAGGAGAGAATGATTGAGAAGGTTGTTTAATCTCTTGTTTGTTCCCATATGAATAAAACAGATATAGTAATTCTTTCTATTGAAAACTTTAGCCATTTTGTTACTGAGCAGTAAAATAGAGCCCAGCAAGAATATATCAATATATGGAAACAAGCTTAACAAGATCCACTACAATACAAATATCTCTTGCAAGTGGAAACTTATACTTTGTACCCTAGTTAATTTAGAACACCATAGTTTTTTCCTGTGAAGTGTCAGGGGTGGGTGTGGAAATATATTCCTACAGCAGCTGCATGGCAAAATGGCTGGTATGTGACAGGGGCACAGAAGCCAGAAGTTGAATGAAGCAACTAGTTTTATTGCGATGCACAGGGATTAAGATTGTTTTTAATTTTACATGGCAGTTTGGGAACACCTGCTACTGTAACTCCGTGCTGCAGGCATTGTATTTTTGCCGGCCATTTCGGGAAAATGTATTATCATACAAGGCCCAACAGAAAAAGAAGGAAAATCTCTTGACTTGCCTGGCAGATCTTTTTCACAGTATTGCTACTCAGAAGAAGAAAGTTGGAGTTATTCCACCAAAGAAGTTCATATCAAGGTTACGAAAAGAGAACGGTAAGTGTAAAACTGGAATCCTCTAAGACATTCATACATCGATCAGGAAAGTATAAATAAATATTGGGCGATGTGATCATATTAATCAGATGTTCAGGTTAGATTTGTAAATTGCTTTTAGTACTTTTTCGTCTTCAGATATTAATATTTTAGTATCTGTGTACATGATATTATGCTTGAAATAACCATACCAGGTTTCGTAAGTTCCCAGAGGTGCATGAATTAATGATGTTTTTACAGCATGGTGGAACAGACCGCACTGTACAGTGAGCTAGGGCTGGGAATAGGGTGATACTCTGCTGTAATTTAATTTTTTTTTGTGGAGTATGGCAGAGAGAAACATTGAGGGCAGTTGGCAGTATAGAAACTGTGTGACCTAGGAGTGCTACAGGCACTAGTAGCAAACTAGTCCAAAACACCCTGGAGAATAAGTAACTGTATGTATGTGGGGGTGTTCAACTGCTGCTCTTGTTCTTAGAAGTGGTGGGCACAGTCTTACTTTGTGAAGCATCAGGCCCTTTTTGAGCATTAGGTTGGCAACAGCATATGCCTAACCTTATAGTAGTTCTGTCTAAGGGATATGAGGAACATCTTGAAATAAGGAAGCCTGCCACACAGCTCCATTTTGGCCTGGATTCATATCAATGTGGGTGGTATGCTTAGAAACAGGGGAGCTTTGAATGAAGAGACAAAGTACGAGTCAAACACCTGGAAGAAATTGCTTGCTGGTGACAGCATATAAATGGGCAGACTGTTTATTCCAGAGCAAGTGTTTGAAAATGTGAGGAAGTTAGCTCTGAGTCAACTAGTGATAAATGCCCCCACACCGTTGGGGATCACTTTTAGGGACTGGATCTTATGTTTTCAGCTTTTTAAAATTAGGGCCAGACTCTGTGTGTCCAGGCTAGACACTGAAAAGCCGAAGGATCTGTGCAATATTTTCTGAGGAAATACATGTGAGCTTTTTCAGGAGCAGGGGGATAAAAAAACACATTTCTTGGGAACACAGATTCTTTTTTCTTCAACATGGTGGGCAAATTAAGCCTTCACTGGAGAAGTCTCTACTAAATCACTACTGAGATATTCTGCCCTCCTCCTGCATGCATTTCTTATTGAAGAGGAGAAGTCTCTGCTCATCAGACTTGTGTGTGAAAAATTAGCTTTGTTAGATGTGTTATTATTACTATTTGTGGTGGGTTAGCCTTGGCTGGCTGCCAGGTGCCCACCTGTATCTCACTCCCCTCCTCAGCAGGACATGGAGAGAAAATAAGATGAAAAAAACCTGTGTGTTGAGATAAAGGCAGTTTAATAAAAAAAAACAAACGCCACATGGGGAAGCAAAGCAAAACCAAAGGAGACTTATTCTCTACCTCCCATCAGCAGGTGATTTCCAGCTGCTCCCTGGGAAGCAGGGCCTTGGTATGTGCAGGAGTTGCTTCGGAAGACAAATGCCTTAATAATGAATGCCCCCCTCGCCCCTCCTTTCTCTTAGTTTTTATTGCTGAACACAAAGTCACATGTCATGGAATATCCCTTTGGTCAGTTTGAGTCAGCTGTCCCAGCTATGTCCCCTCCCAACCTCTTGCCCACCCCCAGCCTACCAGCCTTTTGCGGGGGGTGGGGTGGGGGAGTGGGGGGTGTGTGTGGCATTGGAGAGACAGCCTTGATGCTGTGTGAGCACTGCTCAGCAATACCCGAAACATTGGTGCGTTATCAACACCGTTCTAGCCACAAAGCACAGCACTGTATGGGCTGCTGTGAGGAAAGGTAACTCCACCCCAGCCAGACACAGTACACTAGCATGTGTCAGCACCCAATGTCTTCAGTTTCCCCAGCCATGTGTCTTACTCTCCAAACTCTGTGATGTTGCTAAATGTCTGAGGGACTTGGAATATATGGGTGGGAGTCAGTGTTGCCTAAAGTTAGGCATCTAGTCTAAGGAATTAATTTAGGATGAGTCACCCTCTTGCTTTCTTCATTGACTGTAGTGGGAGCCTACACAACCAACTCCAAAGAAGAGCGTAACCTTTCAGACAGCTAAAATTAGGTGGGATGAAGCCTTCCCCCAAAGTAGCTTTACTGAAGCCAGTGTGACTGCAAAACTGCTCTTTGGCATGATTCTAAATACTTTGCTCAGCAAGGGCCGGTACACGTGTTTGGAAAGAAATAATGAATTTAGTTTGCTTTCTTGAAGGAAAGGATATATTCAGCTTTAGAAATCTCGACTCTCTTCCTCACAGATCTCTTTGACAACTACATGCAGCAGGATGCACATGAGTTTTTAAATTACCTGCTCAACACCATCGCAGACATTTTGCAGGAGGAGAAGAAACAGGAAAAACAAAATGGGAAACTGAAAAATGGCAACATGAATGAAGCTGAAGAGAACAATAAACAAGAACTCACCTGGGTGCATGAGATTTTTCAGGGAACACTGACTAACGAAACTAGATGTTTGAACTGTGAAACCGTAAGCATTGGGATAGATTTTTTTTTTTTGGTTGTTGCCCATTAATAGATAGATACGTTTTATATATATAAATATATGAATCTTTTCAGACATCTGAGAATTGTGGATATTCCTGTAGACTTTACTTCTTGAAGTGAGTATATTCTTTTCTAAAAATTTATTTTTCTAAGCATTACTTGGCTAACCTATGCCAAGTCTTGCTGTCCTAATACATATCTCTACGGTTAAAATCTTTGCTAGTTAATCAATACCCTTCCTTATTACTGTAACTTTGGGAGAAGGTATTCACATTATTATTCCATGAATAAGTGAAATGTTAAGATGAATTTGTGTTAATTCAATCCTAAGAATGTGACTGCCATACAGAGGGTTTGTTATTAACAAACCGTATGTTTTCTTTTATCTCCCTAATATTTTCTAGAGGATGCTGTCAGTTTGAAGTCTCTTATGTTTGAAATATGAGTAAAAATTAGTTTTAGTTAGGAAACCTGATTGCAAGTCTCCTATTGACTTCTGTGGTTTTCAATCACATGCTCCTACTTAAAGGGAAAAGAAATATTAAGAAAAAATGTTTCTCTCTGTGAGGTTGCTATGTGAAAGAGTAACACAAACAGGAAAAAAGTCTGTTTTGGGGAGAACAGTGACACTGACTTTCCGAAAAGATTGGAATTAACCTCACCTAACCTTTGCTTTGTAAAAGGTAGGTGTCAAGAATGAACTAGTTTTCTCAGCTCCTTCTGTAGATGATGGAGATTGCAAAGGAGCTCCTGCAGGAACCTCTCTCCATCTGTCTCTAGGCTGTTTCATGAAACAGAAAGTTTTTAGCAGTGTCAGGTATTCTGCTCCATACAGCTTGTCCTGGCTCCATGGTGTTACTGAGCTGTTGCAATTGTTGGTGCAGCAATGCTGTGAACTGGGCCAGCAAAATGATATGGCCTAAGAATCATGCGTTTTTAACTCAGACCAGTACTGCTATCAAGGACTTCCTGTAAAGAAAATGCAACTTTAGATTATCTGCATTAAGATGGGAGAAGGTGCCCAGAGAAGGTATCTTCAGACAGCAAGCTGAGGTTAAATACCTAACTTTAGACAGCTGAAGTTAGGTGAGATAAACCCTACTCAGGTCCTACCAGATGTGTAAGAGAACATATTCTGATATTTCTAATCACAAAGAATAGCTCTGTACTCCAAGAAAATATGACTTCTCCAGGGATTTGGATCAGAGAGGCGGGGAAAAAGAGATACAGTGATAGTCAACATGAAGAGGGGGTTGGACCAAGCCTGGAACAAGCTTGTATAAGTCAAAACATGAGAGAGATATTGAAAATTAATTCTTTAATCTATTTCAATTACAAAACCCCGAGTAATAATAGCAAGTTAAAATAAGTGAAAGGGTAGAATTATTTTTTAACTGACAAGCTTCTTTAAACAGTTGTGGCCTAATTCTAAATTAGTATCCAGCGTTTACTCAGACAAACTGTACTGAAGTCAGGATGTGTCCTTGGGTGACATCAAAACTGCACAATACCCTATTTGTAATTCAAAGTGACCAAGCTTTTTGGAAAAAATAATGCTAGGTATTGCTGCTGTACGAAGGCTTGTCTGTAGCTTCCTGTAAATGCAGAAATACTGTATACTACTCAGGATACTTTTCCAGTTTGTTTTTCTTGTATTATTGTATCTTGAAATTTTTGGGAAATAGTAAAATGGATTAAAAGGTGTTCCTTTGCTAAAATATGCATATGTAGTGCATGAAGAATCATTCAGATTCCAGCAGTTCTTATTCTCACTTACAAAGAGTGCAGTTTGAATCTGCTTTTCCAGCTACCTTTAGTTTTGTTCTGTATTATTCTAGCTCCAACTAGCTCATCTTCCCCTTTCAGTAAACATTTGATGCACTGAAATCAATAACAAAATTCCTAGCTTCTTTGTGGTATTCAGATGAAACACTATACTTGCCAAAGATTTTTCCAAGTATTTAAGCTCTTTCTTGATATGCAGTGTGTCTGACAGAAGTCGAGTTTCAGCCATAGAGACACAATGTTCTCTGAAGCTTTGTTGCTCTATCTTTCAAATTCTAGCTGTGTGTTTATACTGCAGTTGATTGCTGCCAGTTTTGTGGTTTCCTGTCCCCTGTGGGTCGAATTATGTCTCGGAGGATTTTTGTTTGAAGAGCTGCTGTTCATTTCAATTGGGTGTGCTTTATGCCTCTGTACATCTTTGATAATGTCAAAATTCATCCTGCTAAAGGTGCTCCTCTGGATTCAGGAGTGATATGGGCTGCATTGACCACATTTATAGGATCCCTGACATAACGCATAAAGACGAGCTGAAAGTAGTACCTAACTTTCCGTAGAATTGCAGAAATTTGAGCATGAGGGCCTTGCGTCAGAACAATGGATTCAACCCCTCACTCAAGTTCTTGATTTGAACTTCACTATCCTATCATCTGATTCAGTTATTCTAAGGAAATGCAGTCATAGGAGGCAAAATATGGAGTGTTCAAGCAACATTTTTAAACAGAATTGGTTGTTATGCATATGACTAAATTCATGTGCCATACGTAATTCCACAGTCTTTTTGACTCAGCTGAAGTATTACAACAATTATCCGTTTGGATGATTTTTTTTTTTACATTACTTCAAGGTTAAACACTCAAAGTGAAAAATCATTTTCAGGGCAAAAATCAAGATCTGTCATTCAGAAAATGTTGGGAGTTACTTTTTTTAAATAAAAACTATTTATTAGAATTTTTCTCCTCTTGTTCCATCTAAAAAAACATTGGCAAAAAGAAAATTATTTTGCAAAATATTATCACTTGGCCATTTTTACCTTTAATCTTTTAATTTTTTAATCAAAATTATTGACCAGGAACAATATTCAATGGGGAAATGCAGCTGTGTCAACCAGAAATATAAAGCCAGCCTTTTGAATGCTCACTGGAGAGAAAACATAACATGGTTAAATATGACATTTCTTGACAGATGCTTATTTGGAAAATATCTTCAGTCCATCCTTAATAGTGGAAATAATTATGTAGGGCACAAACTGTGATTATATAGTGTAATATTTTATACAAAGGGTAAATAAAATTCCAGTAAAAAAAGAAACTAGGCTGTGTTGCATAACAAGGGAACATATGTAATGCACCAGTCACAGCTAATATAGGGGAGAATGGTCCCCCTTTAATGAACAGTAGGCTGGGGTCACTGGCCCGTGCTTGGTGGGTTTGGATAAGTGGAACCGACAGAAGGTAAATTATATGAAAGCTGCATTGGTAGAGTTACTAATAATATAGTCACGCTGAACTAGAAAAAAAATTTACAAGCATTGAAATGAATTATTTTGTGTCATTTATTTCTGCAAAAAATGCTCTATCTTGAGCATTTGCACATAAATATAAACAGCATTTAAATGTATGACATTTTACTAAGTCTCTGTTTTACATGTATATTTTTTGCGACAGGTTAGTAGCAAAGATGAAGATTTTCTTGACCTTTCTGTTGATGTGGAGCAGAACACATCAATTACACACTGTCTAAGGTAAATGAATGCATCTCTTTGGCAGATATTTCTGTCTGACTTCGCTAAATTTTCCAAGTCTAGTAGGTACAGAAAAGAGAAGTGGAATAACATTGGGGTTTGAGCTTTTCCTAAGCAGAAGAAAAAGACTGTAAACTGGATGTTTCCTCTAATGACAAAATATACATTAATGTATTTTGTTTTACTCGCTTTCTCTTTCAACGTATGTGTTTGAAAGAGAAAAAAAAAAATCTTTTGGGGAAAATAATTGATTGCCTTGTCATGCGGAAGAATTGCTGCAGAATAATAATTGGCTTCAAAGGGATTTAAGTGTGCTTATCTTTAAGCTCATACTCAAGTGCTTTGTTGATTACGACTTATGTGCATATTAAAAGTTAAGTGTGTGCTTTGCAGAATGAGTGCAAGTGTCCCTAGAGAGCAAAAGATTTCAAAAGTCTACTTTTCTGCCATATAAGTTTCTTATTCTATGTCTTATCCTAAAATTATGGGGAGAAGTCTTTTATTCCAAGTTTCAGTTCTGCTCCTAGTACACTCTTAACTATTAAACAAATACTTCAGAGATCAAAATAATTTTCAGACTCGCATGGATGATTATTCTGAGAGATTTAAAATATCCAGAGTTTTGGCATTGATACAATAAACCAATATCTAAATTTAAGACAATATGTTGCTGCTCTAAGGTAATGATTATCGATTGGTCAAATTACTCTTTCAAGCTCCAAAATTGCTACCAAGTTTGAAATTGCATTTAACAGTTATTCTGGAATGCCTAGGAAGGGTTGCCTGGCATCTCACCTCAAGCTGGGAGTTACAGAAAGAGAAAGCATATGAGGTATTAACCACTTCTGGGTCAGAAAGCAGTGATTTCTCTGTGGATACCACAACTGTACTAAGTAACTTCTGTTACATTTTAAAGTGCTAGGTCCAGTAAGTTTTTTCCTTCTCAACTTCTATTCAGTCTCCTGTAGGATACTGTAGCAGTCCTTAGCCCTCAAGTAATCCACACTGCAGTAAGTAGCCTCATTTTAAAAGGTGAGCAAACTGAAGAGCAGCTTTGGAAAGGAGTGCATTATTTTCTTTTTTTTTCCCGTTGTCCCTTTGTCTGTTCATGGTCACCGATAATTGAATCAGTATTGGTACTACAGGCTTTTGTTTGCACACTTTTAAGTTCTTCACTGTAGCCACTACTTTGAACTTGTTTTTTTCAGCATTACTTACCTTTCCCTATGGTGTTCAAAGTCAGTTTGAAATATCACTGACATGCAAGGAGGCTGAAGTGTGCATCTTCTGAGATCCTTTCTAACCTGAGTTGTTATTTGGTTCTATGATGTACAGTTACTGGAGACTGAGCACTGACTTCTTCTTACAGCTTAGTCTGGTGAACTTGTTAGAAACTGCTGCTGTACATAAGTTACCATCTGTCCTTCAGCTTTCTCCAATTTTTTATTTAATTTGTTAGTTATTAAGCTTCCTGGAATGTTTTGTTTGGAAAGGCCATTTTATGCAAAGGCACAGAGTACTTCAGTAAAAGTACCAATAGCATTTCTATTACTGAACAGCCAGTGGCTGTAGCTTATGATGTGGAAGAACTGCATCTGTACTACTGTAACCAACAGGTGAATGATGGAGTTGAAAGGGACCTCAGGAGGTTAGCCCCTATCTCCACCTCAGACAGGATGCTTGTCTAACCTGTTCCAAGAGATCTTTTAGCAGAGTACCTCGATTGCCTATCCCAGTCCTTCCTGTTCTTATTTTTCCCACTGTGTAACATGAATCTTCCTTGTTTCAGTTCAAGCCCATATCTTCTTGCCCTGTGTACTCTGGACATAAACCAGGGGTTGCTCCCCTTCCTTTTAGCAGCAGCCTTTTACATACAGGAAGAATGTCATCACTTTCTTTTTAAGGTAAACAGCCTAAGGTCATTTGACCTTTCCTTCACAGGCTATCTTCTCTAGATCTCTCCTGATGTTCATTACTCTTCGGCCTTCTCTCCAATTGAACCTGTTTCTTGAATTCTATCTTTCTTGAAGTGCAGTTGCCTAAAATTAGGCACAATATTCCAGCAGAGATCTACACAATCCTGAGAAGAATGGATGCCCTAAAAGTTTGTTTATACACCCTAGTATAGTATCTGCCTTTACTCCAACAGCATGACATGCATTTTGAAGTCCACCCCTTGTTCCTTTTAGAAATAAAGGGAAGCAAAATATCACTTTTTTTTTTCTTGGAGTGGGAGGTGCCGGTTGCTATTTACAGATTAAACCAGAAGAGAGTCATCATTTATCATCTATTCTGTTTGTCTTTTACACTAGCAGCACATCTACCTCTATTTAGAAAACATATATTCAGTTAGAATATGGATTTCCTCTCATTGCTCTATGGTGTTATGGATTATTAAACAAAGTGTAAGTGCTTTTGTGGTTTCTGTTGATAGGAATGGCCAAGTTATTACTCTTTTTGGAAACTTTGCTGTTTCCTTTTTTTGAACAACTACTTTGCTGTGTCTTTACAACTTTAAGTGCTACTGCATTGAAAAGGTAAATTAAAGAAAAGTTGTGCAAGATAACATTTAAGTAGAATTAATTTCTTTGCCACTACAGATCAATGTTCTTTTTTAGTCATTTCTGTAGCTTGTCAGGTTTAAAAAGTCCTTGTGTATATAAGAGGTCCAAAGAATACAAGCCTCTGGCATAGTCTAACTCTACAGAGTAGACTATCGGGCTGAAGCAACAGAAGTCTAATAACAAATATAGTACATATTCATTATTTTTATTTCCTCTAGGAGTTGCAAAGTTTATCAGTCCATTTGATCCTGACTTTTAACTAGTCTGCCTGTGCTTTTTTATCCCACTAAGAATTCTCTCATCTCTTAAAATAGAAAATTTTTATTATTTATGCATATAAACAATAGAAAGCATCTTTCACACAGTACCATAGAGGCTGTAGAGAGATGGACTGTGGAAGCACATGAGGTCAATTATAAATCAGTATATCTTGAGCGGGTGTATTTAAAAATTCTTTTCTCTTGTTAAAATACCATATAAACAGGATACAGATTGGCCTGTTAATGGAATAGGAAAGAGTTAGAAATGTCTTGAAACTAGCTCTGCAGCTATAGAGAAAAGTTCCTCAAGCCTGTAGTTCTCTACATGCAAACTTTGCGTGAACTCCAGTCAACACTATGTTGTTTTTAACCGTTCAACGTCTATTAGAAGTGCCACGCTGAAAATTGTCGATTGATGAAACAGCTACTGAAGTTGCAGTTGTAAAGGGCAGCCAAAGCATCTAATTCTCACCTGCATACCTCCCTTCCCCCAAGGAAAGACTTATTGCTTATAAATATGCCACCAGTTTTGTTCCTGATACAGAAAAAGGAATTAATATGTGCTGAACAAGTGAATTAGTAGTGCCTCTAAATTCCATAACTATGCCTCACCTGCTTTGGTAGAATAGGGTAACAGCCTGTCAGGTGGAAGTAGAAGACAAAGGAACAAAAGAACAAATGCTAAGGGACATGTAAGGGAATGTCCCTCAGCTTATCAAGTGTTTGCATATTTCTCTGGCTTTCACAGATGTAATTCCCATAGCAGTCAACTTATCATTTAAAATCTTAGATAGTATTGGTTTCAGAATAATTAATACATTTCAAAAGGAATTCAGAAACTCTGAGGTTAAATCATTTTCATGGGAGGCTTGGCACAGAAAAATTCTATCAAATTTCTACCATCTGTACATGTTTCTTTATGTTAGAAAAATATTATTTCCATTGCTTCACTTTGAGGTGGGAAGGAAACTAATAAATTCCACAAGTTTGTTTGTTTTTTTTTTTAAATTGAGACTTTCGGCTTTGAAAATAAACATCAGACTCTTTCCTTAACAGAAGACCTAAAACTTACACAAGCACGTTCTACTGAATCTTGCAGCATTATGTTCCCCACACATATAATCTGTCTCAAATCTTTTCTGAAGTTTCATGTCTTCACTTACGATTCCCTGAAAGGTTACCATGTTTTTCAGAGGAATTGGCTGAATTCAGCTCATTTTGTCTTTAAATTCAAATGTGAAATCATATATTCGAGGTCAATGTTTACCACTGAAGCAAATCCTTTCCAGTGATCATGCTTTGTTTTTCTTTTAGGTAAAAATTATGATCAAAGTTTTCTTGCAACTTATCTTTCAAGAGATGTATTTTGTTCTAAATTTCAGCACTTTCTGATCAAATTGTTTAAGACCATATAAAGAAAAAAATCTAGTAAAAGCATTCTCAGTTAGTATAAATATTATTCAGTCATATGAAATGCCTCTCTGTTACGCTCTGTCAACCTTAAAGAACTTAAAACTGGAAAATGGAAAATCATCCCCTTTTATGAAGTTATGTAAGTAACTTCTCATACCTATGTCCTGGCAATCTATATAGTCTTCAGTTCTCCCATCTACCCCTGTGGTGGTATGATGCCAGGAAGAAATAATTATCCAGAGTCCTCCCTTTGCCTTTGTAAGATGATTCTGGTGCTGCCTACTCTGGGAGCAGGCTGAACTTGCAGACAGTGCAGCTTCAGCCTCCGTGTGTATGAACTGCAATGGTAGAATGGAGTTTATTGGGTCTGAATGGGTCTGAATTTGTCTGGAGTTCAGAAGTCTATTAGGTACAACGTAGGTGCAATCAACGGGACAGTTCTGTACTTCAGATATCTATTTAAGGCCCAATGTCACAAGAAAACCTGGGTGCTTAAAGTGGAAGATAGGTGCCTTTGTCTGCATTTACAGTTCTCAAAACACCTGCTCAGCTGCAATGTAACACTAGAGGTGACAAAAAATTACTGTCTTTTTTTACAGTTAAGTTTTTTTTTGTACCTAAAATTCTGCTCCAAAGCATTTCAGCACTGCGACTTCCAACAAATCTTCTCTGTGAACTGAAAGACACTATCAAACCAGCCTTCCTCTGTCTCTCTCGCTTCAAAAGCTCAGTCCAGAAATGTTTCAAAGTGTATTTACTCGACCAGGACTTACAAAATCTTCTATACTAGCTGACACTTTCCTTTTTACACAACAAGAAGGTATAATCAAATAACTTCTGGATGACAGTTCAAGAGGTTAGAGGATGCAGAAAACTGAGTTCAATTTATTTCTTCTGTGTAAGAGGATTCAAAGGTATCTTACAGAACATTATAAAATGTGAGCTATTTGGGGATGATAGAAGTGCACTTGAAGATGTTCCATTCTGCAAATATTTTAAAAAGGGACTGGATGGATTGATGACTAGGCAGCCCCTTGACTTGTAAGAGACCAGGATATAAGTCCCATTTTGAGATACCTGACCTTCCACCTGTACCGTATGGAGGGCCTTAGCTCCTAATACAGGGCTGTCATAGTAGCCAGATACCTTAAGTCCTTTTGCAAACCCCCGAACAGTTGCTTTAGATGTTTTAGAACTCAGTGGACTCAGTGGAGAGAGGATTTCATCTTGTGTATCTTTTTAGGGTTCCAGTTCATCAGCCCAAGTGGGGCAAAAGTGTTAAGATCCTTTAAGAACTGATAATTATATTTATTTACAGAGACTTCAGTAACACAGAAACGTTATGTAGTGAACAGAAATACTACTGTGAAACTTGCTGCAGTAAACAAGAGGCACAGAAAAGGTAAGCAAAGAGCAGGCTATTTCACCATGTCCCTCCTGGGCTGTGACAAACCTCCTCCTTGATATTTATTGTGTTTAGATACCTAGAAGCCTTACACTCCAACTGCATTCTCTGTGCGGGCCAGAGAACCTACAGTCAGATTCAAAGCTATTACACCTGTCGTAGTCTAGAAGCTACTGCTAGTTGACTACTGTTACTTACAAAGTGCTTTTATAATGCAAACGTTTACTCATTAAGGAAAGACAGAATGGCTTTGAACTGGTCAGGTCTTTATCATATGCACTCTAATGGTTTCACAGGATGAGAGTAAAAAAACTGCCAATGATTCTTGCCTTACACCTCAAGAGGTTCAAGTATATGGAGCAACTGCACAGGTATACTAAGCTGTCTTATCGTGTAGTGTTTCCTCTGGAGTTACGTCTCTTCAACACATCTGGCGATGCTGTCAACTTAGATCGGATGTACGACTTGGTAGCTGTTGTTGTTCACTGTGGAAGGTAAGATACTTCCATGTATACCTCAAGTTATTGCCAGGCATTTGCCAAGGGCAGAGGGATGCCTGGCAAAATGTGGGGAGAGTGGGAGGGAGGACATAAACCCTGCTGCTACATCAACTTGCCTGTGTCTCGGCCTGAATCTCTTAGCCACCCTCCCTCATAGTAAATCTGTACTTGTTTAAAAAATAATGTCTCAGGCCTCCAAAAGTCACAAGACTGGCTTAAATTAACGGAGTTTTCTCCTTCCTCACCAGCCCACTTAGAGAGCTTGGGAGCCAGGACTCTGTGAGGGCCAGACGCTGCTAGCATGTAGGCCCTACAACAGATCACATTGGTCTCCTGTCAAGGCAATGAAAATGATAGCTTTAATAAAGCTTCTCACATGTGGGGTGTTGTCAAATATGAAACAAACAGAAAAATCCTTGGGGCTCCAGGAATACGACTTGTTCTCCCTCTTCTCAAAGACTGTGTGTTACTAAATATTCATGGCTGATATCAAACAATTTCCCCCCTTAAATTTAGTTTATAATGTTTTTAAAATATTTGCAACAGTTGATGCCTGCCACGAGCAAATTGTTAAGTGTTCTATAGGTTAATTTGCAAATGGTTGTGGCACAGGTGAAAACAACACATTTAGCTTTCGGTTGATGAAGTCTTTGCAACAAGTCAGTAAAAAGGTGAAAGGAGTAAATGTCTACTGTACCACCAGGGGTGGGTTTACTATGTTCTTCATAACGTTTAGTTATAATTCACTCTGCTTGCATATAGAAATGTGACTTATCAAAATGGACTCAACAGTATCTTCTAATATTTTGGGGTTTGTGTTTTTGTTTTGCTTTCTAGTGGACCGAATCGGGGGCATTATATTACTATTGTGAAAAGTCATGGATTTTGGCTCTTGTTTGATGATGACATTGTAGAGGTCAGTATGCTGAAGGTCATGAGCACAACTTTTGTGTTTGTTCTCTTCTCTATTTGGGGTTAAAATTCTGATGCAGATCTGGGTATAGATTACTAGTCTGCAACGCCACAGTTTGGTTGTGATGTGACATTTAGCTCAACTCTGTTAGGAAGTAAGATTGCAAACAAAATTATTACTCCTGTAGTTCTTACTCTGTCAGTGTCAGAGGGGGTTGTTTTATTTCAGAGCAACATCAAATGTTTTTAATATCAGATTCAAGGGTTTAATGTGGAATGTTTTCTGTATCTAATAAAATCCATTTAATTCATTAAAACTTAAAATATCCAGGAACTATGTTGCAATCCTTGGCAATATCACTTGGCAAAATTGGACTGAGTAAAGCTAGCATTGCTGTAGAATTTTAATTTTTGAACAATTGGGAAGTTACAAGAAAGTCTGGATTCTGTAGTCGATCTGGGTTTGTCTGAATGTAAATTAGAGCAGGATCTGGCCCACACCTATTATAGATTCTGTCTAAGCATTTTGCAGTTCATTCCTAAGCAAAGTCTTTATGTCATTGTGGCACCTTGGCAAAACTGAGGCCTTGAGTCTGATTTCCCGGGAGTAAATCCAACGGAGGAAAGTAAGCACTGGGACATTGCATGGGGCATGTCTTGAAAAGGGTTTCTGGAAATTTCAGAAAGATGGGGTCACGTGGTCACATTTATGTGTTTTAACAGTGTTCACTACTACATTCCAAGGAGTCTCTCTGTTATTGGAAAAAGCCTAATTCAGTTAGATTCACTGAGACAAACATTCCTATTGACTTCCATGCATGAGACCAGTAGGGCTTAGCCCCTGAACATTACCCTTTCACTGCTTAAATTGCAAACAGAATTTGCTAATTGCTACCCTGAAACAAATAACTGAATTTGTCTTTTGCATTTATACAGTCATTTAATCCATATTTGGTATTTCTTTTAGCTAACAGCACATTAAAAAATTTTATTTATTTTGCAGAAAATAGATGCTCAAGCTATTGAAGAATTCTATGGTCTGACCTCTGATATATCAAAAAATTCAGAGTCCGGCTATATTTTATTCTATCAGTCAAGAGAGTGACTTGGCAAACTGTGACAATTGCACACAACGATGCTCCACGTAAAAGAAGGTGACAGTCCCCCTTAACTGACTTTTACACAGACCACTTCTTGTATGGTTGAACAACGATACACCCTGTCTCCAAGTAAATGGTCTATGTGATGTTGACTATAACCATCCATTTTTGACACGCAGAACTTTGTTTTGGGGAGGGGGGGTTGTTTGTAGTTTTTAAGTCTGATTGAAGAGTTAATTGCAGTCAGATTTTAGTGGAATTTATATGGACTAACATTTACAATAATAAGATTTGGATGTCAACTGTTAAACCCAATCCAGCTAGAGTAGTATTTTATATGGAAGTGTTGCATTTAGGGCAAAATTGTTTAAAACTTTCTAAATGGCTTTGGGGTGTGTTGATTTACAAAGCATTTCTTTAAATACATCCTGACATATACTTACCCATTTTAAGTGTAAGGAAAAAAATCTGTTTTATGATGATTGGAATTATGGTTGTATAGGGGATTTTTTTACACGTTACTCTCTGCTGCAAAAAAGATATTCTTCCAAAATCATTTAAGCTTTGGGTTGTTAAAAACCTTCAATGCATAACCTCAGGCCTAATATTCACATAGAGGGATTTAAATTACAGTGGAACTAAGTAATTCTGTATATCCAGTCACTTTGTTTATCATGAGATAGTACAGATGAGGTGAGATTTCAGAATTTACAGAGCACTGGCATAAAAGGAGCGAGATGACACATATGACACAGAGATAAATTACATTTTTAGAGATTGAGCTTATCTTTCTGTTAAAATTATATCATAGATTGTTTACTTAATTGAGTTTGCAGAGATTGCAACACTGCTCATGTATAACGTATCCATCAGGACTGAAATTACACAGTCCATTTAAATAAGTGTTGTTCGTACAATACATGAGACACGGCTTGATCCTGCAATTTTCTGAATATCTGTAGGTCCCATTTTCAGTTCTCAAGACAGTGTCCATTTCTTAGCAACATAACATAATACATAACAACCATTAGTTTACACACACTGTCATGTATATATAATCTCTAACATTTTGGCCATATTTGACAGCATTTGGGTCACCACAGAAACAGATAGGGCTCTGGACTGTCTGATTTTGAAAACATCGAAAGGCTTAGTGCAAAAGGCTTAGTTTGTGATTTTACTGGGTGAATTTGGCTGGCACTAGTCATGCACTGGCTAATAAAATTGCTGAACTCGCATACTGGAATTTGGCAAAGAATGAACGTAGAAGAAAGTATCAACAGGGTATGAGAAGAGATCAACAGCAGGTTGAGGCGGTGGTAACACTGGGTAACTACCTTGCTTGGTTTGACACTTTCACTCCATTATACAATTCTTGAACTTCAGTAGCCAAAGTCCTATTCCAATGAAGTCAACAGCAAAACCACTCTTGTCTTCAGGGGGACTGACCGTTGGTTCTAGTATTTACAAGGAAATATTCTCATCTCACAAAATTTATTTCTACCTGTTGTATTTCATTCACTCTCATTAAGTATTTATTAGACAATGTTGCTTTTGGTCCTTCCTTTCTTTAAGAAGCCTGCCTGCCACTTTATGGCCAACACTCCATCTCAAGAAATGGCTTTTGAAGTGCAGTTAAGTCTTATATTTTAGTCTTCTGTAGGAAAGAGAATAACTTTTTTTCATTGTAATCTACTGTGAATGTGAAATATCTTTTGTTAAATAATGGTGAAAATGAAGTACTAGCTTCTACTGTAACATCAATTGAAGTTCAGTTGGATTTATCAATGGCCATTTTGTAAACTAAGGAAATGTAGCACTTTACACTGAATGAGAAACAGAAGTGGACTTTTCATCTAACATTATTTGTGATTTATCATGTTATTATACCGATACAAGAAAACAGACGTAGAATGTAACCTTAGAGTACTTGCTTAGGTGAATAATACTAGTGGTCTATGGAGATCACTCACATGAATGAAGGCTGGTATGCAGGCTCAAGACAAGCATAATTGGGGTACAGCTCTAGTTCTTTTATTGATGTTAGAATGAAATGTTCTGTTTCTAACACACAAGACGGACATCTTACAGGAGACTTCAACTCTCACTGAGGCCCAGGAGCCTTTCCACTGAAAAGCTAAACCTGCAAATCCCTCTTTAATGGATTTATTTATAAGCATTCAGAATTTCCATATAAGAATATAATAATCACTTGCCTTTTAAAATTGATAAGGTTTCCTCGTTGTGAATGAAGGCACTTTCTAGATCAGCATTAACCAGTGCTGGTCCAAAGGTCTGTACTTCACAGTTTACTGCTGAACATTCTTAGGACAGTCTTCAATTTTAAAACAAGCAACAAAAAATATATTCTTAAGGTATCACTTGAATGTTTAGGGCTCGTGTTTATATGAAAAGTAATTTTTCATAAAAGTAATTTTTAAATCAGTTCAATTTTAGGAAATGTTTTCCATATTTCAATTGCCTTATCTGAAAATCAATTTTTTTAATGTTAATAATATGAATTAATATTTAAATGCTAAAGTACAGGATAATAATCTTTTTTATTTTCTCCAGCTGCAAGACAGCTCTAGGTTGTAAAACATACAGATAATTGCAGTATGTTATTGAGAGTAAAATTACTAGAATAAGCCTTTTCATAAAGTATGAAAAAACATTTTAAATTCATGCTAGCCCATGAAAAGATCACAGCACTGATATTACACCAGTCCAACATCAGCAGTCTGACATCAACTCTGAAAAATTGTGGAATACTCACTTTATGCTAACACCAGCTAAACTAAGGAGCATTTTCTTTTGATTAAAAAAAAAAAATTGCAGTCACAATTCTATAGATTATATCCAGTCTACAGTGTGCTGAATGTCTTGACTTCAGTCCAGCAAAAGCTGCCCATCACAGCTGTATGAATAGTGCCAGTCTAGGCAGTAGAACTTCTCTTCTATGTCAAATTAAGCACATTCCCATGGGTTTTGCAGGATTGGGATCCTCACAGGAACAATCATATGATGTGAAGTATTTTAGTTGATTAAATAAAACATAATCCTTTTTCTCTTATGCTTATGTATAGATTTCCAGTCCCTTATGAAAGAATGGAAAAATATCTAGGACAATAAAAGCTTTTCAGCCAGCAGCTAGAAAACAAAATTGTAGCACAGATGTCTAATAGTATTCTGTGCTTCCCTAAAATGACTATTTTTATGGTGTCAGGTTCTGAGTATATTAGGCTCATGACATCTGAAGTTTTCTACTTGTATCACACGCTGTTGCTGAGATGCGTTGTCCATTTATAAATCTTATTACTATGTTCTTACTTAGAAAAAAGAACATTTTTGTCCTGTGCTGTTTTTCCACTGAACCCAATGAAGCACTGCAGTGCTGATGAATCAGTTTTCTTGGAGGATGATTTCAGATCTCAACTTTTATGTTTTACAGAACAGGCTGTCAGGATTTTATGTAATTTCTATTTTTGGGACATAGCAGAGGGAGGCAGAAGAGAGGAGTGATGGAGAAACCATACCCGTGAAGCAGAACACCTTGTTGAAATTAAGTCCCAAAATTGCTCTTGTCAATTTTATTTTAATAATTTACAGTTACCTCAGAGCAGTAGATTACATCTTAAAAGTCTTGTCCTTTAGCAGTTGGAGTAAAGAAAATAAAGCAGTAGATGTTTCCTTTGCATTAGATTTAATAACGATATTAAAGACCTAACTAAGCTGAAACTGAAATTCACATTACATGGTGGGTCCTAAAGTGCTACCACAACCTGTCTTTCATCTTCAGACATTACATTTCATTCACCCATCTGTTACAGCATCATGTGCTTGGGACCTGAGCCGACAACTTGCAGCTGCCAGTGATTTGATGCCTCTCAGCAGCAGACCCTTCTTGTTTCGTCTCTTTTTTGCTGCTTGTGGCTGACAAGTATGAGCAGTGTCTTACAGCTGAATGTGTACTAGAAATTTTAAGAAGTTATGGCTGTTCTTTGCTAGTACCTTTTATCAGTGTTTGTTTTAATTTATTTCTTTTTTGTTGGTCTGTTACTGTATTTGTATAATAACTTATGTCGTTAATATTATTAGTTTTCTGTTTTAATTTTTATATACTTAGATTTTTTAAAATGTAATCAACCCAAGCACTTTAAACAATAATGTCAATCTTGTGAAATTCCAATCAGCTTAACATTTTGCTTTTGTCTTTTTCCTTTTGCAGCTGCTTGCTTGTGATCCAACGTCTCTAGTTACAACCCAATTTCCACTTTTAGGCTTGTAGTCCTAGTTGGGTTGTAAATTTGGGAAGCCCAACTTTGTTCATCCTTATTTGTTCATACATGGCAAGGATGCAGTATTTACTATGTGTCTGCTACACATAGCAGTATGTACCTGACGAGTTACACTCACATCGCGCATTTCTCAACCTTTTGCACTCTACCTGCTAACCCGTCTGAAAGTGACCGTAATACTTTAATCTGTGGCACAGTTATCAATGACTATAATTTAGAAAAGCTCCACTTCTCACAGGAGAATTCTCTTTTACCAAACACAGAGTTAGCTGTCAATCAGCTGATGATACAGGTATTGCTCTCTTTGCCATTTTAACTGTGCTCTGTACAGTCTCAAGTATGAATAATCATCTTAAGAGCTGCATTTATTCTTGGCCCTTGTACGAGTGCTAGCAAGAAGAGCAATCTTTTTGCATTTTCCTTCTCTCCACTTGGGCTCATATAAAGAGAAGATATAATGAAGTAAGATAAGTGCTGGTGTAAAAAAACTGCACTATCTATCAAAGACACTGGATGTTTCTTAGAGGCCAGCATCTGTGGTATCCATATCAGAAAGTCACTGACTTTCTGTGTTGTTAATGCAAGGGTTAGTCTTAGTTTTTTAGATATTGTATTCTCTTTGATCAATGAAAAGACCAGGGCTTTTTCCTGTTGCATCAGTTCTGTTGCTGAGGTGTTTCTTCTCAATTTAATATGGCACTTAATATTTAAATAGCCTCGATAGACACCCTTTTAATTTCTTTCCAGTTAACGTGCATTACTTCAAAGACATTGCTTGAACCTGTCCACAAGACATTCAGATTAACACACTCCTTTTGCATACAAGGTCAAATAACACCTATCAGGAGGAATGTGCCCACCTGATGGGACCATCTGGGCTAAGCCCACACCTTTTTACACACTAATGATTCTTTACCTCCTAAGAGGCTTGCTTGCTGGCTTTGCCTGAATGATTTAATATGAAACCGCACATAACTCCCTTTATTCATGGTCTCAGAGTTGCTATAATTCTTTAATAATTCTACTTCATTTGGTATCAAGACTGGGAGTATTGCACAATGTAAAATAAATTAACTCGTGTGTGCCATTCACAGTGGTCAATTTAATAGCCTAATGCTTCTGATGAAGGCTGTTGCAGGTGGCAACTTCACTACATGTAAGAATATTAAACAGTAAGTGACTTTTCTGTGATAGCACAGTAGGTCTGTAGAAAGAGGTGGACTGGCATGCAGCTTCCTAACCCTCAGCTTGTACCCAGCTGAAGTTGGTGCTCCATCCTCTAGATAATCCTAACCCTTCTCTTAGGGGTTCCAAAGTGACAGGAGAAAACCCTTTGTGAAGACACCTTGCAGTTCACAAAACATCTTGCTTGCCACAGTAGATAATTAATGAATATTTGCAAACCCTCTCTCCCCGCTCCCCAAAAACCTCATTAATAGGTATACATTCCTTAAGGAGGCTGAGCTTAAACATCAGCTTTGTGTTTGCAATGGTGTTCATATTTGCAAATGTCCCGAGACAGATTGTGTTCACATACTAAATTGTTTCCTAGTCCTCTCTCAACTCTCATTCTAACAGCAAGAGCAACATCAGGGCAGCCATGTTACAGGTTCAAGTGCTTTTCCTGGAGACAACTTTCTAGCTTCAGTGGCTTTTGTTAAAGAAGACCTAACACAAGCTCCATGACTTATCCATGACTCGTTAGGAGTAAAGTCACCATATGCTGTATGAATATGAGTGTAGGGTAGGGGGAAGAAGAAAGAGAAGAGGAAGAAATATGGAAAGGGCTGGTTTTTCAGAGGCTTTGAATATGTATATCTGTTTGTAAATATATAGTCCCTCTCTACCTTGTCAAAATGATGCAATCATAATAAAACTACTTAAATATTTTGTGCTAGTTTTTTAAATGGAGTAAGAGGTAGTAAAATTATTAGGCACACAATTGGGGACAATAAAAATACTGAATTTCTAGTAAAGCATACAATACACAGTGTATGTGTACAGTTGAGTATCTGCTCTTTTTAATCATGTACATGTAATTAAACCCTGCACTACCTGCAGAACTGTAAGATAAATCTCATGTTGGTTATTAAGGTTGTAACATAAGAAAACAGTATTTTCTCCTGTTAACATGTTTATATTTTACATCAAATAATAAACTCCCTAGCTGATCTTGCTTCCATTCAACTTGCTTTGAATTCAGATGGAGCCAGACTAAGGCTGAACATTGATGTTGGTTGTTACAAAACATGCTTCTGAATGTCAGGTATCTCTGTTCTTACAGATGGCAAGACTGCTGATGCTCGCTTTTTATTTCATTTAATGGAGTCATTGCATTTTAAGTGACTTCAGAGAATATTTCACCACCTGGGCTAACTGCCTCTGAAGTGTCTTAAGGGAACAAATTTTGCATGCAGTTCATGAGTCATCTTGGTGGAATATACATACAATTGTGTGACTGAGCTGTACCTAGTTAAAGCACATCACTGACCTTGCCAATGTTACCGAGAACAGCTAAAACTGAACAGAATAAAAAGCAGCCAGAATTGAACCACCTTTTGCATCAGGAAACAACGAGAATCCCAAGCCCTTTGGCCTGAGATTTTACCCGTGACTACTGGAGTGGGAAAGGGTTTTGCTAATGAGGTCTAAAATTCTGTCAGAGAATTGAAAGGCTCCTGTAGTCTGCTAATTTTCCTGAAGTTATTCATTAGCAAACACAACTTCTCAAAAGTGAGGTAAATAAAAGGCTGGAGTTTCTTGCTGTTGTCTAAATGGATTCTTGTTATGCTTCAGAATTGTTTAGAGAACCAAAATCATATATAGTTGTCAAACCGCATGTTAAATTTACAGCTAACATGCTATAGGATTTATGGCACATCAGACTATCAAAGGACTAGGTTGAAAAACACTTCACATCTTACAGTACAGATTTCCTCTCAAATTAAAAACGTTGAAGCACCTTCAAATTTATTATGTTATTAGAACATAAGCTTTTAACTGCAGGATGGAGACAGAAATTTAAAACACAGGAGACGACTGAAACAAATAAATCACAAATCCATACTTTTAAAACATTGTAAAGAAATAAAATTTATAGTGTACATATAAAGAAACCAAGAAAAGGTTTCCAAAAGCAGGATTCACAATCACTGGGAGACTGCTGTGGCACAGGCTGTGGGGCCAGCAACCCTGTGAAGACCTGGATCTTCCTGGATCCTTTCTCCCACGGCAGACCAGACTGATGATGGCTCTCTCCACTCCACACCTAAGCAGCTTCAATACCCATTTTTCCCAAGCTCACCTCTCCAGGAACATGTGGCACATGAATTTTGTATTATTTCCAGTACAGAATCACTTTTACATAAGAAAATACATTAGCAGATCTAGAAAAATGTACTCTCCTGTTTCAGTTTGCTCATGTGGTCTGAACCTAAGAAGATTCCTTTAACGAATCAATCCAAGAGCTTTCTGAACCATAACAACTTTTCCCTTTTTTTCCTCTATGGTTCCCTTCCCATATTCTTATATGGCTGGGGGGAGGCACTCTCAGTCCGCTTCGTCACAGCAGGTGTCTACTACTCTGAGCACAACGTTAGGGTTCGGATGTGAAGGAGGGGCTTGCTGTGAAGGAAGCCATTGGTGTCATTCACCGCTGTAAAGAGTGATCATTATCAAAGTGAACATACTCTTTGCCTATATCAGTTTAACCAGCCACAAACACTGCACCTGGTGCTAACAGTGAATTTCATCTCACCACGAATACAGAAACAGCAGAGGAGGCAACAACCTGGAGTCTGCAGGTTGCCCCAAGATACACGGAGAGACCTACCAGGATCGAACAGAATTCAAGAGGTGGAGACTGACAGATGTTTCTTGCCAAGTCACTGCAAGGGTAAAATAAAGAGGTCAATACTGGAATGAAATTTGGAATAAACTAGAGTGAAACATTATCTTTTGGATTACATTTCACACACATATGAGGAAAAATATTCAAGTCATGTTCCAGAACAGCAAAGATTTTGAAACAGAAGATACAGATTTCACCCAACATTGTGAACTAGACATCACAAATGCTTAGGCATCAACCAGGAGACTACCTGATAGAGACCAAATTCTACCATCAATCCCTTCAATGTAGCTGTAAAAAAGCTCCAGACAGGTTTGCAGTTTTACAGTGGGATTAGTAATAACAGAAACTGGAATAAAGTTTCTTACAACATCCTCATAAAACTTCTGGTGTGCAGAGCTGTGTTTTCTGTGCAGCTGTAAGGCATGGTTATGTGTGGAACACTGTAAGCACTGGAGAAGAACTACAAGTGGGATTATCTCTGCTTTCTGAAAACACAGTTCAGGAGCACAAACAAAATCTTGCACCTTATTTAGTCACTAACCATATAATTCTCACTGTCATTTATGAAGCATTTTTCATCAATAGTTTCAATAGTTTACCAGATAACTTAATGACTTTCCAACTCTTAATTTGGTGAAAATTGTAGAAATTGGGTAAAGTGTACCAAAACCTCTAAGTATTTTAGATAATTACAACTTGAGCTGAATCTGGCCACTCCTCAGCTAGACTAGTTTAACTAGCAGGAACATTTTCACTGGCTCCTCGGCAGCTGCCTTGATGACCTATTCACTTCTGGATGCAGTTCAAAGTGCAGATCTTGTAGCCCATCTCTCCAGTATAACCTGATCCCTCGCTATCTCTGAAAGAGCTTGTCTTGCCTGGAATGTACTGGGGCAGCTGAGGTTACTCGGGAAGTTTGTCATAACAGCGCTTTACTTTCCAAGGAATGGATTAGCTTTCTTTTGCCCCCTAGTAATTGTTAATTATTATACACTAGCAGGAAATATTAGGTAAAGCAAAGATGATGTCATTTATTTGGTTTATTTATCTTTCTTCATTCTGGATATTCCTAGTTACATTTTCAGGTGAACAAAAGCATTCTGAGGTAAGGTCATTGAGGTTTTGACTGTTTTAATTCTGCAAGATGAGTAGTTCAGGCAGAGACCAGTGTTGGCTAAGACACCAGAATGGCACTCAGTTGCCCCCCAGAAGATGGCCTTGAGGACAAAAAAAAAACAAAAGGTAAGCAGAATTCTTCCCCCTAACCTTTGCAACTACGATATTTTTAAATGCTCAAGCACAGGTTGCTAATTCTATTGTTGACATATATGGGGATATTTCTGCGCATACTGCATCACTATGCTGCAATGTGATTTCAACCAACATTGAATTAACCACACTTTTGCAATAACATGCTTCAGAGTACTGTTCAATAATTATATTAAACTGTATTTTTACCATGGCTTAGAGAAGGTGGTGCATGAAATCTAAAAGATTTACTTTATGGCAATGTTACATATTCATACTCATTTATTGTTCCCAAATGCACTTACAGAGGATGAGGAAAGACAATCAGAATCAGTTTATCATAAAGTAAGCGGTACTGCAGAATACAGGCTGTGCACAGCCAGCGTTTGGTGTCGTAACAGCAGTGAATAAAAGCTCGCTGTTTAGTAGGTCCATTTAGTTGCCATGACACTTGTAGAAGAAATGTACCTAGAGAATGTGTTTCCTTAATATACTGAACCTCTTGCTCTCACTCTTGTGCAGTCAATCCCAGCCTCCAGATACTGAGCTGAAAACAAACCACTCCATTCACCATGCTCTATATACAATTGAACTTTATTTATCCAAAGGTATTTTACTCAAAATCCCTGTAACATGAAAATGAGCCATATCCCCCAGGCAAAACATTTTTTTTTTGTCATGAAACTCTGTTAAATCTGAATTCATGCAACCATTTCTTAATGAAAAAAAACAAGATGCAGGTTCCCTGGCATAATTTCAAGTGACATTCTGCCCCCTTTTTATTGGTTTGTTGTTTTTTTTTTTCCCCATAAACCATGATGTATGGGCTTCTTTATTTTTCCTATTACTCCTGTAATTTTGGACAGTGAGTTCTACCATTCTAGCTCTTATTGAATGGAAGAGTACTTAGCTTCTCTCTCTCTGAGGGATTGCAATACCAGTCCACCAGCTTCAGTGAATTTTTGCAACCATTTAATATCCAATATTGTAGGGCACATTCACAGGACTCATCCTTCAGGAGGGGATGTTCAGGAAAGCAGCAAGGGCGATAGATTGAACATGAGAGTCTGTGATTTCCAATCTCATCCCTATCAAGAACTCATTGTATTACATGGGACAAATAATGCAACCTCTCTCTTCCTCTCTTTCCTACCAAGAAAAGGGGATGCCAATATTTATTTATCTCAGAAAAGTATGGAGCTTAGATTGGAGGAGTAGAGGCTGCCACCTCAATTACTCTCATATGCACAATAATTAAGTTATAACAGTATATTTTTTCCTTTTCAGGCAGTCTTCTTCTAACAACTGCAGCACTCCCTTCAAGGGGGGAGTTTTGCGGACAGTGAGACTAGCTGACCGTTATTTGACAGAAAAAGATCTTTACAAAGAGATCAAGCAACTGTCCAGAGGTGCCAGGAATTAATTCAGTGATACAAATATACTCCAAATTTGTCCTGAAAGGTCAGTATTATTGAATTTTATTTCCAAGCAACATACCCCATCATAACCCCAATCAAAGTCAGTGGGCAAAGATCAGGTCCAAAGTAATAGGTGATTAACAAGGGACTGGCTGCGCATTCCTTCCAGCTCGCTGTCTCTCACAATGACTATATCTAGAGATTTCAAAGGAAAGGGGGGGAACCCTATTGCAGACAGCTATGAAATAAATGACCCATTAAAGAAGATCATTTCATTACAAAGAAAAGAAAGGAAAGTTTCCAAGGGAACCTCCAAACTCCTCAGTTAATTGTTGCTTTTTTTACAGATAGGAATTAGGCTAATGGGTTATGCACTGTGTACTGCCTTGTTCTTTACATATTTGCTTAGCTCATTTCCCTCCTAAAAAATATTTTGTCACCCATAATAGTTTTCTTCTTATGCCTCAGATAATAAGGTGCTATCATGTTTTTTACAGTATTACTTATTGTATCTTGGGCCCTTGGAAGGATTTTAGGATGACTACAAGATCATCAACAAAACTGACCTAACAAGGATAAGATAATACAAAAAAACCCAACCCAACCCCTCAATGGTTTTATGAAGTTAAGTATTAAAAAGGCGAACAACAACATTTTTTTCCAGAACTCTGTCCTTAAATTATTTCTCTCTTGGTTTTTGTACCCTTCATTTTAACCTTATTTTTCACATCTGCAAAGTAGAGAATTCAGCTAAATCATTGCAATGTTCTGAGAAGGAAATGGTTAATATTCATGAAGGGGAGTAAGACATGCTCTGTTCCTTTTATAAAGGGCAGTTTCTCGCCCACATGGGCATTTGGAACTCATAAGGATCAGGTTTCCAAAAAACCCACGATTTGAGGCTGGAACAAACACTAGCAAATATGCAGAAGTGAACCATCCTCAGCTGTTACTGTGATGGACTGGTGGTTTAAAGAGCTGCCCTTCATTTTCAATGTCCATTTTTATCAGACCTTTCTACTGGGCACTGAGCAAAGAAAAGGCAGCTATTCTCTTCCAAAAGCTGATAAGATCTTTTGTAGAAGAAAATTTGCATTTGGCTGAATGTTAATTTTATAATGCTATCCAACTACAGCAGAATAATTTGCTTTTGTTTCCTCCCCACACCCAACACACACAGCCGGGAAGGGACTCTACCTAACCGTTTCAACTCCTTTGAACAAAGTAAGCAAACATGTATGACTGAGTGGCTTTTCTGCTTAACAGAGAGATACTTCACAGAACAAGTAAGAAGAGTCAAGGACATTACACCAGAGAGTCACTGGGTTTGGCCATATCAGTTATGTGAAATGTTTTGTGCTTCTTAGTCCTTTTCTTTGTGGACATTTACCAAGTGCTGCCTTTACTCTTTGGCTTCACAGTCTTATAATAATCATTTCAGCATTCCCAGACTTTGGGAAAGGTCAGATCCAGACCTAAAACCAGTTCCAAGTTTTACAAGTTTGATATAAAAACATTAGTAATACTTGTTTTTAGAAGCAGCACACAGGACCCAACTAAACCCACATTAGGACTGCTATGGGGTTTACAAGCCATATGGTTCAAATCCATTTACAAGTGGCAAAGGCTGGATAGCTTGTGCCTAATCTCCTGATGGGTGATACAGTGGATTAGACAACTAACACAAATATATAACACAGGAACTTGTAAGTGACAAGAATTTTTTCTAAACAGTTAAATCATCATCCACTTTTACTTGCTTCTCAGTCAATAAACAGTTTCACACACAAAGAATATTCTGTCTCTCGGGTTTGAGGTTTACTTGAGAAAGTGATGGGAGAAGTGATGGATGACTGCCTCAGGCATGAGCCTCAGGGCATGGGTGTCCTTGTGCTCCAGTGTCCGGCAATGTCAATGAGAGCATCAAGCGGTCACTTTTTAAAAAAGATTATTCTTAATACCATGTGTGCCCAATTGTTTTACAACAGCAGCTTCTCCTCCTGCTGCTGTTTCCTCTGGACTGTAACACAGATATTAATCAAAATAGAGAAGCTGCAGTAGGAGAAAACTGTGAACTTATTTCTCTAATACAGTGTATTTCCTTGGCAGCAGATCTCATTCATACTGCAACTGTATTTTCCTACTTCTGTGAAAAAGCACTGCTTTTCTTCCTCCCAAATCCTACCTGCCACCCTTCCATAACAGGAATTTAACAAAAAGCCAAAAAAAGCAACCCCCCCGTGCCTCAAAAAATCCTAACTGCCAGTGGATGAAACGGCCCCAAGCACTGATGAACACGGTCTGATGAAAGATGAGCTCAAAACAGAACACCACATCCAAATAGCCCCCAACTGGCATGAATTATCACCATCTACATTCACGCAACATTTGATACACACGAACAGATGGGAAAGAAATCCTGCCTTTCGCATGCTACAATTCAATGTGCTTTGGGGCATTCACCAAAGTCAATGTGAGCCGTTTTTATCCTGTTGTGTTGGAAAACTGGCTAGGACAGCCGGTAACTAGGTGTCTGTTCATTGAAAGTTCACATATAATACTCCTAACTAGCTGCATGTTATTATACTTGAAAATGTAGCGTAAAGATGTTGGCCCTTGGCAGTCCGTGATGAATTTCCTGAAGTTATAAGCACTCTGACAGTTTTGCCTGTGCTTTCCAGGACAATTTCCAGACAACCTGAGTCTGAAAAGACAAAAAAGAGCCAGGTTTCTGGAGGAAATATCAGCTCCAGGAGTGTGGCTCATCATGAAACAGCAGGGTTTGGAGGTCAGTAATTTTTTTCTCCTCCCTTTTAGCACCTGGCTGTAGTCTAAGGACTTGTACAAGAACAACTTGTACACAGGGAGCTTGAATAAAAACAACTTCTAAGCTGTTTGATCAAGGGTCTGTGTGACAGAGGGCTTTCTTTGGTGTTGGGAGCAAAGGGAATTTAGAACAAGCATGTGCTAAACCTTAAAAAAATCACTCAAAAATATTTTCATGCTGCCTTTCTTTTGATAAAAGTGTCCACACTCCAATAACTCTGTGCTGCCTGAGTCTCTCATCAGTACGTATTTTGTCTCTGCAACAGTAAATCTCCACTCTCCAGTACCACAGCAAACAGAAGCTAACAGTTAAATTGAAAATTATGACTATTCTTTAATTATTTTTGACTCCTTTCACATAAATCACTTGCATTTAAACTGCCTAAAATCTCTCCTACAAAGATCTTTTGTATGCATCTCTATAGCAACACATAAAGGAGCAAAAGTTTTTGTTTTATTGTGTACATAAAATATAAACCCACATTTTACAGATTCTGGCATAATATGTAGTCGCTATTCCCTTAACTAGCTTTTTTTTCTGAAAAAGGCTGGTATGCCCTTTGGAACAAGAGAGGGGGCGAGTCCTAGTCTCTCTTTCAGGACTGTGTAAAGGGCAGGAAGCCTCTTTGAAAGCAGTTTGAGGAAATGTGAGTCTTTCATCCCCTCCTTAGGACCCTTGAGGTTACCCTGGAAATACATGAGCACGCTCTTTTGCAAGGACCCAAAAGCCCTTTACAGGTGTTCATCCAGGTGAAGTCCTGGACTGGAGTAACACAACACCCCGGTGAGCCGTGGGCAATAAACCCCAGAGGTCCTAGTTCCTATGTCTCCCTAGGCTGAGCAGGGTCCCCCTCGCTCCCCTCCACACCCCGGACCGTTTGTCCTTCTTCCCATGCCCGCTGGCCCGTAGGACCCTGAGGTAATTATCCAGGTTGCTTGTTTCACCAGTAAACTGTCTGCTGTTATTACAATAAAGGGCAGCAAGTCACCTGGCTCTGAGAAGGGCTGGGACTCAACACCACTAACAGCACCAAAGTGTCCCCCATGGAGCACAGCAGTGGAAAGGCAAATGTCACAGTGATAAATATAAATGCTTTTGCAAGCAAAACTGAGAATATCCTTATTATATTTCTTTCAACTTTAGGCTATTTTTGTATTAACTCAGATTAATGCAATGTACTTCAACTATTTTGTGGGCATTCAAAATATTCTGTTCCATTTTTTGGCTTGAAAATAGGCAAAGAATATATAATTGCCATTTATATTGCTTCTGCTCCTTCTGAAATCAACAGGGAAATCTTTCCTTTGAATTCAATAGATTTTGCGTTAAGGCTGCATTAATAAACCTGTGGGTCTGGACCTGGTCAGTGCTGGAGATGGGAAAATGGAAGAGATGCTCGTTTGGTCTTACACAACTTGCATAGTATGGCCACTCCTGATTTCAATTTATTTCAGTGGGAATAGCACTAAATTTAAGGGCCTAGCCAAAAGTTGCTTTACTCAAATGCTACGTTTTAATATAGCTGTTTATCTAAATGTCAGAATGTTATGATTGGTTATTAAGCATTTATAGTTAAAAAAAATCAGGGTATTCAGATTCTATATTTCTTTTCTATCCACAGATCCCATGTGGATTTTAACAGTAGTTTAAAGTTCATAATAATATTTCTTGCTCCTCCCGGCCCCCTCCATAAGTTCAAATTCAGTCTGTGATCATTGCTGGCCTTCATGAATTAAATTGTTCATAATTCCTTCTTCATTCAAGTAAAAACCTCATAATCTAATGAAAGCCATTAAATTAAAGAGTTCTTTTGCAGTCCCATTGTATCTTAGCTGACAGACTTGTCATAAAGGAAATAAATCAAATCAGCTAATGAGATGAAATAATCAGACAGCTAAAAGATTGTACTGTTTGAAGCCTATTAAAAAAGGTAGGCCAGTTTACGCTCCTTATATTCCATTATAACCCCCTAAATTCAGAAGTCTCTGATACTGAATACACTCACAAATTCCTACCTCTTCTATTTGAAATTTGCTATGGAAATTTTCCATCGAGGTGTTTCATCACTGTTATCTAGTTCTTAGAGCAAGGACGAAGGCACTAGACAACCTGAGTTTTTCCCCAGCATCAGCATGTGTCGAGGCCAGAGATTTCAGCCTTGTCTCTTTTGCTCTGGGGCTGCGCAGCAGCTTGCTAACTCTGGTGTGCATCTCCAAGAACAGAGCCATCTTTGACAAAAAGCCATGTAGGCATCTAAGGAGACAAGTTCTCTCCTGAAATAGGCTGGGTAGCTCTACTGGGAGCCATTAAAACTTACTGATTTTCACCACATGGAAACCACCCTCCATCCTTAATTGTTGCTGTCTTTTCTGAACCAAGTGGTTCTGATTTCAGACATGTAGCCTTGAGGGCATGGGGGAGCCGCTGTACGAAACTCTTTGTGAGTTACCCCTAGAATGTTTTGATACATAATATCATGGAAAAGTCATCTATCCCCTTCCTATTTAGTTTACTATAAAAATGGATTCTAGAATTACCAAGAAGAGATAGATACAAGTACCTAATTATGCTTTCGCAACCAAGCAGAAAGCTGTAGCTCTGCGGTTTTCTCACAGGAACGTGTGCGAAGTGAAAAAAGATTCCATCTTACCCCTGTCTTCATGATTAGATAATGCAAAGAGTATTTGTGTTGTGTACCTAATGCAGATAGTTGTTCTATTTGTAATAGAGTATGAGGTGGGCTTTCAAAAGCACTTAAGGTAGGGTCACAGCTTCTCTTCACTAACGCATGCTTGAAACTCCCACATCAGCAGGCTTTCTATATAGGTACTTCTGATTCATATGGCAGTAGAATTGAGTTATACTTGGTATATGCACTTATAAAGGGAAAACTATGACCACATCCATCTAGAAATAAGCCCCGACTTTTTAAACTATTACACTGAATCATTAGGAGAGGCTTTACTATCTTTCTCAATCTTCATAAACTAGGGAAAAAACACCTGAATCGTTCATCACTCGGAATAAACTGCTCCACAAGGATGTGGTCTTTTGGTTTGAGAAGTGTGGGCAGAACACTGCGCCAAGTGGAAAGGAAACAATTATCCCGGTGGGAAGCAGAGGGGGGGTGCCATGCAGGGGTGCTTTCGTGCCCGATGCATCACCCACACAGCAGCTGCAGCTGCCACCTGCATCAGACCAAGAAACTGTTCTGCCACCCTTGAAACCCAGGACAAAAAGTTAGAGGGGAAAAAAAAAAAAATCACACAGCTCCCCACTCCAAGCAAATTCAGTCATAAAGACCTATGTGTTCAGCGGTAATAAAATCCAGGCTGCAAAAAATTAATTGCCTTCAAAAAAAATAAGGATGCAATACTAATATAACTAAAGATATCAGCTGTAATGAATCATTGGGCTTCTTGGTTATTGGACTGACTTGAACTATTTTAACTTGAAATGCTTTTATACAATGCATAGTTGTTAATTTAATCTGGGTAAGGCGTCCACTGAAAGGATGATTGAATTTGTGTCAGTGCGTGAGTGACAGTAACATATTTCTGCCAATAATAGTGAAGAGTAATGTTAAACAACACAGCAGAACAAAGTGCTCCTTTCTTAAGTCATAAGCCAATACGTAAACATTAAGTAGTGATTTGATGTCATATTGGGAGGCAAACATTGCACTGACAATATCAGAGTCAAAAAGGCAAGTAAGAAAATACAGAGATGACAGTATTTTTGAGACTGAGAAGGAATGTGTCTGTGATAATTTTTCTTTGTCTTTTTCTTTTGTCTTTCCTGTTACTCAGAAACAGCTTTTTGTTATTCAAGATCAGGATTAGGCTGCTACTACAAAAACATTACTAGTTTCTCTCAAATCTCTAATATTGGAAATATTTTTCTGATTTAGGGTGCTTTGTACTTGCCTGATCATCAGTGATATAGACTGCAATTTTGCTCATTTTTCTGTCAGGTGGCGCAGGGTACAAGCAGACATGCAGGTGCGCTGTCAGGGTGACCCTCTCTTGCCCCTGGACACCAGCCTCCTTCATGGGGGAGCCAAGTAGCACCAGGTGGGGATCCTGGCAGAGACCGAGGGACTTGTGGGATATTGGATTTTTTTTATTTTTTATTAACTGAAGCATCTGGTGGGCATTTATACACCCAGAGAGATGAGGCAGGAGATTGGAACCATCTAACTACTAGCAAAGACAGTTCAACTTCACATTTGAACCAGGCCTGGCAGCAAGATTCGGAAACATTTGTTTACACAGACTGCTACTATTAGCTATTGTTCTTACAGGATCACTCGTGAATTCAGCATGAGTAAAGGATAACACTGCCTTTTTCTGTATCTCTGCCGAAGATGTGAGCAGACAGTGTCAACAACAACTACATGAAACTGGAAAACTCGTGGAGAAACAAGATGACTCGTGGGCAGTATAGGTAGAAGAGAAAACCATTCAAGACATATGACAAAAAATGTCAATCGTGAAGAATGCCAACAAATTATGTCATACAGCATTTTGTAGACCAACACTTCACATTTTTAAACCTCTGCATAAATGGTAACTAGCTCATCTTCATAATACTCTAGCAAGCTTTCTTCTTCCTTTGAAAGACAGAAACTTGAAACAAGTAGATGAATTGCCCAGTGTGATAGATCAGGTCAGTGATACATCCAGGAATAGAATGTGACAATTCCCACTTCCCTCTTTAAAACAAAACAGAGCCAAGAGTCGGTTGGGGTTTCCACCTTTGCCAAATATGAGTATAGCTCAGCTGAACCCTATCTGATAGAATTTGCTTCACCCACAAACATGATCAACTGTGGATGTCAGTATGTATTGGTCTTACATAGGACCATAAAATATTTTTGTGATTATTCATTTCATTTATTTTTTTTAACCTTCATTTTGTTTAAAGACCTTTACCTAGTTCTACTGCAGTGACTTTGTTGGTCTGGTTTCCCTTTTTGCACAACGCCCAGTTCACTTATGTGCAGATATTTTGCAAATACAACTCTGTAGCTATTTCTAGGAGATACTCACTGCAGTATCTCTTAAAAACAGTTTTGTTTTATTAAGAAGTCCAAGTGTCACGTTTCTATACCACTGCAATTACCAGGTGACAGTATTTTTACTTTTAAAATACCACCTCCAAGTTTATCATCCCACTCCATGACTTGTAATTCTTCTGGATAAACATGTTTCAGATCTGTGATGGTATCCCTGGTAATGGTTGCCATAGTGCTTCACAGGATTTTATTTCTGCTCATTCCTCAAAAGCAGGACTTTAGTTCTCTGTGGGAGGCCGAGTTGCACCAGTCTCAGATTTATTGTCTTTGCTATTCTGCCCCCACTAGGGTATAAACTACCCAGACACGTCACTGTCATCTTTACTATATTCCATCCACTCTGCTCAAAATGCATGTCACAAATCATTCTCCTCCTTTCCGTAGGACCTTATTACACATCTGTTGACATTTTCATTGGTTTCTACTTAGTTTCCATCTCAAGCACAGATTATTCTCCATTAAAATTTCAGACTACGTTTTCTAACATCATGCACAATATATCGAGTTTTTAAAAATTCAGTTAAGTTCAAATATACTTCAGAAGACTTAAAAATAGGAAATAACAAAACCACCGTGATTCTAATTGCCTCAAATATATACTTTCCACAGGAGCAAATACACCTACCTCTGACCGGTTCAGTCTCACTTGTTTTGCTAAATGCCTTCCCTAAAATCTTTTTTTTCCTAAAAGAGCTTTAGAAAAATTGCTGAGTCTCATTTCTGTGAAATGACTGATAAAATTACTATCTCAGAGGCCATGTCAGTGGCAATTAGGCATCAAAGTATCTTTGGGAAGCTGAGCCATACTGATGCATTTAAAGAGGTAGACCATTTCCACTTTGCTTATGTTAAAAGGTACTTTCAGCAGTGCCTTGTCTAAACAAAGTCAAAGCTGAAGGATCATTTCATATAACAGAGGCAGAATCTGGTTCACTGCAGTTTGAAAGTCAGGTGCTCAAACTGTGGTTTCCAAAGGGCATATATATAAAGCGTATATCACAAGGAAGCCTCTCCTCACAGTAGATAGAGCGGTCATTTTAAATGAGTAAGCACAGATATACACATACGTTTTATATAAAATAGCAGTAACTGCCTCTCTTCTGCAGGATTTGCATCTGCTGAGTGACTGAGGAACAGAGAAACATAAACGAACTCTCTTACAGCCCAATTTAATTTTTGAGATTTATTTGACAAATTTGGCATAAAATATTCAAGAAATGTGCAGAATGCGATTGAAGGCTGTCGAGGAGGAAAAAGCTCCCAGAGGAACATGGGCACAAGGCAGTAGCCTTCCAAATTCCCCGCACAGTTGTTCAGATATGCTAGACAGCCGGCGTCATAACAGCCCGCCACTAAGGCAACTGCTCTGTGACCCAGTCCTGTGCAAAGCGGGTTACATGAGCACCAGCACTTGCCTACGCAGCATCTTGCGTTACGGCCCCATGCTTCTCTAGGATCTGCAGTACGGTGTGGCAGGATGGAGGTGATGGAAAGGGCACAATGACATCCATCTGAGCAGAGTTGCCTGGGAAATGGTTTTCTCCGGCCTGTGAAAGTTTAAGATTGGAGACAGTTTCCTGTTCCTTGCCAAATAACTTTTGAAGCTTTTCTGGTTTGAAAAGCAGTAAAAAAGCACAAAAGGTGTTTCTGAGAAGACTCATAACCAATATTACTGTTAGTCGCTATACCAACAGCTACATACCACTCACCTCCCTGTGCTTGTTCAGCCATAGCAGTGAGCAAAGAGTCCAACCTTTGCCCATTTCTCTTTCCTGGTGGTAGACGGACCTACCTACCTGAACAGAGAGTGACTGCAGCAGCTGCAGCCATTTTAAATTCAGATCATCTTTATCGACTGCAATAATTCTCCTTTCAGAACATTAACCAAGCTGTATGTGCCGAAGCAGGAAGGAGGTAGAAATCACCTGCCTGGAGTGCGTGCAAGGAATGGCATGCCCTGTTAGGCTATCAGAGTTACCCAGAGGCAGGTGTTGATAGAGAGCTGCTCCAGGTCCTGCTCTTCATGGCCAGGATCATGGGTTCCACCTGTGAACCTCTGACGGTCATTTATCACTCTGGGGAAAAATGGTACCAGTTACCATGCATATCACGTAGGTCGATCCAAACATGTCTACATGACACAGAGCTGTGCCGAGGAAGCTAAGCAGCTAAGTTAAAAATCCCATCAGTGTACTATTCAGCCTGGGCAAATAAACCTTGTTGATTAACAGGACTAATTAATTTGGATAGCTGTACATAGCTCTGCTGCTGCAACCGAAACATTCCCTAGTGCCTCACCAGGGCGGAGTTTAAACCAAAGAGAAAACACAGTGCCAATAAGTCAATAAAAAAACAGTGTCATCCTTTTGTAAGGATGTCAGTCAATGTTCATCTATTCCAGGTAAAAATAGAAACTCTCCCGTAATGACCCAGTTCTTCTGGTTCACATTTTTACCTCTCTGTAAACTTGCATCTTTCAATGAGAAGTTCTAAACTTTCCAGAGAAGCTAAAGCCTGCATTTATAAACACATCATAGCAGATTTACTGTTAGACCAATTATATTATGTGTGTCTCTTAGAAACACCCAATAAAAAATTATAAATACTCCAAAGAGGTTTTAAGTACTAATGAAATAAATGGACCCTGGGCATTAGAAAGAGCTAGATATGGTTCAGGCAGGCGCCAGCCAAGCTTCCTCAGATACTTCTCCTCGTGTCTCTAAGGCCTGACCTGCAATACCCTTCTGTTCCAGGGCCAGGTTCCCCTCCTTCCACCATCGCACGTCTCTGCGTGCAGCCAGGCAACCGTCCCCAAAACACCTGCCATCAAAAAGAAGCAGGGAGGTGCCATGGCCTGAACAGATGAAATACATACATACATGCATATATGTACCTACCTGTGCACGCATACTGGACTAGCCTCAGGGCTTTTAATAGCTGAGAGAGAAAGAAAGTTGCTGGAATAAGCGCAGAGAGCGGAAAGGAACAAGTGACAAGAACAAGTGCATGGTACAGAGACAGGGCAGGTGACTGTTAAGAACAGAAAGAAATGGGACGTGTATGGCGTCTTGGGAAGGCAGATACATTCAGACACATCGTGGGATAAATAAAATGGTCAGTGATATCAGATGGCAATATTAGCTACAAGAGATAACAGCACTTAACCTGTGCTGCAAAACCAGCGAGAGGTCAAAAAAAGACTGTGCTGGAAGACGTGCAGCCGATTGCTCAGGTGGAGCCGTTCTCCAAAGCAACAAGCACCTGGCACCATCAGGAGCAACCAAAGCACCCAGCAAGGACAGCCGGGCAGTGGGAGGAGATGGGGCTTCCATAGATGAACAACAACAAGATTGGTTAGGCCTGCCTCAAAATCAGAGAAGCAGCAAACAAAAACCCTGATTTTTTTGAGCTGTTACAGAAAACCTAGGGAGAGTGAGGACTTCTTTGCAGAAAACCTCTCCTTTTTGGTATCCAGTTTCTTTTGCTGTTGTTATTGCAGTTGAACATTCTTTGAAGCTGAAATAATTTCCTTCATCCTGCTTTTCTCCCCCCCCCCCCCCTTGTTCTTAGCCTGATTGAATTAACAATTTAAATTAATTAAAAACATACTTGTCTAAGTCAAAGCTCTTTTATACAATGTGTTAAGAAGAAATATGACACATGGCTATAGTAGTTTCAAGTTTAACAGATTTTAGCTTTCAAGCTCTGCAGATTTTCCCTATTGAGAAGACCAATTTTCTGTGATTACAGGGGTATCTTCAGAGCATAATTGTCACCAAATTTTATTCATTCCTCCTTCAGGAAAAACCTTGAACCTTTCTGACTCTCCTCCCATTTCAGTGAATTTTTTTTTAATACAAAAAATACTTGATTGTTTTTCAAATTATTTACATTCTTCCCTTTCAAACCTTTTGTCCTTGTCCAATAGGATTTCTACATGCTCACAATTCCTGGGATATTTCCTCTGTGTCTGTCTGTTCCAAACTGAATTGGCTTTTGGGGTTTTTATGAACTTCTACACATATTCCTAGCAATACGGGCTTCACTGTCTCTGCTTACTGATCTTATCGTAAGCCATTTACCGTTTCCATTTTATCCTTCAATTACACCCTTCTTCAAACCCATTCTTTCACATTCCTTCCCTAGGTTATATAAAAGAGAGGTCTTTAATCTCTCCTTTCCTCTAATTGAAGCTGTCCTTCCCAGCGTGTTTTCCACTGCAATGCTCTGGTTTTCATTAAGCAATGTCAGCAATACTCCGGTTGCTATTGCTTTCTGTTTAATGTGGTTTTGCAAGAATAATAACAACTTTTTGTCTTTTTACAGAACATGGAAAGAAAGTTTTAATTTATTAGGCTCATAAAATAAAGCATGCAGTACTGATGCTTTATGAGAACTAGGGTAAGGAAAAGACAAACTTCTGTTTCTAAGTCCCAAATAGGTAATGCATCACCAAGAGTTGCTGCCCGATTAGACGCACCAATACCTTCTAACCATAACTGGAATGACTGCAGGTCAACCCTTTAGGTAAACAATATGAAAAGGTAGAGCTGGGAATGAAACGAGAAAAGGATCCCGAGGGCATGTAATTGTGCTATCCAGGGGCACAGTGCACTTACACAGTCACAAAATCTTGATCCAGATCCGTGTAGCTGGAGGAGCTGGGACTAGCAAATCCCAGCAATAATTCAGTGTAAATTCAGGGGAGATGCTAAACATTCATACTTTGTTCTCCACTGGAAATGCACTGATTAGCAGCCACTGAGGATCAGATCAAATTAAAATAAGACAAATAGTGGCTATTTCCATAAGCAGGAGTCTTGGCTTCCAGCAATCAACAGAGCTCCACTATTACCCACCAGCCATGGAGCTAACATTCTCTCAGATAATGCACACAAACAGTGATAATAGAGCAAGTTCCTAGCCTGACTTGACTCAAATGTGCAAGATTGCCAGTGCTTTTGTGGTGTGCAATTTCTTAGGATCACACTTGCAGACAGCTAAGTTTGCTCTGAGTGAGACAAGTGATGAAAATGAAAACAGCATACTCAATATGTGCTGTAAATCGCATACAGCTGTTGGAATATACCTGTTTTTCTCATAGTTTGTTTTTAGTTAAAAAGCAAAAACAAGCAATTATTGATTTTGAATGGGAAGGGACAAGAAGGAGAATTGAGGAATGAAAAGTAATTAAAAGTTTCTCAATAAATTTTCTGGTGTTTGTTCTTGCCTTCTTCCAGGATGACATTTCAAAGCCAGAGCTTAAAGATCAGCTTGAATTGGAAGCAGAGAACACATCAATGTTCAGAGTTTAATCAAGCTCAGCGTTAGAGTGAGACGCGGCACAAAACCAGCTGCTTCTGACTTACATGATTCAAAGCCACTGCAAAACGTACAGGGTGTCTATGAGGTGCTTCCCAGGCCAGCACCGCTGAGACCAAGGTATTTCTAACTACTAAGACATGTCCTGGAAACCAAGTTACAGGTCCTTCAGATAACAAGGCTCTTGGGCTAAAAAAGGATTAACCATCTTCCCAGGTATTATTCCTATTACAACTTTCCTCCTTTATAGGTTTGTAAGTACTCTGCCTTTTTCAGTTTTAAAATGTGAGCAGTGAGCAACTTCCACACCTGCCAAGCAAAAAAGGGTCTGCCAGCTCTAACGGCTGATGAGAGCCTGTTTCTTCACCAAGGCCGTTCTTCTCTCTGTGCGGTCTCAGGCGAAGGTTGGCTGCCTGGGACAACACCTGGGAGTGGGAACTCAGACAGGCTCCCTAATGCCACACATCATCATGGGTTTTGGTTCTCTCTGCTTTGGGAATGTCTGTGCCTTACAAAGGTGGCTCTGGCCAGGACAAGGACGGTGTAGCACTGTGTCCAGATGCTCCTGTGGATGCTAAAATCCAGATGAGCCAAAAGTCCTACCTCTCAGCCTGATTCACTACCCAAGTTACTTACCAGGTCTGGAGCTACTGCAGTCATGGCCAATTCAGGAGCTCGCTGGCCATGGTGTCCTTCCTGGTGTCCTTCTCCTATTCGGTTCCTCCTAATGTGCACTCCAGTAGGTATAACAAGACATCTAATGAGACATCAGCCCAGGATTTCGGAATAACTAGAACTGATTGAAATTCAGAACTTGTGTACCACAAGGAGGTTTTGACGTTTCAAGTTCATTTTTGTTGTGAATCAAAGTTTGAAACAAAATATGTTTGCCAGATAAAGGAAGTATTTTAAGTAATTTGTTTTGGACTGAGTAAAATGTTTAATATTTATCTAAATGATAGCTTTTTACTTTGACTTTAAAAGATTAAAATTTTTAAACATTTACGAAATTAAAACTATTAGGAGAAAAGTCAATTCTAAATGGTAAATAGAAGAATTACATTTGGGAAATGGAAAAGGGAACATTTCACTATTATTGGAATAACTCACTGACTTTTAGAGTGATATTTCACATAAACAAACATGCATACTAATTACGAAGCAGCATTTTCTGATCAATAAACACAGTGGTGGAAATTTTCTGTTCCACTTCAAAAAGAGTGCTGATTATGTGCTTGGGTGAGAGGTCCCCATGAAACATCATTTGGAGCTAGGGACATTGACAAGGAAGGTTTTATGGAAAAAGTGTTGATCTAAGGAGGATTTCAAGATTCTGAGCTTTCTGCTCCAGTTCTTGACTCATCTTTTTCTAAGTTTTTTCTTGTTTGGCAGGCAGTTCTTGCCTGCATTTGTTCACAGTCAAGTCCATTTGACTTTTCTGAAAGGAGACTATGTAGAGCAAGTAGAGCAAGACTCCCTTTTCCTTTCTTCTTTAAAGCTACTAAGATGTAGTATTGATCGCTGCATTTTTGTAAATAAAGCTCTTCACATACCATGCACTGCCAAGTAACAGGTTTAATTCATGCTGCATGGTTAGTGCTGCCTGAGGATTAATCTAGTCACAGAACCTGATAATTCTGGTTTGTGTCTGGAAATTTTTAGAATAAAAGACATTCCACTTTGCCTTTTGTTCCCAACCGATGTTTCCAGATGGTTATTTTAGACACTAAAGAATTTTTGTGGATTTTAAAAGAGGCTTTGTAATGCATTGTGATTAAAAAAAAAAGTGTTTCGTTAAAAGACCTACTTTCCTGTGAGTGTATTGTTATAATTTTATTCTAAAGATATTCATTAGAGCTTTTTTAATTGTTATCATCTAAAAGTATTATAAACTGTAGAATGAGAAAATTCAGATAAACCAGCCTATATTAGTCATCCTCTGGCCTTTAAGTACAGACCAGATTTCAAATACCTGAATAATTAAAGCCAATGGCAGTTTATTTAGGAACTTCAGTTTTGACAACTATACGCTTAGGCTTAAATTTTGCTCCAGTCTAATTAGCCATTCCATGTTCACAAAAATTTATACAATATCCCCTCTCCTGCTTAGTGAAACCTGTGCAAACTGTGGCACTTTCTAACCACAGCAGACTCCCCAGTGCTGGGATGTGACTCTCTTCCACCCTCTTCCCAGCACCATGCCGGAAACACTTCTCTGAGACAAAGGCTGTTGAATTTTGCCATCACTGGTAGCTGGGCTGTGCGGTCTTTGCTGAGACACCACTTTTACCTACTGCCCTTTTTTTTTCACTTGAGTCATTTTCCTTCCTAGCCTGGGTTACACTGGAGAGATGGCAGCCAGGGAAAGAAAACGTCTTACTAGAGTTCTGCAAATACGAAAAATAAATAAGAACATAATGAATAATGCAAATTTTAGCTTGAGTCAGAGCACACGATGCAGTTCAGGAAGCAAGCAGAGAGCAATGGGGGCTGCTAACAGTTTGGCAGTGGCTGTTTCCTCTGCATTGATGAAGAAACTGTCCTTTTCCAGGAACATCTGAAATGACAATGCAGCTGAGGTGGGAGGTGTTCACTGAGAAGAGCCCAAAATGGACTCTGGGATTTCACATAAATTTCTGTGCCACAAGGGCAAGCAAGCAATAGTTAATTAACAGTGTAGGTTAGCGCATGCCATATACTGCGTATTATGGTACACCTGGAGTAATTTCAGTGCTAAGCCCTGGTCCATGTGCTGTGACATACTTATTTCCAGTTAACTATTTTTGGATCTTCAATCATTCTTTAATTTTTCAGACTGTCATGAACAGTGTGTTATATCGCAAAAGTGTCTGTGACTGATGGCAGGCTAAGGTCAGACAGAGTGTATCAAGCTGTTTTATTTGGAGGAATGCACTCTCTGTTGCAAGTGGCCTCAAGCACCACTCTTAGTCTTATCACGAGCTGCCTCTTTTATCAGTGTCGCGTTTGGTTCCTTCGGACAGTGGCTAGAGGTGTTTAACAGCTTTCAGTGTCATCATGATTATTCATTTAGTCCCGGTGCTTTGTGGTTAGAATCTCACCCTTCAATCATTAAAAAAAAAAAAAGCAGCGAAAACCTTTATCCAGCTCATACCTTTGGACCCCACAGTCCAGGGCTCTCCAGACTCACACACTTGATTCACAGTGCCATATAGCTCTCTATACCTGACGCCAGACATGGCAGGCTGGAAGAATCACTGTTGTCTCCTGCACTTTCCCTGCTACTCATGGAAGCCAAGTCCTTGCCAGCTTCCCAGGCTTTTCATGCAACAGATCTTAACAGAGACATGTGGGTGGTGTTTCTGTAGCATGGGGAGCATTGCATCTTGGCAGAAATGTTTTTACCAGTACTTTGAGTTATGATAAGTGAAAAATGTTTCCATCAAGCACTGAGGATCTTTTCTTTCCAGCTCTGATGGAATATAACATCTCAGGAGTGACAAATATCTATTTAGCATTACTGCTATGGAAACAGTAACTTCCTAGTTATAGTTAGTGAGTATAGCATAGAGTAAGAAGTTATAAGTTGGGTCTTCCTGGTAGGGAAGATGCTGTTTCCCCACCAGTCAGGGGATTCAGGCTGAGATGACCTGTTTCCTGAGAGACCAAGGACAATGTTCCTGGTCCTATGGCCTGGGTGCATAAAAACATACTCCAGGCTTTGGTGAACAAAAGCCAACATAGCACACCTAACATAGCTTAAATAAGAACTTGTTCTTCCTTTCAACTTCGTCTCCCTTGCGGAGTATTGAAATCATCCTCCTTTGTATACCAGGAACTGCAGTCCACATCATGTTGCTTAGCTCTTCATGAATGGCTTCCAGATGTCTGGTCAGGGCTATGTGAAGTGTTTAGTAATCAGGAGACCCAAATAGTAGGGTCACAAGGTACACTGTAAAAAGGCATTGTATATCATACACACCATGTCTTCCTGCCTCATTACTTCTCTTCCAGACAAAGCTGCCAAATATTAGGCCCATTTTTAAACACTCATCTGTCTCCATGTAAAAAAACGTTTATTACTGCATCTTCTATATTACATCTCAAATTCACAAATAGCTTTATATACACGCTTGTTCTTACTGTACCATGTGTTTGATTTTGATCTAAAACACCTACCCTGTCAAGCTATTGTCTGTGCCATATCTGATATGTGCTGAAGTGAGAAGCATCCTTTGTTTATTCAGTCTTACCCAGTTTCTTATACTTCACTTGTGGCAAGTCCTCAAACACAAGCTGAAACATGAAAATATTGTTGCAACAGACTTTGTTTCCCCTTCAAAATCTATTTTTAACTATGCCTCATCTTCACCTTTGCTACTCCGAGTAACCATCTTCAGGACAACCCGTGACACTTTGGAACCTCCTCTGGGTTTTGCTCTCTGCCAGTCTGATGAACTTATCACCTCTCCTGTGCTCAGAACTGCTTTTCCCCACAAGAACCTTAACATCATTCATATTTTTTTACTGAAATTATCCTTGAAATTGAACCCTTTCTTTATTACGGGATCAGAAAAGTAAGACTTGATTTTTAAACACCACGTGGATAACACAAATGTTCAAATCAAAAAGAAAAATCTAACTAACAATGTAAAGCAGCATCAGCATCATCAAATGTGATGGAGGAAGTAATCACATTTCCTGTATAAAGGATGGGAATACAGAAGAAATAGACACCGTTTCTCCATTAAAAAAGGCATTGTTTGACCTTCTTTTCAGAATTCTAGGAAGCTTAAACTTCATTATTTAAATGGAAAAGGATAGCTAATATGTTGTATATGTTGTTTTTTAGGAAACAAGTACCACTAGGAAGTGGAAACACAAGATCCAAGATGATTTTCCCTCTAGTTCTGTTCTGCAGTATTTCAAAATTCAAGATCAACTCAGGTATACAACAGCACATACTGACAAAGATTGTATTTTACCTATTCGTATTTATATGACTGCTAATTAATGGGGTGGTGGTGAATGCATTACATTGGAGAAGCTGGCAGAAACTGTTTGAATAATCCATTTATTCTCATTTTCTTGTCAATGAACAGGGAAAAAGAAATATAGAAACGTACACCAGAAAAACACACTAAGAAAACTAATGTTCAGGAAAGTTGGTTTATATGTGATAGGATGATTCGATTAAGGACAGTTAAATTTTAATGGCCCCTCTCAATGCCCATTTAAGTCAAGTAACATGGTCCACTGACTATTGGATGGCTATCGAATGAGTGACAGCCAATGTCAAAGTATCATTTATCACTACATTTTCACGTTCCAGAAACTGGACAGGTTATGTGTTATTTATTTAGATCTTTTACTTTCAAGTTGATCACATCTTTGCATGAAATGTCATCTATTGTCTTCACTCACAACTCAGGGCCGGAGAGAAGCAGGGTTTGCTAGAAATGTCGGAATTCTGACAGCACACATCATCGCTGAATAACATGGCTCGTGGGAGCCAAAGCATCTGATGGGAATGTACCCATTACACCATATATTGTTTGTATTACTGTCAGAGGTCTAGTCTGCTAGCTGGCATTCCAGCTTGCCCAGGCAAGCTGTCTGTGGTCCCATACCCCATAAGAAAGACTTCTAAAAGGCCAGTGACACCCGACCTTTCAGGCTGTCAAGGAGAGCACCTGAAGCTGTGGGAGTGAGAGACTCAGGTGACCTCAGAGCATGGCATCCCTGAGATCTTCACATCTGGGACTATTGTTGCAGGAGAACTTGGACCCAAAACTAACTTAAGACTTGCAGCTGCAGAACAAGAGCTAACAGGAACTTCCACCTCTTTTACCTGGAGATGAGGGAAAATCTTCTGACAGAAAATCTTCTGACAGAAATCTGCGTATCCAATCCTTACATTAAATAAGTGTTTAAAAGGCAGTCTCAGAGTCTGCAAACCCTACTGCATGTGCTTATCTTTGCTCTCCAAGTAGGTCTGCTGGTTTTCACAGGACTGCTTATATACATCAAGTTGATCATGCCTTGCAAGAATGAGCCCTTTCCCCTCTTCTTTGCAGCAGACCAAAAACCAGACCTCTACAGTAGAAGAACGTGATGTACCAGCCAATTTACAGCTTCTTAACATTATAGCACAAATTTAGTTGTGCTGCCCCAAGGATGATGGTTCAACACCAAGCTGTTCCTGACATATCCCTTGGAAAGAAGAAGAAAGGGGAAGAATGGAGACACAGCCAGGATACAAAGAGCTTGGGCAACATGGGTTGGCTTCTGCTGTTGCTGGGGCTTTGGCTGGGTAGGTGAACCCCTGCCCCTGCTGAGCAATGTGACTGTCCTTCCCCACTGCTGCCCCACTCAGCTTGGTCCACCTTCCATGGCAATCTAGGTTCAGTCCCATTGGGCTGAGGTGGTTTTGCTGCTGCTCCCACCAGCCTGATGCGAAAGACAGCTGGCTGCCTGTACCTATATTGTCTTCACATCAGAATGGGTCTCACTGACTGGTTTAAAACCTTCAGTGAGAGCAGCCAGGTATTTTGACTAGCAGAAGACCTCGATCCATATGTGCTGGTGTTATTATGCATGTACATAATATTGACCTATGCATACCTGTTAATTAGGACATGTTCTGGACCTGCTGGATTAATTGTCTATGTGTAAATGCATGGCACAGCAGCGACGGCTTTGTTATGTCCTAGTTCTGGAGCGACCATGCATGCACAATCTAGTTGCACAGACGTATTTATCATATCTGGAGGTAGCCATTTTGTTTGCCTTTTAAATAAGACTGTTGATCACAGATGGATTATCTTTATCCCTGTGCACAATGCCATGACCTTTCTAGACTGCTATATAAATATTTTGTCCTTTTTTTTGGCACCCAGTCATTTCCTGTGCTTCAAACAAAGAGATTACTAAACACAAACATATTTGAGATGAATGCTCAAGTAAGAGTAAACTCATCATTCTCTCCAGTGAACAAACATAGTGGAAACCTGACAAGAACAAAACTGTTGTAGTCTGAAATGCATTCATTACTGACTGAACATATGCTATGATTGTTACTACCGCTTATCATTGCCTGGTGGCAAAGCAAGACCCATGACCACGCAATGTCGGTGATCATATAATGCCCTTCTCTGTGCATAGTCATAGTCTTCTTAGAGCTATAAAAATTTCAAGCTCTTGCATCGTATAGATTTGAAAGCCTGGAATGGACTCGGGAAGGTAAAAAGCCCAAGCTATTTGAACAGCAGGCCTTCTCAGGTCGTACAAACCCACTCTCTCCACTGGGTGTTCCTCCCACAGTCCCATTTGATAAGCCCATTAGTAAATTTAGAACAACAAACGCACAAAAGAGTAATGCACAATCCATTCTGGCCTTGCTTTAAAAGGCCATTTTTCCAGGCAGCTGGCCAGGCTCACATTAGCCTCCCTCCTGACCTTTCCAAGCGACAAAGTATGCTGCTCACCAGTGACAGTGCTATTAACCACTGAGACCACAGAAGAGGAATACCTAAGTAAAGCACCATTTCAAGAATATTCATTCAAAGGTACCTTAGGTCCAGATCTCTTTGGACTGAACAGATGTTAAAAGATTTGGTTGGTTCTGCAGCTGTGAACCCCTTGCAAATGCATCATTTCATAAGAAACCTTTCCATTTTAATCGAAGACAGATGGCATGCTGAAAGGGGCTGTGTCAGTCTAGCCTAATAACACGAATAAGGTGGTAATTATTTCCTTCTGTGCTTTTCCACCATTTCAATATATTTGAAGATATTACTGTATTTGTTGGTTCTCTCTTTAGCGTATAATATGAAATCCCTCAGCAATGGAGAGTACTTCAGATTGGATGCGGCAGCAGCGAACAGCACAGACACATTGAGAAACTGGAAGGTGCTAGAAATGTAAGGAGTGTTCCCCTTCTTTTGGCAAAAGCTTAGCAGGGGAAAAAGCCCAGACATTTTCAGAGGAAATGGGATACTGCTTTTCAATGAATTCTTTACTAAGCAAAGACTGTAAGATTGTTTCCCTCCTCAAAGGTCATTTTTGTTCAGATCATGAAGCAGGGCACTAGCAGAAGAGCTTCAAAAGCAAAGAAAAGCTTAAGTCAAATTACTCAGAGAAGCAAAAACAGAGCAAAACTTGAAGTCTGGAAAAGTTTAGGCAAAACCAAATAGAAATAAAACAGGAAATAAAGAAAATCTTTATTATGGTGCATAGTAATGCAACTAAGACAGAATTACTCCTGTGAATAATATTTTAGAGTTATTAATAGTTGGGGGAAGACAGGATGATACAAAATATACTGAATGCACTGCACAGTTCACTCTTGGAGTGGTAAAAGTGGGATCAGCTATCTTGATATTTCTTATATTTCACACAGCTTTGAATCATTAGAAGCTTTTAATAAGACTTGTGTTTTGTCAAGAAAGCAACATTCTAGTTCCAGTATCAAGAGAAGGAGATTTGTTTCCTAGAGGTGTGTTGGACCAATTCAGAACATGTAAAAGATAACAGGTGAGGAGGAGACAGCATCTCCAGAGCAGTGTTAGAGAGTGAGAAAAGGAGCGATAATGCATTGCACTGATTCCTTAGGTGTGTGGCAAGCACTGAGGCAGGCTGAGGAGAAAAAGAGAGCCCAGATGGGGAAGGTGGGAGGTTTCCAGACAGGAGAGTGAAGCTGGAGATACAGGTGAGAGATGAGAAAGCTGCAAAGGGTCAAGGTAAAGAAGGTAGAGATGAACGTTTGAAGAAGCAAGGAAGTTCATTTCCTTGTGGTGACTATGTTGAGCAAAGATATTTCTCTGTCCCCACTTGACCTTACTACCTTATCCCTAACCTGTGTCCAAAAAATGATTCTTACCTTTGAAAAGCCCAACTTCAGAAGGCCTCAAGCTTGACATTTTTTAAGTATATGATTCCAATGGTAAGTTTTGTATAATTGAAGGATCTTTTTTCCTCCTGAATAAATGCGTCAATGCTGTTTATCACCCGCAGCTTTGCGTATGTGAGAAACCACAAACATCTTGCCTTTGGGAGGAAAAATCAATCAAGTCTGTATTATCTGGAGAAATAAAAAAAAAGCAGTTTACCAAATGATGAGGCAAAGACTTGAGTTCATTTCAACTGGAAGCATAGACATGGAGGCAACCCTCCAAACTGATTTGTACAGAAGGACTCCTACTCTCACAGAAGTTACTCTATAGAGCAGGGAGAACAGCTTACCATGAAGACTCGCAGACCATCACCACGTGTCATGGTTTAACCCCAGCCGGCAACTAAAAGCACCACGCAGCCGCTCGCTCACTCCTCCCTCAGTGGGTTGGGGGAGAGAATCAGAAGAGTAAAAGTGAGAAAACTCATGGGTTGAGATAAAGACAGTTTAATAGGGAAAGCAAAAGCCACGCATGCAAGCAAAACAAAGCAAGGAATTAATTCACTACTTCCCATGGCAGGCAGGTGTTCAGCCATCGCCAGGAAAGCAGGGCTTCATCACGCGTAACGGTTACTTGGGAAGACAAACGCCATCACTCCGAACATCCCTCTTTCCTTCTTCTTCCGCCAGCTTTATATGCTGAGCATGGTGTCATATGGTATGGAATATCCCTTTGGTCAGTTGGGGTCAGCTGTCCCAGCTGTGTCCCCTCCCAACTCCTTGTGCACCCCCAGCCTGCTCGCTGGTGGGGTGAGGTGAGAAGCAGAAAAGGCCTTGACTCTGTGTAAGCACTGCTCAGCAGTAACTAAAACAACTAAAACATCCCTGTGTTATCAACACTGTTTTCAGAACAAATCCAAAACACAGCCCCATACTAGCTACTATGAAGAAAATGAACTCTATCCCAGCCAAAACCAGCACAGCATGGTACCTTCTAGAGCAATCCCAAGAGCACACTGAATTCCAGGTTGCTCGTCGGAGTTGGTAGCCACCATCCCTGTTGTGTCCTGTGGGCAGCTGGAGCTCTTTTTACTCTAAGGCTACTCAGCCACACACATCCAGTGTCAAAGCTCTCTAAGCACGGATGCTACAACTCTTTCAAGAAAAACTCAAGAGAAGTTAGCAAGGTTCACCCACCCCACAGCAGGCAAGTGTCCCTTGGGGAGTATGCTAAGCAGTAGATACACTGTGCTTCCTCCCAGATATGCTGGCAGTCACCTCAGAGCTCATCCCAAAGGGGTTCCTACAGTCAGACCATGTAGATGAAGCAGTAGGTCATTTTTACTGGCCAAAGATTATACCCTCTGTCATCACTTTCATAGCCTCCTGTCATGCCTGTCTCCTCCCACACTTGCTTTTAGAAATTACATTGCCGGCTGAAGTTACCTTTAGGTTAGAAGTTACCATGGAGTTAGAACCATGACAGTGATTAATATATGAGCAATGCTGCCCACCTCTTTGAAATAAATAATAAAACTATGTTTCTTCAGACAAATGCTTTTTAAAAAAAACCACAACATATCAATTTTTCTCACCTTAAAAAAACCCAACTCATTGTTTCTGTTTTCCTAAATATAATTTCTCATCTTTTTTTGCTATCGTTGTATAATACCACACTTTCTGATATAGCATCATTTTGTATACAAAAGTTCTACATCAACATCCCATGAAAGCAGCATTTTTTAACTTCAGCATCAATGTTCCTTCCAAGTCATCACAATGTCACATCAGCAACTATTGCAGATCCAGCAAAAATGATAATATTGTGGTATTTAGCTCTGCTTTCTTACTTAAACTACCCTCCTATTGAAATCACACAGTGAAAACGGCCTAAATAATAACAGAATAAAGAAAGTTTAATAATTTCTGAAGTGGAATAATTTCTCAGAACGTTAAGTTAGAGGAGATACTAAATTTAAGAACAATGTGTCAGTAAACACTACAAAAGTTTCTTTTCCAGAGCCTTGCAAAAACTGAGAAAAGAACAACCTTCAAAAACAGACAATGGGATGAGCATAAAGCAATCTTGTTTCTTGAATCAATAAAGATGGCTACAAGATTATGAAATCAGACAAAACAGGAACAAAGTTTTCATTCTGATGAAAGTCACAGAAAGAATTGGTGATCCAAGAAGCACCGAAGATATTTATTTAGACATAAACCCTGAATATTTTAAGGGGAAAAGAAATCCACAATGCAAAGGGCTTTCTTTATTATTAGAGTGGTGCCAATCTTTCTAGGAAAGTAAAATACAATTTCAATATGGTGTCATTATTTTATGTATGGAGTATGGGCTTAATATTAACTGATTTCAGATGGAGCAGAACTAGAGCAATGCTGAATGCTTTGAGCAAAAACACCGTGGCATTTTCCAAAGATAGAAGACATCCTTACCAATCTAAAGACAGTATTGACAGTCACAAAACCTGGCTGTAATCCTCAGCTTTTTCATTGTAATCAGTGTGTGGTCACAGGGAAGTTATTTAATTTCTTTGTACTGGAGTTCATAGCAAGAGTTGGGAATGCACTGCTTGCCTCCCTTCTGGGGTTCTCGGTGATTTGGTACTAGGCCAAAGAGATCTTACAATAAAACGTTTTGCTTGATGAACTCAAATTTTACTGACAAATTAAGAAAAGTTTTTATTTCCTTCATCCAGTTTTGTTCATTAATTTCTCTACTATAAATTATTACTTCCCTTCTCCCATACAGTACAAAACTAACTTAAGTGCCATTGTCTTCAGTGGAAATGGGATTAGAAACTTTCATAGAAACTGCTGGCAGTATTGTGGAAACATTGGAAACTACCATGGAAACATATTCATGGAGGGCATAAGAAGCAGAAAGAGTTAGTAATTTTAAAAGTCCTACAGTTTGTAAGCTGCGTGGTTAGTTCTGGCAGCGAGAAGTGAGATTCTTTAATAGACCTAATGGATGACGTCCAATTTTATGTTTAAATATTTAATGTGATTTAACTGCCTAAGAGTATCCTATTGCAGGTTGTCTGGCTTTCGAGGCACATGAAATCTGATCAGACACCGACTGTATATAACATTACACTCCTAATAGAGCAGTCAGTATGTGACACAGATGTTAGCCTTCTCTCGAGGGATCTCTCTTCAGGAATAATTAGTTGGTGGCATTATTGCTCAGAGAGAAGACAAAGAACCCAGGTAAGAAACGTTAAGTGATTTCAGGTTTTCTGATAAGTGAGCACACACACAGAGCTTGAATTTGACAGGAACTATTCATGTTGTGCCCGCTACTTCACATTCCACCTCTAACCAGCAAGTTGCTTGAACTGCTTCAGGAGTCTGGTGGTTTGGTTTACAACACAGGGGACATGTCTTCAAGAGGTATAAGCTGCTACTACAGTAGGAAGATGGTACTTTATATTATCTGAAGGTCTATAGAATTGTTAAGATAATTAAAAAAAAAAAAAACAAACTTATCTTTTTCAAGGAGTTCAATGGCTGGAAATTTTGACAATGCCACTTTAAAATGTGTGAGTGATTTCACAAGCCTTTTGCCCTGTCTCCTGTTCTCAAGCGTATTTAGCAAGTTTAATACCACGATGTACCACTTGAAAAATAAGTATAAACCTAATCACATCTGCGTGCAGCATTAGGCAGCCACATCTCTCCTATCTCACCATTGTTTTCTCTGAAACTAGCCTGGAGACATAGGAAGACTAAATACCTAGTATGATTATTAAAACGATAAATCCTCCCCTCACAAAAATCACCAATATTTCAGACTCAGATGTGCTAATCAGTAGAAGAAAACTCATCTTGTATCATGCTGAGACTCAAGCAGAAATCAAACGATCCCTGACTTCAGCTTCATTGATTTTTGCTTTGTTATCAAAGGAGTCAATACTTTTAGCACACATATGTCTGATTAATAGACAAAAGTAGTCTGCCTCGTGGAGAATATCAGTAGGGATACAGTTGTCACAAAGGGGAATTTTCTTAAAGATAGACCATCAAAAAGCCTATAACCATCATAATTTCCATTTATTCCCTTCTCCTTAAAGGCTTTATTGTGTTTACATGCAATGTTTTGACTGATGGCTTGGCTATAAAAGTTGCTGACAGTAACGTGTACTCATCTTAACAAATTACAGGCACAGAGCTTCAGTTATTGCTTTCTGAAAGCTTTCTCTGCACTACTCTAGTTGTAGAAAGAAGTCTTTTCATAAATGAGAACTAACCTCATTGCTTTGACAAACTGCAGCAGCATTTCAAAAGCAATCAGTGCTCTATATTGGAAAAAAGTAATAATGCAGTGCGCTGGAGGGCTGATAACGCCATCAGGGAGAAGAAATATGTAAAAGTCTCTGCTGGTCTAAGCTGATATGCTCTTATTGAACAAGGCTACCTTATGAAAGGTAAACTTATTTTCTGCGTATCACAGTATTGCGTCTTCTGTACTGGCTGCCCGGAATGAGAATCAAGGAAAGTGGCCAAATAAAACTGCAGGCAGCCTCGGGCTCCATGAGTCCATTTCCTCCCCTTCTGTACCAGCATATTATCTGTACCATAATATTTTTGCTTATTTATCTTGCAAGAACTTTGCAAGAGGAACTGGATTTGCAGTGGTTCGTGCCTCTGGTACAGGCTTCTGGATGTATCTGATCGCAGGCTCTTTCCTTATATATGGCAAGTTAAACCAGGTATCTACACAGCCCAAAGCACATCTGTGCAGTGGTGGGTGCACGCGCAGCCTCACCAACGTCGGTGGCAACGTATCAGGTCAGTGGTTCTTCCTGTGTCGTTTGAGAATCATAGCAACGGCTTCTTGGCGAATTCAGAAATTTCACAAGTCTAATCTAATCTGATCTGCCCTTTCCCTCTGGCACAAGAGTGAGTAAAACAGAAAGGAAGAGTAATGATATTTTTAAGTGTAAAACTTAAAGTATTTTTCAAAGATGCTGAAAGGAACAAAAATGCACTTTTAGCTTTTGGCTTGTTACTTTAATTTACTTGCTGTTCACTTTCAGCATTCAGGCACAAAGCACAACACTGTGATGTTATCTGGTAATAAAAATATGCATAAAATTAAAAGAGAGAAAAATAAAGCTTGGAGGCACCTGTATTTGCTTTATTTGAAGCTGTCAGAGCAAAACAAAGCAGAAGGCCCTATTACCATGTAGTTATGGAGATGGTAAGAAAACAACTGTATATCATTATAACATGTTCTGCTGCTTGTAATTACACAGCAAGTAATTTCCACAGAATATCTAATTCAAGAACTTTCAGAGTACATACGATGCTATGTAAATATCTAAAAATCCTTTTTTCCCTGTGTTTTAGTTATGAGAGTTGCTTTGCACTTTACAGTTAATTGCAAATCACCATCACCTATTAAAGATATGTCAGTTTTTTCTACAGCAAATGTGTATTACGAACCTTGTCGGGCAAAGGCTGTCTATATCAGAGATGGGAGCGCAAAACAGCACGTGTATTGTTGGCTCTGTGGTCTGAGATAAACCACGTTTGCTGTTTGAGTAGTTACACGTGGGTGGCACGCACTTTGACACCTGGGTAGAAGATGCATTAGAATTACAGCCAAGAAAAAGAAGTTAAAATAACTGCAGACTGCTTAGGAACATAGAAATGACTTTTCAGGTAAGCTGGCATGAGGAAGAAACCACACACGCAGAAGCACTTGAAGTATCACAAGTTTCCTTGTTTTCCCACTATAAAAGAAACAAAGGCTGTTTGTAACTCCTCAAACCCTCCTCACCTAAACCAATCATTAATAGTATGGGTTCTCATTTGGGTCACCACAACCCTCTGACATTTAGTAGACAGTTTTCTTGATGATCTTTGTGCTTTGCTGATGGGTGAAGCAGCTAGAGCTGAAGATAAGTGTAGATCTGAGTCAAATATGTCCCAAAGTGAGGCCATTTGCCCTGATACACAGGCTGATATACGGAATCATCATGCGCTTCTAAGAGAGACAAAATACAGCCTTTTTTCTCCTAAACAGCTCCCTCCAGTAATTTTGCTAATCTTGCTAATTCTTACCTTGTCCCTCTACAAGGCAGTGGTAGGGTGAGCATCAGCTAGGGGAAATGAGCAAGGAGCTGCCTTCTGCATGGCAAAGGTGGCGTGGGACAAACCTAGATGTGGAAAGAGTGGTGGACTTTGTCTAAAGGAAGGACGTACTGCCTGGAAAACCTGAGACAAGATGTCAGTGTTTTACACAGAGCCTGTGGCCAAGGCCAGGGAGCTACAGAGAAGTGTAAAAGGGCTTGAAATCACTGTGTGATCATCACTTCCTTTTTCCAAGCTAAAAAAAAATCAAGAAAAGAAATTTTGGCAAAAATAATCCAGTTTGACTGTTTGACCTCTACAGGATGGGAATGAAGAACTTCACATGGTAATGGTAGCTCAGTAGGTTGCAAGCCTCCTGTATGAGCTGTAATAAGTTTCTGCATACAAAAATCCATCATAGTCAGTTGAAGCACATCAGCTAAATTCCAACATTCCGTGTAAAAGCAAAGCCATGACCCCCTCTGGAAAACCCTGAGGAACTGTGCTTTAAACAAGAGACAGCTTTGGAACTGAAGAATTGAACTCCTACCTCAGAGCTCCCCTAAGCCAAAACTTCCTTCTGGCAAGAAGCTGGGTCTGCAGTAGCAACTGCTAAACCAATGTTGCTCCCGCTTCCCCTTCACGACGTCTCCGAGCATATGCACACATTTTCCTGGACCACCATCCTTGTGCATTTGCACATGATTGTACACAATTGTACTCAGTTCTGTTGGAAAGTGCAGATTTTCATGCAGACTTGAGGAAAGACAGCCAAAAGTCAAGTGTGGGAGTGGGAATCAAGGAGAAACGTCCATGAATATTTCTCAGTTCAAGCACCATTGTGTTCCTAGCATTGTCTCAACCTTTCAAAGTAAGTAGTGGCATATGAACAAAAGCATCCATATCACAGCTGGCAGGTATCTGCAGTTACTGTGCATTATTAAACATTCATGGAGGAGCGGTTTCCAAGAAGGCTGAGTCGAGCACAGAAGCAGCATTTTCATCTAAGGTTACCTCAGAGTCCAGATGTCATTCAGCTTGATCTGTGTCTTGGAAGTTAACTGTGGCTGCAGCATTTATAATTCATAGAAAAACACCATAATTTAGTCTTGTCTGACTTTTAAAAAGTATACGAGAGTTTTATGTGAATACTATGACCTTACACTAGTTAGTGACAGCCAAAGCTTCAGAAAGCCTTAACCCACCTCATTCCCCAGTTGAGAGGCCAAGACTAGGTTGTTCAATACTCACCCCAAATTGCTTTTCAGAGATACCTCATTCCCTCTTCAGCTAAGCCCAGAGACTTAGCTCTGGATATGGTTTGAAACATGTGTGGATGGAGGGGTTGTAGTCAGAAATGTTATTTTTAATGTGGTAAGGCTGATCTCCACAGCACCTCTCATAGCCGGAGGAGTCAGATGGGTGCCTCTGCAGGACCATCCAAAACAGAAACCAAGCCTTAGGTGCTCCTGGCTGTCTTCTGGGTGAGCTTATTTCTATCCCTTTACCGAAGAGGGAGCTCAGAAAGATGCACTTCCTAAGGCCACACTCCCCCCTGCCATGGAAGGGATTAGGCCTGCCAGAGAGCAATTCAGAAATAAAGGGCAATTTGGGGCTTTAGAGAATTACCTCTCTTATCTAAATCACTCGCACTCACTGCCTCCCAGCTCAGTGGGGACAGCAGATCCCGTCAGAGACAGTGTTAACTTTGGTCACCAGAAAGTGAGAGAAGGACAATTTTATTGCAAAGTGCGACTTTCACCAATATGTTGGTCCTACTTCAGAAAACAAACACTAGAGCAAAATATCACCACACTTAAATGAAAGCATAGCTTTAAACATAAACCTTTACTGGCTATGCTGAGCATGCATAACAAATACTGGCTCGGTTACCTCTCTCTGAGAGACAGTAAAGCCTTTCAAAGGGCTTTCATCCCGCAGTTAGCTAGAAGTAACTGAAAGAGTTGTGTTAAGTCTGAAGGTTATGATGTTCAAACTGCAAATCTCATATTACGACCCTTCAAAATCCTTGTGCCTCACTACATGCTCATTGCATTACCACACTCTTCCTTAATGCTGTTTGTTGCAGATGGACTCAAAGGTGAAGCAATTTCTGTATTATTTTTAAAGGAAGGTCAAAGTAAGAGCTAACAGTACAATCCTGTATATTGATTATTCCCCCACCCTTTGACACTACGTGAATGCTCACAACGCTGACCTGCTCTGGGGTCCCTGAGGAGCTGCCAACACGTTGCCTTTGTTTGTATAAAGTTTAGCTGTCTCTCGATAAGATCCTGAATCCTATAATAAAACAGCAAGAGCAAAATGTACTCTGGAAGATGGCCTAACGCAAAACTGTGGCACTGATTTTAAAACATAATGTTACTGCCTTTTTGGAACCTTTTCCCATTCTAATGTGCATGTCAGCTGTGATAAAAATATTGAGCAACAAGCTTTGAACTATTTTGGTGCACTGTTGAAGTGTTTGAACAATACTGCCATGTCAATTTAGCTATATTTTATAATAATCAGTGATTTGGGACAAATTGTAGAGTAAACACAGCATGTCTGAACCAAAAAGTTCTTTTAAAGATACTCTAAATGAAAACATGTTTAAGCCTATTGTTATTGCTTTTGGTACAATCACCATGGAAACTATATAAAACTCACTTTTAATATCCATTCTTTCTTAAATGGGTTGTGTTGCCTAAATGATACATGAATTGAGCGTAATTGGTTCGGTATTTTAATGGTCAGTCATGGAACAGCATGTCCTTTGGAACATGCTACAACTGAGTTAATTGCTGCATTTACTGTATGTGAGATGCAAGTTTATATCAGCTTTGTTATGAAAGGAGAAGGGAGCAAAACTTTTAAAACACCAATGGGTGTTCTGGATTACATATATCTCAATTCACTGCGAAGTTCTAAAATTTCAACAGCGGAAGACTTGGTCAGCTTCACCCTATAGTAAACTCAGCTAAAATCAATGCAGTTACATTAGAAATGAATTTGTTTCACTAGCTTCAGGACTAAGACATATTTTCAAGGATGTTGTTAGAGGCATAACCGCATCCACAATCTGGCCCAGGTTTCAGCACATGTGATGACCCTTTCCCAGGTTCCCAAGGACAGCATTCAAGTGCCTGATGGAACTTGTCATATAAACTCTTTCCCAATATACTTATGGGAGATGAGTGGCAAGGAACAGATTCTATGCATACACAATTCAGTCAGCCTATTCCTAAACCTGTAAAATTCCAGGTACCAGCTCTGTATTTTTTCTATACACACTTGTGCACACACGGAGGAGCCATTAACAACCCCTTAACAGCACATCCCTGGAGTATACTAACTAGCCTTATTCTTACCCAGGTTCAGTGTTCCTTCTGGTGATGCCAGCTCAGCTGGAGATTGGTTTGAACAAGGGCTACAAAGGCTGTCCATAGGCATGATGCCAAGCTGCATTTTTTCCTCTGCAGCCCTGACAGCCGTGACTCTGCACTTCACAGGCTCCTCACATCATCTACCAGTGACTATAGGAGATGACCTGAGACCCCTCATTTGCTCCACCAGCACCGGGCTGTGACTAGACCCACACCGTGGGCTCCCAGAGCCCCTCAGAGCTCATGCCCTCCAGAAGGCACTGCAGATGCCAGTTGCTTCTTCCTTCTTGCTGCCAGCTGCGGCTTCACCCCTCTGTTCAGCGAGGAGGAGTGAGGCTGCAGCAAGGCAGAGAAGTCCCGGGCATAAGAAGTGAGATATGACAGGCCTGAGTGTGTGACCACTGAAAGAGACCTAAAGCTATGTGTGGATGCCACCACAGGCAGACTGCAATGGTCAAGTGAAGAATTCCTATGTGAACCTCATGACAAAGATATGCATACGTAAACAGAAGTAACACTGCATGTGAGTGAGAGATTCATTTCCCCCATTTCTCTAACCATTGGATGCCTGGTTTGCTTATTGTTATGCTGTGGCACAGCAGTGACTTCGGTAACAGAGTTTTGGAGCCACACCAGCAGAAGCAAAGGCAAATTTTTTTCAAAGAACCATGTTTAAGGTAAAAATTGCAGCATCAGCCCAAGGGAAATGCATAGTGATAGAACACACATCATTGAAAACAAAATTAAAAAATACATATAAATGCATTTCAGCTGGCTTCTTTTATTAAAATGCTTGAAATTTAAATTTGAATGCATAACCATCTGTCTCAAGGATAAGTTCAATATAAGCTCTTACTCCAATTTACATACATCTTACTTTGCAAAACGCCTCCTGAAACTCATGCTAAGTAATGCACGGAGGAAGTAATGCATTTATCTTCCAAGGATACAGTACCCCCTTGATGTGCCTTTTGATTAAAGACCTAAAGAAAGTACTTCAGGCAATGCTGTTCAAGCTGTTGCATATTTCTAAGAAGTTCCCCACCTTGAATGAGTTTCTCTGGGAGCAGAAAAGGTGAAATAACATAGTAGAATTACACTCTCTAGTGGTGAAATCCTGGCCCTCATGTCACTTCTCTCAGTGGCTCCATCACGTCCCCCTTGTTCTCCTTGTTCTTTCAGGAGATTAACAAATAATTCATCTCGTACATGTTGTTGCCAGGAGCTATTTTTATTGGAGAGGGTGCAGTTACCAGCTTTTCTCAATCTAAAAATTAAAAGGGAGAAAATGAGACTTCAGCAAAGAAAGCTTCAACAGCCATTTCTTCACCATATGCATGTGTTGAAGGAGATGAATAAACACCATCCATGTGCATATACACATACACTTTATGAAAAAGCATTTATTTTATGAAGGAGCATTTAACAAAAAATCTTTCCCTGCTAGATAAACCACCACACAGTTGACATGAAATGCTACTGTTAAATGACCAGCAGGGATGTCTTCATACAGGCCAACCATAGTCCTACTAGATTTATTCTTTGCTCATGGGAAAAAGGCTTCGAATTACCCTCATAATTACCATTTATGATCTTATCCACAAAGCACTGCAAAAAATTTGTCCAAAGGTATGTTGATTCCGGGAATTGGGAAATCTGCACCCTGGGGACAGACTCAGCTTGAAATTGAGTTACATGAGATTTGCTGCTGTTTATTGCATGTGCGTAATTACAGTACTTAGACTAACACCAGGGATGTGGTGAAGTTTGGCCCCAGGAGGGGACTGAAAAGCCTATTCAGTCCTCAGAAGGAAAAGATGCCCTAAATTTTGCCTATGCACATATCTGAAAGGTCCATGTTCATGTCATGCTTTTGTCCACACTGAAAATACATGCAGCCATGTCCTGAGGCAATTGCAGCAGAAAACCATAAGCTCTGCCAACCTGTTGGATGTAAGAACACCTTCCTTGGCACCTATCTGTAGCCTCTTTGGAGTGCCACCTAAGCTACAGAGCCCAGTTTCAGGAAATCCTCAGCCAAAAGTCCTACAGTTTCATTTCTGTATCCTATCTGCTTTTGCACAACTCTACCTCCTGCACGTTTGATCTCTTTGCCCTGCAGACACTTGCAGATCACTCACAGTGCTCATTTTTGCACAGAACTGTTGTCTTCTCCCTTGTTAGTCTCCCCACCATGGCCTCCCCGTATGCAAGAGTTTGGCTAGAGAAGCACAGCCACATGAAGGAAAATATTTGCCATGCACTAACTATAATTTGAGCAAGAGTAATCAGACCATCCACTTCCATGATACAATTTTGTACCAGATTGTTTGCCTGGGCATTCACTAAAATCAGGAGTGATTGCATTTTTAAGGCTTCAGTGCTAAATCTACATTAGCAAGCAATTTTGCCCAGGAGGAAGGATCAGTAGAGGGAAGTAGCTGGAGCTATGATGTATGCAGTTCAAGGGTTTTACTGTAGACTGGTTTCCTAGGCCAAATAATCCCAGTATGCGTCGGGTTGGACAAAAGATTGCTTGAGACTCTAATGCTGTCATGAGGAGTGGAAGAACATGGGTGTGCACCTGCAGCAGAGCCTCCCATCCAGTTTCCTCTGAAGGGAACCCGGTTTACATGCACCAAAGCTGCTCCACAGTCTGGAGCAACACATGCTGAACTTCATGCAGTGCAGCAGGGTAGATTTGGTACACATCACGGGAAGGGAAGGAGTGGGACACATGGTTTAGGCTCATATCAGGGTCAAATTACTCCATGATGCAAAAAAAGCTCTCATTTCCTTTCCCCAGTTGTGAACTACTGAAACAATAAAATGGGGAAATGACAGCACAGAAGATATGCGTAATGAGCATTCCCAAATGAAAGACCTGATTTATTGGTAGATGCAGTTTTCTGTAAGTGTGGCCAGGTGAAATTTGATGTAATGGGCTACAACAGGCTGTGAGGCCAGTGTGGGGATTTTGCAGCACAGACATCTGAGATTGCCCATACATGATCAAATGACCACTCTTCTCCCTTGTGGGGTATAAGCAGCCAGCATACAGAAGGATCTGTTCCCATTTTTTACATGTAATAGAAAACCTGACCACAGAATATGAGGCCAGAATATCACAATCTCATCTTTTCCGATACGGTCCAGTTCTGCACTGTATTTGGGTCAAGATCCAAATTTCAATGCTAGATTTCATTCCTATTACAGGATAAATCAAAATCCAGACTGAAGTCAACAACTCTGGGGGTAGAGGGAGGGGAAAATATGAATTTATATCTTAATTTTGCAGCTGAGATTAAAGTCAAGCCTTTATTGTCCAAGGTTGTGAAGTTCAGAGTAATTAATCCTCTCTGTGAAACCCATCATTTTGTTATCATGAAATCAACAAATTGGCTCTCATCTTACTTCTGACCCTGTCACTTAACCCCTTCATGTGTCTTTCCTGGTGTTTTATTTTATTTTATGAGCTAGCATTCTGCTCATTTTAAATTTGAACCAAGGTTTCGGATGCCTCGAGGGGAAAACCTTCATGTCTCTTCCTGAAAGACCACGGACATAACTGTTGGTTTTGATGGATTGCAGCAGGATCAAGAAATTTCCACAAGAGTTGCTTTTGCTTCTTGAGGGAAGTAAATGAGCTCGAAGCATGTCCTTGCCAGTGCTGCATTTGAAAACAAGAGGAAGATTTGTCATGTCAAGTGCAGATGAAATACAGAATATACCCTTCGAACCAACTTGTTCTAAACCACCTACTGCATAATCAATACAATGCATTCATTTATTGTGCTGTTTGCGCCTAAGTGTGTACTTAGACTTGAATGACTGGATAACAAGGAGACCATATGCTGCTCCAACCATGTCAACATGGTTGCTTTTCTTACCAATTTTTGAAAGCTGCTGCCAGAACTATCTTTCACTATCCTAAAATATTGGGAGAGTTGCAGATGACCCCATGACCTCTTACTTCATCACTAGTACGATGCAAAAATAGCCTGCCATTGAGTGGTCCCAACTCAACCCGTCCTGGCCAAAATGCAGCCAACCTTTTTCCCCCTGATGTTTGCACGCTACCCCATTTAAGTCTTTTGTGCAAGTTTCCTCTCTGGGTGCTGCCACCCAAGCCCCAAGGTCAGCATCAGCCACCAACACGCTCTCCCCAGGTGCTCCCACCATTGCCCCATTAGCTCCCTAGGGGAAAATGGTAGCAGGGCAGTGGACACAGGCTTTGCTGGGAAAGTCTGAATTACAGCACTCAGGTCACTCATCCAGTCACTATGAAAACTGCCCCAGTCCCAAGAGAAGCCTCCTGCAGTGGCTTTGAGCAGGGGGCAGGCAGTTGGTCGGCCCTGTGCACCCTCCCCTCACAGGCAGCAGGGTGCCAGCACGCTGGTGTGGTGGATGGAGGGGCTGCGAGGCTGAACTGAAAAGCTGCAAGAAAGGAGATGGGATGTACCTCCCAAAATACCAAAATAAGATGTTCTCAGGGCCCATGGCCACAGAGGTCTGATTGTAACAGCAGAGACTGACGAGGTTTCTGGGACTCCTCAAGCACATGGTAAATAAGCAGAAATCAACAAAACCATTTGCATTCCTGCTGGAAAGCAAGTTTTGAACCTGTCTCTCTAAAAGGGAAAAGCTAACAAGCTCCCATGCCTCTTGTGTCACTGAGGTTGGAATTATGACAATATCTATATCCAGCACTAAGTGCACAATAATTATTTCCAGATGTATGTAAACGTGGCTGATTTTTTTCCACATTAATCTTTCACACAGCCTACATACGTTGTAGAGCTCAGATGTTTACTCAGCATTCAAATAAAACATAAAGGGATTAAAAAAACCTATCTGGTCTGTTAAGCTTCCTTAAAAGGGAGCTGATGGTATCTGCCTAACACTCTAGCTTGATTTTATTACTGAAATTCTGGGGATTTATGTAACTGCCCTGCTTTTTTCCAAGGTCTACATTTTTGTTCAACTAATTCAGTTCCCATTGTCCCTGTACAATTAAGTGAAAATAAGCACTAAATTTTGATGCCCATGATGCTGCTTGAGTTTTTTATTATAACATGGACAACATTTAAGATACTGGGAGAATCCCCACAACATTTTCTTCCTGAGCTAATTCCTGATAACTTTGGATTGAATAGCTGAGTCTCTCGTTCTCACTATATGGCAGTGTTAAATCACAGTAAATACAGCAAACTCGGTTCACCTTTGCAAAATACAAGAGTGGTGCAGGGGACGTTCACTGCACCAGCCTGAGTGACTGAGCTGCAGGAGGCAGTGGCAAGCTCACATCTTGCCTTGCCAACAAAAGCTGCCCATGAGACGTGTTGTGCCCACACGTCTTGTAGGGACCTGGCACCGTTCCTCACTTACCACACCAGCTGTCCCTCCCCACCCACCTGGAGGAAGGCGCTTGCCCTCATGCCTCCATGCAAATATTTTCTAGCCGTGGGAGATTTGAGCAAGGGCAGCTATACCATTGGGAGTGCCCTGGTCATATGCTTTGCAAATATATGGAAATGTGAGTCTTCTAGTAAGTAGTTGGGGCAGAGAAAACCCTGTCAGAGATGGAGTAATCTCCAGCCATTCCTATGTCTGCAGAATGTGTTTAGTCTTTCGATGTCCGAATGTAGAGGAAAGGTGCTTAAGAGCACACGGGGTCCTAAGGTACCCCCCTGCAGGTATAACCCCAGCTTTGCACTTCACACTTGTCAATAAATGATGGCTTTTAAACACTAGACGTGCTACCTTGTTGATTGCTTCGCGATTTAATGAACTGCTGTCATTTGAAAGTTATGCATGATGTTTATTTTTAGAGATGAACCTGACCTTTACGATCTGAGCTGGATTTCAGTTTCCTCTTCACCTCTGGGGAAGTCCAATAGCTCAAGGTTTTGGTCCCAGCTGTAAACAAGGTGTCATGGTCAGCTGTGTTATTTACATGAAGGCCTGTGTTCAAATAGTAAAACATTTCCCTCAGGAGTCTTCAGATCTGGTACGGTTCAATCCATGTCCATAATATACAGTAGATCAAAAAGAACATATACCATAAAATTCAAGGTTCCTTACAAAATACAGACTGATCCCGCGAATTTGCCTCATGTGACTAATCAGGCTAGTGTCCATGAGTTTATTCATATATAGATCATCCCTGTTCTTTAGCGCCAGCAAACTCTGACTAATGCTTAGTTCAGTTTATCTTTATGGATCCAGCTCCACCAAAGAAATGTCTATACTAAACCTATCACTCACCACATATTGCTTTATCTTCTTTGAATAACACTTATAACGGGTTATGAATAGCATAAATAACGAATATGGAAAGAGACATTTGATCTTCCACAGCTCTCATTGAATTATACATCAAATATTTTATGAAATGGTCTAATAGTTAATACTCAAACAACAGTATTGTTTACCAGACAATTTTTTTGCACATCCTTTTTTTAGGACAAGTAGTAACTGGATACCATTACTTTTTGTTCCTTACTACTCCCCACCCTGTAAAGTTCAGCAGCCAAGACTTCAGACAGCTCCTCAATGAGATATAAGCAAGAATACATAGATTATGCAATCATTGTTAGTCCCATTTTCCTGGGTTAAGGGAGAACGACCTTGCTCTTATCAACAAGTTGCATTTCCCTGCGTGTTTCTCTGGGGAAAAAAAAACAAAACATTGCTGTTTTTTTCTTAGATAAACAGCATTCCCCAGGGCCATTGGAAGGGGTCTGAGCAGCTGCAGGCAGGAGATGCTCAGGTCCCTTCTGATGGCCCTGGGGGACTCCCCAGTGTCCTTCCCACAGCAGCAGCAGCATTATCATCTCTGGCAAGACCAACCCCTTGGAAGTACCCAGCCACAGATAAAGAGCTATTTTTCCCTTCCTTCTTTCTCCACAGTTTTGTTTAACCAAGGTCAACACTTCAAAGCAACCAATTTTAACTCGTATTTTGTGTGATTCATGCTTCATTTTTTCTTTTAGTACTGTTGTAGCTCTTGTGAGCTTGCATCAGCTACTAAATATGCAAAATGGGAATCAATAGTCAGATCTTCCTCCACCTGCAAAATCTTCAGTATGTCTTCAAAAACCTCCTATACCTTTTTCCTGTATTATAATTGGCCCAGTTCCATGAATATGTTTGCTGTCCTGATAAGCACCGGGAAACTGAGTTTATTGGGATGTCTCAGATCTTTCTCTGCAGCAAAGCTTTCAAAGATATCTCAACCATTATTACTATCCTATATGGAAGAGTCAGAGAGGTAAAAAAAGTCAAACTGTCCTATAGCTAAAATGTCTCACAGAGTCTCACTCTGTCAGAGACTCCACAAAAAAATTAAGTCAATCCATATTGCTTTTCTTTTATTTCCAGACCACCCACTTGCTCTTTGTACTGGATTTCAGTTACTTTTGTTATCAACACTAATTTATTATAGACTACCTAAAGAAAAGACAACATTTATAAAAGGCCATATTTTTCTACTTATGAACAGAAAGATTTCTTCCCATGTTTATACAACCATATTTCTCTCCAGCATATAAAATGATTTTAGGGACTCTGACTAATGAAGTTTGGGACAGGATAAAAATAAACCTTGATGGGTTTTGCTGCAACCAGCTACTAAGCTGTTTGGGTTCTGTGGGTTTTTTTCCCTCCTGTCAGCTTCTAGTCTGCAGCATGAATCTGAAACATATGAGTAAATACTCAAAAACTTCCACTGTGGTCTTTGATGTTCGCAACTCAGGAGAGTGTTCAGCTTTTCAGCTCAGCATCTCGGAGGTGGTCTCTTACCCAAGGTGAATGTGGGAAACACCCCCCACTTTCAAGGTAAAATGATGGATTAGCATTATGGGGGAAGGCTCCTGTTTTCCTTGTATTCCTTTTAAACTCCATTTATACAATATTTGGTTCAAGGCGGTAGACCTCTGATCATAGCATTCCTGCTATGGAGCTGAGGATTATACAGGGGAAGGCAAAGAAGAGAATGTCTTTTCAGGACTTATTCTTCACAGCGTTATCTCATCACCCAAGTTAAGGTATGATTTTTTTTCTCAGTAGGAGGCCCTGGTACATATGTAAGCAAACACCCAGAGAACAGGAATTTCTCTTGTTCTCATCTATGACTGACCTCCATTCCTTGAACTTTGACTTCAAATAATTTAATCAAGCACCATTGCCAAGAGGCCAAAGTCAGTTTTTTTGCATGCTTATCATTATTGTGGACTGCAACAGGCTTATGGGTTTAACTTGTCCAAATTGATGGGAAAGACTTTCAGATGACTGAAGCTCCCCTTAAGCCATTAGAGCAATGACAATCTATACTGATGGAGGATTGGTCATTTACTGAATGATGAATTAGTCTTTACTACAACTGTGTTTTCTTTCCTTTCTTAATTAGAAGCAAGTAGTTAAAGAGAATTGATCGTACAAGAAAGCAGAAAGAAATGGAAAGTCAAGTCTTCTACCACAAAGAGTACAGCAATGCTCAATAATCCTGATATCAAAAGACTTCCCCCGGGATTATAGTTAGCTCCTTTCCCAAATGCCTCACTTGTCCATTCCAGCCTGGGTACCTCATCTGGGGCTTCCCACAACAACAGGAGAGCTGTGTGGGGCTTACTTGTTATGATGTGGGTATCTGTCTGCTAAGAATCAAGGTAAAACCACAGGTTCCTTTTTCACTGGCTAATTGATATTAAAGACAGAGCTCTGATCAAATGGTAACCATATTTAGTTACAAACCACCTGGGATGATATTTGAACCAGCAACTTCATGGTACAAATAACATTCAACATCCCATCCGTGTTCTCCCATAATTGGCCAGGAAGGCTGAAGGAACCTGCTTCCCACAGACACATAATCACATCCAGGAAACACACAGCCCAGAGCAAACAACGCTATGTTTTGCCACATTCGTCATCTGACACACTGCTTCCGTTAGCCAGGACCAGAGCTGGTCAAGCCAGGATGCCGAGGAAAACTCAGTGAGCTTGCTCATGCTGTTAAATATGCTCTGGTTAATCCCTTTTGCTCCAGCTGGGGAAGCAGGGTAGTGCCTTCAGTAGCTCCCCTGTTTCTAACTCCCATATGATTTCAGTACCAGTTAGGGCTGTAAGTATCTCCGGGACAGCACCACTGGCACGAGCTACAGGCTCTGAAGAGCCCCATGGGTGAGGAAGCAGTGTCACCCTCTCTCTGAGCTAACGCAGCACAAAACTGCAGAGCTGGCCTATTGAACGTGGGATTTTCCAGAGACCTCATGGGAGCTTTAGGTGACCAAATTCCCTGTGCAGTCTGTAGGCACAGAGTCATTGCTGCCTTAGCCTTCACACACAGCAATTCGGTGGCTTCTTGCTGTGAAACTACTGAGTGATTGCAAGGAGTGCAGCAACAAAATCCAGCAAAAGATTGGACAAACAACCACTTAGTAAAGGTGTTGATAAATGCTTTCTGCAGAGTCTGAAGTCTTTGTTAACTATTCAAATGTGTCTTTGAAAGAATGAGTTAACCTGCCAATTTGTTTTAATGGCATTGGGTAAGCAAAGGCAAAAACCCCTCAGTCTTATATTTCAGCCTCTAACTTTCGCTGGCTTTCTTCCTCCTATAGCAGTCTTCTGTAACACTACAGTATTTTCTCAGTCTGTTGATGGTTAGAGTGTTGGAACCCTGCACATGGGAGGGGCAGGCTGTTTGTCTGCCAGGTGATACAGTTCCTCAAGGTGCGCTGCCAGCTGTGAGCCTGGCTCTGGGTTTCACTGACCAGCAAAGGCTCACTTAGGCAGCAGAGCCATCCTTGTTTGGATCACAACAGATCAGGCTCAAAGCTCTTACATCATAAAAAATAAATATTAATTTCAAAACCATGTATTCATGCTATTGTCAGAAAGTGTAATTTTTAAGGTAAGAGTTTTATTTTCTTCAGGGTTCACATTTTTTCACAAAGGGATCAGCTTCTGTCATGTCCAGTCCTACTGATATTGGTCAGTGCTCATGTTTAAGTCCTTTGCTAGGCATTTCAATAATTTTCTCCCCAAGTTTTTGTTTCCACGTCTTGCTCTTAGCTTGCCTCTATGAAATAGGATTTGGAGCTCCTTGGTATTACCCAACACAGAGAACCATGATGGTGCTGCGTAGGTGGCCAGACCAAGTTCTCCCTGCTTCCGTGGAGGGCACCACGTGGCAGCTCTGCAGCTCTTATCTCCTCCAGCCGCTCCCCAGCCACCTCATCCCCTGGCCTGGGCAGCCTGCGTGCCCCACAGCTAGAGCCTGCCTCCAAGGGAGCAGCAGCAAAGACTCCCCCCAATCTCCCCCTTACAGCAGCTCTATCTTTTTATGACCCTGGAATATGAGCAGAAAGGAGGATAGTCTATGAACTACAAACTGTAAAGAGTCATTCTGAAAAGCGAGAGATGTGAATCAATTTTTAGCAATAGCTCTTTTAGCTGAGCTTCTCCAGCTCTGAGATGAAGAGAAACGGGATCAAGCCTACCCCAATATTTTGCTGTACTTGATTAAATGCCACCCTACAGAAATAGGTATAAGAAAGAAACAAAAAGCATGCTAGAGAACTGCTTAAAATGCAGTTGATAAATAGCTTTGAGGTCTCACCAATTCGATTACCTTCCATTTGGCTCCTCTTTGATCCCATTTTAGTTCATTTACGTTGTCTTTATGTAAATTCTACCTGGGATAAAAATAGATGGTAATGGAATAAGAAAAACTAAGACATATCATCATCTGTTTTATATCTTCTGGGTTAAAATCTTCAGATCTACTTAGGATAAAGCCTATTCTAATTTCAAAGATCCCCTTCAAAAAGACACACAGTAATATGTTACAGCCACAGTCCTAAAAATAAGAGTCCATTGCCTCACTGGAATTTTAACTGACAACTGGGTAATGGTCCAGACTGCAGGTCTCTGGAAGACAGCGTTATACAAGTGGAATTTGGCTCACTAATCCCTACTAAAGCCTGCTGCACACTTTATTAAAATGTATTGGCATTTATGCCTGAAGAACCACAATGTTAGCCCAGTTGCCTCCAAGCTGACACCTTGCTAGGGAACAGCTAGCAATAAAAATAGAAATCAAACACAAGAAACCAGGTACAATGAAGAATAATTCTCTAAATGTTCTCTGACTATGGGGTCATCATCACTTAAAATGGGAAAAAATGCCAGCCAGTCCTAAATACAAATGATGATTGACAATGTCTGAGCAAAGTTGGCCAGACCTGACATGTCACAGAATTGTTTTCCGCTTAGCTTTTTTTCATTTAAAACCCAAATTAATTTGTAAATGAGTGGCCTAGTTTCATCTATCGCCCTTCCAAAATGCAAATCATGGCATGTAAAGATAATTTCAGCCTACTCAGAAACCCAGTTATTTCCAGTCATTCATCAAAACACTAATATTGCTTTTCAGTCAGGGTTAGAACAAAGTTTTAAGAGCAGTGCATTAGCTTCACAGAGCATTAACTATGAGTGCCTCAGGCTGTACATCATATGCTTGATGAAATGGCACTCATGCTGTCCCATATACCAGAAAATCAAGACATTAAATATTACCTTTTTTCGAGGGAATCTCAGGCATAGTTGACAAGGTCGAGTGTGTTGATATAGTCTATTTGGATTTCTGCAAGACATTTGATTTAGGAGCAGGTGATATTTTGTTTAAAAGTGTTTTACACAGAAATAACAGAATACATATTAAAATAACAAAAACTGCCTCATTGGTGAATCTCATCATGTCTTAATGGAGATGTATCTGTCACTGAGACCATTCCAGCCTGGTTTATAGGGACCAGTGCCTGAGCCAACACTAATAGTTTATCAATCATTTAGAAACATGAAATATTTGCTGGTGGCATTCACTGTAGGTAGAAGTAAAAATGGTAGAACAGCAGATTGCAGAGGCAGAGTGATCTGAATTGCAAGGTCAGATGGTCACCATCCAACCTGCACCTAGAACTCGGCGATACAGGTGATAGCCACAGACTGGGAGACTCAGAGTTGTGATACCAGCCGCGACTCACGTATTGTTGAAATTAACTGCCAATACTACTACTAAAGTCTGCCATAACCCTTCGATAAATACGAAGAGAAATAATGAAGAGAGGTAGCAAAGGGAACCTGCTCCTGTGCACAGCCTCAGTAAAATTGCTTCGGAGAAATTCATTCTTTCCCTGCGCTTGTACATTGAGAAAGATGTGGGAATACAAGGGGGAGCACAAGAAGGTCACAAAAATGTTTTGAACTTATCCAGCTTCTCAAAGAGACGTGACACACCATATAAAAGATTTATGATAGTCTGGGGAGAAAGAGAGTACAGGTTTACTCATGCTGGAAAAGACTTAAGGTTTGAGAGTTGAGCTTAGATGTATGAGACTATTTAGCCTGTAAGGGGAACAGGGAACTTATTACCAAGTACGCAAATCAGATCCCCAAACACAGTAGCAAGTGGTATTTTGAGATGCTCCAGAGCATTCAACCTGGTCCAAAGATGCTGGTCCAGAGGACACTGGTGTCCTGCAGCCCCAGCAATCAGAGATCAGCCAGCCTCAGCCTGTCCCAGATGCCCAAGGGCATCTCCGGTGGGATCTCACCCTAGCAGGGACCAGACACTGCTCCAGAGGAGGAGGCTAATCTGCTCTGAAAAGAAACCTCAATGGACAGAGGTGAGGGCTGGAGGGTCAGTGCACTCACCCATAGCCTCTCCTCCACATGACCAGGGCTTCCTCTGTTACAGACCCCCTCCCTGTGCCCAGCTTGGACATCTTCACCCCAGTCCTGGCGTTCCCAGTGTTATTCTAAAACAGGGGTCAAAATCAGAGCTCAAGGTTCAGGGCCTCTGCTGGCCTCCTGCAGGGCTCAGGAAGGCGTTTTTGTGGTGCACAATGACTGAGCCACTTGTTAAGGAGGCCCAGATGTGAACCAGGATCCCACCACATTGGGCTCTGTACAGCATGTAGTGAAAATGCCATGAACATGGCTTGGTGTGTCAGACTTTATCCTCTCACTCCAAAGCCATGGAACAAGGGATGTGATAAAGCAGCACTGACAGATAAAACCTGCAGTATGTCTTACTTCTCTGCTCAGACTGCAGTTGTGTTAGATTCGGGATCAGAAAGGAATTTTCTTCAACTTACACTGACAAGGATGAGAGATCTCATCTCCTCTCACCCCAGGGCATACAGTTTAATCCTTAAGGTCTGAAAAGCTTTGGTCTAAAGTCTTTGGACTAATATGAAAACAAATAGGTGAAAATTTTGAAGTTCCTTATATAAAGAGAGTCATAAAATGTTGAGCTAGTTTTTCTTCTTGACCTTAAGCACTATGGAATCAGTAAATTCCTGGAGCATAAGTGAGTTGAGATAGGAGAAAGATAGCAGAGATAAAATGTGATTCACAATTTAAAACTATAAAGAAAATAATTATGTCAGCCATGTGCACACCCAGGATGCAAAGCAAATAAATAAATACATAGTCTTGAATTTTCAGCAGAGAGGACACTGGATGGGGAAAGGACAGATTAAGATAGTTCTAATACATCTGGAACACTCTCTACTAAATATAGGTATTTTCACATGGTCCAATGCAATACATCTCCACACGTAGAAGGGGATCCACTCAGTGCAGTAGGACTACCTGCAGATGTGAAGTCAAGACCATCAGCACAAGTGCCAAGCTTGTAAAGTTCAGATCTGAAAGGAGACCTTTTCTTCATGCATTCAGAAATGCATTTACACAGAGGCTTGTAAGAGAAATCATCTTGCAGCATAACCATCTAGGATTTTAATAATTATTTCCATCTCCCTGAGTACATTTTTATATTGACCACCAACTGCTTAATTCAAAACCACTGACATCAGTAGAAATCTAATCATGACAACGCAAAGAGTAGGCACACTCTGGATTCCTCTTCTTTCTCCGTAGGCATTTTATTTCTTGTATTCTGCCATTTTCCTTTGGCCCCATACCACTCTTGGCATAAAAGGAAAGATCTGTTAATCGTATTGCAGTATTGCTAAAGAAGCCCGGTCATGGATTAGGATCTCATTGCACCAGGCTCTGTAAAAACACAGAACGAAGTGTTGATACCTAAATTAGGCTGTTGGTTGGAAGCTATTTACAATCTTGACTGTAAAAAGATTAGCTTTACCTAAATGACACAGAACAGTGTGGAGTGTATGTCTGTGCATTTGTCTCATTGTTACAGCATTGAGGACATTTGAGTATTTGAAAAGGCCTATGAATGCATGTCATAATGTGGGCATTACACTGCTTTATAGCGCAGATGGGTGATGGGACAAACCCCATAGTACACCCAAGGCATGGGATTTTCTTACAGGCAAATCCTGTTTGCATAGTTCCCTTCTTTTATTTTAGGATTAGAATTTCTGCTCCTCAGAAAAATAGCTTTTTCTGCCTCCCTTTTGAATTCTTTTGGGTATGAATTACCTGGTATACTCCCCACAGCTTACTGCCTGCGCTGGAATACCATGTGAAAGCCAAAGAGCTTTGCTTAAATGCCCTATGAATTTCCCTGGTGTTTTATTCCCCAAAATGATGGTCTTGCCTTCCTGCATCCCAAACAGCACACTGACCCCAGCCCCACCTTTGTGACCTTTTTAGTAAAATAAAGTAGAGAGCAACACATATTTTGGGAGGAAGGGAATAAAGAGAAATTTCAATATTTAATACTTAATCTTTAGATTTTTCAAAATTTCTTTTTATCACAACATGCAATGTGAATTGCATACGTTTTAATGCAGGAAAAGTACATTTTCCTAATAGTTTCCTCTTCCTAGTTTCTGGCTTGTTTGAGATGCTGACAGAGCAACAGATGGCAAACCTTGCAGTCCCATTTTGCGTCAGTGGAATTTAGGGCACACTGCAGTGATTAAACAATCCAGTTGAGGGGATATCCAAAAATGACTAATTCAACACTGAACTGTGCATTGTTGACTGTAAAATACACAAAGCAATGCTTGTAACCCTCAGCACTCAGCCCCTTGATTCAAATCTGCTCATATAAGAGTAGATGGAATTTGAAAATAGGGAAGGAGATCTCATTATAGGAGGGACTACTGCTATAATTATAATAACTGAAAGAATTTCTAGGAGCCATGAAACTCCACTTCAAAACCAGGCAGCTGAAACAATAGGAGTTTGCCAAAATCAGGCACGTGTCAGCATTCCCCAAAAGTACAAAACAGGCATGGGTCGCCTGAGGAAAACTCACGGCTATTCTTCTGAAGAGTTTCAGGTGTCCATGAAAAGAGTCAGAAATACCAGAGAACCAAGGCAGCAAAGACACACCAGACACAAACAGATGCAGCATGTCATCCGGTAAAAACGCTGGTAGAGAGCTTTAGGATTAAGGGCTAGCAGTGATTGATCTGTGAGTGTCAATGTATTTCTACAGTCAGTTTTTTTTAGATTATGCTGATTGTGAAATAGCTCCAGGCTGTTCTATAACACCCAAGAAATGCCAAGAAAAATTACACAACCCAGTACTAAGTCCGTAATGAAGACTCGCAGAAATTCTGATAATTTCCTGTTCCCATGGAAGAGACAAAGAGGGAGGATAGAAAGGAAAAAATTGTGCCCTGGTAAGGTGGTGACTAGCTGCCAGATCACCCAGGCAGGGCCTTTACTGAAGCTGATTTCCATGGCTAAGGGGGACAGCTTTAATCCAAAGAGCCACCTCATGTTTTGATTACCAGACATGCAGGTAACCTACTATTTTGTCTAGATCCTTACTGATCTCAGGCTGTTGAAATAAAAACCTGCTTTAGAAACACTTGTGTCACAAAAGCTATAAATCATAAACAAGCGTGTACATGAAAGTGGACACACAGGAATGACCAGGGAGAATGCTGGAAATGTCCAAGAAAAAGTCCATACTGGTGTCTGCTGGGACAAGGAAAGGTAGCATAACAAAGGGTAAGTCCACAGTTCAGGCCCCAAACACAGCAGCGCGGGAGAGTTTCCATCACTGGTCGAAGGGACCAGGAACATTTCTGGGTAAAGAAATATTCCCCTCTTTGATCTGTCCCATGCTTATTTTGTAGGTTCTGCATCAGAGAAGGTGTCTTCTCATCCCAAGAGGAACATCTTACAGGATTCTTTTTATTGGTTAGGCACCTGGGTCAAAAAACAATGCCAAATTTTATAATACTGAGGTTCTGGAATGCTTTTCAAGTCTAATATGCCTATCCCATATGCCAGACTGTTATATTAATTGCCCCTTCCTTGCCGTCTGCAGTCTGTTCTTAGGCTTCAAATTCCCTTTACCTGCTAACATAAATAAAATAAATGCATTAAATAATTGAACAATTCCCATTGTAAAGCTCTATTCAGGCATTTTCTGTTTGATTTTAAACAAAATCAGACTGAAATGTAGCATAAAGATGTTAGCCCGAATGCAACATGTTTTATACTCTTATACAGAGGCCATTAACAAGTGTTCGTGATGACAAGGTTGCATCTTCATCTCTAAAGCTTTTTAATCAGATTCAGTTATTTTCCAGGTGATTTCTCCAGGACTGTTCTATTTAGGTTAATTTCCAATGTACCCAACAGTGCTGTATCTAGGCACCATTAACAAAATAAATCTAGGAGAGTTAATTCATTTTTCCTGGTAAATAGTCATAAGGAGAATGTGCTTCTCTGACAAATGTTTGGAAACTTCTGTTCTCCTGATGTTAACAGATCACAGAAAAAAAAACACTGGGGCAGTTTTATTGTAGAAATCAACTTAACTCACTAGGAGACAGATTATAGCTTTGGAAAAAAAACACTGATTGGGCCAGTGGGGCTAACATAAGGAAAGAGGCTTTCGGCCTTGCTTAGGAGGAGGGGGATTAACAGTGAATTATGACCTGGTTTTCAGAGCAGTTGATCGACACCTACAAGATTCACTGGCCACTTCGTCTGAAAACAGCCCTGCACAGGGAGGTGGGAGGAAAGAAGAAAGGGGTTACTAAGTAAATGTCAATTGTGGGAAATGTCAAAATGAGGGAATGCTTTAAAACATTGCCCCGAGTTATTTGATCAAGCCCCCATAGTGCAGGAGTGAGCAAAGGATTAAAACTATGGCCGCACCTCCACAGTGCCGTGCCCAGTGGTCTCTGCCTGACCCTTTTGGGAGAAACTTAGTTTAGCACAAGGATTTGGCTATTAAAACGCCCCTGGTTCCTGACGCAGGAAGGAGATGAGTCCAATCCTTAATTCACTTTGGAGTGAGGTGCTTTGTAGGAAATCAATCACTGTGAAATTCCAGGTGGGGAAAAGGATTTTTCGTGCTAAGGGGTGTAAGTCTGTCTTGACGCCTGGGTGACATGTTCTGGAAATTTACCAAGCAGCAGATTCCTGCCCTAGGTGAGAAGACAAATTTCAGCAAGTAATCCATAATATATGCCATGAACAGTGAGAGAAAGAAACATTTTGTAAGCAGTTAATTGTATGGGACGATGTTACAGTGTTATGCCTAAAGGCAAGGGTACACTGCACTTCTTCCAGCTCACTAACAAGCATGCAGGGGTTTTCACTATGCAGCAATACTCCAGGGAGGAAACAGGGATGAAAACAATTAAGGAAAATATCAACAGAGAAATAAGGCAGTTTGGCAAAATACATCCTGCAGTATTTTTCATGGATTTCTACAAAATATTAGAATGGTTTAAATTCTGTGAAAATTCATCTAGGGCCAGATTTCTCTTCAGTAGCAGGACTGGGACAAGGAGTGAAATTTTCATCCTTAGACTCTATACATGTGTTTTGTTCACCAGATATGTAATTTAATCCACAAATTTATTTCCAAATTTATGAGAAGCATTCACCTTCTACTGTCTAAGATGAAGGAATAAAAGTTGCAGTCTATTACCTGTTTTATGTTAGAACCTTTTAATGTTGGAAATTTTCTTCTAATTTAAAATTAGATTTCATTTCCACTATTTATTTTAGATCCCAGAAGTCTTTGGAAAATCACAGCTACAACAGGTAATGTAAAGTGCAGCATGCTTCCATGATGTAGGGTTTTGGTCAATAAACACTACGGTTGGGTTTTATTCCCCTTGGAAGATGGAGTGCTTCTAAAATCCACTTGAAAAGTTCTCATTTGAGAGCAATATTGAACTTGAAAAAACATCAGCATACATGGCATTTGTTAGCAGACCATTATGTAAAAATTTCTCAGAAGAGCTCCTAGAGAGGGATAATAGGCTGCTCTGCACGGCTATCTGCCCAGTGCCAGTGCCAGCTCTGTTAGGTTGGAAAGGCACTTGCCTGGTCCACAACACTCAGCAGTACTGAATGTAGATCTAAACGAAATAGAGGTGTTTGTCACCCAGCGTTTCATTCCCTTTGTCTCTTGAAGTTAAGATGTAACCATCTGAGATTTTTGTACGGTGCTCATTACCATGGAATATAAGCGACCACAGCCTCCCATAGCAGCCTGAAAAGAACTGTGGTTGCTTTGACTTCAACATAGAGCCTGCCCTGGATTTTAAGCCCAAATCCTGCTCCTACTAAATTGAAAAAAAAATTAGAAGACCTTTTGGACAGAAACCGTCCGTCTTCTACATTTTACAACTCTCGGGTTATAGCAGCACTGAATACAATTAATTTTATCAAAGAATTTCATTTAACCTTGAAATATGGAATTAATGTGGAAGATGGTCCAAACTGAAGATATTTAAACAAAAAGTAAATAAGCGTTAGGAGTACGTTACATAAGAAGATAAGAATAGTGTCATCGGGTGAAACTGGAGGTCTGTCTCACCTGCTGCATGCCATCAAAATGTGCTCTGTCATGCTGAGTGCTATCTTATCACTTTGCCAGCCGGTGACAGCAGGAAGAAATGTCAGGGTTTGGCCCCATGCTCGGTGGTGGGGGCACACTGCTTGACAGCAGCTGTAAAAAAATAAAGCATGTACTATAGCACACTTGTGATTACTTAGAAAGAACAATGTTTAGTAGTAACTGATTAATGAGAATCCGAGCTAGGATGAACTTCTTGAGTTTCAGTGAAACTAGACCAGCCAGCTTCACTCTGCGACATGCTTACATGACAGTGCTCTGCCTCAGTTTACAATATCAAAAAGAAATTAAAACCACAAACAGGTCAAAAGTGCTCTCTTCTGCTGAAACATATTTTTATTAAAAGTGAAGGTCCCTTCAGATTTTTTTTCATATTCTGTCTCCTCCTCTATCACCCACCATGCACAGTTCTCAAATCCATCCAAACCACTTGCCATGTTTCTTTAAGCATCTCTGTCCCTACACTGGAGAAACAGAGACTTTTAGAAGGCCACGAGCCCAACTGCTCTTTCCGTTATATAGGAGGGAACAATTATTCTGTTGGTGTAAGAAGTCTCTCTAACATGAAGATTATGCTGAATTTTGCAAATGTTTGTTCAGCATGGAAATAATTCATCTGACCAGGCAAGCTTAATGATGTGAAGAGCTTAAGGCCACTCAGCTTTTGGAAAACGAGACCATTTCTGAAGACAACGTACAAGCTGGATGTTGCTGCTGTCGCTATAAGGGCAAGTGGGCAGAGGAACCGCCCCACTCCACTTGCTCATGCCAGATCACAGAGGTGATCTGTACCTGCCTAAAGTCGTGTATGTCATTGGTTACATGTTACCAACATGGTGCTTTACAGGTAGGCATAAAGGCCAGCTGTGACGGCAGTTTCAGTTCCTACATTTGTGGGCAGTTGCTCTCACCTCCAGAAAACGCGGCTGCGGGTTTTGTTAGTGCTGCCACCTGAGAGGACGCCAGCAGTTGGGTTTCCACCCTGCACCAACATGACCTGCTTAGGGTACGTACTGGCAGGAGAGCGAAGGGAAAGTTGCATTACCCCAGGTTTTGTTTATCTAACCACTAGCTAAGCAAGCAAAAAAGATCCATTTCTGTGAGCCTGTAGAGGAAAAAATAACATTTCTTAAAAATCATGTAGTAGCAGTGACCCTTTTGCTTTGTCCTTCAGTACATTTTCCAAACATACATGTCTCTTCAGAGATTTGCAGAGTAGAGGAGAAAAGGAATGCAACCCAGCAGCTCTCATCATTATATAAGAAATTATTTATTCATAGTTAAAGTAAGTGATACATTTTGCTGTGTGGTGAAAGCTAATCATAGCTAATTTTTATAGCTTTTCAACACAAGCATGATAAAATGCCGTATGGTGCTCTTGTAACTGGGCAAAGTCTCCAAAATCAGCATGATTCCCTTTCTAACCCACTTGGTGAGGCACAGCTGTGCAAGGCTCAGTTTCTGCTTGCTATGGCCCTGCGAAGCGCATCGCCCTGCCGGGGACGACAGAAGCTGCCGGCGCAGCACCCGAGCCCCGAGCCGGCTGCCGGCCGGCCGCCCTGCAGCTGGGGAGAAGGCAGAGGAACCGCGGGCGGTTTTTGCAGCCACTGTTTCCGAAGAGCAAATGTCAGAAAATGGAACTTGACCCAATTTATGAAACAATCTTCTTTGTCTCTTGCTGCCCTCTGCTGTCACAAGCCAGGGCGGCTCGGAGAGGGCTGCGAGCAGCGGAGCTGCGAGGCTGGAGGAGCCGTGTGTGGCCAGGAGCCACAGCAAGGCTGGTCATTCTGAGGCACAAAAATCTGCCCCTGGGGAAAAAAAACAACAGCTGAAGTCCAGCCACGCAGACAGGAGAAGCCAGCCATAGGGTTTGAAAGTTTGATCACTCTGAAACAACTCCAAGGTTTCTCCTGTGTGGGAATTTACTCATGCTTTGTTGGTGTGGGACATCAGACGCTGGATGTGATGTGCAAGCAACACAATGCATTGGCTTGATCCTGTGCAGTGATCTGGGAAAGAAGAGCACACGGGAGCCAAGGGACTTGTAGGCTCTTTGCTCTTTATATAAAATCCTACGTCACAATTGTAACAGTTTCAAAGGTTTTTAGCACAGCAAATATAACTGAATCCAAGAAATATAAGTGAATCCAACAAGTTCAAGTCATATTACTTTCACCTTTAGCAATTGTAATCAAAGGCAATCTGACAATTGCATTAACTCAGCGTGCTGAGTTTCTTGGGTCAGCCACCTCTTTCCAAGAATGCACTCTTTCTACAGCAATGAACCTCTATCCAGAGCAGAGCTGGGGCTTCAGGGATATTTCTCAATTCTTTCCAAATGCATGAGTGGACTCAGAGACTATATCTGTTGAACACCTATGGACTCAATGTGAGCTCTCTTGCTGCGCTGGCCAGCCCATGATGCTGCCCAGAGTCATGTCACCAAGGTGCTCAGCAGCACCCAGCAGGCACTGAGATGCAGAGGAGGCCACCTCGGGGCAACCACAATCAGAGCCCACTGTTGGTTCATCCCCTCACTTTTGCTTCAGGCACCACTTGTTCTTCATACTACTTTAACAAGGACTTGCATGAAGAGCTGGGGTACTCAACAACAAGATTTGGGTTTCTTTAAATGCTCATTTTGATGCATGCTCTGTTACACGTATTACAAAGTGCTGTTGAGCCAGTCTGTCCTGCAGAAGATACAGGTAGCACTGAAAGTCTTGGTGTAAATGCAGCTCTAATGCTATTTTCATCTGCAACTTGATTGCCTCAAGTTTTTTCTAGATAAAAAAACATGTCAGAGCTGGACTGTAATTAGAGCTACAGCATGCCCAGGAGGCGCTGAAGACTCTCCCTGACAGCCTTCCCACTGTTGTTCCTCTATCACATATCCTACCTCCAATCAGTATTTCTTACTGCGGAAACGGCATTGGGAAATAAGTGAATCTTACAGCAGCACCCACACATCACCAAATACCTAAAACACTCTCAAGCACAGATGATGAATCTCCAGTTCTTATGAAATAATCTAGGAAACTGTCCTTTTTTTCCCAGAACTTGGAGTAGGCACTGCAAATTGTGTAAAGCGGTTTAGGGCAAGGAAATATTTTTTTTTTTACAACAGCGAAGATTAAAAAAAGATCCCTTGGCAGTTTGTTTTCAGGCATCTCTCAGAAATGGTGGGAATTTTACACGGAAGAAAGAATATCTGCAAGAAGGCCATTCCTGTCCTGAAGTGTTATCTGGATCCCAATAAAATACACTTTCAGTCCTGGACCTTGGTTTTAAAAGCACTACAGGAAATCTGGCCTAGCTCTTGAGGCGCTGGAGCCCTCCTGTCAAAATCCCAGTCATATTTTTTTCCCTGCAGATTTCAAGTGCATCCATGACAATGGGAGAGGGACAGATTGGGTGCTGAGGAGAATGATTTGTCACTTAGGCTGTGAGCTCAGAGAGGAAAACTTAAAAAGCTGAAGGTGCTTGTACTGTGATGAAATGCCTGGGGAAGGAAGACTGGGGAAGCAGAGAGAAGAACATGGGATAGTCAAGAGCTGGGATTCGAGAAGAATGGTGAAAAAGTTTCAGGGAACAGCAAGAAGACTGCACTCTGAGGGCACACTTGCCTCCAGACCCTGGAAAGCTACCCCAGTTTCCCCAATCCCTCTACTTCTCTGAAGTAAGCAACCACCCATGACACCATCTGGCAAGAGAAGTATTCTAGCCCCCACATCGTTTTTCGCCTCTAATGTAAAAACAGAATCACTCCCAGGGATTTTCTGAAGAAAAATGTAGAAATGTTCATGAAGCCTTCAAATACAACAACAAAGAGCACCACAGAAAACTAAGAAATTAAATGTTCAGTTTTCACCCAGGACTTTGACTAGCATGCAGAGAAGGAGGCATATAACATACATTCAGCCACCTGAATAAAAGAGAACATTGAGCCATGGCTCATTGATTCGTTTGCCAGCACTGAATGAGGCAAGGTTGCCAGGGGAAAGGAAAAATTATGTCTTGTATCATAATGTATATGATACCTAAGAGGACTGAATTGCTATTACATATTTAATCTGGCATTTCCTAGCTTTTGAATGTAGAATTTTGCAGCCTGAATCATAATCCTTTCCTGTATCTCATTTATTAAGCAATAAATATACAGGAGAAGATTTGAATTGGAGCTCTTGGGATTTCAGGTCTGAAAGGAAGGGAGGTGGATGAGATTTCATCTAAAGCTTTGATATTCCAAAGTCAAATGAGGGATATAAAACCAGCAAATGTAAATGTAGAGGCACACAGGCCTGCCCTTGGAGCTTAGGGTTTTTATTAAGCCTGTATAATGGTTAGCACAAAGTAGCCCTGGCCTTTAAGCACTGCTACAATACAAATAAATAATAAGCGTTTGAAGAATAAATACTACCTTGACGTGTTACTTACTGTTAGAGTTTATTTTTTGTGTGGTCTCATTCTTCGGTCTGGGTTTCCTATTTCTTCTGGAGCAAGAAGGACCCTATATGAAAAATATGCAACAGCTGAGCATTTGCAAAAGAGTATCGCAAACAGAGCACTAGTGCTGGGCAGAGTCATTCACAGTCGCACATGAATCATTCAGATCACGAGCTGGCTGGCTATTCCTGTGAATGAGGGTAAGTTGCTCTGCAGAACTTACTCTTGGCCAGCTCTGCTTGGCATGTGCACCTCTACAAAATAAGAATGAGGCTAACCAAGGTATCTATGTATGGCACTACTAGAAGTGTAATAAAATAGAATAGAGATGAATTAGTGGGTCATTTATTTTAACATGTAAACTTTTTAATGCACATGGAAGAGCACTTCAGTTTGAATTTCTAATCTATCTAATACCAAATCTTGAACTGCTTTATGACCACCATATTCATTCTGTTGCTTAAGGGGTTTTGGCCCAGAAATCATTTTGGTTTTAGTGTTGCTACTTATACATACAAACCTCCAAAGCATAATTCGTGCTGAAACCAATGAGACCATGCTTGTGGATTCAAATCTCGCGTATTTCATATCATGTTGCTAAATTAAAAGATAAGAAAAGATTTTGGGGTGGAAAGGAATGAGGACGGAGGATGAGTTCCTCTTTTTCTCATGTTATGAAACAGATAAGAATCTTATCATTTAAGAAGTAAAGAAAATCATCGAGGCAAAACATGAAGCTGTCTTGCAACGTGCTGGAGCTTGTTTGGAAGAGTTGCTAAAATACAAATACTAAAGGCTTAAGTGATCCCATTGTTTGCTTGTTTTTACTTAAATGACAGAAAATGGAAAAGGTGATGCATAAATACATAATCATATTATGTAGACTGTACTGATGAAAACCTCGTCCTAGTAAGAAAATGGGACATTTTCTTCTATAGGGAACATAGAAAGGTATTTTTCCTTCCCCTCCCCCCCCAACTGAGGTGGATCAGTTTATTTTAAGGTGGGGAACAGATGAATATACTTTTACTTTTCTTGCCCCACTACTCTTTTGTGCATGGGATTTATGCTCCTTTCACCATGCCTGGGTAAACTAGCAGCGAAGCTCTAATCGCCTGTTGCAAAAGGTGATGATCACTAGGAGCATCGCCATCCCTACACATAACACCCGAGCATGATATTGGACAGCAAGAAAGGAGTGAGACTCTTGGCCAGTGAACTCCAGTTTGGGTGGTGAACACAAGCCAAGGCTGTAACACACTATTTTTTCATGGTGCTGTATCATGCTTCAGACACAGCTCCCCAGGATGGCTCCGGCAGCCAGCACACCCCTGGGAATCGCAGCTGGGTTGGTGTAGCTCTGCCTGCAAACGTGCCAAGCCCACGGCTGCAGGGACTCCAGGCTGGGTACGAACACAGAGGATGTGAGGGAGGTACCATTACCTGGGTTCTTCACTTTAAATGCTATTGCGTACTGAAAATATATTTCCTTAAGGCAGTATTTCATTCAACATAGGCTGCAAGGGTTCTGTTTATAGGCAGATTTCCATTATCGCTCTTTGTTTTCACATATTATTTAAAAGCCTCACAAATTGTCCTTTGGGGAATGATCTGTTCCATGTTTGGTTCCAGTCCAGGGATGAACTGTGCACGGTATGTGGAGATTGTTGGAAATTTCCCTTCAGCTATTTTTGAGGTATAGCAACGTGAAACAGAGCCCCCTCCCCCCACCACCACCCCCTCACCCCCCGCTCCTCCCATCCACATATACACTTTTTTCAGTTTAAGGAACCTTATTTTCATTCCATTCCCCTCAACTCAATTGCTGAGAGTCTGGCATTGAAAAAAAACACCAAAACAACAGTTTCTCACCAAGTCCCCCAAAGATTTCTCATGGCAAACCAGGCTAAGATAACAGGGAGTGCAATGGAACAATCTTTATATCAGTTGTCTTTGATAAAACTGAAGATTTACACATGATGGCAAAAAAAAGAGAGTGAACAAAACACAGTTCTGTAAGTTTCCACTATAAAGCCTGTGTGAATCTTTTCCTGTTTAAGAAACAGCATTTTTTAATTCTACTCTGCTGGTTTAGTTTGAGTTTTGCTGTGATTGATAAAAAGGAAATGTCCCAGAAACATTTTCTCCTTAACTAGAATTTAACTGAGAAAGAAATGAAGTGTGTACCTTTTTTCCCCACCTTCTTTTTTTTTCTTTGTTTACCAATAATGTTTATCTTTAATCTTCAACAGCTTTAGAGGGATGGGGAGAAGCTAGTTTGATGGCACCTTAAAATAGGGCACACCTGTGAAAGCAGATCACTGGCCCCAAACCAGCTCCTCGATCTCATACATAAGCGTAAAACTGGAATTTCTCTAGATTCACACCAGTGTTTCAGAGATCAGCATCTGGCCTAAAAGATTTAAGCTGTTACATTTTTGGAGCTTGATGTTGATGCTGGCTGCAGTTTGTTTTAATTTAATGTAAAAAGATACTGTTTCAACAACTGGAGGATCAACTCCAGACAAAGCATACACAATGTTATAATTGCCCTCCATTATATAGTGGAAATCAGTTGTAATGCTGTTCTGGAGGTGAAAATCCACTTTTCATAGAGTTTTGGCTCCGAGACCCAGCCTTCCACTTTCTCTATTTCAAAATCAAGCAGAGCCAACAGAAGTGCCAACATCCTTCGATGTCACCCAGATGGGCAATTAAGGGGAAGGCTGATCCTGCAGAGGAATCCAGGATGAAGAAAGCCAGACGAGACTCACGGAGGCTGGAAAGCCGTGCCCTTTGGGTGTTATTGGGAAACGCAGGCCCCCAAGTATTGACTGTCTAATTCCACCACGGGGATCTGATAGGATGAAGCCATTTTATCAGTTGAAAAATTAATTGCTGCCTAATAAGAGAGAGCAGGGTCAATAGCCATTCATCTTCATTTCCTTTCTGTAGCGTTCACGCCCATTAGTTAGCTTCTAAATCTTCCTCCCCTTTCAGATTTGTTTACAGCAGCAGAGAGACAGTAAAATGCTAGAGCAGGCATACTAAAAACATGCCTGCCAAGAGCACTCTTGCGCTGACACCACACACATTTTCAGTCATGTATTTGTTTTGCCAGGTCCTTAACTCTTGATTTTTGTCCAAAAAGACAGTGGAAATGTTGAAGACGTGTCAGGTCTCACCATATGGTGAAAGACCTGGGTTCTGTAACGTGGTTTATCAAAGCTGAAACCTCACGGAGGGTACTGTTTCTTTTCATGTATCCGTTTGTTTTCAATGTCATTGTTTAAAATAAAAGAGAAAAAAAACTTACTTTGCACTAGATATGTGAGAACACGTTGTGTTTCTGTGCCTGGATCCTTCTCCTCTTCTCCACAAAGAGATTCCTGAAAGGTAATTTTGTGGAGTTTTTTAAATGGCCATGGACAGCTGGAAAAAATAGCAATAACCCTAAACCAGCTCCCTTGATCTTCAGCCACATATACCATTGCTATCTATCTATCAAATCCACACGTGCCCACAATCTTTCTGTTTGTATGTAACTCAGAAACAAATAAGAATCTATTTTCTGCACATAGTTCAGATGTGGTCTGAAAGTGATGGTAGAAAAGAACTACAAGAATTGCTGATGTAGTTTAAATCCTGCCATTAGGACTGTTCTGTGCCTTCAGATGGACAGGGAAGAGCTTGTTTGTGATCCTCTGGGCTGCTTGTTCCTGCCATCAAGGTGTGGGCCTGCTTGGTGGGACATCTCGCATCACAGCTTGAGGAGCATTACTGAGTAGCAGCCCAACTAATAAAAGCCCATAGCATTGCCCAAGTCTGTTGTGGGGCTACCGGGAATGTGGGAGATGAGGAGGCAAAGCCAGAGCAGAAACAAAAGACAGTGTTGGCAAGGAAGCAATGCAAGGAGGACAAGAGGCAGCAGCTAGAGCTGGCAGGAGAGAACATAGGCGGTGGGAAGCAAGAGGAAGGACAAGAGAAGGCAGCAGCAGGAAAGTTGGGCTGCAAAAGCTGTCAGCAACCACCTTATCAGTTTGATTTTCTGCATGGTTGAGGCCAACATCTCTGCACCTGGCCCTAACCACTGCTGCTAATGTACAATGGTTGGAAAGACATTCATTCTTGACTTCTAGACACCCAGTAATAAGGATTCATCATATGAATGTTGCTATTAAAAACATGCACCATATTTCCAGCATAATTTTGTCTGGTTTGGATTCCAGAGCTGAAATCTTCTTCTGCCGTTACAAATCTTGAGTCATCTATTCTCAGAAAAAATAATTTCCTTACATAAGTGTTTTGAGACCGAGATAGAGATTTGTTAACTTTTTCTTCAATCTCTCACTATAAGGAAAATTTTCCAGATTGAATTCCTGCAGTTTTCTTCCAAAAACTTCCCATTTGAAAATGTTGTTTTTGAAAAGCATGGACTCCAGAAGAACTCACATTTGCTAAACCAGAAAAATAATAAAACCAATTGTGCCCTAAAATATCCTGAGTTTGGCCCGAAAGCCCAATACTCAGCACACCCCTAAGCACTGAACTTGTAGAAGGGTATTAGAGTACAGACTTACCTCTGACTGTCACTCTATCTGTACATGAGGAATCAGCTCCTGGTGGGATTAAAGCTCTTATTTGAAAAAGGTGTTTTGAAATCTTCATCATCTCTATGTTTTGTTTTGCTCTTTCCAATCAAAGATGAGATTCTTATATAAGCAAATGAATGCCAGGATTGCTTTGGTCTCAAGCAAGAAACCTAAGCCTGCTGAAACTTTCAAGCTTAAATGGAAAGAAAGAATCAGCTAAATCTACTCGGATGAAAGTCTTGGATACTAGACTAGTCCAAAGAAAAATCTGATTATTAACAGACTGACTTTTCTATTTTGGGGAAGTGAAGAAGTCTTAATTTTGGTGATTGCCGTATGCTCTTTGTACATGGAATACAGACTTTCTTTTCAGATTACTAATTTTGCTTAGTGCTGCAACAGAATGCTTTTTGTGTATCTTCTCTTTGAAAGGATCCCACATTTTGCTAATTTTTTACAATAGAATACTCGAGGATGTTTCAACAAAAGACTACAGTGAGCTTTAGACTAGACTTCCCTTCATTCTTTACTTGTTTTCACTCATTGCTAGAGTGAGCTGACCATTTTGTATCCATATTTTAAAAGTTAACAAAATAGTGCCATGTGAGGTTTACTCCCTGCTTACCCCAGCAAGGAACTTCACAAAAATGAGCTATACGCAACAGTCACATTACTTAATTCACAACTGGAATGAATACAGATAGTGCAGTGACTAAAGTGTTATTCAAATAAACAAGGAAAAGAATAATCAACTATTGAATATGCTTCTGATGTTGGCAAATAGACAATCAGTTGGGCTGGAAATTGGCTGAAGTGCCAGGCTTAAGGGGTAGTGATCAATGGCATGATGTCTGGTTGGCAGCTGGGAATAAGGAGAGTCCCCCCGAGGTCAACACTGGGACTGGTATTGTTCAGCGGCTTCTTCAACAACCTTGATGATGAGACTGAATCCACCCACAGCAAATTTCCAGACAATACTAAATTTAACATTACGAACAATAGAGTTTCAATCCGTTGAGAAACATTGAGAAACTTGGGTATCAGGAAACCCTACCAAGTTCAACAAAAAGTTTTGCACCTGGGTCAGGATAGTCCTTCACATCAACACAGGCTGTGAACCAAGTCACTGTGGAGCAGCGCTGCTGAAAATAACCGGGGCACCGCAGTGGACACCATGTTGAATATGCACCAACAGTGTAAAGCAAACCTCATACTGGGCTACATGAGGAAGACTGGCAAACAGATGGAGGTAATTTGTTATTCCTCTCCCTACTCAGCACTGGTCAGGCTGCACTTGGTATACTGTGTCCAGTTTGGGGACTCCCAAGTTCAAAAGGGATACTGCAAAACTGGAGAGAAACCAGCAGAAGGCTGACCAAGACGGTCAGGGGCCAAGACTGCAGGTTATACAAGGGCAGGTCAGGTAAACTGGCTTCTTTAGCCTGGGAGACTAAAAGGGAATCTAACAGTAGCACACTACTACTTGAGGGGAGTTACAAAGATGAGAGAGTCAAGCTCTTCTTCATAGTGGCAGACGGTGTAAGAAGAGGGACACACCACACCTTGGGAGGTTCAGGCTGGACCTTAGAGGTTTTTTTAGAATCATAGAATCATTTAGATTGGAAAGGACCTTTAAGATCATCGAGTCCAACTGTTAACCTAACACTGCCAAGTCCACCACTAAACCATACCCCTAAGCACCACATCTACACAGTTTTTAAATACTTCCAGGGATGGTGACTCAACCACTTCCCTGGGCAGCCTGTTCCAATGCTTGACAACCCTTTCGGTGAAGAAATTTTTCCTAGTATCCAATCTAAACCTCCCTTGGCACAACTTGAGGCCATTTCCCCTTGTCCTATCGCTTGTTACTTGGGAGAAGAGACCAACACCCACCTCGCTACAACCTCCTTTCAGGTAGTTGTAGAGCACGATAAAGTCTCCCCTCAGCCTCCTTTTCTCCAGGCCAAACAATCCCAGTTCCCTCAGCCGTTCCGCATAAGACTTGTGCTCCAGGCCCTTCCCCAGCTTCGTTGCCCTTCTCTGGACACGCTCCAGCACCTCAATGTCCTTCTTGTAGTGAGGGGCCCAAAACTGAACACAGGATTCGAGGTGCGGCCTCACCAGTGCCGAGTACAGGGGCACAATCACCTCCCTACTCCTGCTGGCCACACTATTTCTGATACAGGCCAGGATGCTGTTGGCCTTCTTGGCCACCTGGGCACACTGCCAGCTCATATTCAACCAGCTGTCGACCAGCACCCCCAGGTCCTTTTCTGCCAGGCAGCTTTCCAGCCACTCTTCCCCAAGCCTGTAGTGTTGCATGGGGTTGTTGTATGGGGCTCGGCCATCCACCCAGTTTTTTACCCAGCAAAGGGTACACCCATCCAAGCCATGAGCAGCCAGTTTCTCCAGGAGAATGCTGTGGGAAACGGTGTCAAAGGCTTTACTGAAGTCTAGGTAGACAACATCCACAGCCTTTCCCTCATCCACTAAGCGGGTCACTTTGTCATAGAAGGAGATCAGGTTAGTCACGCAGGACCTGCCTTTCATAAACCCATGCTGACTGGGCCTGATCACCTGGTTATCCCATACATTTCATGTGATAGTACTCAAGATGATCTGCTCCATAACCTTCCCCGGCACTGAGGTCAGACTGACAGGCCTGTAGTTCCCTGGATCCTCCTTCCAGCCCTTCTTGTAAAGGGTATCACATTTGCTAACTTCCAGTCAACTGGGACCTCCCCAGTTAGCCAGGATTGTTGATAAAAGATTGAAAGTGGCTTGGTAAGCACTTCCGCGAGCTCCCTCAGTACCTTTGAGTGGATCCCATCTGGCCCCATAGACTTGTGTGTGTCTAAGTGCTGTAGCAGGTCACTAACCATTTACCCTTGGATTATGGGGGCTTCATTTTGCTCCCCGTCCCTGTCTTCCAGCTCAGGGGCCTGGGTACCTGGAGATCAACTGGTCTGACTATTAAAGACTGAGGCAAAGAAGGCATTAAGTACCTCAGCCTTTTCCTCATCCTTTGTCACTAAGTTTCCATCCACATCCAATAAAGGATGGCGATTCTCCTTAGCCCTCCTTTCGTTGCTAATGTATTTACAGAAACTTTTTTTATTGTCTTTTATGGCAGTAGCCAGATTAAGTTCTAGTTGGGCTTTGGCCCTTCTAATTTTCTCCCTGCATAACCTCATGACATCCTTGTAGTTCTCCTGAGTTGCCTGCCCCTTCTTCCAAAGGTCATAAACTCTTTTTTTTCCTGAATTCCAGCCAAAGTTCTCTGTTCAGGCAGGCCAGTCTTCCCCGCCGGCTCTTCTTTCGGCACATGGGGACAGCCTGCTTCTGCGACTTTAAGATTTCCTTCTTGAAGAATGTCCAGTCTTCCTGGACTCCTTTGCTCTTCAGGATTGCCTCCCAAGGGACTCTGTCAACCAGGCTCCTAAACAGGCCACAGTCTGCCCTCCAGAAGTCCAAGGTAACAGTTCTGTTAACCCCCTCCTTACTTCTCCAAGAATCGAAAACTCTATCATTTCGTAACCGCTATGCCCAAGACAGCCTCCAACCGTCACATCACCTTCACGTTCTTCTCTGCTCACAAAAAACAGGTCCAGTGGGATGCTTCCCCTAGTTGGCTTCCTCACCAACCGTGTCAGGAAGTTATCTTCCACACACTCCAGGAACCTCCTATACTGTTTCCTCTCCGCTGTACTGTATTTCCAGCAGATGTCTGGTAAGTTGAAGTCCCCTACGAGAACAAGGGCTAGCGATTATGAGACTTCTCCCAGCTGCTTATAGCATATTTTGTCTGCATATTCATCCTGGTTGGGTGGTCTATAACAGTCTCCCACCATGATACCTGCCTTGTTGGTCTTCCTCCTGATTCTTACCCATAAACACTCAACTCTATCGTCACCATTGTCAAGCTCTAAACAGTCAAAACACTCCCTAACATATAGGGCTACCCCACCACCTCTCCTTCCTTGCCTATCCCTTCTGAAGAGTTTATAGCCATCCATTGCAGCACTCCAGTTTTGCGAGTCATCCCACCATATTTCTGTGATTGCAACTATATCATAGTTTTCCTGCTGCACAATGGCTTCCAGCTCCTCACGTTTGTTGCCCAGTGCATTGACGTAGATGCACTTCAGCTGGGCTATTGATCCTGCCTCCTTTTTGGGGGGAGAAGCCCTAATTCCTCTGTGACCATTCTCAGGCGCTTCCATGGTTTCTAACAGATCAATAACCCTTGCATCTTTGTTGTCGCATGGCTCTCTATCCCCTACTTCCACTGAGATGGCAGACTGAAGGACCTTGCTAGCACACCATCCCTCAAACATTGGTGTGCTGCCTCCAGGCTTATCTCTAGTGAGCCTGGTTTTATCCCTTTCCCCCTTCAAATCTCGTTTAGAGCTCTTTCAATGAGCCCTGCTAACTCCTGTGCAAAGATCCTTTTCCCCCTTTGAGACAGGTGAACCCCATCTGTCGCCAGCAGGCCAGGTGTCGTGTAAACCGACCTATGATCAAAAAACGCAAAATTCTGCCAGTGACACTAGGCTTGGAGCCAGTTATTGATCTGCTGGCTCTTCCTGTTTGTTCTCTCATCATTCCCTGCAACTGGAAGAATAGAGGAAAAGGATAGAGTTGTCCCAAGGCCCTGAAGTCTCTCTTGATTGCCCTTGGACTTCTTGTTGCAACTTCCTCGCTGCCTACCTGAAAAATCAATAATAGACAGTAATCTGAGGGCCGTACCAGGATAGGAAGCTTTCTCTTCACATCTTTAACCTGGGCCAAAGGGAGGCGGCAGACTTGCCTAAGAAGTGGATCTGGTCTGTATATTGGGCCCTCTGTTCCCCTCAGGAGAGAGTCTTCTATAACAATGACCCGTCTTTTTTTCTTTATGGAAGCATATGGAAGCATTTTGACACAGGGCGAGGACCTACTTAACCTCAGCGACACCTCCAAGCTAGATGAACCATCATCCTTGTCATTGTTTGGTTCCACTTGCAAAGTCTATTATGCAAGGGCATCTGGGAAGGTGGGGTAGTCATAGAGGAGATGTGCCTGCTGAGCCAGGCAGGAACCTAGGAGAAGCTTCACCAGGAGGAGGGCAATGTAGCACTGGAAAAGGCTGCCCAGGGAGGCTGAGAATTCTCTACTCTTGACAGTTTTCAAGGCTCAGTAGACAAATCCGTGGCTGGCCTGCTTTAACTTCAGCAATAGTCCTACTGCAAGTAGGAGATTGGACTGGAGACCTCCAGAAGTAGCTCTAGCCAGCACTTCTGTGATTCCATAATTCACTGGATAAACTTCAGGAGCCACCTATGAGAAGCATGGCTGATGAGAAGCAATATATTAGACCTAGATATTATTTTCTCAGACAACTCATACTTGGGCAATTAAATACAACTTTGTAATGAATGAAAAAGAAGTATGGTAATGCTTAAATGCATGAAGTACATTTCTTCAAACTTCTAATTCACAACAGCTTTGAGGAAGAGCATCAAGTTTATAACTAGATGAAGCACAGAGATTGCAACCAGAAGAAGATGAAAGGACCTTTCTCTGGTACAGCCTCAAGTGCTATGCTTTCAATGTTTCTCAATGCTGCTGAGAAACAGTCTGATTTCTCACCAAGTTTCATTAACACTTGGGGTAAAATTTCTCTAACTCGGAGTGAGCATTGCCCTTATAATCCTCAGTTGTAAGAAACAGTTAAGTTCATTATGGGACCAGGTAGCTGAAACTACTGTAGCTTTCCTTCCAACCACCAGCACACGTCACTGTCCAAAACAAGGGCACCTGCAAGACACATGGGTGGAAGGGTTTTACTGGCCATTGTTTTGTGATCAGTTGGGTGTCTATGTGAGAAAGACAAAAAGATCAAAGGAAGAGACAGATGGTGGCAGGGAAAAAGCCAACAACACAGACATAACAAGGACCAGGAATGTGCCTCCGAGAAAAGCTGAAAGAAAAGGGAAAAAGAGCTTTTATACTAAGTGTTTAATGGAAAATAGGCTTGAGCTGTAAACAGAGGCCATGCCTCTTCTGCAATTCTTGCTGTGTGAAGAAAAAGAGGGCTTTGTATTTTCTTTGCAATTAAATGGGATTGCATCAGAGAAACCTCATTTCAGAAAACATCAATTTCTCTTCCGAGCTGGAACAATCCTTATGACCCAGGGTTTTTATTTAAATATTTACCCAACTCTCATAAGTTTATACCCAGTCACCTAGGAAAGTGATAGCGTTGCTCTATCTACCCCTAAAACAGCACATCCAGCTCAGCAGTCAGTCAGTTATGTTTCTAATGTGCCTATTGCTGTAACACTGGAAGAGCCGCAGTTCAGGAAGGTTTCAGACAAGCTAGTGAAACAGTCAGGCAACGGGGCAGGAATCAACAATGCAGGGCAGAGTGCTGGTGGGTACATTTTTGAGTAGCTTCTTTCTCATCCTGTGCTTGTCTTGTTTTTGTCAGAGTGAGTCCTGAGGAAACATTGGCACTGTCAGACCTGGAAAAGGTGAGCCTGGCAGCCTGACTTTTTGCAATGAAATACTGACAGCCTGACTTTTTGCAATGAAAGTGAAAAAAGTGTTTTCTTCCTATTTGAGAAGTTGACTAAACTGGGGAAATTGTCTATTTCCTCATTTATACACCTTCTACTCTACTAGACATCCACGGAATACAGCTAGCAAGATGAGACTTTGTAGGAATTTGTAGATGGCAAGGCATATACATACATGCTTTTAGTGTACCCACACGGCACCGAAAGGATGGTGTGGTAACGAGGCAAGCAGGTTATTCCGCCTTTTCTTTTCTTCTTGCAGTTCAACCCGGCTTACGCTTGCCTTATTTCCTGCATGCTGTTCAAAACCCGCTCTGAAGACAGTATCCCTCATTTCCATATTGCGTTTTCTTTGAGCACAGAGCTCCCTCATAATGGAGAGCTTCACAGCAAACTTCCTGCACAGTATCACTTCTAAGTGAGGGAGCTTAGCAGTATCCCTTCACACTGAAAGCTGGTGGGTCCCAGGAAGATTAAGGCCAAACATAACCATGTTGGACATGATTTTAAATTCCCTGAATCAGATTTTTGGAATACTATTTTGTGTTCGGAGCACGGCTCCCACTGACTTCAGCTGCAGCTGTGAAAGTTCAGCACGCCTACAATTCCTGCACCAAGAATAAAAGCAATGTAAAATTATTGACAGCTTCTGAAAAGATTGGCTCGAGTGACTCGGCTATCATCACATGGGAGCTGTGTGACAGAAAAAGGGACAGTATCCAATTCTCCAGGGTAGAACATCACTCCCTTGCCATATGCTCTCTTCCCAAATTCTGTCTCAGTCTCTATACTGCTTCCCATTTCTGAGACCAATGAAGTGGGTAGGGGTCTTATAGTGTCTTTAACTGTATAACCATTATCAGTTCCCAGAACTTTCCGTACTGCTTATAGAATGAACCTTGTCCTGAAAGACAACCTGCATAAACACAAGAAGTACCAAAGTTTTCAGCCTTAATAATATTTTCGTCAGTTGGCATGTATTTTCCTTATTTTTCAAAGAAAGGAACAAATTCCCTTGTGTGACATTGTGCTGCCATTCACAAGGGCTACAAGGAGGTAAATGGGGCCTTAAATGCACTGCACAGATCTCTGCTCTTTGGCTAATGGCATGACAGAAAATGGCGATAACTGGGACACGCACCTTGACTGCCTGGCTCATTTCTCCACCACCTCTTCTTAATCTCTCAGCCTTGTTGGGTCCTTATCCTCATCTTTTCCCTCAGTCAGTCCAATTTCTCCTCATATAGATATAGTACCCTTGGCAGATTTACAGCTACTCAGTCAGTCATTGTTTCTCCCCTCAAGTTCCAGTTGTGGGCTTTGATTTGAAACTCCTTTTCCTTTAGAAAATCTTTAGTCAACAAAAGAATCTTTTTTCCCATTGCTTCATTCTTAGCAACATCTAACAACTTTACAGAACATTTCCAGGAGAAATCAGTCTAAAGCAGACCCTTAACATTGGAACAGTAAATGTTTCACAAAATTATAAATGACTGAAAAACAGGAAATGTTTCAGGAGAATAGGTCTATCTCCAATACGAATAAAAGCTGGTTGTATAAAACCTTGCATTATATCTCCAACTGTTTAAACACCCTGTACTGATGATAGTTATGCTAATAAGAGGCATTAAAAAAAAAAAGCAACACAAGATAAAGCATTAAAGACTGTATTAAAATTCTCACTCAAGGGTATTCATAATTTGGCCTTAACAGTGGACCTGGGGAGGTCCCGGACGACTGGAGGCTCGCCAATGTGACTCCCATCTACAAGAAGGGCCGGAAGGAGGATCCGGGGAACTACAGGCCGGTCAGCCTGACCTCGGTGCCAGGGAAGATCATGGAGCGGTTGGTTTTGAGGGCGCTCACGAGCCATGTCCAGGACAACCAGGGGATCAGGCCCAGCCAGCACGGGTTCATGGAAGGCAGGTCCTGCTTGACCAACCTGATCTCCTTCTATGACCAGGTGACCCGCCTAGTGGATGAGGGAAAGGCAGTGGATGTGGTCTACTTGGACTTCAGTAAGGCCTTTGACACTGTCTCCCACAGCATTCTCCTAGAGAAGCTGGCGGCTCACGGCCTAGACAGGTGCACTCTTCGCTGGGTAAAAAACTGGCTGGACGGCCGAGCCCAGAGAGTTGTGGTCAACGGAGTTAAATCCAGTTGGCGGCCGGTCACGAGCGGTGTTCCCCAGGGCTCAGTACTGGGGCCGGTCCTGTTCAATATCTTCATCAATGATCTGGATGAGGGGATCGAGTGCTCCCTCAGTAAGTTTGCAGACGACACCAAGTTGGGCGGGAGTGTTGATCTGCTGGAGGGTAGGAAGGCTCTGCAGAGGGACCTGGACAGGCTGGATCGATGGGCCGAGGCCAACTGTATGAGATTCAACAAGGCCAAGTGCCGGGTCCTGCACTTCGGCCACAACAACCCCAGGCAACGCTACAGGCTTGGGGAAGAGTGGCTGGAAAGCTGCCCAGAGGAAAAGGACCTGGGGGTACTGGTTGACAGCCGGCTGAACATGAGCCGGCAGTGTGCTCAGGTCGCCAAGAAGGCCAACGGCATCCTGGCCTGTATCAGAAATAGTGTGGCCAGCAGGAATAGGGAGGTGATCGTGCCTCTGTACTCGGCACTGGTGAGGCCGCACCTCGAATACTGTGTTCAGTTTTGGGCCCCTCACTACAAGAAGGACATGGAGGTGCTGGAGCGTGTCCAGAGGAGGGCAACGAAGCTGGTGAAGGGCCTGGAGCACAAGTCTTATGAGGAGCGGCTGAGGGAACTGGGGTTGTTTAGCCTGGAGAAGAGGAGGCTGAGGGGAGACCTCATCGCGCTCTACAACTACCTGAAAGGAGGGTGTAGCGAGGTGGGTGTTGGTCTCTTCTCCCAAGTAACTAGCGATAGGACAAGAGGAAATGGCCTCAAGTTGCGCCAAGGGAGGTTTAGATTGAACATTAGGAAAAATTTCTTTACTGAAAGAGTGGTCAGGCCTTGGAACAGGCTGCCCAGGGAAGTGGTTGAGTCACCATCCCTGGAGGTATTTAAAAGACGTGTAGATGAGGCCCTTAGGGACATGGTGTAGTGGGCATGGTGGTGTTGGGTTGACGGTTGGACTCGATGATCTTAGAGGTCTTTTCCAACCTGTATGATTCTATGATTCTATGATTCTATGATTAGTTGCCTATAAATATCATTTGCTGCTTTATCTCCTGCCACACAGCCCCAAAGCATGAGCTGGACTTGCTAAACCAAAAGGCACCTCTACAGAGTATCCCTCTCTACTTCAGACAGTTGCTTCCAGACACCTTATGAAAAACACCCAATAATCTCACTTCCCTGAGCTGCAAAGAAAGAGAGGAAGCAACAGCAGTGACAGCTATTTCAACCGCCTCATGAAAGACAGCTAATCGATCCCCAGCATTTGCAGGGGTTTCTGGCCCTGCTTCTGTACAAAAGGAGACAAGGAAGGAAAGCAGCCAGTTTCTACATGTTACAGTCCATGTGAGTTAACGCACTTCTGGAAGGGAGATACTTGGGAGAACTTGCCCTGCAAGTGGGATACAGAGTATGTGATGAACGCCACTTAACGTACCAGCCCGGCAGTCCCTAAATGCTAAGTGTTATGGTCAGTCTTTATCTGGGAATGTTCTGTAAAATGTTGTTGTTTTTAGGCAAAGTGGAAGGCACCCTTGCGGGTTGCCGGTTGATGGGCTTTCACTTGTCACCTGTGATAGAAACGCGAGATCTGGCATTGCATGACCACATTTCTTGCTGTAGACACCATTCCTCTCCCTTCGCCCCCAGCCCGCTGTTTTCATTTTGCTTTTGTTTCTTTTCTTTCAGGCTGAGGAGAAGCTGAGTAAGAAATGTTTGTTTTGGGAAAAGAAGAAAGAAGACTACTCTGGAATTGTTAAAAAAATGCAATGCAGGTTTCAACAAAGGGCCACTTTAAAGAAAGCTGAAGAGCTCTATAGAGGTCTCTTTTTTTTTCAGAAAACAAAGTTGATGGAAACAGCTGGAGACTGTAACTTGGAAAATCAAGAAAGTAAGATTAATAAAACTTCCTGTTTTCCTCTCCTATCCTAACCTGCAGGGGACAAGGGTGGAGGGTAACCTCTTCAGCCCCTTTTCAAAACAGATGTTGGATTCCCAAAGGGTTCAGGTCTGGACTATTTCTTTTTTTTAAGAAAAAATATCAATTATTCTTTTGTACAGTGCTCTAGGGTCTTCAGCTTAGCTACACCTTGTCACACGTAAGTAAATGTGGCAGACTCCACTACTTAACTCTGATTAGCACAAAAAATTGATGTTAGTAAACTTTAATCTTTAAGGCTGATATATACCATTGTTTTCAACTCCCTGCCTCAGCAGAGCTTTCTGAGCTCAGTCTCTTGCAGTTAGCTCCTGTCACCCTACTCACCAGTGCTACAATTCATTGAATGTGAAAACTCAGTCATGAAATTCTGCTTGTGAAAGCTCTTACTGCAGGTGATAGCAGTTCATTCTGCATCATTTCCCCACCTCTTTTCAGTTATCCCTTTGGGTGCATGAGCTGAGACACTTCAAGGCTCATAAAGATAAAAAAGTACTGAAGTGTCTCAGATCAAGCACCCAAAATTTAGGTTTTATTATTTTTGGTTTTATATTGGCTTAAACACAGGTGCACCACAGCTAAGAGGTGCTGTGGCATAAAGTTGTCTTGGCTGCTCTCTCAGCACGTTCCACCGCTATAAAAGCAGTGAGAACATCGCTAAACCCCTTCTAAAATGGCAACATAGAAATCCATAAAAATTAGTAGAACCAGAAGATCTCATTTCTATTCCTAGCAATTCTATTGACCTCTGAGATCCTGGCCAAGTGACTCAACTCCTCCACATCCCCACTTCCCGCAGCTGTGAAGGGGAAATACTGACCCTTTGGTAGGACACTTTGAGATTCCTGCCCTAAATATTTAGTTTTGTCATGACAAAGAGCTGAGACCTAAAGTCAGCAGGAAAACAACGAGAACCCCTTCTCTCAGTTCAAAGATTTCAAATATTCAGCTCCTACTGCGGGAAGTTGTAACCATTTTATAAGGCAAACCCACTGTATTAATATGCTTTATATGACTAAATCACTGAATTTAGTAATTTAATTTTTGATGGTTTATTTTTATTAATTTCCAATGATATTGTGAATGCTCCAAACGAAGATGGTTCAGGACTTCTAACGTTCTGTGATGAGAAGATTTTTGTTGTTTTTTTCTCATAATATCTACAGCAGCTCTACCTCTATTTCTGTAACCCTGTCATTGCATCCTCACTTTGGCGATTAATGTGTTTATTATGCATCACCCCAGCACTACAATTCATTTGTAAGGGCAGGCATGTGTTCAGAGTAAGAAGCAGTTATGAAGGATTGATTTTAAAATAAAATTAAAATACACTTACCATCATGTAGAGATTGTGTCCAGATACAATACTTCAGAGTAGTTGTATGCAATCTCACATTGCTAGGTTCTTCTCTTCACTACGTCCCCCAGGAAACACCTGGAGCTCAAAAAATATGCTGTTTAGACTTTTTAGTGTACAAGACATTTTTTTAAATTACATCTAAAATTTTAGACAAAGTTCTCTTAAATCCCACATGTGTGTATAAGCTCCTCAAGCTCCAAAACATGCAAAAGAAATGTAGAAATTCCTGGCAATATAGTGACTGGGGTAGCAACCACAAGAACCAAGCACATCTGAACATTGAGCATAAATGATAGAGCAAAGGCATCACCTGTAACCACAATCTGCAATGGGAAAGAGGTAAAAACAATACTAGCTGAGGAACCATTCTTTCTGTTTTGCCAGTATCCACTGAACAAGCATTGATTTTCTTTTTTGTTGTCAGGAATGTCTTCTAGTTTAACTCTGAAGACCTAAATCCTCATGCATACCTATATCTGAAAGTCTATATTTGTTATTTGGGCCCTTGGGTCCTAAAATGTTTTACTTGAGGCCCAAAGCCAGGCAAATTTTATTCTTATTTCATTCAGCCGTATATTCTGGCTCACTATTTTTTCCCCTTGCATCCAGAGCTCAGCCGGCCTCAGCTCTGGAACAGGCTGGGCTTTTTTGTTGGTCAGGTGCCAGACATCTTTGATTATGCACCAATTTCTTTTTTCACATGAAAGAGTATTTTAAGAATAAACCTCTCACTCATATTGTTTATTGCGATATGTATTGAGGGGAGCGAAGGAAATGGCAACAGTGTCTCTCACCTTCATGCATGTAAATCCTCTTTTGTACCTATAGCAGAAGACAGGAGCTGCTCTTTGCCATCTCCTTTCTGTAGGATCGAGTGGGTGTGACATATCTCTGACTCAAAGGAATATGGAACCAAAGCCAATTATTTTGGGACCCATGGCACTCACCAAAGCTGCTCCCTGTGGCTGGAGGCACGAGCAGAGCTGGACATGTGCCGTTTGGGCCTGGAAGCCCTGTTGGCATCAATGATCACTTCCTTGCAAGCGCATGGATCTCACCATCTTTCTCCAGCTGAGGACTTGGCTCTGAATCACTCTTCTCTCTAAGGAAAAAGCAAGTGGTTTGATTTACAATTTTGGGTTTCAGGGCTGTAAAGAACCCCTGGCCCTCCTGCTCTGGTGAGGGAGCTCCCACCAGAAGAGTGGCCATCACAAACACACAAACTTGTTGCACTCTTCCTATGTGCATTTGCAAACAAGCAACAAACGGAGATTACAAACGTCCTAAAGTACTTCTGTACCTTCAGGCTTACTTATTTCACACAAGCATGAGCCAGCATTGGTTAACCAGAGCATGGAGTGCAGCAGAGAATTAGGTCTATCTCCCAAAACACTAGCCAGAACAAAATGCACGCTTACATTTCATTATGCTGCTGGAGCCATACAGCTCTTCCCCAGCCACATCAGGGCTGCCAGAATGCTCCCAGCCTTACTGTGCATCACTGAATTATTCCTGCTGCTCTCAGGACCTTCAGGATACTTGAAGCTGTGCAATGGTAGAGCGGTGGCTTGAATTGTTCTCTCTGCATTTAATTTTTATGCGAAATTTTTGGCTGGGGCCAATAGTATCATCGGAGCCAGTTGAAGATTTCACATAAAAATTAGAGTATTATTAGAATACTACACATGCTAGGCACACTTGCCCAATGATGCTTTTCCACTCTCCTTGAAACAAAAGAAGAAAACACCACACTCACATCAGATAGAGAAGGTAGCCACTGCTTTTAGTATTGCAGCAAAATGTTGCTTCCAACAGCACAGGGTATTTTATCTCCCTGTATAGCTCAGAAATGTTGTTTCCCTGACTGCCTAATCAGTTACACTGGGCACAGCACCGTTTGCAACATTCCCCAGAAAGTGCATCAGTATTGCCCTCCACCTTGTCAACAAGAAATCTTTCCTGAGACAGCGTTACTATGGGACTGACGTGCTCTCCTCTAATCACAGCTGGAGCTAATGAGGTAGCAGCCTGGGGCTACACTAAAAGGCTGGTGTGTGACATGTCTGCTGACTGGCCTATGTTCATTTACAAATAGGCTGGATCTTGCTCTAATTTAAGTCCCTTCATCCGGCTTTGAGCAAGAAAGTTAAACGGTTTATCACCCAGTGCCATTCTTGGAATACCACAAATGTCTAAAGAAATAAATTGGGAAGGAGGTTTCTGACTCATTAGGAACTTGCATTCTTGGGTAAATAAAATTCATGGAAATCTCATTGTGTTGCCATATGTTTATTTCTCTAAAGTCATCACTGGGGGGATTTGTTTCAGGGGAAGTTCCCTTTCAGATGACACACAACAGGGTCAGTCCACGAAGGAGAGCTATAAACAAGTCAAAGGTTTTCAATTATTTTCTGCAAACAAAAAATACACCAGATAGGACCTTATTTCCCTAAGGAAGGGTACAGGCTTATAAGCCTTTAAAAAGAAAATGCAAATACTTGGGGAAATGGACTGAAAGATTCTCATCTGTCTGTCACAGCCGGATCAAAAATGCAATGGAAATGGAAAGATACTCATCAAATTCAATAGACTTTGATATTGACCCGTATATTTTTTTTAGATACAGGTGCAAATTTGTATAATTGAACAAAGTTTTTCCATCATTTCAGGACAGAACTTACTGCAGAACTTGAGAGACAGCTTGATGAGAGAAAAGTATATCGCAAAAAAACTAATGCTGTTTCAGCTTGACTAAGCCTATTTAGGCAGTGATTAAGGGTCACTACAAGTGATTTGCCAAGGAGACTTGAAAGAGGGAAGTACTTGGGTAAACTTCAGTGGAATTTGGGCACAGAAAATTAGACTGATTTGAATACCAGCTCAAAATGCAATATGAACAGAAACAGTTAAAAATAATCTGCCAAATTATCCTTCAAATAACATCTGAATCATAAATTAACATTCAGAGAATAAAATATCTAATGGTGACAGAGACTTTGAAATGACAAGCATCCTGATAAATAGTTGAGGATGAAGAACAGAGGGATATTTAAAAATCTATCACCAGGCTGTGCAGGGAGGATTTATTTCCCCAAAAAGACGTGATAAAAATACAAATATACCCGTAGATTTATGTTCCCTAATCTCCTAATCAAGAAAACACTGAGTGCACAATATTCAAGAACATCAAAGCATAGATATAGTGGCTTCAACCGCACACATAGGTGCTGCAAATATGGGGATAGTCACACAGAGCAGCTGTTACTGAATTACTCATTAGCAATGCACAAAAGTGAGTTCAGGACACACAAGAGTTGAGCCACAAAGCAAAACTCACTGCAGCATAAATGCTTTCAGCATGTTCATCAAACTGATTATGGTTGTCTTAAGCCACATAAAAGGAGAGCTCAAAAATGAGTTAATGAAAGAGAAGGTCAGAACTGAGGAAAGCAATGGTTTTGAACTGCCTATGGAACCTCAATAAAAGACATTGTGCTCACATTCAAGAAGTCAGGGCAGAAATAAAGTACATGTCCACCATTGATCTCAGTTGAAAATTAACTGCAGTGCTGATTATCACCATGGTAAGCAATTCCACAATACACGGTCACATCTCAGGTTTGAAACTCTTCATTTTTCTGCTTCCAAAAATCTTTAACCATTTCTGGGTTATTACACCGGTCAAAGTACAGAGCAGGGTGGTTGCTCACAACCAGAAAATGATGAGCCACAACCCTGCCATGGGGCTGGAGTTCGGGTGCTCTCATTCCCACTCTCCCAGTGCTGCAGGTTCACCCAGGCAGGGGTGGGGTGGCCTCCCCAGCCCCGAGGGGTGTCCTGCACAGCCTGGGACTGATTTCAGTTAGGTGGTCTTTGAACAGTGACGAGTCAACAGCACCTTTGAAGAACAGCACATGCTCTTTTCCAGAGGACCTGGGCAGCATCTCGGGAGAATGGGGTTCTCCAGGAGAACCTCCAAAAGGTGGTTTCATCATGGGAGAAAATAGGACACCCCTGAGGAAAGTGCTCAGCTTCTGCTGACAGAAAGAATAAAGTTTCTGGATAAAAGACTAAAAGATTCCAGAGACTCCAAAAATAATTATAAAGCGGAGCCAGCTCAAGCCTCAGAATCAGATACAGTGTAGGAAGGCTGCGGGGGCTTCAAGATGGGTTCAAACAGCACAATTCGTGGAGCTCGGCTCATTTTAGTCCTGGGTGGAGATGTCTGATCTCCACAGGAAACCTCATTTTGTTCTGTTTTGATTGACACATTCACAAATTTGGAGACACCAGTCTTATGCAAGAGGTTTAATTAAGGAGGATTAGTACAGTCAGTAAAACCTGGTGGTCTCTGTAATGTATTCTGGATCTTTCAGCCAAACCGAGTCAGAGATATTTCATGAGAACACTCTCTTTTTTGTTCTCAAATGGAGTAACTGCATGCAGCTATAACTGGAGATGGATATGTGCCACTGAATTTGTATTAAGCAGACATTTTGCCTAAAGGGAGATGTCTAGGTCCCAGTCTAAAAAAAAAAAAATCACCAAAAAAAGAAAGACTAAAACAAAAGCAAAAGGAAAAAAAAAATACTGAGCAAAGTACTAAATGTGAAAGAATACTCCTTTTTAAAAATGGATCTGATGCTTGTTGCCTTTCCTGCTAGGCATCATTTAGCTAAACATTTGGAGGTCACCCATGCAAAAAAGTTCTGCTTACATCGTTAGTCACCTCCATCTGCCAGCAGAAATACGGCAGGGCTAATGGTTTTATTCTTGAAAGAGCCCTGATTGTGTCTCCCCGTTCAGGCTCTGTTTTGTTTGAATACAAAAGGATTTACTGGGAGAGGAAGTATCCGTTACATGCCTGCAGATCAGAATTCAAAGGCAAGATTTGACAGGCAGAGATACAATGGGCAGGCAAAGGTAATAATAAAAGTACTGATCACCTAATATAGCGACAATTTCATTCACGTACCTCTCTGACCTGCCATATACCTTTTCCTTTGGTTTGTTATGAACAGGAGACTTGCACGTCTATGTAGTTTATAGTGGTATAGTTTATATGTGGTACAGTTTTTTATTGGTAGTTTTAGTTAGGTAGTTTGTTGCATTGTGATAATACCGAATATACTCAGTTGTAGGAGGTATACAGTTTTCTAATTCAAGATACATACATTTGCATCAGTAGTTTTGATAATATAAAGCATGCAAAAAAGGGGACCATTTGCATGTCTAAATGCATGTCTTCAGGATTCGATCTGAAATGATTACTTTTCATGACATCATTTTCATTTGCAATTTTGTAATCAACAGCAATTGTTTTATCAATGGATTTTCTCAAAATTAAAATGATCATAAAAAAGTTGAAGTAACCTAAGGCTTAAGACCCAGGTGAATAGATGTAGTAAATTAAGATTAGCATGACCACACTTTAAGCCTGAAAGAAGGATCGAAACCCTTAGATTCAGGCCAGCACTAGTGTTGCATATGAGGATGTATTACAAAATCAATACAAAAAGATGGCTGTATGACTAATAATGACCAAAGAAAAGAGTGGTATTATGCTGTTCTCATTCACCCTAGTGCAAGCCTGAAATAAGTGCAGCTACTCCCTACTTATATCAGAATTAGGAGACAGAAACATACTGCAATTCCGTATAAATTATCTTTCTGATTTACTGGAAGTAAAGAACTCCTCTTAAGTGAAAGAAACTTTCACTTTTGCCTGAGGGACAGGATGCCATCCAGAGGGATCAGGACAAGCTCGAGAAGTGGGCCGGCGTGAACCTCATGAGGTTCAACAAGGCCAAGTGCAAGGTCCTGCACCTGGGTCAGGGCAACACGGAGCATCAATACAGGCTGGGGGATGAAGGGATTGAGAGCAGTCCTTGAGAGAAGGACTTGGGGTACTGATGGATGAAAAGCTGGACATGAGACAACAATGTGCTCTCACAGCCCAGAAGGCCCACCATATCCTGGGCTGCATCAAAAGAAGCGTGGCCAGCAGGTTGAGGGAGGTGATTCTGCCCCTCTACTCTGCTCTGGTGAGACCCCACCTGGAGTACTGCATCCAGCTCTGGAGCTCTCAGCACAAGAAAGACATGGACCTGTTAGGTCCAGAGGAGGGCCATGAAAATGATTAGGGGGATGGATCGCCTCTCCTATGAAGAAAGGCTGAGAGAGTTGGGGTCGTTCAGCCTGGAGAAGAGAAGGCTTCAGGGAGACCTTATTGCAGCTTACAAGAAAGATGGGGACAAACTCCTTAGCAGGGCCTGTTGAGACAGGACAAGGGGGAATGGTTTTAAACTAAAAGAGGGTAGATTTAGAAGCTATAAGGAAGAAATTTTTTACAATGAGGGTGGTGAAACACTGGAACAGATTGCCCAGAGAGGTGGTAGATGCCCCATCCCTGGCAACATTCAAGGTCAGGCTGGACGGAGCTCTGAGCAACCTGATCTAGTTGAAGATGTCCCTGCCCACGGCAGGGGGGTTGGACTAGATGACCTTTAAAGGTCCCTTCCAACCCAAACTATTCTATGATTCTATGATAACAATTTTGTCCTTTTTTCTCAAAGGCAAAATCCCTCAAATATAATTTTGATACATGAATTATGGTACATGGAAGTTTCTCCCTATTCTGCTATTAGATTCTATCCCAGTGATATAAACTGTTTGCAAAGCAAGCAGGATTTGACTGGTTTTCTGTCCATCATATGAAATAACATCTGGAATGTTTGTATACATTATGACTTTTATGACATAAAATTTTTAAGGCTTTTCTTTTCAGTAGATTCCTAAAAAGCCCATTAGTTTTGATGACTAATTTGCAATTTCATTCCAGCAGAAGCCATGCTGTTCACAGGTTTTATTTGGCTTAAAACAGTCATTAGGAAACTGTTTTCCCCTCTTTCCCAATATTCCTCAGTAAGAAATATTTTACAGAGGGAAACCCTGCCACCAGCTGTATCGTGCATTTGAAACCCACAAAGAACCGAGTTCAAACAAGGAGAATCAACCTTTTCAATGAGAAATCCCATTGGCCTGCAGGATGCAATCCTGCCATCCAGTCAAGTATGTCCTGGTCCCACAACTGCTTCTTAATTCTGCACCACAAGGAAAAAGTACCTAAACAAAAAAAACACAAAAATCCTCCAGAAAAGCTGTGCTTTTCCCATGATTTATTCCACTATTGTTCAAGGCCTTCTCCAGCTGGGAGGTAGCTGGATGTAAAGTTCTGAACTCAGTGGGGGTGAGACATGATACACTTTCTAAGACAAGTACCATCAATCATTTCAGTCAAGCAGATATTTTTAGATTATTAAAAACTTTAAAACTTTAAAAGTTAAACTTTCTGAGTTTCAGTATTGCACCATATCTGGTAAATGCCTCTGCATTTTTGCTACTATACCAGGCATTTAAAATATTTTCAGTTTGAAGATATTAAGCCCAACATCTATCAGCTGTAAAGATTTGACAAAACTGACAGAAGATGAAAGTGGACAAATTATGTTTCAAAATAACATTGGTGATTAATCAAAGTGAGTTACCCAAAAGTCCAAGATCTGGAGTAGAGAAAAATTCCACCAAATTAGAAGCTGGCATCCAACTCAAATGTAATTCTAAACTATCAATAATGATTTTAAGGAGTCAGTTTTAAGTATTATAGAAAAAAGAATTTCATATTGGCTTTGACCTTAAAATGTTTAGTGTGCCTCTTATTTGAGCTAGAAATCCTCATACTTGAAAATGACCAGTAATTAACTTTGCTGTATTTCTGTTTGCTTAATGAATGCAAAGACTCTTCTATGCTCTGTGGAATTATAAGTGGACATTTCTGTTCCAAGAAGTTTACAGTAAGAAGGCAGCACAAAAAATATTGTACACAAACCAAAGTGCTGGAGCTAGGTCACTTCGTGGCCATTCTAGGTCATTTTTATTTTTTCAGCCTGGTTTCCTAAGGAATCCTGTTCTGTTTGCTTGTGTGTTTGTTTATAATAGGTGACCTTTTCACCTCATCTCATCCCAATAGATTTGACCCCATTAGCCAATACAAGAATGAAGCTGTTGGTAGCTGGTGAGAGGTGGAAGCCACCCAGAGGATGGAGTCCTTCTCTGACCTCTCGCAGTCAGAAAAATGCTGTGAGGATGACACTCAGCATAACCCAGAGCATCCCAACAAAAAGAAGATGGTTACAACCAGCCTAACTTCAGTAACATCTTCAGCCGGGGTATACATTTTATAAATTGCTAGAGAATCACTCTTACAAATTACCAGAGAAACCAGTTCTTCAAGTTTCTCACCCATGGATTTTCTGGTGTCCAAAAAGCCATACTGAAGCTTTTCCAATGTGTTGCAGTAGTCATCAAGTCTTGATTCATAGGAGTGCGCTGACGTATATTCCTGCTTAGCAGTCTTAGCATAATCCCACTGAAATCATGATCAATGAGGAAGTTCAAATCCATTAGAAATCAGACTCACTTAGATTCAGCATATGCCCAAACTACTCATTTATGGTAATCAATGATATCACACTTGGCAGGAAGAAGTACATGTTGGGAATAATATGCAGTAAAAAGAAGGATGGGCACCCCACCTCACTTTGTGAGGATTTGGGACTATGCGGAAGATGGGATGATTCTGAGTTTGGGCAGAGCGAAGGATCATATATGGGTGAGAGCAAAGGCAGTGTTGGGTGAAGAGGAAGAGAGAAGGTCCAAAATGGAGGTGGGAGAAGAGGTGTCCCAGAGTCAATGGGAGAACAAGACTGAACCTGATGGACAACATGAGCAGGAGCCAGAGTTGGACCTAAGAGGAGCAGAGACACAAGGGAGCAAGGGGTGACAGAGAGAGTACCACACCAGCAAAGGGCATTGGTTGCCACCACATGATATTCAAAGCCAAAGTTAGAGCAGAGGCATGTGAAATGGGATTCATGTGGCTATCTGCAAAGCCTGGTTTGTCATTCCTGTACTAGGATGGGAAGAATGAAGTTTTGGAAGGATGACTGTTGATTAGAGGGAGGAGACTGAATATCTAACTTTTAAAGAGTTAGGTGAGACAGATCCCATCGTGGAGATGGGCTTAGAAGGAAACACACCACACACACACACACACACTCACTCACACACACACCCCAGACGAAGAATAAGCAAGTTTCAACAATAGTCTCCATGTGTAGCAGAGGAGAAAGGACTGGACGTGACATGAACAAGGCAATTGGGGTGGAGAGAGGAATTTTGCCAGAAATGGAACCAGCAGACAAAACTCAGGGGAACACTGTGCTGTCAGTATTCAGCACAAGTGTTCATGGGGAAACATGCCAGAGACCACTGGAAATGCAAGACCTAAGAATAGTACAGGGAGAAAAAAAAGCTGCACTTGTCTAGCAGATTCCTTCCTCCTTTTTATCTAAGACAAGCCACCATGGTAAATTATTTCTCATGAGAAACCAAAAAGCTTTAAAGTGTCAGATTCTCTAAATGTCAGAAGTCAGAAACCATCGTCATATTTCCATTATGCAGTCATTCTTGCAATGCCACACCACATCGATGGGCAAAATTAACTGGATGAAAAGATAGTGTCATCTAAAATAATACCACATGTGACTCAGCAGTTCTTATATATTTTGTAAAACAAATGCTAGTAATTCAGTGGTGCTATAGAAAATATTCTCTGCCCAGAGTGAGCATTCAGCGAGGTCAGAAAGATTACTTGGTGAATAGGACTTAGGACTTGCTGCAGTGAATGAAGGCTGACAAGCTGATTGTGAAAATCCAGTATTTTCTTTTAAATTCAGCTTCTCAATAACTATACATATGGGAACATCTAGATTTTTGTCTGTTTGAGTCTACAGATTAAAAAATAATGTGATGTTTCTGGATAAGATTCTTGATGTTTTCCTCTTCTCTCAGAGAGGAATAGAGCAGCGCTAGGATCAATCCAGGTTTCCCAAACTGACTCACGCAATCTGCAATCTAATTAAAAAAAAAATCCCCCTTCCTCAGCCAAAAAAAAAATAGACAGAATAAAATAAAGCTTATATATCAAATTAGAGTTTTGCACTGGTGTTATTTAGCAATACCCGCTGAAGTGAGGACATTCTGGTTTGTAACCGAGGGAAGCCTGCTCCCCTATGCCAAGGAGTTAACCTTCATTTTGGGAGAGCTATACATGTAGGAAATTTGCAATAAAAACAGCATAGAAAGCAGCAGATGTTTGTGAGAAGAAATTAAACAGGTGTCAAAACTAGCATCCCAGAAATGATAGGAAGACAAATGAAGAAAATATGGAATATGAGATGTAACCATCATATATCTGTTTTCTGATAGTGTATCACTGCCCCTTGCCGATTTTGGAAAGCCATGAGTATGGTCTTCCATTATTACCTTCATAGATTTGTACTGCATCAGCATTCCTGATTCACGAATTTCAAATTGGTCAGCCAACACACATGTTCTTTCACAACGTACTGAACAAAACAGGCAAAAAATCTCCCTTCTTTTTTTTTAAATTTAAAGTACGCCCTGCCCTTTTCATCAGTGTTGCCCTTCAAATGTGCATGTCAAATGAGCTTCTAAGTCAACACAAGCCAAGTGTAAAAAGTGTGACTAGAGCCGTTCCCAGAGAAAGGAGCTGCAGACCAGATGTGCATCACACCCTCTCGCCAAAACCCACCCCACGGCGGAGGCATTGACTGTTGTTTCACACTGGTGCACTTCCCAGCTCGTTGCTCCAGAAGAGAGCGCCTCTGCAATGCCACTTTAACTCTTGTAAAATAAAGTATCAGTTACATTAACATTTTAAAGGAAAAGGCAAACAAATTTGTTGCAACCTTCAGAGCAGAGTCCAATGCAATGATTGATGTTATGTTTCACTGCCAACAAAGGCTAGTGCAGACAGTTTTGGATGTATTTAAGCAATAATAGAAATTTGAGACTCTTTTCCTCAGCTCAAGCTCTTTTCTTAATAAGGTGTCACATCCCTTCCCTTACTTCTCACACAGATTTTCTCATGAAAAATCCTTGCTTTTTGCTGATCGGAAAAAAAAAAAAGGATCTGCTCCTGCACAGACGGTAACACTGCTGGATTTCAGTAGCAGAAAAGTAGGGAAAGGCAAAAAAGTAGTAGTGACTGCCATTGTGCGTGACGCATGTTGATAAGGCTGTGGCACCCACCATGAAAATAAAGCAAGGACTGAAGGAAGTTTTACAGCCAGTGGTTTGGCAATTGTAACAGAGAAACAATGAACAAATCCATGGGGGGGGAAGTCTGTGGTGGTCCTCAATCTGTTTATAATATATAATGCTTGTTGGGTCTTATTTACAGCGTGCATCAGAGAGGTCTTATTGCCTTGCATAATTACGCTGGCAAAATTTTCCAGTGTAGATGCTGTTTTATCACAGTGCTAGTGCTCAGACGAGCATGGCATCCCACCAAAAACTGTGAGAAGGCGTAAGAGCTTTTATAGCTGCATCTGTATAAGCTGCTTTAGCCACATGCCACTGAAACAATACAGTGCAAAGTCGTCTGAAAGCCTTGTTTCACTCGGCATCAAGGGAAACTGAGGATGCAGGTACAGGGAGATAAATGGGGTGGAGGAGTTTCATGTGCATGTGGGACACGTAGTGAAGTACTTGTGCACACTTTTGCACTGCTTCCATCTTGAAATTATACAGGTGATCATGAGCGGGTAATTCAGATAAAGAAAGGAAAAACATTTAAAATTTACACCCAATATTTTTGACCAGCCTTTTTTCAGCAGTTTCTGATAGTGGTTCAAAGGCTGAAGTCTCCTTCAGTTAAAAAAGGATCTTGAAAAGGCAAAACCTCTCATCCCTTATCTTCTGAACTGACTTTATTTTCCTTGCAAATGTTTTGTATCAAGTCAACATCTCTTTTTTCTCTGTAATCCCTTCAGACTTCATCACTGAGGAGTTAGGGTCCACTGACATGGGAGCTCTTCTATAGACCTCGGTGAACAGTGGATTGGCCACTATGTGAATATAATGCTGTGTGCAGGAAACAGCCTATTAACACCTCTTTCATCATTAACCTCTTTGCATACCCCTACTCCTCATTTCAGGTGAACATGCACACTACATTTTATAAATACTTTCAAAACCAACAGACTTCAATTTAAAACTGAAAAAATATCAAAGTTGTAATTATGACCATTTCAGCTATGATAAAAAATGTCACTAATACAAAGCCTAGTTCTCATGGGCAGGACCTGAAACTGTGGACATTCCTCAAGGAATTGGACCCAGCTATTTAATTCCTACTGCATTTGATTCTAATCACTGTTTTCTAAAAATTCTGGAAATGGGTATACAGTGTAAATCTAAAGACTCGTATACATGATTTTAGAAGCAGTTTCCTTTTCTCGGTTTCCATTTACCACAATATTGGATCTATTTAAGTATGTTCCATTAACTTCCTTTCATTACAAAGGGAATTTGTAATGTCTTGGCAATGATCACTAGAAAACACAATGTTCACAAAAGGGATTGTTGCTTCATCCAAGACCAAGGGGCTATAAAAGACTGATTATTATATGGTATCTGGTTATACTTAAGGTGAGGGTATCTCCTCCTGATATAGCCTACAAATACAGCATAATCATAGAATCATAGAATCGTTAAGGTTGGAAAAGACCTCTAAGATCATCCAGTCCAACCGTCAACCCAACACCACCATGCCCACTACACCATGTCCCTAAGCGCCTCATCTACACGTCTTTTAAATACTTCCAGGGATGGTGACTCAACCACTTCCCTGGGCAACCTGTTCCAAGGCCTGACCACTCTTTCAGTAAAGAAATTTCTCCTAATGTCCAATCTAAACCTCCCTTGGTGCAACTTGAGGCCATAAAGTTGCGGCTAATCCCCATAAAGGGATTGGACCCATAGCTTCCACTCTATGTCTAGGGGACCTAGGTGATCCCACAGCCTAAAACATAACTGAAGTTTTCTGAAAGTAAATATGCAGTAAATACATACAAATCTACAAACAATTTTCCAACTGCTCCCACCCCATATGTAGAGCTGCACATTGCACCAAAAATGAATCCGATTCTAGGCTGCTATTCACCTAAACCTTAACATTGTACCAGCTGATAAATCTGAGAAACGGAGCAGTCTAGATCGGAGATCTGCGAGAGAACTTCTGGTGAGACCAGTGTTATTTCTAAAACCAAAGACATTTCTATAGATTTTCACAGTCAGCCCAGAAAATGAGGATTTGGGCAGAGAACATGTTCTTTCAGTGAGCGATGCCATGAAGATAAAGTGTCAAAGACAGTTTGAAGACTGCAGTCACACTTTTAACAGTGCTTCTCTGGTAATTAATCAGCCTGGATAAGAAGAGACTGCAGTACTATTTTCCTTTTTCAGTCTTCGTTTGGGTGTTACTCAGTGTCCGTATCTAATATACGCCCTTCGGCTACATGCTAAACAAAAATCAGAGAGAGAACCAAGCTGGGATTCAGATCTTTGCTCCCCCAAGCTCAGCGCTCAGCAGCTGGATGGTCGCTGACTTGGATGCTCGCTGAGCGGACCTCCTCTCTGCTCTCACACCACTCATGTTCTGTTCCAAAAAAGGAGGCCGCAAGACATGCCGAGCTTTTCTCTCCGTTGCAGCTGATGCCAGCAAGGCAGGCCGGCTCTAACAGGAGCAGGGCAGAACGACAGAGCTTGCACAGACAAGGAAACCAAAGCCTGTTTGCTTCCAGTGCTTTGTACGGTGGGCAAGAGGTATACAGTCCTCACCTCTGGGTGAGGAACTAATCATAGTCCCAGAAATTTTGGGAATAAAAGGGTGATAAATCCACATTCCAGGTGAATCATCCATTAGGAAAAAAAACCTATAAAACCCCCAAAAACCAGAGACCTCTCAATAGAGTAAAGCAAGTGATTTGAACCAGAACACGCTTTCCATTCTCTTTCCCAAAGAAATTCCCTCTCTTTATCTAACACATGTTAGCTTTGGATATCTGAACTAATTCACGTCAAAGGCAGTACGTAGCCAAATGCCATATCCTGGCTGCAGTTCTTCTTGGACAATAGTGAGACATTTTATTGCAGTCTAATATTGTTGTACATATCAGCACCTGCTGCATGTGCATATTTCAAGGTTTATGGTTTTATTGTTTTATTGTGAATTTCCTGCTTTTTCTTTATTGAAAGCAAATAGCTGTGACTTTTCACACCCGTTTTAAAAATACATGCAATGATTGTCACATTTTAGCACTTCAGATGCAAGCAGTTTCAGCTTCCTGTCTAAAAATCATCCTGCAGATTTTATCACCTTGCAATCCCATTTATAAGTTTAAAACACAAGTATTCAGTCCAGTGTGGCTGGCTGTTTTTCCTTACAGAGATTTGAAAAGCCATTGAGCCATTTTTTGGAGATTTTCACTTTGAGAAATCATGCTGCATTTTTCCTGTTATTTTTCCTTACATAACTCAGTGCTTTAAACAAGAAGAGACTTTAAGGACCCAGGTTTGATACCATTGAGCAGAAATATTGCTCTAGAATTAATCAGGATCTGCCAATTTGTAAAAAAGATCTGCTGTGATTCGTTCCTATTTTAAGGTAAACTGACGTTGGATTAGCATGATCTAGTATTTTAAAATGCTAAATCGCTAGCTATTTCCTCCACAATTTTCAACAATAAGGTTTAGGCATTTCAGGAAAATGAAGGCTTCTATTTAATAGAAGGAGCTGAGCAGATCCATATTCTTTTTAAAAATAAAGGCAGAAAATCTGTTTTTCTGAAATGTATCATTGGGCTGTTGACATGTTCCATGTGCCTATGGCAAAAATCACTATCCAGCATGCAGACACGATAAAGATAAATACATGAACCTTTGGCATTAAAAGGAAAATGGCCCCATACAGTTTAATACCAAATTTCTAATACCAAAATACCAAGTAAGCTTTACTAATACTTCTAAATCGTCTTCAGCTAAAACCAAACAACATGCAGTTTATCTCAAAGGAGTGCTTTAAAGGAAATGAAGCTCAGTAGTGGAAGGCTAAGAAAAATACTAACCTGTTTTCTCATAGCTTCTTTTTAAATTCAAATCAGCCTTACCACAATCAAAAAAATTGTAATGACACCATTATAGAGACTCCTAACCACTTGTTTCTATCAATGGGCACGGTCTCTTGAGCAAAGCCTCTAGCTCCAACCATGAGGTACTATTCCCAATGGTACCAGCCAGCATTTATGAACTCTCACTGTTGGGTGCGTTGGCCTCCAGGTTACAATTTAGTCACAGACTGAAAGTATCTTCCCACTGCAGTTCTGATCTGAGCTAGGGCTGCTCTCAGCCTTCTCACCAGCAGCAACCTGATGAAATAAAGTAGACGGAGAAACCCATGACGAATAGAAGTAGGCATAGCTTTGCTGTTGCTTGGATAATAACTTGCCAAGCTGAGAAGACCTTGGAGAGAGCAGGACAAGAGTTCAAACACACATTAACTTATGAATGACTTCTGCTCTCCATCCAGGGTAGCCCAGAAAAGAGGAAAAGAAGTGCAGAAACCGTGCATGGCTGTCCTGAGATTTCCTGATGGCCCAGCACAGCTGCAGCAGTACCAACCCTGACCCGCCTCGAAACCACAGCCACGTACCTCCCACACTCTCCTGCACTCTCGGGTGCAGGAGAAAGGAAAGGAGCAAATCATGCTGTCATGAAGCCTTCTCACAGGCACCGTGGCTGTCGTCCGTTGGCCTGAGCTGCTTCACCAGTGTGGAAATTTAGGTTATTACAAGGTACATCCAACTTGCAGGCAGGAAGAGTGGGCACCCCAAGAGTGACCTCCTGCCCTTTGGGGTGCTCTCTTAGGTAGGACTGCCATCTATGGAGCACTTCTCTTTTTTTCTGTCTTTTTTTTTATGCCTCTAATTAGGGACTCGGCCATACAAGGTGAGTTGCAAACATTAAAGACCACAAGAAACCGTACAGGAAAACCAAGAGTCCTACACTTGAAAAGGAACAGTGCTGGCTGGCCCACGCAGCCACTTAAAAGTACAATTGGGACAGGAAAGACACAGCGTGTGAGCAGACGGTCATGAATGGCTCTATTTAATGCGGGGGAAGAACCAAAAATAGAGATTTCTAAAATAGCCAGGTCAGACATTCCCTTATAGAAAAGATCCCACAGCATGCTCCTGAGTTGCCCCACACCAAACACCAGTGCGGAGCCGGTGCTGCCTCTCCAGGCTTTACTGCTCAAGCTCAGCTCAGTGTCTGGCAAAGAGCAGCACGTGCTGCCGGGACTGATGGACTCTACAGCAGGGTAGGGTGCAAGTGGCAGCGACAGAGCTCCTGGAGGAAAGAGCAAGTTTCTGTCTATAGACACAGAAATTGGATGAACTTACCCAAATCCAGTGCCTATTCTCAGGCAGAAACACATTCTTTTCTTCTGACTTTACAACCTGCCCATGCTTCCGCACGCATTCAAAAAAGAGAAAACTTGTGGGTGAATGGATGTGGTTTTGTTTCTTAAACTGGCCTTTGTCTCTTTAATTCCCTTGTTTCCTTTTCAGAAAGAACATTTTCCCCACCTTATTTAAGACTGGAAAGCACAGAAGAACCCTCTTTTCAAACAATACTTTTGGCTACAACACTTGTATTTTGTAATTACATTTGTTTTAAATGGTGTCCAGCTAATCTGGTTATATCCTGGGACCATTTTCTCTGGTTTTAGCTCTGAAACAAATGATGATTTATTTTCTCGTTGTTACTTAAGTGTATATAGATGTGATCTTCGAAGGAGCCTCATTTGTCATTATTCAGGACGTTCGGCAATGAGGCACAAGAAACTAATCAAAGTGACTAAATTATGTCAGCTGACTACAATATTATTTTCCAAAACTTTAAAGCAGTGCTCTGCAGCTGTATGTAAGTAACCTTTCTACTGGGAATTGATGTCTTCTAGAGTTTTGTGTTTTGGAGGAACATGTGTTCAGGGACCTCACCAGCTGCCTATGGAAAACCGTTTTGCTCTTAAAGCAAAACCATATGTCAGGCCAAGGTAAGGGAAGCATTTGAAAAAAAGAAAAATGTCTTAAAAAGTGATGCTGAAAACTGCCAGACAGCTAGCCATGCACCGCAGGAGGCGGTAGCGGATTAGAGTCCCCCCAGAGCTACGGGGAGGCAGGGCGCTCTGCAAAGGGGTGAATTTCCATTCTTAACCTGTGAAGGCAGGAGGGAAAAAATAGAGCTACAATTAGCAGTTTGGCAGTGGCTCTGTTTTGACTGAACAAGGCCCCATGGACTTTTAAGTAACGTGCCGGCTCTGTTTGCCCACAGACAGCTCCCCCGGTGCTGCTGACACCAGCAATTCACGCTCGGGTCTGGTCGCGCTCCCAGCAGCCAGTCGGTGCTTCTCCCACGGGGCCCCGTTTAGCCGGAGGGGGACCCTTGCCGAACCAGCAGAGCATTGCCCAGACCTGGGACTGTGGGCTGCTGGTAGCCAAGAGAAGGCTGAGAAACAGACATTAAGAGCTATAAAATGCCCACGATGGCAAAGGAGAGGAGACCGCAGGGGAGGTGTCCTTTCAAAGACCAAGGGCCGGCAGGTAGCGAGCACAGCCCTGCGAAACACAATGCTGACTAGAGGGTCTGAGCTTGCAGCACCTACGCAAAATAAACACACCAGTGTGCAGGTGTCCTGAGTAAATGCGGGGGCGGGAGGAGAATCCACGTTGCTATAAATTCACAAAAGAATTTGCAAAAGCATGTGCAATGTCTTGTCCATTTTCCCAAGCCTGCAAAATGTGTGCCTGTGAAAACCATATACATACAGATCCTGTACACCCTGCTTATTAACCTTGCTCTTTGGTGATGCTTTTGCACCAGTGAATATGACAATTATCAGTGGTTAATTATCAGCCAAGTAAGCCATGTATGAATGTAATCTCCCACTGCACAAAAGGGGCCAAAACAAGAAAGAGGCTGTTATGTCTGTCATGTAAGTCATATGTATGTCAATGACAGAAGCAGCAATAAAAATAACCTGGCTACTGTACCTTTGTGAATACTTATGGAACACCAGTAGTATTAGAATAAAAATAATTAAAAATAATAATAATAATATCATCTAGATATTGCTTTTCAACCTGATGTCAAACAGCAACATGAAGGTGCTTCTGGAAGGAGTATAAATGAGTATAATTTGCTCTGCTGAAGAAATATATCTGCACGGTAGTAAAAATAGACATCTCCCACAGATACACACCCACACCCTAGCACTTGACTTCAAGACCCAGTACCTCCTCAGTATTCTCACTTGCCCAGCATTTTATCCTAACCTCCATGTCCAGCTAGTTCCTTTCTCGCCCTACACCGTGGCAGGTCAGCCTCCCCGCCTGATTTCACAGTCTCTCTGTCTACACTGTTGTTCCTCTTCGAGCTGTCTGGCTGCAAAGGACAGAGGAGTCACAAGAAAGATAGGTATGCATCACCTCTGACCATGCTACAGACCAAGCAGTGGGAAATGGCCATCACAAAGTCCTTCTGGCACCACCCCTGTAGCCCGAGCCTAGAGCATGCGATACCAGGTCTGTCCAGCACAGGAAGCTGTGGAGGCTCCAATGCGCCACAGAGATTTTCGTTGCTAAATTCTAACAAGTTTCTTATGAGTATGAATAAATTGCAATTTTTCAACTGTTTATAACTTGGCAAAGCATGAGTGGATTTTCCCTAAAGGACCAAAAAGCACATCCCTGGCATAAAGGCAGATCTTGTGCCAAACCGAGAGCCCCTACTGCAAAGCTCCAAGGCACTTGAACTTCCCAAAGAAAAGGTCACCTAACCTTTTTTAGCCTTGGAAGCCAATGCATTGTTTACCCTTCGCCTTGTTCTCATAAACAGCAGAACTACTTTGACTGATATTTTCAGAAATAAAAACCTGCCCAAGGCATGGAAAATTCGCCTAAATGAAGTTTTGGAAAAGTTGTGGAAAATGAAAACCAGAGTTTTACTGTGGGAAATAATGAGCAGCCTGGGTAACAGGGCTGCCAGTCTACCTAAAATCACAATTAAATAACCGGTGTTACAGTGGTGGGGTAACTGTACCTCTCACTGCCGTGGGCCCCTGCTATACCTGCACCCAAAACCGCAGGCTCCCCTGCACGTGCGAGCAGGGACTCGTGCAGGCAGGTTCCCTCTCCCAGGCCACCATCAGCCACAGCGACCAGGGTGCATGCATTCAGCAGACGCTGGTTTGGGAGGCGACTGTCACCCACGGCAGAGCAGCAGACGCCGGTGACACCAGGACTTGGCTGACAGGTTTCATTACCGTGATCCTAATATTTCAAGTCAGCAGCATGAGGCCAGGAAGGAGCTCATATGTCACTGAGGTCCCTGCACTTCCCCGTGGAAGACACTCTACGCCACAAGCGGCGCGTCCCGACACGACTCAGAGACTAAATAGCTAAATCTCTTTCTTCCTCCAGATCTCTACAGACACTCAGGGCCATAATATACCCCATAATGTATTCCCGCAAAGCCTGTAATAATTCACTTGTCATAATACACCAAGGACACAGGCCAACAAAAGCAGATTTGTGTTTCATCTTACATTCTGATCTCTGAAGTTATGCTAAAAGAAAGCAAATTGAAATGCAGAGGCACTTTTTTTTGGAACCCATTTGTGGTTTATTATTACAATGAGCTAAACAGGCCTGGCAGAAACATGTGGTCTACACAGAGCAAGCTTTCATGTGAGCCAAAAGACCACTTCCACCATTTAAAAGGATGAACAAAGATCAGGATAGTTCCAAGGGGTGGCAGAGGGAAGGTGTGGACCTCAAAGAGTTAGCAAAACCCTTTACAGGAGTAATAGAAGAACCCAACAACACTGTCCTCTCTGTTTCCACAAAGGACACAGTTGGGTAGATTCATTTTTCTTTTCCCAGAAATAATCAGATCTTAGATTAAAGTCACATACAGTAATATAAAAATCAGATCACATCACGGAAAATAATCTCTTCCATATCAAACAGAAATGCACTTGTGAAAACATATGGAGCGAACAAGTTGGCATATCTGTTCATGTTTACTTATCCTGGCAAAGAGGGGAAGAAACATAGTATTTATAATCATTTGTTCTTTATTATGGTGTTTTGCTTTGCATCCCACATGATTACCATGCTTTTTACAAGTTAGCTGTCTGCTGAATTCCTACTTGCATCTACCTTCCTTTGTACCTTCCTTTTCATCTGTGTTTCTTTCTTGGGTTCAGGTACATACTTTATAAATCTCTCTTTTTTCCCAAATTTTTCTTTCTTTTTTTTTTTAAGTAGATCTCCCCCACAGTTTTTTGTTGGTTTTTTTATAGCATGAAGTTAGTTTCAACCTGGAATTAACCTCAGCATGGAGTTCATTTCATGCTGGGAGTAGCAAATGAATGCTGTTGGACACTCATCTCTAGCAAGTGCTGAAGAGGTGTTCTAGCCTGTTAGCAAGAGGTGTCTTCTGAACCAGCTGGAGGAGTTGCATTTACCTTTCTATTTAGACAGGCAGTTTCATTCCTAATCTCAATGCGTTGCAATAGCCACATAAACTAAACCCAAATGCATCTGACAATCAACAGAAGCAGCTGCCAAGGAAAGGCATATGTCAAGGTTGACAAATAGACATGCATGGCATCTATAAAAGTATGGCAAGAAGGCAGCAAACCTTGTCTACCTATGGTGGCAGAAAACTTTTCATTCATTCTGCTGGCAGGCTAAAAGAGTTGCCTAAGAGAGCTATTTCCAGCCACGGTGTCTGAGAGCACCCATGAAGTCACATTCACATAGAGGTATCCAAGAAAACATGCAGTGCAGCCTCTTCAGGGAATGTGATAGACATGGTCAGTTCTTTGATGTGTTCCTATTCCCCAGCCTACATATTTGTTTTCTCTGTTTCATCTTCAGCCACAATGATATATTATTTTTTTCCTCTTCTTAAAAGTAGTGGTTGATTTACTGTCTAGATAGGGATTCAGGTCACAGCTGGGATATTTACACAAAGTCCTCTTAGCACATGCAGAATGCATGAGTGTATTTAATGCCTTCACTTCTCTTAGGTTTCCTTCATTCACAAAAGGTTTGCCTGCTCCTCCCTGCAGCTGTAGCATTATAAGGTCTGAGGAAAGAATATTTTGAACATTATCAGGAATTATCAACCCCATTAGATGCCAACATAATGCAAAGACATTGCAGGGGCAACATTTGCAGCTTTGTCATCACTGGTCTCCTTGATGGCATGCAGGAAGTCTTTATGCATACCTTTCCCATTCCACAATTTAATAATAGCTGACATAATTAAATCCTATAGGTACATTGTCCAGTGCATGTTCTACATAATGGAATTTACAACAAGTGCAAATATTACAAGAAATAATTAAATTTTATATGTTGAACAATATCATATGGATAAATTTTATATATTTGCCAAGATAGATTAATGAGAAGTGCTCTTCTATACACAAAGACATAAAGGTGTAATTTAGAATTTTGACTCAGGTGCAAAATAATCTGGAGAAAGAAAGTGACATTCACATTCAAGGCAGAATTTGGGGTTTAGTCAGTTACTGTTCTTTTTGCAATCACAGCAGAATTTTTTTCTCCACTATCTCCAGGGACTGTCTAGAATTTCAACACAGGAACAGCTACTGGTAGCGTTATTTTCCTGGACTGATTTTGCACGCTTTTTTTCATCCCTTTAATTAGCATCTTCAGAGGAAGTTGGGGCATGGATCTCAGGGCTTTGCACTACTTCTTTGTTTTTCATATTTACACTTAGCAAGACTAACAGCAATGAGGAGTCTGTATTCCGTCACTGGCTATTGTACATCTACAACATCTGAGGATACAGAAGAGAGTAAGTTTAGTGCTAAACGAGACATGTACATGGTCTCTGGGCAGCACATCATGTAGTATGACATATATTATGAGTATAGTTAAGAATTCATTTGTTCCCACAGAAGCACCTCTACCATGAGCACATATTAGGGTGCAGAAAGTTTTAGGGGACAGTCCTCAAGAAGCTGGCCCTGATAAAAGTAGCTTCATGGGATTCAGGGGTAGTCTATAGGACTTTGGGCTCTTTGAGTTGGTTTGGAAAAAGATGTACAATATGTAAAGTGTCTCTCATCTTGAAATAGATCACTCTCTTACTGACTTCTTTTAACTAGTAGTGCTTACTTAATACATTCAAATTCCATTCTGGTGACTTAAGGACTCAAAATACATTTTTACTGTTTTTTGTCCATGCTGTCCTTAAGACAACAGATCACAGCAAGAATCTAATTTGCAACTCAAGAGCTGGAGTATGTTCTTCCTAGATATCCTCAATAAACCTTCTTAACCAGTAAAAAGATCACCCAAAAGCTTCCTCTAACTTCCAAAACTTCCTTATGGATAGTAATACATGAAACAGTTCAGTTCTGGTTTAGTCAGGTCAGTTTTGCACAATTAAGAGCTAGGTAAGAGAAACGAGAGATTTCATGTACAAATAAAAAAAAAAATATGCACATATATGCATGTGTCTATATACAAGTATGCATACACCCGCACACCAGAAACATGCCATTTAACTTCTACAAGATGGCTTTCGCAATGAGACCTCACATAATCATCTGCCAACTGGATCTAGATCCTAATAAAAGGTTCAGAGCACTGTCCTCACAGATTAAAAGCTCCCAAGAAGAAACATCTGTTTTACTGCAAAGGAAGTCCAAATGCAACAGTTTATACCCTACCCAGAACACTGCTGCTGGTTAGGATTTAATGGGTATTGTGGCACAAAAGAAGAAAATCTTCTTCGTTTCCCACACCATCATGAAATAGTAAAAATCTTCAGAGGCAAATCAGGGCTCGTAGGAATAGAAGCAATTCCATCCTGTCACAGCAGCTACAGTTAGACAGGTTAAGCCTGAATTGTTTTGGATTTTTTTTTCCCATGTATAAAGCAAAAATCCTCCAGGTTTTGAAGCTTTCTCCTTTAAACCGTATAGAACCTCTCCCTGTATATTCACCATATACTACATTTGTGGTTCTGAAAAGAAGGCATTCACATTGCAGGTTTTAGGTATCTAAACTGGGCAAAACTCAAAATGCATAATGTGTGAATGTGCAAATGGAAAGTGAGAGGCATCTCTGGGGGCATTTCTGAGCACCCCAATTAGAAGCTTAAAATTTGATTGTAAATTCCCTCCCCAAATGCCCCTGTGTAAAACTGCATTTCTAAATATATTGTTGCAAAGCTAGTGCAGGTTTCACATTAAAAAATCCATACAACAGTGGGAAGAAGTCTTCCTACAAAATGTTCTAACAGAGGGGCCACAATGACATTTTTATTAAAATTATATTAAGAAAGTAATAACATAGGCAAGACATAAAAAAGAAGCAATGAATGAATCAAGCAGTCACTGTAAATCATCAGCAAAGTTTCTTTTCATACAGCAACTTCAGGCAGAAAACACTGAGCATATCTGGAGATCACAGGAGTCAGAAGACTGGAAGACAGTCTCTGTATTGTGTTTTTGTTTCTGTATTTTATTATTATCACTATTATTATTATTATAAACAACTGCTAATCAGACAGCAACATATTCTGTACTGAAAATCTCACTCCACCCAAAACTTGCTCACAACTTGAGAGCTTTCTCTAACAGTTCCTAAGCTTAGCAATGTATCCATCCAGACCTGAATAAATTCCTTTTCTTCCACTGATCAGAACCGGGTTTTATTTTTAAGAAGATGTAACTTAGAGTGACAGCCGGTGACTCGAGTTTCACTTGGGTGTGATGCACAGGTAATAATGTCTTTCACCTCTATGCAGCAGAAGAGGCAACTATTTGGCTGCCGCTTCTAGCTTCTCAAAAGCTGTGCATGCAAATACATGTGGAATAGGAAAAAGTTGTGTTTCCCTGTTCTTTTCATGTATGAGACACAGGGTAGCAAAGTACATGAGGAAAAAACCTCAAAATGAGGGACAGAAGCTTAAAGACAACTCTTCCACCCTAAAACACAACTATAAATGTCATTGTATGAGTCAATATTTCAGTGTACATACCACACAGACTTTTCAGGGAGGGATTAAACGTGAGACTATCCCGAGGTTGGCTGTGCCCTGACCTCAACTCTTCACTGACGAAAAGAAAGCCCAAGGAGGAGCCACTGGGGAATTAACTCCAAGAAGGTTTCAATGCAGTTCAGATTTAGTCTATGATTACCTGAAATTCAGACCTAGTGAGGATCACCAGTCCCAGGCCATGCTTTTGAGGTACTATTTATTCTCCTGTGCTAAATTACAGCCAGACAATAGCTGTCTCCAGACTCCTGAGGGAAAGAAGGGTCCCTGCAGAGGTGTCAGAGATGCACATCCCTCCCGCCGGTCGGCGGCCGCAGCGGGGAAGGTGCGAGACAGCCTCCTCTGCCTTCACACTTCTCCCCAGCACCAGCTATTCTATTTCTGAATGGGAAGGCAATTTATGATGCTAAATCAGCTGTTTTATAGGGCTACCTCAAAACTGCATCCTCCAACTGAAGGATAAGGGCCCCTAATACATATTGTCGCTGACTCATAATTACGTCACAAGTCTACCAGATTTAAAGATTTTCCCAACTCTGGAGTCAAGCAGCATCTAAGAATCTCAGATTTTTGTTACAAAATGTAAATCTCTAAACCTCATGGTGAAGAATACTCTTTTCAAAAGCTCAGAAATAGAAAGCAAATTATGAAAACCTTTCAAAAATAATTTTGCAGCAATCGATCTTCAAATATCTGATGCACACTATATAATATCTGAAACTACTTAGGATCTTAAAATTGTTTTAAGAATATTACATTTGACTTTCATGTTAATGTTATTTTTATTAGCAATTATCAATACAGAGTGGAAATAACTCATGGTCCACTTTTCAATATTGTTACTGGGACATATATGCAGCAATTCATAGATATCAAGCAAGCACAATCATTTAGATAGAAATTCAAGACATTGTGTAAATTGGATGTCTCTACACTCTTATTCCTCAGACTCTTTCTTTCTGGCCTAATATCCCTCTAGTTTTCCTGGCAATGTTCCTCTCAAAGGTCACAGTCCGATCCTTAAATACTGAATACTGCACATGTCCCTAGTAAGAATCAAGAGTTTAGAAATATGGAACTGCTTCAGAAATCTTCATGTTTGACAAGCCACTTACTTTTTTCCTTTGGAATGTGCTTTTCTCCCAGAGGGAGGTGCACACATTAGCATATAAAATCAATACATCAGTGTGAACTTTTGTGCTGTTTCCAAAGGGGATTTTAGCCTGTAAAGTATTTAGATACATATGCATTTATGCACAAAACAGTGACCTGCCTATTCACGTTATATACAACAAATAAACATAATTTTGACAACTCATTTATGTATTGAATTGCAGCCAGCTATACAAACCAAATTCTGCAGCTGCATCAGTGAAGCAGCAGAACAGTAGCCATAAAGGACAAATTCTCCTCTTATGGCTGAACTGTGTTGTGGACATTGGGACACAATTTTAGGTGAATCTGCATATACTTCACCATAATTCTGTAGGAGGTTTTAGACATTATTCTTCATAATAAAGACTTCCAGTTTGCACCAATTTTATCCTAGTGAACTAAGAATTGAGGATGTTCCTATACAGAAAAACATCATATCTGATGTTTACTGCACAGGTACAAGCATCCAAACCACAACAGCTTTCATTTCTCCTGAAGCAGAACCAACCCACTCACCTTTCACAAAATTTCCACTAGAGTTGCCTACAACTCAGAGACCAGTTTATTCAAAGAATACAAAACGACAGCACTCTAGATGACTAGATGAGAAGGATTTGCTGATGAGATTAGAAGCAATTGCTGTTTTCCAGGGTGGCATAACTCTTGACAAAAAGTTTATTTCCATTTTCCTCTGGGGGAAATGAGAGGAGAGTCTGGCCCAACAGCATATTTACTATTTCATGCAAACAAAAATAAACTCAAATGTCTAATTGTTTTCTTTGGGCCCCGTCCAAAGTATTATGCAAGTGCATAAACAGCGAACAAAACCCCTCAGCTAGATCTTCCTCTCCAGCTGAACCATGTAGTTTTTCTGACATCTAGTGGCATGTAACTGTGGGGTTTTTTCTTCATAACTAACAACATGTTTAAAATCAAGTTACTTCCTCCTAGGAGGCCTTCAAAAAAGCAAATTGTATAGGACAATCCTTGCCAGCCCCCAGGTTCCCCCCTGAAGAACGCATCCACTGCAACATGTACTGAAGACCCATGGGGTACAGCACCAAATCCAGAAGATGCAAGGGGTCATTCTACAGGTTTTATGAATGCTTTCTTTCCAAATGCAAGCGCTAAGATGGGTTGCAGGTTTCCCCCCTCACCTTTAAGAGCAGCTGCAGCAAGTCACTGCAAGCACCTCACTTAAAAAACTGTGCTATTGCTCTGGAGAACTTTTCCTCAGCTGCTGCTGGATGGTTAAGAGGAAGACACAAATCCTTCCCAGAACTGGCTCCGTGTGAGTTCTAGGCCTTCCAAATAAAGTGTGAGTGTTGCAAAGAAGTCGAGTGGATTTTCCTTTCTCTTGGAAGCACATCTTAAGGCAGCATCTGGTCACTCTAAAATAGTGTAGTTAATTATTTCTTGGGTTCTTAAAGCTCAGTAAATGCCTAGACGTTTTTAAAAAATGAACTATTGAAATGCAGCCCACTTGAAGTTCTTGGATTAATGCACTGTATCAACAAAAGTTGCACGGGGAATGTGGAAAAGACCACAAAGAAATTCTTCATCTTTAAGATTTAACATCATGTATCCACACGTTTCTCATGGTTTGGACCCAGTGACTTCACTGGGACTATACATACATGAGTAAGTAATACTGCACCGCAGGAGCAGGTCTGTAAAGCAAAATGGCTAGTGCTGAGGATACGACATCCATGCAACCCCCTGTTCAGGGGGGGGACCACCTCAGAGAAGCTCTAGCAGACCAGCTGCATGGACAGGACAGCCGCCAGTGGCTGCAGCAGCAGAAGTGCTCCCCTGGTGCACACCTTCCCGTTCCTTCTCCCTGAAGGGATGCAGTTTGCATACTCTGAGGCTAAAACGGTAATGTAGATGTATTTTAGTCTAGCTTCTTCATGCACGAGCACTTTTCTTCCCTGAACTTCACTCATCTGCTTGTAACATGCCAGGATACTGAGCCAGCTGTGTTCCTGTGCATTGCCTGCCTCTGGTCGCACAAGGTACTAGCAGCTGCCCAGCCATCTCATCCACATGTTTCTGCTTCTGCCTCAGTATCGACCTGCTCTGTAAAATGCTTTAAATTCTATGGATTAAAAAAGATGTCAGACTGAAGCTGTAGTTCTCCAACAGAAACAGATATAGCCAAAAGTTATCCCTTCTGTCAGAAAGAAAGCACTGTGGACGAAGAAAGATTGAAAGACAAAAGTGACTGTGAGACTGAACACTCCCAGAAAGGTGGCCCTCATTACGTACATGACTGCCAAGTAATAAGATAAATGGTGACTTTGAATTTCCTGAGCCAACCATAGGAAAACCATAGCCCAACTTTATATATGCCCATGTCTCTGTGTGCCTCTGTCCTATACTCCTCAATGACCTTGGCAGGGATGGATCTCTGCCTTTCTAGCTCCCATTTCTCTCTCCCTGCCCTTTTCTACCAGCTTCACACCGTTGAACTTCCTTTGCAAAACAAAACAGAGAAGCAATTTACTCCTCTATTACTCAGCAGTTACTACTCACAACTAAGTATTTTTAGGCAGAATTAAAGATAGATTCTGGTTTTTCTTACTTATAAGCAGTCCCCCTGTAGTCAACAGAATTGTTAATGCAAAATATTTACAAGAAATAGAGGTAGAAATAAAGGCTCATCCTTTAAACAATCTCCTTAATTTCTCCCGTTTCTGGTGCTGGCTCATAGTTTTGCACATAACATTGTTTTTATTTTTCTTTGTCTTAACACACAAACACATGACAAATGCATATTAGGTTTTTTTCCCTAAGACAATATTCTCTTTGCATTATAATTCTTTTATAATCTGAAAAAACTTTCCACCCATATGCAACTGTGGAGTGCCTGACAGACTCCCAACAGTATTAGAAAGTTTTTTCAGAGGAGCAATGCTGCTGTGAGGCTTGCAACAGGACAGAGCACCACGAATCACCTTCTTTGTAAAGAGGTGATGATTTAAAGGCTCCATTTTGGCATATGCAAAGCGCAGGAGAGTTCTCATCAGCATCCCATCCTCCAACAAGATGTACAGAGGGTGCAGAGGGAATTGCAAAGCTTAAGAATTCAGACAGTGTTGTGCACATTAAATACAGAACATACAGTACTTCATAGTGTGCAGAAGAAATCTTCCTTCCAAAAGAGACGTGTCACCTTGACAAAGATGTATTGACTGTATCGCATGAATGTCTGCAACACCACTTAAATACAGAACATATAATGAGTCCTGCAGTTATACTGGAGGGAACATCCTGTTTTATTTTTCATACAAGGCCTGATTCTGCTCTGCCTTGTACCAGTGCAAGGCAGGAGTCACTCCCCGGAAGTCCTTGGTGTTAAAGAGACATTTTCAAAACCAGAGCCATAACAGTTTTCTTCAAAAGAAAAAAAAAACATTAACTGCCAAACCTGCAGCCCCTCCAGTTCAACATCCTTTCAGTGAGAATCACAGTTATCACTTGGGCCTGAACATCTTCATGGACAATTGTACAACTCTTCTCCAGTCAGTGTGGCTATCCCAGTTCTTGACAGCAAGCAATTAATTTATGCACCAAACTGTGACAGAAGCACTTTATATACAAACAGGAAAATAAGAACAATCTTCTTCCCATTTTCAAAGCAGTATTGACTATTTCTGTGGTCTTCTATGAGTGTACTAGTATACATCCAACCAAGTCACTTGTAAACGGATTAACAAATGAGCACCCGGCCTGGAAGTGGTAACAGGAGAGAAGTGTTAAGCATTTTCATCCATACAAAGAGGGCATGGATGAAAAAGGACACTGTTTTTTTCTAAACTATGTATCCAAGAGTACAGAGCAAGGTTCTTCCAAGTATTGGATACCCTTAGTTCTTGTTTGGCTGAATGGGATCTGAATGTGTTCAGGTTTTTATGCATGACCCTTTCCTAAAGCATCAGCTCACTCTCTGCAAAAGAAAAAGTTAAAAGCCCACCTGACTGCTAAAACCACAGTGCCAAGAAATATGCCTTCCATTAACTTTGGGACTGTGAAATGACACCTATCTGAAATGGACAGGAAATTTAAAAACTTTTTCCAAGCACTTTTTTTTTCTTTAGTATCCTACTGAGAACAATTTAACCTCAGATGCTGGAAAATCCATGCTTTATTACAAACTGGGAATTTTCTTTGCATGATGAGTTGCTTTTGCACACATTAACCAAGATTTCATGATTCCCAGCGTAGCAATTGGGTTAAGCAAGCACCTGCACTGCAAGATCTCCAAATCTGACCAGAGCAAGTTATGCTTATTTTTGGGGATTGACAGTTAGTTGAAACACAAACTGTGGAATAATCAATTCCACTTAGTCCTGATCCCACTTTTTAAGGGCCCAGGTATTACTTAAGTGTTTGTATTTACACCATCAGGGCATTAGGGGATTGTCATCTGGGAGTTAGGAGTCAAAAGTTTTATATGGTCAGATATAAAGTCAACCAGTTATGCCTTTTAGTAAATTCCTGTAAACACTGGCCAAACAACAAAAAATTAACGCCAGTCCCGGTGTAAGGTAATTAAAATGATATCACAAGTTTATCATTTTGGACCTCAGCTTGCAACATGATACCATTTTCAGTGGGTCTGCCCTTGGTGTAGTATAATTCAATTGTGGTGTAAATAAAATAAACACCTTTAAATTCACCTGGATTGTATCTGCTTACGCTGGGGTTAAATTTCCCCTGTGCTTCCTGTTTATTTATAGGCAACATGGTAGATCAGCATGACAAAGTCACATGTCTCAACGTTGCAGTTACATTAGAACTAACATACTTATCAGGATACAGAAAACCATATAGTACTAAATAACATGATGTGTGGGCAAGAAAGATACCTGCTTTGCAGGATATCGAAGGAAGCATCATGGTGGGTATTAGCTAGTTCCTGCCAGTGAAACCAGGTCACGATTCTCGTGAGTGGAAACAGGAGCCTCTTGGCATTTCAAACATTTGTCTCTGCCCGTTCTGTGCAACCCTGTCAATGGAAAGAAAAGCAGTTACCCAAAACATGCCATGTCCATTCAAAACATGCGGCTTGTTGGGGCATTGTACATCTACCTGAATGGCTTGTTACCTTGCCCCATTAGAGCACAGAAGCAGATTGACACTCGGGGATATAAAATTTGCACTTTCTCTTCTTTGCTCACCTGTAGCAAGAACAAGACCTGCTACCAGCAGAGTTTAATAACTTTGCTAAAAAGATGCCCACGGCCCATTCCCAGTGCAACAGTGGCTATCTACCCAGTGTGACTGGCTAACAATAAGGGGCTAGACCCATTTTTCAGCAGGGCAACCCTACTAAGGTCCATCCTGTTCCTCTACACTTTTAACCTTAAAGGCATCTCGGACAATAGCACAAAGATTGTTTTCTATCCTCAGTCTTGTTTTCAGTCAGTCATATCCCCTGGTAAATAATCCCTGGTTTACCTTCCAAAAAACACAGATGAACATTAGAATGGGCTCTGGATAACATATTACCTAATGCTGTTCAAGGCTAGGAGAATTACCTGCTGGAAATTATCTGGAAGGCTCCTAATGAATACCACAAGGTTTCTGCTAAACAGACGTTCTTAGCCAGTCTAGAGAGACTCTACCTTGGATCACGATTAATTGCTTGGATTTCATAAGGTGCACCAGATGTCAGGGTCAGCAAGTCCTCTTGCTGCTCCAGGAAAACTGCCAAAAATATTGGTTGGCTATATTCCAGGGGACTGACTTCATGCGACAGCAGGATAGCAGTCACCGGTTGTCCTATAAATGCTTTCATTTCAATCCTGATTTCTAAATGGTGAGAACTATAGATAAACAGGAAACTGAAGAGGTTTTCTGTGCTTAGGGGGGCACACACCTATCAAAATTAATTCAAGCATGGCAAAGGATATTTAAGATCCTTCAGTTGAGGCATGGCATAAACACTGGCCATGAAGAAAAACAGACTGGAAAGCGAGGAAGATGTTTTAATTATTCCAAATCAGACATGAATTAGTGCCTTTGACTGTCTTTTGTCTGCCTGGAGAGTTTGTTTTGGAAATCCCAATATAAATTATTGTAGCCCTTTAACTGTAACCTCTCCTGCTGCCTGAGGTCAGCTCTCATCAAGCTGGTAAGTCTCCTCTCTGGGAGAGTCAGAGAAAGCTGCCCACCCTTTCCATCCCAGCAAATGGTGGTGGCGGCTCAAAGCAGAGCAAGGCAGGAAGGCAGTAGGAACAGCCGATTTGTTATGACAACAGAAATCTGTGTTTTGTTTGCCGCCTTCACCTAAGAATAAGGACTTCTTCATTTTTATTGTTCAAAATTAGATGGTTTAGATTTAAAACTGCTCCCCACATTTTGTTACTGAATTTTCTGGAGGTGGATACAGAAGTCAGATCAGTCTTTTCTTGTACCAAACCAAAGCTGTTTGTAACAGCAAGGACCAACTCGATGTCATGTTTTGGAGGGCAAAAAGGGCTTAAAGAGGGTAAAAAGGACAGCAGGATTAGGTTAGATAAAAGCATAGGACACAGAAGCAGCAGCCAGGACAGGTGTAGGGAACTAAAGCAGCCAAACAATTAATTTTTACCATTTCATAGTGACAGCTTCTTACAACAGAATATGAAAGCCTATGAGGGAGAAAAGCTAGAAGGGAAGGGTGCAAAGGGCTGCTGATATGGCTGCTAAGTCTTTTTTGCAGTGGTTTAAAACAGTTTACCTTGGATTAAAACCAAAGGGTAACAAGAGACTGTGTCCACTGCTACCACATGCACAGCCCTGAGACCTGAACCTTAGCTAGACAGCTCTGGCCAGCCGAGACAAAGCATTCTTCCCAGACCTCTTGGTATTTTTTTAGCCATCTATTCTCAGTTTGTCTTTAGTGCTTCAGGTTGGTTTACCCCTGGAGAGCTTCGACCATCTGTAAATTTGTCATTGGAGAATTTGCTGTAGGTAAGGGGAAAAATGCTTGGAGAAAAGTAGAGGTGCCCTCACTGGAGAGCTTACTTTCACTGTGGAAAAGTCATCCATTTCCTCTAATGTTCATGACTCATTTACTGGACTGAATTATTTTTAGTTTAGGTAGTTGTTAAAGATGGGATTATAAGGGGTAAATGTACGCCTGAGTGCTATTTCAACCACTTTTCCTTGACACTGTGAATTGATATTGCAGCCATCATTAGATGGTTTGTACTCTAATGGGTAGAGAGCTCTGTTAATAAAAATACACTTTATACACAGCCTTCACGTTAGCCTTTTTTGGCTCATTTATGATTGGCTTTAAGCTATTTGATTCTCTGAAAAACATTCAAAAATATCCATTGCCTTTTCGGCTGAAACAGGAACCTTCTATAAATTAGGTGTCTAAGAAGGAAGGAGGATGCCAAGGGAATTGAGTATTTCAGTCTATAGTTACCCAGACATATCAAGCCTGTCTCTGTAAGTTTCAGTAGACATCAGCTGATAGGTCAGTATGGAAGAGACATAAAAAATTAAAGCCAGTAATCTACCCCTTCAGAAAGGAAACGTAAGCAGCACTTACAGTGCTAAAGGATTGCACTACAATTTATGACTCGGAATGTTTAGCCGTTTCATGATGGGCTTATTGTAGGTTTTCAGTATGTTTTTTAGACTGGTGGTCAGAAAAATAAGAGCCTGTGTGCTCTATAGAGAACAAAAATCATAGCAATGACTTTTCATCATCAGGTTACTAGAAGTATCCACATGTATACAGTTAACTTGAATTCCTAACATCTTGGCTTTCCACTAATTCTTGCTGTTAATGTTTAACTTCATACTTGTTCGCTGCTCAATCAATTGTCATAATGGCAAATAAAAATAAAGATGGAAGAAAATTTTAGAGGTCATCTAAAACATTGCTCAATTTTTTAAGCTGACTGACCTTTTGGTGGAGGGGGAAACATAAATCAAATTGATTAATTGATTTAATCAATTGATAAATTGATTAGAATGTGTTATTGCTTAGCATCCATCAGGAGACATAGTCGTGTAATTAATACTAATGAGCTATTTTACAGAGTCATGTTTACATTCATATAAATAAAATTACAAATGCAATTAATATAAATATTCTAACACAGCTCTCAAATCTGCATCTCTGTAGGAGCTGACTATGATTGAAGCATTCAATTCATGGCAGTGCTTTCATGGACTACCTTTGGTCCTTCATTGACTACAAGCCCATGATGGACAGGCAATAATTTTGGTCTAATCCATGCTCCCGCCCCAAGACAAAACCAGCAGCATCTGTACTGTTTACCAACTTAGTACAAATAATCCTGTTTGTTGATTGATGATTTCAAGTAACACTAGTGTGTGCATAAATATTGGTGCTAGTACCATCAGAAGACTGAGATCTCTCCTTCTGTAGGGCAGGACCAGCAGAGTCATCTGCAAGTCATTTGGGTATCTCCTGCTAGATTTCTCAATAACTTTAAGAAGCATCTAGAGGAATCATTCTTTCTTCCCATAACAGTCATCTTCAAGACAGCCTGCTGTCAAGATTGATACCAATAATATCTATCTGTAGTACTGTAATTATTCGGACAGTTATTATGAGTTTCTAGATGAAACAGCAACATGAAATCATGCCTATTTAATGAACTAATCTAGATTATAGATCTCAGGTTTAGAACTAATCTAGATTATAGATCTCAGCATTAAGACTCTAGACCTGAGAAACATATTATACAGGACACATTTAAATTACCATGAAGTCCTAACCTTTAAAACCTGAGTTAGTTTTTGGCTGGGCAGAAAGAGTATTCCTTTTTCACATCTATGGAGCTCCAAGGCAATCAGTTTTGTTCAAGCTTGCCTTTAAAATATTCTTAGATTGATAATTTTTTTAAAATAAACTGAGGTGTGATGGAAGGGGGACGTACTGGAAATTTGAACAGAATCTTAACTAAGATGTCTGCTACCAAATGACTGACAGCATAACAAGGAACAAAACACAGCAGCAGTCTCTCAGTGGCAACAAAAACTGAAGTCATAGATTTAAAATCTGATGGAACACTGTCATCTGCTGGCAATTTGAAGAGACTACAGACTAATCTCTTTTTGTTCCACAGGCTTCTTCCATTTGAAGAGGTTTATTAAAATAATCGATTAATTTGCTTCAAATTATCTAGAACTCACCCCAAAGGTCTGGATTGTTCTCATCATTAAAAGGGAAGTTTGGCACCACAGATCCTGCTACTTAAGCCAGAAACAAGTTACCACAAATTACAACTCGTATTGGAAGCAACGCCTTAATATTTTGGTTCTGCAGATTGTCACAGGCTCCTGCAGCAACCCAGCCAAGGTTTCCTGCTGGACACAGAGCAAATTTGTGCAGAAAGTTCAGAGGAAGATGTGGAAGTGATTAGAAATCTAACAAAATGAAAAATTTGCATGCTACATGCAGGTTGTATCTTACTTAGCAAACTGCTGAGCAGGCATCTGTCTTAGCAATTCAATCAGTAAGGGGAGAACTCATATAAATGTTTTTAACCATGAAAACAGAGCTCAGCCATTTAGGTTTTCTAACAGTAGGGAGACATTATTGCTGGAAATATTTCTGGTTTCTAATTTCAGAGAATTATTTGTCAGAGGGAAATCAGTACGTCTCAGTTAAGATCTCAGCAGAGAAGTTTATGATCAAATATGTACCTCAATACCCATTGTTGAGAGAAACCTTAGGGCTGTACAATGATCCACTCCACAGCCCGAAAGAACAATGTGTGAGCCTGACAAAGTCAGTTTTAGGTCCATAATTTGGACAGAAATATATATGGAGTCTTACATATATGGTCTCATCAGCAATAGCTTGCTACCAGGAGCTCCTGGTCCTGTGTTAGGTTAATGGTTGGGCTCAACCTTAAAGGTCTTTTCCAACCTAAAGGATTCTATGACTGAGTTCAGACCCAGAAAGGGTTCAGCCTCTCTTAAATTGCTCTCTCAGGCTGTCACTGTCCCTGGTGCCCACTACTCAGGGACCTGCCAGCAGGCCATTTTGGAAACAAGTAGTTTACTGCCCTCTGGGCCACTGTTAAAGCTCCAGTGTGTAGGACCCTAGCAAGCTGCAGCACTAACTGACGCCTTTTATTATGTTTACTGAAGGAACTCAGCAAGTGATAACAAGTAATAAGACAGGGCAAGAGGTAGTGGCTGTCACTGAAGGATCAAGGGTGATGCCAGTGCTCTGAATGCATCACAAGAGCAAAGCGTGCTTGCAGCTCTGACACAATACAAATGCAGGTAAATACAACCGTAAATGGAAAAAAAAGTATATTGAAGAGTTCCTCCACATACTCAGGACAGCGCGGAAGCAAGGAGAAGCAGAATAAACAGGGCCACTCAGCTGTGCTGAGCAGGGAAATGGAAGAGGACCAGGTAGCTCCAAGCCAGCCAATTCTGTAATGTAAAACCACTTGAGGACTTAAAGGAGTAATACACTATTACCTGCAGATTTAATAAAACAGGCTTCAGTTCTAAGCATTTGTAGTTCTCTCTTGCCACAACAGAATGGATAGGAAAAACAATTGTGGTAGACTAGAACAAGCGTCAAAGGGTTAGTCTCTAGATTTTTACTTCAGTCGGACTAATGCCAAGATTCTTATTTGGTTTCTGTTCACAGAAACTTTTGCTGCCTGGAATTAGAGGTTTGTGGGACAGACAGGAAGAGAACTAGATAAATTAGCCCTACATTTGTATTTTAAATTTCTGGCCTTGACCATATACACAGGATTATTTGCTGACAACTAAATCCCCTTTGGTAGAATTAGGTAGTTATCATTAATGGTCTGATCACAGCAGGGACATGGGAGGAGCGAGAGCTATGCAGTTTACCATTTAATATTGCTCTCTGGCAGGATGATCGCATTTTTCACTGGCAAGAATAGCATTCAGAATTTGTATTTAACTTTCCCTGCTAATGATGAAGCTGGTAAAGTTTCAAGATAAGGTTAATTATACAGGATACTGCTCAGTTCTTATGCATGACATTTGGTTAGGACTTCAAGACTGAATGCAGTCTGTTAGTAGTTACTATTTGCTCTTTGTTTAAGCACAGGATTCATTCCTTCTCTTTGCAGTGAAGCTGTTGAGGCTGCCTATAAATTAAATTCACCAATCCAGAGGAAGCAGTAGCAACTTAACAACTACATCAAACTCAAAGTATAGTTGACAAAATTAAATGCTAGATGAATTGCTGCCAAAAACAACAGTAATACCTACCATTTTAAGCTTATGGGGAAGGATTCAGGACACCTGAATAACGGTTATGACAGGATGGATTTTAGTTACCTCTGTTGGCATCCTAAATGACAGTCTGGTCAGTCTAAAAATCACTGCAGAATTGTGGAGATGACTAAATCCGTTAGCTGTCTGACTTGGAGAAAGAGACATTTGTTTTCTGCCTAAAACTCCTTGCAAACCAGTCCAGGACAGACAGACACCTGAGCAGCACTTCACCATGTCCTGGTGATCAGGGCACCCAGCTAGGATGGGAGACAGATAGATTTAATCCACTTTGGGGTCAGCCAAAGCAGAAAACAAGTGCTCTGACCAGTGGACCAGTACACTAGAGACAAGCAACAGCCGCACCATCACATGGACTGGCTCCCGTCAGGAGAGATGTGCAATATTTTACAGTTCCCCACATTGTAAACTGAGAGCTAGATCTCTTCCTCAGAGGAGCCGGGGCATCCTCAGGAGGCGTCTCAAGTCCACATGCTGCCAGGGGAGTGGAGGCAGGTACCTCTGTAGATCAGCACCCGGAGATGCGATATGTCTGAGCGAGGGCTTCCCCACCAGCTAAAAGGAGGGGGCTGTCTGGTTCCTGTCCCTGCCTTCAGCCCGAACAGCTAAAGCTGATGAATTAGTGCAAATGTTAAGGATTGAAGCCAGGCAGATTAGATTCCCTCCATTGCCTCATTTATTGCTCTAAGCAAGGTTTGAAACAAACAGTATCCTTTTTATTGTTATTTCAGCCTCACTGGCACTGAGTAGTCTGCAGGCAGAGGGAAGGAAGAGCCGAGAGAAGGCTGAAACCAAGTCCATAGTTGTAATGCCCTGCTCCTTTCCTTTCCTTTCCATGGTACCATATTATTCAGTCCTGTTTATTGACCTTTAGTTTGCCCCAGAGACTCCCAGAGATTTCCAGCACTGTTTTGAATAACTGCTTTACAGTAGGAACTGCAAATTCATTTAGGCCAAGGGTCATTTGTTATTCCTCAGGAAAGGAATATGTTCAAACTACAAAGCTATTGTCTCCTGTCCTTGACCTGAAGGATCCCTAAGGATCTGCTCTTCTACCCACACAGGAGACAGGAGGGGGGACTGACCCTCTCCGACCCCTGCACAAGCCTCTCTGCAGGCTCCCTGTGTGTCTAAGGGCTCTTGGGGGAGGACAAGGAAGCCGGCTGAACTCGGGTATTTCCCTCCGTCAAGCATTGCATTGCCTTCACTCAGCACCTTAGGCAACTTCAAGTGCCCGCTAGCAGCACTGTTAAGCGGAGGCAGGCAATGCCTGAAACTTGAATGAGCAACCCCAGCGCAGACTTACCTGCGCCTGCCGAAGCCCTGGCCTCCCCTACCACTTTTCGAAGTGTCTGACTAACTAGGGATCTGGGACTACACATGAGCATTTGAAGGAAGGCCTTGAGTAAGTACATGGAGAGGAAGGGACACAACATGAATATCTCATGTTGCCTCTTTCCTTTTAACCCTTCAATCTTGAGCAGGATGGCAGAGAACAGCTTCCTGCAGGTAAGTGAAGTTAGAAAGTCAGAGTAGTGGAGAAGAAATAAATCAAAGGTGAAAAAAGAGGAGTAGAAAAATCAGACTCCTGTCCCCAGACATACAGAGAGGGAAAAAGGTATACTCAACAGCTAGCTGTCTTTCCAATGGTGATGTGAAAATTACCAAGTCACAACAGCATCACGTGATAAGAACACGGTATCGACTGCCAGGGACAATGATGACCACAGCAGCCAGTCTGTAAGCACGGGGCTGGAAACACTCAAGAATGCTCCAAAAGTGATCTCAGTCCATTGACAGCATCAGGAACTGTAAACAAGGACATGTTGACAGATCCTGTTACTTGTCCAAACTGCAGAAGGTCACTACACACGCAATTGCTATTCCTGAAGACAAACTAGTTAGTGGTAGAGCAGCATTTGAGAAAAAATAGGCGCAGGATATTGAATGAAATTTAGGGAACCTACCCTGCCTAGAACAAGAGCAATAGGCTGGTAAAAGTCAGGAATTTGTTCACTGCCATATCTCAAACACAGATGGGGTGTCAGGTAACTTAAGGAAAGCATGCAAAATACATACATGAATTGGCTGGAGGCGTGTGTGTGTGTTTTGTTTTTAAACAAACCCTTCAAGTGAAGGAAAAACAAGTTGCAAAGACAAACTTGGGATATACAGAAGAAAACCAGATGAAGGATACTTCATATATAAGAGACAGGCAATTGTTCTGCAAACAACTTTTCTTGCCTCTGGCAAGGAAATACAGTGAATGAGATTTTATATGTCCATAGTATTGATGTTAGTACAATCAAGCAAAAAGTGTTTATAAAACTTGGGAAAGCATCCATTGTATATTTGATGACAGCCTAAAAGCCCATATGAATGTCAAGCAAGCAACAGAGCCCTGGGGGATGTGCTAGGTTACAAAGACTCCTTTGGCTTAAGTTATAAGCAAGAAGAAGAAAAATATAAATACTAAAATTCAACTAGCATAGACAGCACAGAAATTAATGCTTTCAGGTGAAGCACATGAATTCAACTTAATGACATTGAACTGAGGTCAAACCAAGCCCCACAAGAGATGTGAAAAAATACAGACACTCTGGAAAGTTGCTGAAGGTTTGCTATGCTATGTTACTTTCCAAGCTAAAAAGAGCCAGGTAAATTAAGAAGCAAGTTGCCACCAAGACATCGGCTGCTTTTATATGTCTTGTTTCCCAACATTTTGCTATGTGACCACCTGGATAGAGAGATTGCATGCAATCTCCAAGTACCTTTCTCAAAATGGTAATGCACCCAGAGCCAGAATCATCAGTGCTTTATGAGGGTTTATCATTTACATTTTTTGAAGCAGGGGTAACTATGTATATGATGCATCTATGGAGTCCACAGTATAAAATACTAGTTGGATACATCCATGAAGGCATCAGCATCTGCTCTTGTTGAGACTGTAAACATTACATCCTAAACATCCAGTCTTTACCCTTGGCCCTCTCTCTTCTTCCAGAAAACCTTGCCACAAGGTAGTTGAATAAAACAGGCATATGTCAGATGTGAAAGCCACATTAAGCCATATTAATAACATAAACTTGACACTACACTGAGGTTATCTTCCTTCTTGACTGTATTATAACATAACTCATAACAAACCACATGATTGCTGTCATTGCAGCTAATTTAACAGCAGCTTTTACCTTTCAGAGAGCTGAAGTTTTTGCTTCTCTAAGTTAAGGTTTTATTTGATTTTCTTGCACATTTAAACCATTTAAGCAGTATGATGTTCTTTGATCACATAGAGCTTTTCACATCAAAGGGAGGAAACGCGGTCCTTTCTGCCAAGACTATACCCTAGCTGCTCCCCATTCACTGTAGTTTACTCACCTCCAATTGAGGGGGATTTTTTTTAATATATAGTCTGCAAGAAGATTCTCACAGCTGTTTAACCACAAGAGGACTGATTTCTTCTTAAGGGCTGGCTAGCTGGGCTTCATATCTGTCACCCAAGACAGCACTGCCATCAACCCAAGCACAGGTGTGTATCACAGCTTAAAGACTTAGGTCCATCATTCAAAGATCTGGCAAAACAACCAGATGCAACTGACTCAGAGGTGTTACCGATATTAGCATACGACACTGATCATAGGATCAAGGGCAGCTCTAGTTGAAAGGGGCCACAGGAGGTCTCTAGTCCAGCCTCCTCCTCAAACAGGGCCAGCTATGAGATCAGACCAGGCTGCTCAGGGCTTGATCTGGTTGGGTCTTCAAAGCCTCCAAGGATGGAGCCTGCTCCAATCCGTAACTGTCCTCACAGAGTTGCTTATATCCAGTCAGACAACCTTTCCACAGATACTGCAGTGCTGCTGTTGGCTGTCCCCCAAATCATTTCTCCTCCAAGCTGAACAAGCCATAGTCTGTCAGCCTCTTCTCACAAGGCAAGTGCTCCTACATGATCAGCTTGATGGTTCTCCTCTGGACTAGTTCCAGCTTATTAACATCTCTCCTGTATTGGCTTGGAGGGATGGAGGGGCAAGCAAAACTAGATGCAGTATCCAGATTTAACCAAACAAGTGCTGAACAGGGGGATAATCACTTTCCTGGATCAGGCTACGCTCCTATTAATGCAGCCCAGGATGCTGTTGCCCTTCTCTGCTGTCAGGGCACGCTACTGCCCATGCCTAGTTTGCATTGGTATCGATTATTACAGCTGCCTGCATATCTAGCCAACCCATAAACTTATCTGGGTTTCAGATGCAGCTTGTTAAGTTTTAACATGTGGTTGCCCTGCGTGAGGAGTCACTAACACTCTTGTCGGTGAAATCGCACCATTGGTCAAGGGCTGTGCACTTTCCCTCTGCATGAGGAAAAGTTCCCTGGAGTGAGATAACTGTTTTCCAACAGACTCCCCACACGCCTTAAGATGCAGAGGCACAGCTCCTGCTGGGAACCCCACTGGTTCAGGCGTACTTTCATGACAGACCCCAGCATCCCTGACATGAGGCACGCCAGGAGCAGCAGGTTAAGTCAGACTACAAAACAGATTTTAGCTGTCTAGGGTCTTCTAAGACAAAACCGTTGCCCCTAAGTAAAAGCAGGGTGGGGAGAAGCCATTCAGCTGTGAGGTCAATGGCCTTGCAATAATAGCACTGAGGGGTAATTCCCCTATTTCAGGCAGACATCCAGCTGCATCTAGAGCTGCTTTAGTAGGAAGTGCTTCCACCCCTTCAGCCAAAGTGGAAACCAAAGCTGTTCAAATATTCATTGCTTTCAGAAGTGATAAGCAAGAGTGCAGCATCTCTTTAGTTTTATACCCCAAGAGACCACACATTCAGAGTGGCAAGGGATTTTTTTTTTTTTTTTTGCCTTCACTCAGTATTAGCCATAGTTATTGTATCCAGTCGTAAGTACCTCTCAACATCTTGTCTTGGAGAGCTACCAGCTGGCCTGTAGCACTTCAGCTGTGCAGGCAGTTTGTCCATAACCCTCTAAGCCATGGGGAGCCTAGATGATCCATCCCTTACGCACTGAGATACCATGTAAAACCACTTGCTTTTGGCTTAGTCATTAATAGGTTCCTCCAGAGAAAGTCTTAAATAAAATTCCTTCTCTATAGTTTGTATTAAATGGGGATACTAACACCCTCTATTTGTTACCCTCCTAGTGGAAAGAAGCTTATGACCCAATTTGGGAATTACCCCTCAGTGCTATTATTGGAAGGCCATTGACCTCACAGCTGAATGGCTTCTCCCCACCCTGCTTTTACTTAGGGGCAACGGTTTTGTCTTAGAAGATCCTAGACAGCTAAAATCTGTTTTGTAGTCTGACTTAACCTGCTGCTCCTGGCGTGCCTCATGTCAGGGATGCTGGGGTCTGTCATGAAAGTACGCCTGAACCAGTGGGGTTCCCAGCAGGAGCTGTGCCTCTGCATCTTAAGGCGTGTGGGGAGTCTGTTGGAAAACAGTTATCTCACTCCAGGGAACTTTTCCTCATGCAGAGGGAAAGTGCACAGCCCTTGACCAATGGTGCGATTTCACCGACAAGAGTGTTAGTGACTCCTCACGCAGGGCAACCACATGTTAAAACTTAACAAGCTGCATCTGAAACCCAGATAAGTTTATGGGTTGGCTAGATATGCAGGCAGCTGTAATAATCGATATAAACAGGCTTTCAAACAACCAAGTAATTAATTATTAAATGTCATTAAATAAGTAATCCACAAGGCACTGGGTAGGCAGAAAGGAGTATCCTAATGCACAGGAGGTCCTTTGTAATTTTTGATCTCTGGATACTGATCCAGCAGCAGACATTCTGGCTCACTATATTCAGATCTCAGACACATGATGCTTAAGATGCCATATGCCATGACTAGGGTTGGGAACTTCCAGAAATAATTTCTAAGTACAAACAATATGTGCATTTAATCAGTCCCTCAACATCTGTTTCATAATATTGCATAACTTATCTGTGTGGTTCATCAGTTTAGTTTCTCCTCTTTGCAGCAATTGATCAACCAAGACATTGACAATTTAATAACTTTGTTTTCTTCTTACCATACCCTGTTTGGAGTACTTTGTTTTGACTCTTGTGACTAAGATTCTGCTTTGCCCTGGAAAAGTGAACTGACATCCGTAATTCCAGCTTTTGATGAGATTTGTACAAGATGTTTGCAGGAGTCTAAGAGAACTCCGCATCAGAATTAACTCTCCTATTAAGTTAGTCACATTACAATTTACCCTTCCAAATACTCAAAGTGAAAGTACCCCTCCTTTGCTTACAAAGGCCACATCCTATGATGAGATCCAGCAGCTCTTCACAGATATCAGAGCCATGCCCTAGCCAGAAGACACAGGGAAGGTGGGAATGGAAAAGGACTAAGCAGACATCTCCCTTTTTCAAGGGAGGGAAACCCAGGCAGACAGCTTGAATAGAACCAGTCCCCAGGGAACCAGAGCTCACCTACAGATGCTTGCAGCTTAAGAAATATTACCTTGTCTTTTGCAAGACCAAGGATAATCCCAGAATCTAATGTAGGAAGATGTAACAAAAGCCACACTGTCAGAAGATCAACTATTTCCTAGAATCATAGAATATAACCACTTCAGCACTATCAAGCAGTAACGAGCAGTTGAGAAGGCTGTTTCAGATTAAATTTGCATGGCATGCAATATTAACACCATTAGTCACAAAATCTCCATGGGACCTGCATGCAGTTTGACATCCCATCTGAATGTCATTGGTTGTACAAACAGGGAGACAGCCTTGTCAAGACTCTGACATATTATGACCACCCCTTCTCTCTGCCAGTGTCTGCTAAGATTAAAGAGACAAAACACAAGATTAAGCTTTGCTTGCCAGCAAAGTCCCATGAGATATTTCCTGTCCTCTCAAAGTATGACTGACCCTCAGGAAGCAGAAGCAGCACAGTAGTTACAGATCAGTATTAAAGCAGGTCCAGTATATAGTCCAGCTGTATACCTCCAAGACAAGCTTTGGCACTAGGTATGTCTCAAACCCTCCTCTCCTCTTTCCTGCATCTCCACCACATCCTCTTTCCCCTGTATCTCCAGAAAAGAACAACCCCAAGCATTATATCTTCGCAGGTTTGCAATGTGGAATCTAGCATATTGCTTTGGATATAGTGTCAAAAGTATTCTTGTACACTTTTAGATCACTTAACTAAGGGTTGCAAAAGAACATATGTGAATAAAAGCACAAGATGGCATTTCAGTCAAGTTAAAGGAGGGAAGTTTAAAAAAAAAAAAAACAACCTTGTTAATACATTGCATAATTCAGCTGCAGAACCTGTGGCAAAGCAATTAGCAAGATTCAAGAAGCTGAATATTTATATGAATCGTCAGAATTGCTTTTTGTTACATATTTAGTTACAGTCGTTAAATATTTTACACTATTATGTTCTCCATTTCAAGATTTAAGCTAAATCTAAAGACCAAAATGGAATTTAATAATGCACATCAGCATTTCATACACCTTCCCTTCCTGTAAATCATTTGTATTGGCTACATCCAGGGATGAGACATTGAATAATATGGACTTTTGGTATCATTAGCTCAGGCCTCAGGAATACTATGATTTTCTATACATCAGTGTCCTGGTTTTGGCTGGGATGGAGTTGATTTTCTTCATATTAACTGGTATAGTGCTGTGTTTTGGATGTACTGTGAGAATAATGTTGATGACACGCTGATGTTTTGGTTGTTGCTAGGTATTGTTTACGCTAGTCAAGGACTTTTCATCTTCCCATGCCCTGCCAGATGTGCAGGAGGCTGGGAGGGAGTGTGGCCAGGACGGCTGGTCCAGCTGGCCAATAGGTTATTCCATACCATATGACGTCATGCTCAGCATATAAGGCTGGGTGAAGAAGAAGGAGGGGGGGATGTTCAGAGTGATGGTTTTTGTCTTCCCAAGTAACCATTACACGTGATGGAGCCCTGCTTTCCTGGTGATGGCTGAACACCTGCCTGCCGACGGGAAGTGGTGAATGAATTCCTTGTTTTGCTTTGCTTGTGTGCGCGGCTTTTGCTTTCCCTATTAAACTGTCTTTATCTCAACCCACGAGTTTTTCTCACTTTTACCCTTCTGATTCTCTCCCCCATCCCACCCGGCGGGGGGGGTGAGCGAGTGGCTGCGTGGTATTTGGCTGCTGCCAGGTTAAACCACAACAATCAGAACATATCTACAATGTAGAAGGTAGAGGTATTCATGATTACAATTTTATAGATAGGAAAACAAATGTACAGAAGTGAAAGAATTTCTCAGCTTCATGCAAATAAGGATCAGGACAGAGGAATTAATTTTCAAACCTCTGCTCTAACCATTTCTTAAAAGTAATTCAAAAGCACAATGCTGTGATGCACTTCCATACAGAAAATGTTTGAGATGACTGAGGGTCTATTTCCAGCCTGGTTTGTGTGCACAAGCTTCTGCAGATGTCCCTAAACAGGGCCACATTTCAGTGTGTTTTCCTACACACAAACTATCCTTATTCCTTAAGCTCTCTGTTTACTTTTCTTCCTGTTACCTTTTAAAGCTCCATTATTAACTGTTCCATGCTGTGACAACTTAACATTCCTGCCTAACTTGTCCTTTCAAAAGAGAAGATATTCAGAAAATACACTGTGCATGTGTTCCAAACGTCACTCCTCTTAAGGCTTTCCAAAGTTACCTGCAAGTGCAGAGAACATCATGTGAATCTTTCCTACCTACACATTGGAAGAGCAGCAGCAAAACTTTATGATGTCCCAACAGAGAAGTATTTAGGCTTTTTCAGCTCAACAAAACACCATCGTTTGCTTGGACAACTCTGCCCTAACCACCTCATCCAAAGTATTTGATTCTCATCATCCTGATAAGATGAATCTGGATCTCAGTTCAGCTGGTCACTGTGCACCGGTACTGGATTACAGCCGTGGCACAATGCAGCAAGCACATCTGCTATTCAGTATCAAATGGTGTCCAGGTGTGGATAGAGGTGACTGTGGAAGAGTTGCTAATCAAACTTCACTAACAGAGGCTTTATTTCTCCAAAGAGTTATGCAAACTTTATCCACTAGGGTTACAGTTCAAAACTCAAAGCCTCAGGCTTGTGAGAAGTTATGAACCCACTTAAAGAAGGATTCTAAGTGCTACTAGATTAACCACAACCTCTTGCCTAGCAGCATCCAGAAATATTTCTGCTGCCACTTGTATGCAACTCTAAGAAGAATGAGAACTTAAAGAAGCAATACATCCTAAAGAACATGACGATCAGAACATAGTATTGCTATGCATAATGGTAAGGAGGATAAGCTTGTAACATACAGCTCTTAAAAAGGAGTGAGGAGAGGGGTGAATGTACCATGCAGTGCTTTGAAGACAGCTTCAAAAATGGATGACAGCTGGCAAAATACAGTTCAGTTTATGGCTTGTTCATCAGGTGTAAATCATATTTTTTCCTCGCCTTTTATAGCTTCCAAGAAACTACAGCTGGTTTCTGAAGCCTTCAAACTGATCCAGTCCCTGAGAATTGAAGCCCTTCAAAGTTAAGGTGTATGAGCTCAAAGCTTTGATTTCATCTGGCTCAGATCAGCTGTAGTAGTACAGGTTTAATTAGCATGTGAGCTCCTAAGGGAAATAAGGCCCTTTATAGTTCTTATTTCACTGAAAACTGCGTGCCAGATGCTATGGAAATCCATATGATCTGTGCCAAAAATAGGAAAGGAAAATAGAAAAATAATTGTTATTACAACAGAAGCTTCAATGGGATCCTGGAGTTTTCTGCTTTTTTGTGATTTCAAAAAAATTAGGTATGCACACTCAGTTTCATAAAATAACCAGTTACTTTTCACCGATTTTAAATTTTCTTCAAGGGCTAAGGTTTTCCCAAAGGCCTGTATGTCCCTTTTCATACAGGCAAGTGCAGAGCCAGACAGCTGTGCACAGCATGCATGAGCCTCCAGGACACCCTCCTGAGGATCAAAGGTCCTGTATCAGATTTTGTCAGCTGGCTCTGTATTTCCATTTTGACTCGTAACAGACACTGCATATAGCTCAGAAGTACCCCCAGGTCCAATGAGCAAGTCAGACCATCCTGTTCATGATCTCAGGGCTCGCAGACCCTAAGTGAACAGAGCACTATCAAGACTCTTTGCCTCATTTGAAAGCATGAACAGTCAGAGAAGTCTCATCCCATCTCAGGAAGGAATCTACACAATACTTCAGTACTGATTTTGCCATAGAAAGAGGAACAAATCTGTCCCAGCATATCTACATACATCATTTCTTACATAAGGCTCTGATGAGTTTGGTCCTAAAACAGTTTCTTTCCTGCCCTTGATACAGTTTATTGCCAAAGAAAACCCAATGAAACAGTAAGGACAAGCTCAATATCTTGCAATTCTATTATACAATATGCAGTTGTATGGAGTGGAAAAGTAATCTGGAAAAAAATGATGACTGAGATAGAGTCCTTATCTTCCACTTTTATTATATAAAAATCCTTTGGTGTAGTTTAATGTGAGCATATTCATTTGGTTCAGAACATTGGAGTATGTTGCCCAAAACGCGTACTGCGGGAAAGCAGAATCTTATAGCATATACTGAAGTTGCACTCTGTATTATTTTTGTCTGTTTCTAGGCCAAAGGGATGCACATGGAGAAGTTCATACATAGGCTAACAGAGGAAATAGTACAGTCTGTACAGACAGAACCTCTCTGTTGAGCTACCTGCTCTCTCAGTGCCAAGAGAAATTTCTGATCATTAAATGATTATGTACTCCCCCTGCCTGGAGAAATTAACAATACCACCAGCCATAGCGATATAATGCACTGCCATCCTGAAGAAAGCTTCTCATTGATGAAGCATAGGAGCTTAATGGCATTTAGACTAAAGTGTGCTAAGACCAAGCACAGGTATTTTGTCAACTGTCCTTAAGCAATTCCAAATGGCTTTCAGGATACATGCACACTTAATTAATATTAAGTGTAATGTGAGTGTCACCTGAATCTGATCCAAACTTGCATGGTCCAGTTCACTTCTGGTTAATTGGGAAGGAGACATTCTAGTTGCTTCAGAAGAAATCACGTGCATAGGATCCTAGGAGGAACTGTGAGTTCATCTTCTCCCTCATTTCCTCAGCCTCCAACCACAAAAGCTACTGCCAGCAAAGGGGAGGTATTGCTCTCTACCAACAGAAGATATCCGTCTGGTGTTGGAGGGTTCCTCCAAGCAAGGATCTGTGTAGGCAGTGACAACACTTCCTGTAGTTTCCAACACTTCTTGACTTGCACACATATCCTTTCAACCTGTTTTTACCCAAGGTTTTAGGGAGTTTGGTAGAGCAGGGAGCATACCTTCTTCCCTCCACCTTTTCTATTAGGTGTAAAATGGGTACCAGCTGCACAGAAACCCTAGAATAGGAAAGTATCAAACAAGAAAAGCCAAACAAGAACATCCCAGGCAGCAATTCTCCAGGTGTGGGTGACCTTTACCAGGGTATCAGGCAGCTAAAGACTATTGCAAAAGCCTGTTGCAAGTCTGCATCTGCAACCACTAGCACCATGTAACAAGAACTTAAACACAATTCAAAAGCTACTTCCCAGTACTCAGTTCTGCCATCCAAGATTGAAAAATAAATGAAATTATTGTATTCTTTTAAGGTAATTTTAAGGTCATTTATGCAAATATTAGCAGGATTACAGTAGGAGCACATGATGAAGAAAGAAATAATGAGAGGATGCAGGAAATGGAGATGGTAGTAGTCCAAGGATGCAACAGAAAGCAAGGAGGAAGTCCCAGAACCTGACTAGACAACAAAAAGCTCAGGAGATTAAAAAAAAACCACATCACCATCTAGCCTGTTGCCCTGGGAATGGTGCCACAGCTTAGCAAGGGGTCTCCCTGCTGTTGTTAGACATGGTAAAAATATATGCAGTCTTTGAGTTATAAATCAGCAACTCCTGACCAGTTGCTGCACAGGTGTTATTAAAAGTTCATATGCCTGCTGTATTCTTACCATTCAGCAGATGTTCTTATTTTGTATTGCTGTTCTTGGCTTTGCGATCAATTACAGTTCTTGGATGTAGGCGATCGCCTGTATTACATAATGCTTCTGAGTTTCTCTTCATATTCACCCCCAAGTGAAGCTGTTCATCTTTTGGTCTCACATTTCAACAGCAAGCTCAGCTGCCAGTGTAAGGACCTACTGGATGCCAAGGCAAGCACAACACTTGGATTGTCTTGGTGCTTTGTTTTAGCCTATGCTGAGTCTATGAGGCAAAACCAGCTCACATCCACTTTTCCCCACCTTAATTAGCAATTGCAGCAATTCCTAAAGACTAATAGATTGCTCACTTTTTTTCCTCCAAAGCACTATTTCAGTTACGGCACAGCCAGCATCAATTCTCTATTATCACCGGTCTGAACACGACAGGGGGACAGTAACTCTTTGCCTCCTGATTGCTGCCACCACTGTAAGCACTGGAGACATGAACAGGCCAGAGCTTCACAGCATGATGTCCCTAACACTTCTTCACACTCTACCCACCAGCAACACCCTTAGTAATTCCTTTCTTCAGCTTTTCTCCAAGCATTTCCACAGCACAGGACAATAACATCTGGAGCTCTCAGAACTCCTCAGATACTTACGTCCATGAACAGATCTGGGACTAGCCTCCCATCCCACAACAGGATGCCATTGAGTCCTCACCTCCCAGGGCACTCAGCTACTCTCCACCTTAGACTAATCTAACTCTCTTAGAAATGGGTTTAAGCACCATACTTAGTCCTAACAAGGCAATTCTCTTCTCATGTTATCCGTGCTCCCTTAGCATACCTTATCTCACAGCTTCTCAATCCAGAACACCCTTTTCCTCCAGAAGATGCAAGCACCAGACCAACACACATAACTTCCTTCTCTAAAGTACCCTCTTCTTTTGTACCCTAGATGGCAGCTGCCTTTTATAACCCCATTGTTATGTTAATCAGATCTTTCTGGTGCATGGCTGTGGGCTGAGTGAGTTCCCAAGGTGCTCAGCTGCTTGATGGATCAAAATCCTCATCCTTGCAATGCTGCTCACTGTTAGAAAAATGCAAGCGAAAGGGGCTAGTTGATAACAGGCAGCATTTGGAGGTGGGATGTCTCCTTCAGTCATCAGTTCTCTCAGGTGTTGAAAACAAGGTGTAGGGACTTCAGAACTACCAGAACTACCACAGCTGTCACTCATTATTATATTCCTTTTCCATCATTTTAGAAAAAATGTTTTTAAAAATCATCAATGCTAAAACAATTCCGTAAGATGCAAGAGTGACTAGACCTGTGGAGGAACAGCAGTTCACAAGATTACCTCAGTGGTGACAAGTGAATAATGGACAACTGTGATGCTCATTGCTGTAGGTAAAGGACTGCCAAACTATGGCATACCAAGTAAAATCATCCATGTCTGGAACATCAAATAGGAAAAATCCCAGTTCTATTGCAGCCAGTAATTTTAAAGCGCAAAACAAGAGTTTGGTTAGTACTTTAAGGGCAGTCTTGTAGCATGAGGAATGAGATTTCCAGTTTGTCAGAAATTCAAAAAATCTTTTAAGTTTTCCTTCCTAACTGGAATGAAGACTCAGAATTTGGTAATTTCCTGCAGAAAGGAGGTGTTGTTTCAGAAAGTACAAAGAAGTTCATGCTGACTTTTCTGAAATCAAACTGAACAAGGAGTCATCCTGAGTCTCCAAGACTTTTCTCTGCCTTTCAATCCTGGGAGATCCCCCCAGGCAGCCTCTCCTGGGGGGGGTGAGCTCAAAAGCCTGTTTCAGTTCTGGAAATTTCTGCCTCTCTTTGGAGAGTTGAGGTCACCTCTGCAGAGCCATGATCTCCTGTAGGCTCCTTCTACGAGTCACATTCATTGCTCAAAAAATCTCCATCCTTCTACACATTCATTTGAGCTCTAGCACTGGAGTTAAATAAACCTGTTAAGGAGTTATGAGATGTAACCATCTGAATTCTTCCCTCTGCAGCATGGAAGGTTATGAATAGAGTAGGAAACTTATAAAAGTTTCATGTCTTATCCAAGTCCTTTAACTGGCTGAATACCATGTCCACAAAGAGAATTTCTACTTTGTGGAAAGAGTCTTTGACTCTTTAGGTGTGGAGCTGACATTTTAGCTCTTTCAGTCTTTCTCACATCGGCTGACAAGCTCCAAGTTGGCCAGAGCCAACTTGATCATATTTTGCAAAAAGGCTTCCTGTCCGTGACAGTCAGGCTGCTGATCACCTCATTAGTTCATCTTGCTATTCTAGGCTGGAGGTGTTGCAACTGCACTTCCCATCTATCCAACTGTTCTTTCACAAAAAAAGCTTTTATTGTGCCTGGAAGTATTTTATCTGTTCTTTCTGGGGAACCTCAAAAAAAGCTTCTTCAATCCTGTGAAGGCCTCAGCTTCAGTACTAGCCTTAACTACTTTTGCAAAACTTCAGATGTTTCATGTGCCATTTCCTTTCTTTGGATCTTCATTGATTCCTGCAAGCACTCCCATTTTTTGTCCCACCTCATCTCAACAGGAATATCCCAGGAATATCCCAATTTCTTTCCTTGCAGATGGGACCTCATTTGGCTGTAACACAAATTCCTAGTACAGTTCCCAGTGCAGACCCACACTTGTTTCAAGAATAACTTTTCCCTGTACTCTGTACCTTCATCTGACACTGCAGATGATTAACACACAGCATTTCACACACACAGACTGTATGCATGGGTGACAGGTGACTCAGACAAGCAGGCATCTCCTTCTCTCTGTTCACTGACAGAGATATCCGTGGGAGAAGACACCCCACCCATGCAACTGGGGACAATGTTCACTTTCTGATGGTGGTTTCTCAGTCATTTCTTTCCAACAATCACAGCCTTTGAGAAGGCTGCAGCCTAGGTTTCTGCTGGATGTCCATCAAGTGCACCTTCAGCCCTTTAGAGCCAGGTGGCACTGCCACAGAGGTTGGCTCAAGGCTTGCACAGGGGATGACAAAAGAATCACTGCATGCTTCACTGTGTAAGGCAAGCAGGGAACTCTGCCCACCCAAACAGCTACAAAAAGTTCAGTTTGGTTGGCTTCCACCACACCTCATACTGCCCATGGGCACAGTCCCAAGAGATGCTGCTCCTCTGAGAAATGGACCATGCACAAGACCATCTGCATATAGATTAGTGGAGTTCTCTGGCCTCCAGGACTTTTTGCACCAGTCCATCCGCCTCTGGCCTTAAGACTCTTGAATTCTCTTTTCCTGTCTAGCCTCGCCAAATGCCTCCTCTTTCTCCATCAATTTCCCTTAGCTGCCTCTTTCTCCCTATTCCCTTGATCATTGTCCCATTGGGCAGGTGTTCTGGGCTGCCGCTTACCAAAACCGTCTTCAGACACAGCAATCATTCCCTCCTGTGCTTCCCACCTCTTGGTGACAAAGATGGGATAAGTCCCATCCTGCTGGGGCCTGTCCACTCTTTCACCACCCTGCTCAGAAAGTGTGTGCTCAAGCACCCTTTCCAGGGAGATGAAGATGGCTCTTGGGGTCAGGCTTCCCAGCAAGAGAGCTGTGCTGGGATGGACGTGCACATGCCTGTACAATCTGCCCAACATACTTGCAGGTGCGACCAAGTGAGGGAAGAGGGAAAGGGCTTTGCAACCTAAGAGTTAGGGACCAGGTCCCAGCTCTTCTGAATCCCAAACCATTGCCTCCTCCCAGATCATTCCCAGCCTCTCGGAGACTGCCTGTTTCCAACATAAGCTACCCAGTGGCCCTTGGACACGGAGAGACTCTGCCCACGCAGCAGCTGAGCACAGATGACTCAAATACCTGCAGTCCGTAGGCGGTAAGGGTATAACACACCTAAGCACAGTCGCCCTAGAGAACAGATACGTGTTTTAAAATACAGAAATACCTAACTGGTGACTGCTGCAAACCCCTTTTTATTTTGCCAAATGAAAGCAGCCATGGGGGCCTCGCATAAAGGCTGCTGGCAAGACGTGAGCCCAGACCGTCAGCCCACTCTTCCCGGCGCTGTGGGGACCGCCTGCCTCGGAGATTGGGCAGCAAAGGAGCATAGGACGCAGGCCAGCCCTTGCTGGGGCCAGGGGTTGTGGTGAACGGTTGGCCCCATGTGCTGGAGCCGGGATGCAAGGCGCAGAGTCCTTAGCTAGAGCAACGCTTATTCACCAGAGCCAGCTCAGATTAGATGCAGATTTAAACACTGAGGTGATGTCTATACAGCTGGGCAGATAAGCTCACAACAAGCTGCACTTTCTCTGCTGGCCAAGAGAAACGGGGTACAGTCCTGTCCCAGGGGTACACTCCTTTAGACAGATCTCTCCCACACTGGTGGGGCCACCTGGAATCCCTCTGAGTCTGTCAGGCTTTGAGGACATCCATATGAGATGAGTCTGAGGCAGATAACCCAGAGAAGGACAGGCTATGTGCCTTTAAAGGTAAAGAGGACCAAAAAGTGACTCCACGGTGTCTCAGCCTTGAGGTGCTCTGCAGAATTTATAGCTCACAGAAATAAGCACCAGTCCCCCAGGGCTCACCACACGCCTCCTCAAAAGTCTCCATCACCACAACATGTACAATTGTGGAGCAACAGCCTGCTCCACAAAGGCAAAAGCAAAGGAAAAATAAATCACTGTCAGAATCCCCTCCCAGCCTCCACATTCAGCAGCTTCCTCATTATCCAGATCCACCATCGTCAAGAGATTGCCTTGAGGTGGAGACAGCCCTCCACAGAGGCTGAGGACATCATATATGTGCCCTCACCCATCTGCTAAAGGTAAATCCATCTGTTGGGACCCCCTAGGAGCCAGTGAAATCAGGCAGCAAGACACCCAGCGTGCCCAGATGGCTGCTTGACAGAGCTGTGGAGATAAAGAAGGACCAGCAGGAGTCCGCAGAGTGCTCAGTAGCTGGCAACCCCGGTGCACCCACAAGCTGCTGGGCACACTGCTCCACAGACACCCCCGAGGGTCCCCATTCCCGTTTGCCTTCCGGGCAGCAGCGTTCCCATTCAACTCCGTTCTGCTGCCCGAGGGAGGTGCTGGGTATTGCAGATACACCATCTGCTCCCCTGCCCCGTTCCCCAGGCACATGCAGGAGGGAATGGGTGGTTTACAGCCCTCCTCCATGGGGAAAGCAAAAAAGAGAGCTTTGTTGTCCAACAGAGACCATCCACTCTGACTTGATAGCATCGAGGTGGGCTTACAGGTAGGCACAGGAAGTTTCAGTGTGCAGCCTGAGCCCACACAGAGAGTACAAGTGTTGTGTCTGTAAGCAAAAGTGTTCATGCTGGGAAAAGAGGTTAGTATGAGCTTGGGAAAAAGACCTGGTCCTAGCAGCGTGCCCTGGTTTTGCCTCCGTCCTGCTTGGGTGGCCAAAGGGCAGGACTACGCTCCAGTGGGACCCCCTAAAAATGTTGCACCTCTTTTCTTCAGGTTTAGGAGCTCCCATCATAGGCTCAGACAAACCACTCATTGTGCCAGGTCTCCCTCTGGCAGCATCAGTCTCTAGGAGCACATCATCCATAAAATCCTCACCGTGTGCCATGCCAGCCATAGTGGCAAGGGGGCACAATGGGACTGACGAGCTGGCCACGGCACCATCCACCCACACAGCAGCTGCAGCCTGGGATATGCTCATGAAGGTGGCTTAAAGAGCAAGCACCAGACATGTTCTCTAAGACACCTGCTCTGGTGCTCTCGGGATGGAGCGTGAGGGCACTGGTGAAACTGCACCTCATGGGCGAACAGGTGCAACTGAGGGCTGAGTTAAAATAACCCTTGATTTAACCCCAAGTTTGTAGAAATGAAGTCTCCACATGCATTTGAACAATACAATATACATTTTTCTACAGCCTCAATGAAAGATCTAAGTTTTAAAAAAAACAGTGAAAGTCTTGAAATAAGCTTTGTTATCTTCATTTTGGCCAGAAGATGAATTGGCATAAGTTATTCAGAAGGAACATGTTTTAGGAAAGGGAACATATGTGCCTAGAAAAGAAAAAAAAAAGGCATAGATTAAAAACTTCATGATCTCATTTGGACTGTCTTATATGAGTTACTGCCCTGGAAAGTAGAAAGTCTTTGCTACTGAATATAGGGAAGAAATATAATTTGCCAAAAAAACCCATTGAAAGATTAAATAAAATTCCTTAAGCTAAAAGTACTCAGACGCTAAAGAATTTGTATCCATTGCCTATTTTGGTAATAATTATATAGCTGACTACAGCTTAACCAAACAATATAGAAAACAGAATATTCCTTTAAATACTCCCTTTCATTAAAAAAATGGGAATTTGTTCCTATTTGGATCCCTAAAGAAGCATTTGCCATTGTTTAGCAAACATCTTTTCAACTGCCTTTGAACAGTGACACATACCCAAGGCATTTACGTCAAATTATACTTGTCCGATTTTATCTCTGAAATATCTTCTCTCTCCACATGTCTAGTCATGAGAACTGTAATTTGCTTACATGTCCTCCACATTTTTTCAATGGATTAGATTCCCTGTAGAGGTTAACTTGTTTGTATGCTCCCAGAATCTATTCCCTGTATCGAGACACTGGAGGTTGCTCCAGCACATGCAGGCAAAAGCGTTGTGAACTCTAGTCCTGGGGAAGAGAAGATTGAGAAGTCGTCCATTGCCAGACCAGCCAAATCAGAGAAACAGCTCAGGTCACAGCAGACAGGCCCTTGATGGCCATCAGAGTAAGTGGGGCCCATCTAGATGGTTAAGGCCACTCGTGAGATGGGATCAATATCCTACTTTTTTCCAAAGCTGATTTAACCAAAATCAAATATAAACATATAAACAAATATGGCTCAATCTCAGCCATCCTACAGAAGAAAAACAGTTGTCATATTTTAGTTGTTGTATTCTGGTTACATACCTCAACTTTTGATTGATCTCACAGCCTGAATCTTTTCTGATGAGTATAATGGACCTTATGACAGAGAAAGGAAAAAAAAAGGATAGAATTCCAGTTAGGAAAATACTAGTGTCTCATTTAGTTCCAGGCTGTAAGATTATTGAGGAAAGGATTTTCTTATTTGTTTGCACACTGCAATAATAATTTAAAATAATCAATTAAAAACAGTCCAACAAACATTGAGTCATCAAAATACCATCTGGGGTGGAATCTCCCTTGCTTTGGGAACTGCTATTATAGCCTAGTGCTTTCATTAACTTATCCCATTTTCTATACCACATGCAGAATGAGCATGTCAAGTTATCAGCCTCATCAAAATTTTAAACTGTAAAGAACCCCACCTGGGCAGCATTGCCCATATCATACTACACCAGCTAAAATAAAACCTGAGCTACAGCTTGCTAAGTTTTCACTTTTCTGGTGATTTTCCCATTTCATCCCTTCTCTCATCACAGAGGTCATTTATGTTTTCCTGGTGTCTCTTCTGCAAGACTGGAAAATAATTAATCTATTCCAATCAATGCATTTTCTTCATGCTCTGTGAATGGAGACTCTCGAGGGTTACTCACAAGCCAATGTGTCTTTGCTCACAGCGGAGCCTCTCCTGAAGTGAGCAGGGCGTTTCTGGCCCTGCTCATCTCCTCCAACTCTTTCTGCACAGTATACTTCTGTAACGTTGCCCTGCTTCCCTTCACCTTATTTTCAGATGTTCACCCTTCCAACCCAAGACCAAAGAGAGACCCCACAGACAGAAACAGCACACGTTCCTCCACTTGCCCTGCCAGGCATGGCTGGTAGAGCTGCCCTTGGCTACTAATCTCCAGCTGGGGGATGTGATTAAAACCAGACACCCTGCCAAGCATGTTGTCTACCTTGAACTGCGCTACCTCCCTGCCTGTCTGCTTTCCTCTGCCCTCCTTCCAGCCAGCAGCAGGAGCCTCCCATGGGCTTTCTCAGGCGGGATCTGCTGGTAGGGCACGGCTCGCATGGATCTCTTGGCTGTGCAAGGCTCCCTCCTTCTTCAGTCGAAGGGCATCCAAGCCCATTGACTTCCAGAACAGGCTGGAAATCCTATCTGTTTCCTCCAGCTCTTCGTGATGGTGAACAGGATACAGCCTGGGAGTCTGTGGACCGATGAGGTGTTTCTAAGCTTGTTTTCCAGCAATTCGCTTTCATTCAGGGGTTGTGGTAGTGAGGAACTATTGTGTTTCACTTTCTCTTCCTACTGTCTATATTGGTATTTGTGCTGCCCAAAGAATCAATGACCCGATTTTTCAGAGGCAGTGACCTCTCACGGCACTTGTGTTGCTGCACACCATAGAAAATGTAGCTGCTGAAGTCTGGTGAGTTTTACTTACTACATTTTTTTCAATCTAAAAATATAAATAATAACTACTTCTGAAGTCCCCTGGCATCCATGTGGCCATGAGCAGTTTCTTCCACCTGGAACATGTGAAAACCTGATTTCAAAAGAAGTTACTACTTACGCACGCACTAGGTTGCTGGTAACAGACTGGCCGAAGGATTGCTTCCAGTTCACACTTCAGCTAAAAATAAAAAAACGTCTGGAACACTTTTTTCTTCCACTTGCTGTAGATTACTAAGCAGATCAGCTGAGGAATTATGCCTTTCTCTACAGTACCCACCAGAGCCTGGATAAAGCATCTTTTAAGCCTAGAGAATGACACCAGAAGTTTAAACAGCATATTATTCTTAAATGCAAGTGTTGTAGGACCTCTGAAGACTCGGTGTAACCTAACTCCATCACTCCCTCCTATTCTGGGACAACTCTTCCTGGGTGGGACAGACTCAGAGCCCTTGGGTGTTAAGCAGGGAGATAATCCATATAGAATTAGAGGAAGAGACAGTAAACTTCTGAGTGTGAAGTTTACTTATGCTTATCAAAAATGCCTTACATAAACCAGATCTATGCCCAGAGCTGTGTCTCAATTCATAGTAAGCCCTTAAGAACAGATATGTGCAGCTAATGGAAAACAAATGTCTGTTTTGGCAGGGCCTACAGCTAATGTCAGTTATTTTCCCCCTTTTGCTAAAGAAATAAAGAAATTGTCAAAATGAAACAGGCTGACTGAAATGTTCTGGTTTTCTCTTAACTGTTTGAGTGCTTCTCTGATACACAACATATGCAATAGACCTTATCTTAGTAGTTCATGAAGAGAAAAAAAACTGCTGAAGAAATCATGTTCTTTTTCATTAAAATATATAATGTCCTCAGGAAGGAAGTTCAGAGTTGAAAAGAGAGATATGCTTCATAGCTCGACAGCTCTCAGTAAGGACTGTTTTAATTAGAGTGTGACTTCTAGACTTTGTTTTGCTGGAGTCTGGCCAAAACCAGAATAAGAGTACCAAGCAATCTTTAAACTGCTTTCTAAAGAAAACAAAAGCCTAGGGAGAGCAGAATTATTAGCTGTGGCCTAATATCTCAAAGCAAATTAATACAAAGTATAGTTATTGTTCTTTTCTCAGGAAAGAGCAGTACTGTCAACACAAGCATAGAAACCACAAGGAGAAAATTCAACATAAGGATTATGGTCACTATCTCATATAAACCGAACCAAACCACAAATACCGTTTTTAACCCACAACACAATTAAGAGTCTGACTTTAACTCAGTAATTACATTAATTTGGGGGCGTTGAACAGCCTGTAGTATGTTGGCTTGTACCACAGTTGAGAAATTGGTAATATGGAAATACCAAGGCAGGCAGGACATTCACTGAGTTTTGCCTTCCTTGGGCATGAAGGGTTGGATTCCCCAAAGCCTTGTCGCACCTGGGACAGCTTGGTTTGCAGATCCCAGAAGCTGCGAGGTTGTACAGGAGAAGAACCACTCCTCTTTCACGTTCTCTTTCCTTAGGCAACTGCTTGGAGCATGGTTAGAGGGAGACCAGACTGGCCTTGGTTTCATCAGGTGTGGCTGTTGTGTTCTGCCACTCTTCCCCGAACACGTAACTGAGGATATTCACATAATCGTAAAAACAAGTAGTCAACAGAGTTCACCTGAAGCCTCAGCAAGTGTCCTCCTGCCCGTGTAAGGACACAGGAGAGGCTTCTCCAAATTTGAAACATGTGGATGTAGGGGCTTGGCATTACTAGGGTGTTACATCCGCAAGAGAAGCACGAAGAGAGAGAGAGGGAGCAGCCACCATGCAGGCACAGTCACAGAGTCACTGGTGTGTGACCCTGGGAGAAAGCCACCGAAGAGTTTTCTGGGATAGGTGCTAGAAAACACAGTTTGGGACTGTAAGAAAAGAAATAATCATCTGTTGTTGGACTGCTCTTGTGTTCAAACCTATGAGCTTTGTAGGCTCTTTAAAAATAAGGCGATTTCACCAGAGAAATGACTGACTCCCTCAACTGTTTTCCCCGTTAATTAAACAACCTTCAGAACACCAAGTTTTGGCTATTCTTTGGAATAAAATAATAAAAGTAGAAACTAATTTTCAAGGAGAGAAACCATGCCTGTAGTGGAACCAAGACAGAACGAAGAGCAGAAGGGTTTAGTAAGAAAAGGTAGCCCAAAGGAAGTAAAACAAGATCTGAAACAAAGACTGGAGATGTTGCAAAATGGAACTAAAGCCATATCTAGAAACCTCTCAAACTTCATATTCAAGCAGCAGTAAGGCAGGTAGGCGTTATAGCTTTCCATACTCAAGCAGCAAGGCAAATCACTGGCATGACCAGAAACCTAACTATTGAGTAACAGACTTTCCAAGAAACGGAAGAGGCTGGGATCTTTTATGTCAATATGGAAGTTGCTAACATGAGTCTTGCTGGAGTGACTGATTCCTCAGGCAGCCATTCCTCTGCCTTCAATACAAGCAGAAATCCTGTGCAAAACAACAGCTCACAGCCAGCAGTGGCCAAATGAATCTTCTTGAGAGCTTTCTGTCTGCCCAGTCCCTGTCTCTTTGCTGTGATCTTCCCTCTTTGTGCTTCAGCCCAAACACCTTTGTGCATCAGACTTGCCTGACCCCACTGACTGAGGCTTTGTTTAGCCTTTGCCATTGCTCCTCCTTGTCATCACAACTGCAACTTGTGGGCTAACACCCTGGCCTTCAAGGTCAATGCTCACCACATCCTTGCTCTACCCCTGAGCTCATGCTTCTCCTGGTCTCTCTGCTTCTGTCTTCATCACAAATTCAACTCAACATTGGACACTTTTAAGATTCAGCTGGACAGGGTGCTGGGCCATCTTGTCTAGACCATGCTTTTGCCAAGAAAGGTTGGACCAGATGATTCTTGAGGTCCCTTCCAAGCTGGTATTCTATGATCCTATGAACACCAGCCTGCCTGTCTGCTGGGCTTCTCTGCACATATGATAGACCTGCTGATGAGATGACCTGCTGATGAGATGATGGAACTAAGGGGCATTAGATTCACAAAGAAACTAAAGCTCAAAAACCCCAGTCAAAAGTCACCACCTGGGTAATGAACTGGACCCACCAGAGAACTTTGCCAGGACAGGAATTTCACAACCTTTTTGTAACCTCCAGAGATCCAGGAAGTAGAGATCAGATTGTCTCAGCTCAAATAAGGAAAACATCTGCTAATTTAAGGAGGCCATTTGCTAAGAGGCTTATTTCTCTCAGTTTGTTATCCAGCCCACGTAAATCGCTGGAAGATGAAGAGAAAGGAGTCTCCATGTTGAAGATGTTAACTCTGAAAAACACTAAAGAAAAAAGAAGAAAGAATATTCCAGGATAGAAGCTCCCAGAGTTTAGATTCAGTTTGGCTCAGTATAGCATAGGGTGGATCTTAAGTGAATGCCTTCAATGTAATTTGAAGATACTTTTTGTTTGTCCTTGTCTCAGATATTATCAATCATAGAGCATCAGTCCAGCAAAAACTGATGCATAGGGAAGAGGCTCAGTAAACAACCACCTCATCATTTGGTAATTGCAAAAGGGAAAGTCATCTTACAGGCCATTAAAAATTGTTCCAAGAGCCTTTGGTCATGACTTGGTGAAGAAGACAGACATCAGAGACCATCTAGGGTTGGCCACAGAGAAGTAAGCAAAGTCACTGTGAAGGAATCGTATCCCATACCACACACGAATGCTACCCTGGGTGCTGTAGTGGACCCACTTGTTTTTCCGTGCTGGATTTTAAAAGCAAGTAACAAGTGGACCCGTAAGATAGGGGAAAGCCCATAGCACAGGGCCTGAGTCAATAGAAAAGACTGTGGTTGCAGCAGCTTGTAGAACACAGAGATTGCTTTGGAATAGCTAACATTAACTGCATGACAGACCTCTCTAACCATCTTTGTTGCATCTAAATTATAAATTGTTGCGTGCTTGAAAAAAAACAACATTCAGAGAAGCATAATCAGCAAAGAGGGAATTTCCACTGATAAAAGTAACATAAGACTGTGCAGAATCAGCCAAATTTCCAGCTTTACAGATGTGCAGAACTTCGTAGTGCTCTGCCATGACAGAAAGTTCATTTGGGGCTTTTACAGGATCCTGGAAAAACTGCACACACTTAGTGAAAACAGAAAAGCATTTCTCTGGTCACTGAATGCAATGAAACTTTTCTGGAATTATAAAAATCTCTCATGACCGCTCCTGTCTTGATTTTCTTGTATATCAGAACTTCTCATATTGGACAGAGATGTTACCGCATATGGTTTGGGGCCAGCATTATGACACAAGAACACAAAAAAACCCATGAGATAATGGTAGACTGGTACAATAAAACCTAAGACCCCGCAGATAAATAATTATGCCACCCATGAGAAGCACCTGAGTATAAATTACTCTTGGAACAGCTTTCCTGGGGCACTCTTAGGTTTAGGACAGAGCCTCTTTCCCTGCCAGGGTTCTTTGTCTTCAGGAGTACTAAGGGATAATTTGCAACCTGTCTGCAAAAAGCTGGAGCACTTTGATTTTAGAGGCACACAAAGGCTTGGGCATGAGCAGGAGCAGCCAGACAGCATTGGTAAGAGATGAAGGTGCTTTTGTAAGAGGAAAGGAACTGATAGGTTTCTCAAAGGAGCAGGTGGGCTTGAGAAGAAATGGTCCCTCCTTCCCTTGACGCTATTTGTAGAATTAGAAATTGCTCCTGGCAATTGTTCCTCTGGTGTTTTCTAGCAGGCATGGGCTACTTCAGAAAAAAGCCTCAAACACAGAAATTGGGAAATAGAGACTCTGACAGCAACAGAAATTCTCATGAATTAATACTGTGCCTGTCCCAGGGTCTTTCATGCTTTCTCCCTTCGCCTGTGCGTATGCCTTGCATTTTAATAGGCTTGCACAACTTAGTGATTCAGAAAACTCACAAGTTCTCTTTGCTCTAATCATTTTGCCTTGGAAGCCTAACAATATGCCCATAATCCAAAGGGAAGTCATTGGAATTCAAATCTGAGTTGTAACTTCCTGCAATAGCATTTCTCTGTGATTTAGCTCTCTGACTAGCATCTCTGCGTAGCTCTTATAATGCATTTGCAAAGTGGTACCAGGAGCTCTCCTGGCTCAGTAAGGACCAAGATGGAATCGCTTGAATGGTTTGATTTCCCAGGACCTGCAGGAGCTTCCTAGGAAACAACAGGAGCTTGCGCTCCCCAGTCACCATCTTCCTGGGCTTCTGGGAGTCTTCCTGAAATACCTGGCAAGTCAGTGCTTCCGGAAGACATTCTGCAGACTGTAAGGTTGTGAGCAGTGTAACCCCACCATGAAGTAGGTACCAGTGTGAGCACAAGGCAAAACTGCACCCAGCCATGACTGTGACTGCTGAGACACCCCCTCAGTAACACTTCTGGCTACATCAGACCGTCTGTTCTGTTGACAATAGCTGAGTTTTTCAGTGTCAACACAGCTTTCATGGTATGACTGCCCTTGGCTGGTACCTCTTCTTAAATGTCCAAGTGCAAGGAAGTAAAAGGGGGACAGAGCTTGTGCTCAGAGAATAAAAATGCTGGAAAGGAATAGGTTTTTAAATGTTCTGACTAAGAAAGTTTTAGCAACTCTGCTCTTGTCAAAGATAAGACATGTGAACCTTTTTTATGGGGAAAAACAGATTACTAAAAAATGGCATAGCTCTTCATTCTTATAATCTGGAAAGTTTTATGGAAAAGACAAAATCATTTTTTTCATGTTGCTGAAATCAAAAAGTCTTTGTTCTTTCACTCCCCTAACCAAAGATAGGACAAAACATATCAAAAGATCTTTCCACATCGTCTTCTGTCTCCTGCATCTTCCCCTGCCTCTCTGTCTGCGGCCATGTGGAATCCTGCTAATCCACCCTTTTGCATGGAGGTGAAGAGATCATTCATAGCAGTGCATTCAGAGCAGCTCTCTAAGAATTTTTCCAGCAAACCATTCGCTATAGTGCTCTGAAAAAAAGGTATGAAATAATCTCTCTCTGTTAGTATTGCATTGTTTATGCTTCATTCCAGCTATCTCCTTGTTTCCTGTGGACAACATGTTGATTTATTCATGCTGTCAGGCAACCTCCTCTGACTATGTTTCCCGTAAAAAAAATGAAAGGGAGATTTAGCCGCCTACTCCCCAGATGTGCAGTGGCTCCAGCTCTATGGCATCTGTGTAAACATCAGCAGTAAACTTCTGACTTTGAGATTAAATATGGGGAGGTTTTCCTTTTACCTCATGTTCAGGTGCCTTGCATCGAAATATTTTAAAGGTATCTTTGGCATTTTTGGTTATGAAAGCATTTTGCACACTATTCATCAAGGAAGTATGTCCCCAGGAATCCAGCCACCACTGGGAGACATCAAACCATATGACGCTGCCATTAGAGGTCAAAGCCGTGATGTTCCCACCAAGGAATCTGTCAAGGAAGAGCACAGCTCTGAGCTGCTCCGATATTAAACAGGGCTGCAGATGGCTGGCTGTGCTGTGGAGGTGTCACTGGTATCCCATGAATGAGGATGGTGTAAGAGGGGTTATCTTATGGTATTTAAGTATTGGCAAGCTAAGTATGTTAATTACCATTAGTAATGGTAATTACTTAAATGTAAGAAGAAAAAAAACACCAAAAAAAAACCAAAATAAAATATCACCAACTTGATGCTTACCAACCTAGTAATTAATTCCCTGAAATCAGTGATCTGTTTTAGTATTATATAGGAGTCAAAGCAATGCTTCAGTTTAGCCATATACTCCAGAAATGGCCTAGAGGAAGGGCACCAGTGGAGCGTAGCTGCCTTCAGTGGGAAGTGCATCATCTGGAAAGCTCCTTTTCATGAGACAGGTTCAGTTCATTACCCTAATGACATTTTTTTGCTTTACTCACTCAGCTTGTCCAAGACACGCCATTGTACTTGGGCCCACAACTAGCTGAGGGGTAGAAGAAGGGCTGTCAGAAGAAAAGCAATCAATCAGAGCTATTATGGCGCATCCAGCAGGGCTGGATGAGGGCAGAACAGCCCGGTTCACACTGACCCCATAATTTTCTTAATTGTAGCTTACTGCAGTAGCAGATTTTGACCCGCAGGACTCTGCCGGGGAAGGGCCCTCTGTTACCTCCCCCACTTTCGGCTCAGTTTACAACTGCCAGAAAAGGGGGCTCTGGCTGGGGGCTACACTGGTTTTCCTGATGCTTGAGTGCTTGACTACTCAAACATGGCAATATTTTAATGTATTTTAATATAAGAGCTGGAGCAGTTTCTCGTTAAAACCCACTGAAATTGCCCCTCTTCAATGATGAGTTTAATCCTTGAATTATTAATACCCACCAATGAAAGGCAGGAGATTGACGTTACTGCCCTGAATTGGTAATGCTGCTGGAAGAATAAAGTGCTACATTAACAGACAACAGGCAGACCTAGTTTCAGTTCAGTAACAGCTGATTTCAATCACTTCTAAACAAACTTCTGAAGTATTTTGTACAACCAGCTAATGTCTCTATAAATATCTTCTGTTTAACTATGGACAAATTATCTCCCAGCTTGAAAAGCTAACCAGGGTTTGTTGGGGGGTTGTTTCCTTCATCTGTCTATGACAAATAATTATCAATAAGAGACAAATTGTTGCTTTGGAGCTCACCCAGCTGAATCCCACCATGTGTACTGTGTAGCTATACAGTACAAAACCGCATGGTCCTGTATAGTTTTGTAACTCTGGAAAGCTCTAGCAGCTTCACAGTTAAACCACTTATCTTGCCAGGGGTTACTTTCTGAGTCAAACCTCAAAACCCGAGTGCCCCAAACCTTAAGTTAAGAAGAGGGGAGTCTTTTGACCCTACTTCACTTTAGAGTTGAGTCCAGGGTCTTGTGCAATGCATGGTCTCCTCGGGCCAGAGCACGTCCTTGGCCAGCAGACTGTCCCGCAGAAGGAGCTGCTCCCCATCTGCATCCCATCGAAGCCCGTTGGGAATTACGCAGGATAATGCACTTCTGAGTTAATCTCAGCTTCGTGGAGCAGCCCAGAGAACCCCTGGGCTGAAGCATGGGCTCCTGGGAGCACTGGACACGCTTGTCCCTTAGCTGTCATCTGCCTTTCCATGTGCCCGTCCTGCCTGGCACCCCAGCACCAGGCAAGCTGTGTGCAGGAGTTTTCCCCTCAAAGCGCATGGCAGGCAAACCAAGGAAGACAGGGATCTAGGACTTACCTGGCTGATGCTGGGCAAGGCTCAGAGCCCAGCTCGGTGGCAAATGGCCATGGCCAGGGGCCTCTCCCCTTTCACAGCCTGAAACCTGCTGTTTGTACTATCCCTAAGGAAGATTCCCACTGGGAAAGGGAAGATGATGCAACATCTTCCTGCAAGCGCTTTACATTTAGCCTTGTCCCCCTCTCTGCCCTCCTGTGGTGTCAGACAAAACAACATAGGTTGGACTTTCCAACTCAAACATGCATTTCCTGATACATTTTGCTGTAAGCAGGACCTTTAAAACTATTTTCATAAAAGCTGATTTGGCTTTGTGTGTCGTTACATGTTTTATTTGAGTGAAAGCCATGTCTTCCTCCCAAGAACTTCTGGTAAACAAAAACGTCCTTATAAATCCTGATGGGAACTACCATAAGGACGCTGGTGCATTGCACATACCCGCCAAGGCAGAGAGAGCCTGCACAACTGAAGCTCTGAACAAAAATGACCCAAATCACAACTTTCATTTCGACCAGCAACTGTGGCTCTACCGTAGAACATGGCTCCTGACAAAGGAATTCATCATTTTAAAAACCCGCTATTGGGGCTAAAGTATGAGATAAAATGAAAGCAGTTATATTTCTGTCTTTCCTAAATTCAAAATATGGGGTGTTTTGAAAGTGCCATACCCAAATATTGTTGAAATCTCAATTTATGCTATAGTTAAACCCAGCTTTGGAACATCTGCCTGTCAATGGCCATATCATTATGAGCAGATGCTGCCTTCAAAGAATTAGACAACGTACGGGGAGGAGATACTTCTCTTTCTCTCTCTCCTGTGTCTATGTGTATGTACACGCACACACAGCAATCAAGAGCAATTGCATTTGAAGAAAAATATGGAGCTATGCCACAGCACCCTGGCATAATAAACATATATAAGTCTACAGACATCCATTACACAAGGGCGCTATGGCATAGATTCATAACTTTATCACCATGCAATTCCCCTTGATTATGCTGACAGTCCTAATAAGTTCCAAAGAGTTTGGCCTTCGCTATATCCTGCAGCTGAAAAAGCTTGGCAAGAAATAACTCAACAGAAAACTTCAATTTTCCCCTACATATACCTTATTTTAAAAGAAAGAAAGAAAGAAAAAGAAAACTTGGCATAGTGTCCAGGTTTAAAGAAAGGAAAATAGCACAGCAGTAATGAAACGTACATTTTGCTGTTGCCTGCTGGCAATCAGAGAGAGGTAGCAAAAATACAGTCTGTGTATGTATCACCTTCTGTTTTCCTCCTTTTTAAAGAGGTCTAACTAAGACAATCCTCCTAGTAAGACAATAAAGAAAAAACATACCTCAATCTCCTTCTCTTCAAGCAGGAAATTGTTGTATACTGGAAAGTTGCTGTGTAACTAGAATTTTGCTAATATTATCATTATCAGAGTTATCTGAGGAACGCAGTAACTGCCAATCAGCAAGCAGCACATCTGGGGAATGTCTAAATAGAAGGTCCAAAAAACACATACCTTGATGCTCTGTGTCCAGAAGAAAACCTTCTTATTATCACTGCTCACTAACCAACCCTTTAATGAAAGGCGCAGTTGAACAGTTCACCTATTAGGTCATCACCAGGCTGTGATCTGCAGTGACACATGGCACCCAAGCAGTATTTACATTATCACAAATACTCAGAGGCACTGATAATGACTGCCACCACCATCTGCAAGAAAACTGAGTTTGGATTTTGATATTCTATCTCAGATTTGGTATGATGGGAAAGGAAAAGACTATTTACACCAGCAGGAGAAAACCTACCCACACAGGATCTCAAAATCGCTTTCAAATGAGACAAAGAAATGATTGCTATTGCTGGCAAGAGGCAAACTCACTCACACTTCATTCATGTGGCTGCACTCTCCTCTGCAGGACCAGGGTTTCCTGTGAGAAGTAAGTGGGTAAGGGAACGGCTAAATCCAGTCCAGGAGGTTGCTGGTTTTATCAGTTTGATCTTGTGAATTATTATGCCACCCTCCTTTACTAATAAACCTGCTGTCTCCAAATGATGCAGATCTGCTTTTTTCAATGTAATCTGATTTAATATTGTTACTGTATGTTCTGCTATGCCACTGTTAGACAAGGCATTCGATTTCCAAAAGAGCCACTTCCTCAAGTGTACACAGAACTTTTCCACAGAACTTTTCATTAATACAAGTGCACAGGCAAAATTATTTATTTCCCATTGAAAGGCTATTTAAAGATTGAGTTGATGATTTTCTGTATAAAAATACCTAGTATGAGCCTTTTTCTTTCTTCTCACAGAAAGGAAGGGCACAAATCAGTGCAGTCCTCTGTGTAGCCAGGTGCACATGCAAGTGGAATATTCTCCTGTGCACAGATTTTTATGGATATCTTACCCAGCCAACATTTTGCCAACGAAACCCTTGATATATTGAGTGCCACTCTTTCAACATTCCTGGGAAATGGCTTTTCTTTTGTTAAAAAAGGCTTTTTGCACTGCATGAGCCTGCATGATACAAAATTCAGTGTACAGCTGTAAAAGTGTCTTCTGCTCTCTGTATTGCCCTGGCCTCTCAAGTGGTGGGAAGGCACCAGAGCCAGGCGGCAAATCAGACCCTTCAAATGTTACCAAATTCATGCATAACTGGGCACTACAATTTTGATAAGTTTGCATTTTATTCCAATCCAGTGCAACAACCACCATTAAAACTCCTAAAAGTTTATGTAATAAAAGAGTAATACGATTGCCTCTGTCTGAGTCTTTTTTCCTCTCCCGAGTGAAAAGTAGTCTTGCTAAAAAGCCATCCAGAGGGTTCCAATTATTTCATCCTCTACAGAGAGAGGTAAAAAAAACCTCTGATGTTTTTCAGTCAGCTATTACTATCACTTTGTCTGTTTATAACAGCAGCAAAAAGAAACCGAAATTCCTGTTTCCGAGAGTCACTATGACACCTATAAAACTGGACAGACTGAAAGATTAAAATGAAAGCTTAAAAAACAATGCAGTACAAATGGTCCATGCAAAAAGTCTTTAAAGACTTTCAGAAAATGTCAACACATCCACATTTAAAAAAAAATGATGAAAAGTCTAAGTATCTAGAAGCATTTGATTTATACTGCATGGGCGTCCTTATGCCAAAACTGGATATTACTCATAAAAACAAGAATAGAAAACACTTCCGTACTTTTAAAGCAAGATAATGTTTTATATATAATCATCCACCTTTCTAAAAGCAAGTTATACTGTAATGCATTGCTCTGAGAGGCACCAAACCTGGAAAACATGCAAATGGTTACAACATATTAAAAAAAATATTTCAGTGATAATGTTCTGCAGAGAGCAGTGAAAAAAAATTACTTCAGAGAAAATACCTGTCCCATGCAGTTTGTCCTGGTTTTGGCTGGGATAGAGTTAATTTTCTTCCTAGTAGCTGATATAGTGCTGTGTTTTGGATTTAATATGAGAATAATATTGATAACACATTGATGTTGCTATGTAGTGCTTAATAGTCAAGGACTTTTCAGCTTCCCATGCTCTGCCAGGTGCACAAGAAGCTGGGAGGGGGCACAGCCAAGACAGCTGATCCCAACTGGCCAAAGGGATATTCCATACCATATGATGGTATGGTTCAGTATATAAACTGGGGGGAGCTGGCCAGGGGGCAGCGATCATTGCTCAGGGACTGGCTGGGCGCCGTCGGCAGGTGGTGAGGGGTTGCATCACTTGTTTTTGTTCCCCTCTCTCTCATTTTTTTCCTTTTCATTACTTTTTTTTCCCCCCAATTATTAAATTGTTCTTATCTCAACCCACGAGTTTTCTCACTTTTGCTCTTCAGATTCTTTCCCCCATCCCACTGGGGAGGGAGGGTGAGCAAGCGGCTGTGTGGTGCTTGGTTGCCAACTGGGGTTAAACCACGACACAGTTAATGACATTTGTCTGTATGCTGGCTTTGTACACAGTAAGAAGCACAAACAAAAAAATAACACCCCGCAAAATTTCTCAGTTAAAAAGACCCTGAATCAAACGGTGGATCTGAACACTCTAAAAAAGTGTCCAGGAAAAAAAATCCCAGTCTAATCTACACAGATGAAGTTGTTCTTCACCTTCCATTCAGTGCAAGTCATTAGAAAAACAAACAAACCAAAATATATTTGTATCAGTTGTACATCCACCCAAAACACCCTTTGGTGATCAAATGTGATCATGTAGGCAATGCTGCAACTCCATGTCTTGGTCCTGTTACTGCTCTCCATGGGAGACGTTCTCCTGCATCCTGTGCCAGATGGACCTCAAATATCACCAAATCCCAACAGCCCAATTGGATGTGTTCTGCACAACGGTAATGAACAGGCGCTGGTTTTGAAAGAGTCAGACAGAACAACTTTTCTCTAGGATCAGACATTTCCTTCCAAATCACTGGGAGACAGCAGAGAGGGGATCTCAAAGCCCCGTGTCAATAGTCACCCTTTGGACAAGCACAATGTTTGAAGGAATCTCAGCCCAAGAGGTGAAATCTCTCCTCTAGACAAATTGTAAAAAGCAAATCGTCATCAACCCTAAAACCACTAAGGCCGCTAAACTGTGGCTTCAGCACGGAATAGCTGATCTTTATTGAAAGGCAAAAGGTTTAAGGAAACCAGGTGGAGCATACTATACAAGCCGTGGCCAGTGCTGGCTGTCTTCTAACAGGTAAGAGTTTCAGTCACACAACATTTTAACAGAGAAATTGGAAACACTGAAAGCTAAGTTAGACAGAAAAACTCACAATCCAAAGCTGCTTGAAGTCTCTCCAGCTTCAGACAAACCTAAAGTCTTTGTTAGAAGGTGCAGGAAGGCTAAACAGCCTGATGCCTCCCGGGTGGGCACAGGATTTTATCATTCCTCCAGCTCGGCCCAGTCCTACAGATTTTCTTTCCCTTCCTCCTTGTTTTGGAGGCAGAATGCCTTCTCCTTTGCAGCACCTCACCATCTAGTCCAGCCCAAAGGTACATCCCTGCTTTATCAGTTCAGCACCTCTTTTCACATTTCACTTGAAAATGCACATGCTAGATACGGAGAAATTTCTTCCAGATGTCAGGAACTGAACATGAACACATCCTTGTACAGAGAGAGGTGATATTATGTGATGGGAACACTTGGGATAATTAGAAATAGAAAAAAGTCTTCTTTTAGAGGTCAGTGTTTAACTCTCCGTCAAGACTTTTTAAGTATTTAATGTCTCTGCAGTATTCCCTACCCTAATTATGCCATCCAGAATTTGTCTAAATAAAGGAAGTCTTGGGAATATTTCAGAAATACGGTCTATGTATCGAAGAATGACAAACTGCAAAGATGATAAAGACAAATCTCCCTTAAATCCAGCTTGGTCCTAGAATTTGGCCTGCCCAGCTCAAAGGGAGCGCCTTCCCCCGAGCAGCTTCCCCTAAGGGACCTGGGTGCACCTCACCTCGAGAGACATCAACTCAGCGTTCCCGCCTGTGGGTAGAGGAGCAAAGAGACATCCTCCATGTTGTGGCTACAAACTCCAAGTTACACATGTGAGGCATTTTCTAGATGCAAGGCATGTTTACTCGGCTCCTCGCCACTACAACTTTCCTCGTACAATGGCAACAGAACAAATGCACCCCTTGTTCCAAAATCCAAGTGCGGAAAATATACATGACTGGATGATTGCTGCCATGGTAGTGGTTTATGACTTACTACATTTAGCCTGGTTCTTTGTAGCTGCGTGAATATATATTAGTCTGCTTCGTATGAGACTAAGTCTGGTTTTGATTAGGCTTGTAGAGAGCTGTCAGAAAGTCAGACTCGAGCAAATAAGCCCCTGTAGGTTCACTTGGAAAAGCCCATAAAATGTCTGCTGTTCATTTAAATTAGGCTCAGAAAGAAACACAAACCTGAAAGCTGCCAGTGTTTATATATTTGATTAAGAGTTTTTTTTCTTGGGGGGTAGAGGAGGCTGGGAGAGGAGTTATTCTGGGAATGAGCCTAGTCAGAGAGCAGCCTTGGGCCCAGACCCTCATTCCTGCACACAAAGCGAAGGCAAAACAGGCTTATGCAGGCACCCTGAGCTATAGTACACCCAGAATAAATCCCCCCCTTGAACCAAAGCCCAGCAGTGGAGGAGCAGCGCAGCTACTCTGCAGTCACTTCCAAAACCATTAGATTGTGGCAGTGGCTAAAGCAAGTTCTGGGAATACTTTTTTATACATAGCTTGCTTAATTGCAGTTTTTCTACTCATCTCTGAGCCTCACTTGAGGAAATCTGCCTGAGCTGCAACCCAGACGGCAAGGCAAGATGGCTCATGGCACCTGAGCTCCTCCAGGGCTAGCTCAGGTCTTCCCATGGGGCTGCCATCCCCGGAGCGTGGTCTCTGTCTGACACACAGATGCCCCTATGTGCAGTGTCGTTTCTGCCTGTTTGCAATGGATATGCCAACCGGCCCCTTTAGCCTGTGCTTTTTTTTTGCCTTTTTTTTTTTCCTTAAGTACCCACAGGTTTAAATATCCGTGCTTTATCTGTCAGGGCCTCTCCCATGAGCTGGGGGTGAGGTCTGCACTCCCAGCCTGGATGATGACATTGATCTGTCATCTTCAACTCTCACTCCTTACTGTCTGAAATGCTACTTACAGTTGGTTTTACTTAGGAGGCATTGCCTGAACCCCCTGCCTCTGCTGTTTCTGAGATGAGCAGGCTGGCTGCTCCCTGCCATGCACGCACATGTGCATCCTCAGCTCTCCCACACCCCTGGATCACGCATTCTCCATATGAAGATAATAGGCTCAAAACTTCCCTTCGTTGCCTGCCTCTGCCTCATCTGGGTCCCACAGGCTCCAGCGCGTCCCCTCCCCATGTGTGGATCCACGGCTGGCCTCCAGAGCCTTCCTCGAGGTGCCTGCCTGCGCACCTTCCGCCACAGCCCTGTCTCTCGGGTTTTGGGGGCACATCTCCTGCTGCCAGGCTGCTGTAAAGCCAGCGGCACCTCCCGAAGCCCCCGCTGCGTGGTTTTTCCTGGGGGATACACCTGCCCCCTGCGCACATGTGCATGCATGGGTCTTGTCTGCTGCTCCTTCTCGATGCTTTCTCAATGTGTTTTTGGCCTCCCGCACTGGGACGGAGGATGGACATAGCCTCTGAGGTCCCCGGGCCAAACCCCAGGGTGCAGAGCCTGCCCCAGGACCTCCGCCTGCTGCCAGCCCCCAGCTCTCCGGGGGTTAAGCGCACCCCGTCCCCGCACTGAGGGCACATGAGAGTCCTGGGCTTGAGGCTGCCACTTCAGGGGGCAGAAAGGACAGATTTCCTCAGGATTTTGGTATCATGACCACTAATTATTTAACAGGCTGAGAAATAAGTAGCTCTAAACAAAACTTGGTTGTCCTGCATGCCTGTGTCTTTGACCACTGCGGATCAGCATTTAACTCCGCAGGGGGGAAATTGGTACCTTGGATCCCGGAGGAGGAGAATCTCTCTTTCTTTTTCTCTTTATTTCTGCCTGGCCATACACCCAAATGCTTACAGAGATGTTGTAGCTGCTGCACCTAAGCAGCTAGAACAAAGTCCCGTGATGCCCACTGCAGGGTCCTTTGATCAGGCTTGTAGGGAACTGTCAGAAAGTCAGACTCGAGCAAATAAGCCCTTGTAGGTTCACTTGGAAAAACCCAGGAAACTGGGGGCAGTTTGGGAGTCTCTGAGTACTGAAACTTTCTATTAATTATTATTATCATTGCAAGCAGGAAGGTGGGAAAGCACTGGCCTGCTCAGCAGGGCAAATGACAGGTGCTGCCCTCAGTTTAATCAGAACCTCTTCCTTCCTGCCATACCAGGGTCAGGCTGCGTTTGGCTGAACACACATGTGCTAATTGTAGGAAGCAGCTAATAGGCACAAAGAATTATCTGTATCTTATCTAGTGTGGCATTTTATTAATTGTTCCCAAAGACTGAGGCTTTTCAGACTTTCATTTTAATTAGAAGGAAGTTGCCAAAAGCAATTTCTCTCAGGCAACTTTCACTTTTCTGATATTATTACAAGGCCAAGTCAAAAAAAAAAAGATTATAAGAACAGCCCATCTATTCAGGTTCTGAGAAGTCTCCCGGACAGCAGCTGGGGGGAAAAGCCCTTGTGAAAACCTCCTTGGCCCAGCCGAGTCTCCCGAGCAGCTTTGTTCCCTGCGTGCACTGTGTGCTTCAGGGAGATAAGAGGAGGCTACCTTTAAGCGTGTTCAAAATTAGGGGAAAAGTGAACGATTACCTGCAGGAACGCTTAAAGACCCACTTGCGTTTCATGGGCGATTTAGGGAGGCTTTCTGCGTAGCGGCAATCTGCCTTTTGATCATATTCCCTCTAATCCTACTTCCCTGCCTTTATTGCTCATAGGACTTCATGCATGTAAACACTCATCCAGCTGCCCGGGTTGTTTTTATTTATATTAGATGACGGAGCTGTTCGAACTGCACAATACCCGGGCACAGACAGCGACTGATGCCGTGCAATGGGAAGGCGGGTGGGTCCACAGACGTCTCACGGGACGAGGGCCGCACATTGCACCGACCAGTGATGACGGCAAGGCTGCGTCTCCTGTGCAGACACATCGCCTGCGAAATCCAGTCCTGCTGCACTGGCAGAGGTAAGAAACCTCCCTGCCCTGACGATTTTAATCTGCAAGAGGCAAGGAGCTGTAGAGTAGACGAAATGTGGAGGAAGAACTATGGGGACAATAACTGTACCCTGTAGGTGCACAGAGACTTATCTACATTAACAGGATATTTCAGTGACAAAGGCAGCCCCGTACATGTCGCCTGCTTGGCTATTACTGGTTGTATAGTTCAGACACAAAGCGATGGCACCAAATCATCCCTAGCCTGGGGAAAGTCCCATCCAACCAAGGGAACAGGCTTCAAAGCTCTGGGTGGCCTGGGACTGAGAGGGAAAGAGCACAAATCTATGAGCATCACAGAAAATACTTTCACAGAGGTATTTTGTCTGTGACAAGTGCTATACACGCATTGTGGAGATGGTTATGATGTCCCTCAGCAAATTTAAGAGATGGACAAATATGAGTGAGGAAAAAAACATTTCTCAAGAAATGAGAGCCATGTCATTGATCAATCAAAAGGTCAGGAGTTAGACAACTTAAAAAATATTTCAATTTTATTTTAAGCTCTTGCTGCAAACCATCAGGTACACAAATTACATTTGTTTCATGAGGAATTTCTAGTATTTCATTCTGTTAATACTGGCAGAGACCTTCTGTCCATTGAATGGTACCCTATATTTCAACAAGTTTATAGTGACACTCTTAGCATTTATTTCTTCTCTTGGCAAAGTGGATATAAATAGAGCTAAATAAGATATTTTCCTTTGTACCATCATGCTCCAGGCAGCTTCTTTTATTGCTACTAAAACTCTGTAAGGTTGATTGGCAAACTCTGCCCAGGCAACTTAATGAAGGCATCACCCTGCGGTAGGTCTTTAGTAACAGAAGAACACACCATGATGCATTACGGCACCCACAGACACCGCTGTCAGGGTATGCGTGCAAATGGATGTCCAAAGTTCATCATCTCTAAAATAACCATGCCACCCATATGAAAGGCATTTCATATGGAAATGGATGGAAAATCAAGCACCCACAAAAAAGTGTGTGGATGAACTGATGCTCTAGGGAAAAAGACTCATCAATTTGAACCAACTGAGTATAATAAAGCTTATTAATTGATCACAGATATTGAGCCACTTCCCACAGAGATGCTACAATGTAATTATAAATGTATGATACAAAACTCTTGTCAGGCCTTCTCCTGAATATTGTGCACCATTTCTAGTTATCTGTGCTCAAGAAAGATGGATTGAAACAGAAATACACCCAGGGCCACCCAAACAAGATAATCAAGGGAATGAAGAGCCTCTCTCTTCAGAGAAGATGGAAAGATTTGGCTTTTTTTTAGCCTAGAGAAACAAAAACTAAGAGAAGAGATGACTGCTCTCATCAGTAGGGCAAATACCAAGGGAGGGAACAAGGACTTCTGCAGATAAAGAATGATATTGGCAGAAGAACAAAGAGATATAGCCTGGAAGTGAATAAATTTGGGCTGGGAATCAGAAGAAAATTTCCAAGCATCGGAGAAGTGAAATTCTGGAACAATGCTGCAAATAAGAGATAGAGCATGGTGCAGAACGGACTTGTTTTTAAAACAGCAATTAATAAGATTAAGAACATGATTACCCAAAGCAGGGCACAGATTACCTGTGACAGCTGGGCTCCTTCCAGCTCTATCCTGATGGTTCAGGAGATGTGACTGACCCTGTCTTTGATTAGAAAATCAACAGAAGGTGCAGCTAAAGGCAGGGATTATGTTTCTGATTCAGAGACTTTGCAGAATTTATCAGGAAGACACCCCTTTTGGTCATAGGCAAAGAGAAAAAGTAGAGCAACTTGCCAGCCAGCCATCACAACTGAACAATCTCTCAAAATATAACAATTTTGCAAGCTGACGTTTCTTTAACTAGATAAGAACTAGAATTAATTAAAAAAAGGACAAATGTTAAAAGTAGTTAATTTTCAGTGTGATTCTCAGTTTGTTTGGTTGGTTTTCTTAAAAGTAAAAGTTCTTTGAGAAGATCAGTCAGAATATGACCAGGTAAATACCATTCACTTTAGAGAGCCACATTAATTTTGAAAAATTGACCCCAAAAAACCCTAAACCCAAATCAACTTCTCCAACAATGGATTGATAGTGATGTTCATCTCATCAGCCATACGTCAGGATTTTTCACATCCTTATCAGGCAGCAACCTTTAATAGATCAATCAGCAAGCTAATTCTCCATTTGACATCTGTTGATACTGCTCGGATCTGTAACACTTATACATTTATTTGCAAACCTCTCTTTGGCAATCAGCTTTTAAAACTGCCGTTAAAGCTAAAACCTGCTTTTTCTGTGCATAAGGCAATAGTGCCATCTCGTGGGAAATACTCTGCTTCGTGCCTTATGGTGGGCAAAGCAGCTTGGAGCCTTTCTTCACACAAACATCTCCTCAAGAAAAATAGATGTAATTTTTTTTTTTTAAGTTGGCTCCATTGGATTAGCACGTAAACTTTCACCTAAAATGCCCGTTAGCCTTTTCTGGGCGCTGTGGTAAGGTTTTGGCTCTGCTCCAAGCTGCTCTCCTACAAACCATGGCCCCAGCACCCTGTTCAGGTACAGCCCAGGAGAGCCCAGGTCCTGTGTCCTGCTGGGGCAGCAGGGAGAGCACCCAGCCCAGCTCCGACTCTGCATCACCCAGCAAGACCAGCCTCGCTGGGCAAGCACGTGCCATGAGTCCTTAGGTCCTCTGCACGTGCGCTACACACACACGGTTGCCAGTCACATCTCATCCCTGCGTCTCCTATCGACATTTTCGGTCCTTTTTATCTGATTTTGTGCCTCTTTACCTTTTTAATGGCTCTTTACTTCAGTCTCTGCAGAGCCAAAACACAAACAGCACTTCACGCACTGGAGAGCACTGGAAACCTTTTCTACATTTAAAATGTCATCCTACTCACGGAGCGAAAACAACGAGGATTCATCTGTTTCTTCCATGAGCAGTGGAAGAAGTGTGCCAAGGAATAAGGCCCTTTCTTCCAGCGAGCTCCACGTGCATGGCTGCTTGGTGAAGAAGGGAACTGATTAACCCAAATCGGCTTCCTTTTACACAAAGAGGTGTTAAACAGAAACCAGCTGCCTGCTTCAGCCTCCAGCCTTTTCTGTAAGGCTTCTCCTCCTACTGCCACTGCTCTGCCATGACTCCTCAAAGGCTTTAAAGGCTCTCCCGCCAAAATTACAGCAGGCTGTGACCCCATCTGGGCTCCGGTCAACCTACTTCTTTATAAGCAAATAAGGGTAAATCCCAGCATAGTTTTTTTTTTCTAGATCCCTGATAAAGGTGCTGAGTTTTGGAGCCATCAGATAGACATTAGCCAGAAATAGGAATTAAATAGGATCCTTTATTCATAGCAAGTTTCCTTTTGCAGCCTGCACTCAGTGGTTCAGGACACGCTCACTCAAGAACGAATCTCAGGCTGGTACTTCCATGATGCTGTTGGTTCAGCATTACCAATGAAGCCAAGTGTCAGGAAAAAGGGTAAAAGATTACCTTCACTTATCATTTGTACACTCTTGCCAGTATTATAAAATTGGTATTTGTGTTTTATAATACCAGTATTACAAAATGAGAAGAAACTGTCACACCTATCTGTTTCGTCTTCCTGTACGAGGCTCTAGGATTTCCCTGGACTGTTTTACATGTAGTGTAAGACCAACACGCACTCCCAAGCTTAAAATTCCTGTGATGGACAATCTATCACAACTCTCAATAAACTGTGCCAGTCCAGTTACAGCACTATCAACAAAAAAGACCACAAGCTTACAGAGAACAGATGTCACCTTGAGGTTTAGCATCAGATGTCCATTTGCAATAACAGCACTTGAGATTGGGTTTAATTTGGTTTAAGCTAAATTCAGAGCAGGTGCAGTTAGTATAAGATACAAATTGCTTAGGCTTGGTATTTTATTAATTCTTTAACAAAATAACTAATTTACAATACAGTTTTGAGGTACTAGTTTAAAACATGCTGTTCATTCAGACTAATTGAAATGGACACGTTAGATTGCAGTCATCCCTGAAATTCCAGTCTGGGTGAGAAAGACATATGGTACTAACTGGTATTAATCAACTGAAAATGGTGAAATTCAAAATTTCATACGCATTTCATTGATTTAATAGCTGAAGAATTTGAAGACAGTACTTCATTTAAACCACAACCTCTTCAGGTCAAGCAATACACCATACACTGATTGGAAATGAAAATACTAATTGTGTTCATATATTAAAGGACTGGCACAGCTCTATCTGCATCTGGTTTTAGTTGGGTAGATTCCTGCCCAAATTACACTGGCATGTAGAAACAATCAGTGTCCTTTTCTGAGCAAAGGTGTGATGTTCACGGTAAAGTTGAAAGCAGTGACAGTATGCCTTGGGGAGGACTTTGCACTGAACCAGATAATACTTCACATGCCCTCATCTAAGCAACTCACCTCAGCCTGAGTAGTAATCATTCACTTACTTGCAGCGTATAAAGTGCTTTTAAAGAATAAAACATTCAATTTCTGATTGACACATAAAAGCATAAAGCATACATAAAGTTCAGGGAAAATGAAGCCTGTCTACGCAACACACACTAAATGCAGTATTACAGTATGAACAAGTTACCCTGAAAGCAGTCATAAAAACTTAGCCCTAGGAAACAGAGAAAAAAATTGATAAAATAGCCCTTCAGATTGTCTGAATTTTACATTTGTACCACAAGAGATTCTGATAAATATTTGTTGTAAGCTAGTTAACATGAAAACTGCATATTGTAATATTTTTTAAAATTTAGTATAATCATTTTATATAATAAACTTTGTGTGATTTTCCTAAACTGCAACATTTTGCCTTATTTTTTTAATTAACCTGAGAATCACACTTTACCAGAAGATAAACGAAACATGGAAAACTTTGGACTTTTTTAAAACTCCGTTTATTTTTTATTAACTAAAACAATTCAGCCATTAAAAGTAAACTGTATAAAGGGTCATAGGGCAAAATGGTTTGTGTGAGTAGAAGATGATGCTTCCAAATAATAGGTGTTTGTCTTGTCCATGCTCTTTTGGGGGTGCATGTGTCATCAACACAGAGACAGGTTTTCACTGAAGGTTGTGAATGCAGTTTGTAAAGGTTGAGTGTGTATCTGCTTTATGTGATCGACCTAAAAGGCTGAATGCCAGCTACTGTGAAGAGAAGGAATTAGCCTAAAGTGATCTCTCTTTATAAAATTTTTCACTTAAAACAAAGAACCCTGAATGCAAGCCAAAGCCCTTTAGCAAAAAACAATTTCACAGGAAGCAATACTAGCAGTGGTAAGTATGCTGACATTTTACTTTCAAAGAGATAATATTGAGAACTGTATTTTTGCCTGTGAGACGGCAGAAGTGTTGCATTCTCAAAGCCATAAGAAAGTATAAACACACCACCCACTTCATTTGTGTTCATGCTTTTGTCTGTTAACAGTAAAATGACACCAAGTGCTCTATGTTTGTGCTCTGTCTGCCAAGTGAAAGGTACAGCTTCCACATAAACAACACACCTGTATATAAGCAAGAGCCTGACAGATACATGTGTTGTTTTAAACCATCCAAAACCAGGTTCCAACTTTTCAACTATAAAATGAAATGTACATTTCTTTAGTATACTTCAATAGTATGCTGCATGACTAAAAGAAATACAGTACTGAAACTTAAAACATTCAAACTGAACACATGCTAATATAGCTGCAAGCCATAACAAACGCATTTTCATTTCTTTAACACAAAGCTTGGCTATTTAATGCTACAGTAAGAAAATCATTGTGTAGTTAACACCAATCAAAAACGGCTGACAAAGGTTACATAAAGCTGAAAGACAGTATTTAATTCTGATGGCACTTTTACGGGATGACAAACTTTTGCAGTACATACATGCAATATAAAAGTAAAGTTAAAAGGCTCAAATCCTGGAGGATGTACAGGCATATGTTTTCCAGGGAGTATTTTGACAATTTCTGGCCTTCACATTTACTTTTTTCAGCCTGTAGAGTATTTTTGCTTTAACTTACTGCTCATCTCCACAGGCTCCTACAAGACTGCACAGGCAGCACAACTCACTGCCAACCAGATTAGATGGTTGCAGCAACCTCCTGCTCCCAACTTTCTTTCTCCTATTAGGATGCTGGGAGAATCTAAGATAATTTCTGAATTTAAATCTTCATTGTGCAGTAGCAAATTTAGCTGAGCCATTTACCCTCAGTATCTGCTAGCTCTGACATGCAGCAGAAATTCTCCAGCAATCTCAAAATCCCTCATAAACATGTGCTGTTCTACATGAATGCTTTGGCCCAAAGGTGGTGCTTTTTTACATCCCATGCAGTCTCAATTCCATCAGTCACCTGCAAAGAGTTTAAATTAGCTCAAAATCTAGCCTTCTTTTTCCTGGTACTAAAACTTTAATCGTGATCATACTGTTCTAAAACTATCTTGTAATAGAAGACTTACTGGCTTTTTTTTTATTTGTCATCTATTAGAATCCACCCTTACTGTTTCTACTTTGCTGTATTTACAAGTGTGGCATGATCCAGGCCTGTGATTTAGAGAAAAAGAGAAAATAAAAAATCTTACTTAAGATTTTAAAAACTCTTATTAAAATATCAAGTCATGAATTTCACATTCATGATCCGTTCTTTCATAGGGTCTTACAAGCAATTACAGAAGTCCCTTTTTATAAGTTATTTTGCATTTGCTGGTTATTTCCATATAATCTTGATTGGTACGCACTCTCTGCACTGTTGTCATGTGGATAAATAGAAGCACAGGAGCTATTAGTGTCTAAGTTGACACCAAAAGTGATCTTCTATCTGACCTATAGATTTAATTGGCCATAAATAAGCTGTGCAGGCAACCAGTACAAAACAGTATATTCCTATGAAAAGACTATGGGCTGCAGAGTACAACGGAGTAGAGTGAGATTTGTTTAACTAATTAAGTGTCGCCACGCTGTGGACTGACTTCCTATTTTGCTGAAAATGGTTTGCTCTGCTCTGAAACATTATATCAAAAAAAAAAAACCACCCTAGAGCTGCTTTCTCATTACCAAAACAAGTCATTGGCTGTCTTTTCATTAGTTTTCTCTTTTACTTTGAGCCTAACTAGTACCTAGAGGAGTACTACTAGTAGTACTAGTACCTAGAGATAGTACTAGTACTACAAGGGGTACTACTCCCCCTTGCGGGGGGAGCAAGATGAGATATCCACCAAGCACTGAGAATTTGCCTTTTATGGCATTTTTAGATCTTTGGGAATATTAGTTCATAGTGGCATCACAGTTGTGTGCAAGCCTGGAACTACCCTGCCTCTCATGCTTGTCAAGAAAAACATACTTTCTTGATGTAGTCTTAGTTTTCTCACAGTTGGTATGGAAACTTACTTCAACTCAAAATAACAACACAGAAGTGTCTTGGTAATTACATGCAGAAGACAAACATATAATACCTAATTTTTAAAAAACCTACCTCTCCTTAGCCCTTGATAATGACAAGATTTCTCAAAATTCTTCATTTTTCTGCTCAAAACTATACTCGGGATATCTAACTATCCTCTGTTGCCACACAAGTTGCAGGTGCTCAGTTTTTTCAGAATTGTGGTGTTTTCAGTCATGAGATCAGTGCAGAAATATGCAGGTTTACTTCAAGCCCAGATCCATAGCTGTGACCAAGAATCAGGCTCTTAGAAGAGGAAACATATTGCTTTGCATTTTCTCTTCTGACTTTCTTAGAAAACAAGAAAGTACGCCACATAACATGCATGTGCCTTTGTGTCCCCTTAGTTCATCCAGAGTGGCTCTGTGAATGACACTCTATGTACAGGACCTCATTTTGCTCTCGTTGGTTACTAATGGGCCTAATTCCAATGAAAATATATCTGTATAACTAGAGTCACAGCTGATCCGTGGCTCACGGGGACCAATGCTAAAGTCTGCCTGAAATCTGATCCTACGCCAAAGAGCCTTGTGCCAAAGTCTTAAGCCACACAGGAAGAAGAGAGAAAGAAAATGGATGTGTAAATCTGCATAAGATCCCTGGAAAGGGATCACAAAATTTGCTCCTGTAACTTAATTTTAAGGACTAAATAGTTTCAGAACTAATAAAAATATTTTTGCTCATGTTATTACAGTAGTACTAATGAAATGTCATGCTCCAGGGCATAGGCTGATTAAAAGAGGAGGCAGAAAGGAATTTTTCCTCCTTCTGATTGCTAATATTGCAAAATTGTGGAGATGAATTTGGGGAAAGCACCATACACCTTTGAAGCATCAGGTGTTGACTGGAATGAGACAGCGGACTTGGTGAATTACACATCAGCTCCATTATGACAAATCCTATGTTTCTATGTAAAAGCACAAGGCCCCAAGCAGTCACTTGTGTGGCTTGTATTTAAGGCTGGCCCTACAGATGGGGTTCTGAGAGAAAGACAGTATCAGTTCTCTCAAAAACAAAAATGCTGATATTAAAATAAACATTTGCAACGGGAACAAACTATTTAAAGTGCCAGAATAAAATCTCTTCAGGTCTCTAATTTTTACACTAAAAACGTAATAAACTCCCACAGTAAGAGATAACTGGACACATTTTTTTCACTGTGTTCAGAAGAATTACTAATCTATCAGTCTGGTATGAAAGCCCATTAAAAGTGATACCAAATAGGCCACCTCAAGCAAATATTTCAATCCTACAATAGTCAGTGGCACACCTTCAAAATACTTAAGTTCCAAACTACAAATTTTTATGATATTCATAAGTAACAATGAATTTAACAAGGACTATTACTGCCTTGCTAAAGCACACACCTGTGCTTTCATAAGTAAATGTCAATAAAGTCCTGGGGATTGCTGGAGTATTGGTAGTTTATGACTGTTCTGTCCAACTTTTGCATTGTAGTTAGAAAATTCGGTTTACTGCAAGGACATATTTAAAAGGATGCTGTGTAAGACTGGCACATCCTGAGACTATTGCTGTTTTCTAAAATTGTAAATAAGCACCAATTAATGAAACTGTTTTCAAGTAACAGCTAACCTCAACATTCTGCAACATTCACCACTTAGGTTTTATTAAACATCCTATCAGATAAACCGCATCATTTGATATCTGTGGAAAACATTCTAGATGCAATAATTTTATCTCCATCTACAGGATTACAGCATGGGTTCCTCATCGCTCTGCAAATTTTGTCAAATGAGTATGATCCTGTACTGCATGCACTTTTTTTTTTAAAATCAGAAAGTTGAATTAGTTTCTAAAATTATAAATAAGCTTTCTATAATCCTAAAAACCACACTGAACACAAACTCCATTTGGAGTGACAATTGCCATTCACATTATTGCAAGATTTGAGGTATTCTTGAAGAGAAAAGGCACCAGTAAAGTTGCTGGATCTGGATGTACTGAATCACAGGAACATGTTCAGTTAATGCCCTATTGAAGAAAAAGACACATTTCAGTACAACTGTTTTTTTCTAAATCTCTAAATTGGCTTGGCTTCAAGATGGGCACACATTCATACTCTTTGAAATCCCTCACTTCATCATCGCCACTTAGCTATCTCTTTGGATTTTGAAAGGCATGAAGCCAGCAGGCATGCAGCTAACTGCCTCTTGTGTGAGGAAGAGAACAAGTTTTACCAACTATAGAACTGGCCACAATAAAGGCAGCCAGCAGAGAGAACTCATGACAGTGGTCTGAATAGAGTGAAAAACAAGCTCTCCTCCAAGTAGAAATTTCAGCCTTTTTCCACACACAGAAAAGAAAAGGGCTACCCACTTTAAAAATAAGACTTGGGCAAGTATTTTAGAGTCAAAGACCTTCAGCATGTTATTTTGTCTCTTTGCTCAGTCGTTCAAGGGCTTAATGTGAAAACTATGAGTCATTATGAACTAATATGCCCACTTACTTGGGCTTCCGCTCCTCAGTGGTGAAGGACTGCGGCTTCGAGATAACTGCAAGACAAACAGAAGAGGAAACTCAGGTGTGCTAAAGAACTGTACCCAAGAAAGGCACCTGGGGACCCACCAACATTCAGAAAATTTGCACGTTACTCTATCGGTGCAGCTCCACTGCTACAAAGTCAAATTCAACAACCTCCTAGTTTCTCTTTCACACCCTGCACACACACAAAAAAGTGAGTCTTACCCAAAGACTCTCACATTTTCAATATTCACATTTTAAGTTGAGGGCATCTATGTCAATTTAATAAGATGGGCTAACAATTAGAAAAATACACATGATTTTTACAGAAATAATTAAAAATATTGTTTAACTATTCCATATGTAGAACTCTGCTAAGGTTTCACATAACTTATTAGTACCACCTCAGTTCTTCCCCTCCTGCCCACCCCACACTGATTTACTGCTCCTTTGAGGCATTAGAAGGTAAATTTAGATTACTAATTCCAGGAGGCAGGGACCATGTGCTGTATATGTACTGCAAGATGACTAAAATGCTTCCAGATGATGCAATTAGTTATTCAGAAGTATACTGAAGCAAGGCGGAGTAGGGAGAAAGCCTTCTGAGATCCAGGTTGATACTTCTGAAAATTTAACCATGATCTACTTCTCATACAGTATCTCCACCGATAAATATATCAGGCAATAACTCTGTCAGTTCAGCTTCACATCATTCCAGACCCAGCAAAGGCATTTATTCCCAATGTTAAAATGTACGTGTAGCACATCAGCATTTTTAAAAGGTTGCCTACATTCTGAGTTTAAAATACTTGATGCTGCTTACACTACAAGCATTCAGCTGGGGCTTACGTGATGAGATAGAAGAGGACTGGTGCTACGGCTGCGGCTTCTGCTTCTACTTCTACTTCTGCTTCTGTGAGACCACTACAAGAAAAGAGTTTGACAAACCTCTTTTTAGAGAGGGCATTTAATAAAGACAGACTCGGCAAGCAGACTTGCCATACTGGAGACAAAGCTTGAGGACAGAGAGTAAACACAGTAAACTTTCTCCTTAGAACAGCTCTGCCAAAAATCATATATCTGCATAATGAAAGCATTAATGCAAATGGAACTATTCATCCTAAATACTGGATGAGGCACTAAAACCCAACTGATATTTGATATACACAACAAATAGGGAATAATCAAGGATTTCTCTTTTTAAATTTTAAAACAGTGTTTAAATCCAATTACTTCCCTTAACATGTTCCTTAAAAAAAACACATACCAGAGCTCCTCTTTTTGTGACTGCCTCTCCCTTCACAATTACAACATCATTTTCCATCAGTGCAGGCCATACATGATAGGCCACCAAGGCAGCTGTGAAATCAGAGTGAAAACTACGATGGTACCTGTTGAAACACAGAGTACAAGAAATGTCTGCATATAAGTGCCAAAAGATAAATATGATGCTTCAAGTCATCAATGCTGATAAAAAGCAGAACGCTAGTTACAGCTCATAAACATCTTTCTTGACAATATTTCTGTATCACAAAAATAAGTATTCTTTAAGCGAACCTGTAAAAGAAATGCATTTGTAAGACAGACTTAGCAGAATATGCTGTCTTCTTATGCTGTCTACTTATACTGAGAGGCACTCCAATAAAGCCACCTCACACTTCAGAAGGCCACTAGACCATATTCTTGCACAAGCCCCTCACAAGCCAGGGTCCTTGGGTCCACTGACAAATTAAATCTCCTGAGCAGCATTTTGGCAGGAATAGTCATCCCATCTTCCTGAAATATCTTGCTAAAGCAAGACCTCTATAAAGGACATTACAGAAATACTCTATCTCAACTATAAAGTTACATCCTAGTATTTTATGAGACATAAGAGGCAATTTTATTAGCAAGATCCTCAGATACTGATAATGAAACAGTGACTTTTTAGGTAAGAAAAATTATTTTGAAGGCCTGTATTAACATACCAGCTATATATTACCTCCCTAAGTCTGCAATATTGGCTGAATAATACATGTTTGATTTTGTGGAGTCAAACTCAAAAAAAAAAACCAAGTAACTGAAATAAAAAATAGCAATGCATTAGTATATGTATATACATTAGTAATGTATATACAATAGCAATTTGTATAAAACAATGTTGTAAACAGAGGCATGAAGCTCTGCATGGAGGGAGGTATAGGGTACGATGAGGTTTGGCCAGCCCTTTTGTAGAATGTATCACACATAACTAACAGAGCTATTTTAATTTCTACAAATTTTGCTCCATCTCAGTCTACCACTATATATGCTATACGTGTAAACATATATATGTCACGTATTTATCTATATAGATGGATAGATGTGTGTATACATGTCTCCTGCAGCAGCACGTATAAACACATTACACCTGTTTCTTGAAGGCCACACACATCAAGTAGGTGGAGAAAGCATCCCGAGACTATACCATAGCATTGCTGCCTTCTTAATTCAGCCAATACCTTTGGGTATCAAATAGCTAAGTGCCCAGCATTTGGACAGGATCATTAAGCAGTCATGTATGACTTTGCACTCTCCTGTTAAGGGCTACTTTTATCTTCTCTATTTCTCTCCTTCGCTTCTCAAGTTATTCCCCACCTGAGTTCCATTCTATTTCAAATTATTATTAGAAACCTCCTTATTGGTGTGGCTTTTCTTGCTGTTGAGAGCAAATTTTTGGAGCTATCAATCCCATTAGTTTTCTTGGCGTGGAAGGCATGGAAGTACCCTACAGTTCTCTGCTAGCTAACAAAGCAGCCAGCCCTGACTCTATGGAAAAAAGAAAAACTATGGTTATGGTGTGCATTTTTTAAACAAAATTCCCATTTTTAAAAGGCATTTTTCCTTTTGCTCAGCTCTAAGCCAGAAGAGATGGGAGTGTATTAAGATCCATATGTTGTACAGCAGCCACAGCCTGGAGGTCACAGCACACATGTTGATGATCCTGGTATCAGGCACCAACCGCCAGATCTCAGTAAACATGACTTTTACAAAACGGACCAGAAAGGAGGAACAAAGATGCACAGATTTTATAAACACTGGAGGCACTTAGAGACTAAACAGGGAAAGGAAAGCTGATGATAATTTTCCTCTTAAAGGATAAATTAAATACGCTCTAGAGACTGAAGTTTATCCAGAAAATTGCTCTGCTGTTCATTAAAAAAAGCTGTTACACTGGTCTACATCCTGGCATTTATATACCATCATAAACCTTAAAGACATATCAAATTCACTACAGACCAAGAATATTTGCCCCAAATTAATGTTTAGCATCAATCTTAAACCTTTATATTAATTAGGAAAGAAGTAGACTATACAACCTGATGCATTTTTAATACTAAGAATCTGACTGAAAAGAAAGAGTTCTTACTTGGTCTCACTGAAAAGTTCTCCATCAGTACCAAAGGCAATATCAAGAGGAGGAGCGAGTGTCTGCATTGAAAAAGCCACACGGCACAACTCTCGAATCAAAGTGCTGATCACAATGAAATCAGTTTCTGGTGGAAATGAAATCTTTGGGTTGATGTTCATCGAGCAAATTACTTCCTGAAAATAAACACAGTTGAGTAATTTGAGCTCACTAACACTTTTATTCATGGGCAAGTATGGAAATCCCTCCTAAATATGCCTCCTAGTTTGCTACATTTAAAAATCAGTATAAGAAGCTCCCAGCAATGTTGTCTTAGGCTATTCCAGAAAATATTAGCTTCAGAAAGAACGTGCTGTTATTACAGAAATGAAGTATGAGCTACATCCTTGACATCAATCTTAGGAGGGAGATGCAGTTTTTCAGCAGAGCACAGAATTTAAGACAATTATGAAATTTAGCTTACATTGATTAAGACAGATACACTGTATCTTGCCAAAAATATTATTCTGGCAGACAGAAAGATTCTAATCACAGGCAAATAAAACAAGTGGGCCATACCACAATATTATCTTGGAAAATACAAGACATAAAATCCATGCGATAAACTTTTTTCCTTCTTCAGGTTACATTTCTAGTTTACCACTCCGAATTTATTAGCTACTGAAATAGATCAACACGTCACTTCCCCACTGCCCTTGACTTACATTGACACTGGCTTGAACATCATACAGATCCTCATGGCGAACTATATAATCCAGGACAGTGTCTTCAAGTGACTCAGGCCCCGAGTGACCTAGAGACAGAGTCTCTCTTACACGTATTTTGAACTGCCTGTAGGCCATTTTTGCTGCATGAAAAGACTCCTGCAAACATAAAGAACATCTAGTTAAATCCAGGAGACTGAGATTAATTTTTTATCAATTATCTGAGAGGATTAACTTAACCCAGTGTCATCATTGTAAGGAGGAATATAAAACACTGCTGTAAAAGTGAAAGTTAGAAATAGTACCTATCTGGGAGGACTCCTCTGATTAAATCAAATGTGATTTATTTGCAGAAGACAGGATAGAAAAGCTTTCCACCTAGCCTTCTATTTTCATGTAGGATTCCACCACACACCCAAGACCAATGGAATCACATTCAAAGATATCAAGAGCAGAATTCAGGAATAGCGTTTTATGTGCCACAGCCGAGCATGTCAGACAGGAGCACCTCTTGTCTGATGGGAAGAAAGGTTGAATTGGAGAGTGTAAACTGAATGACAATTGTGGGAAAAAAACTTCAGCAAGTTAAATGTGCTTGGGATCACACACATGAAGAGACACACTGCCTCTCTGACATAGGTACATACTACATCCATTTTATAGAAAAGAAGATTAAGTACAGAAAAATGAAAACAAATTTTTCCAGATTGAGCTCATAGTAAACATGAGGTATCTAGGTAATTTCAAGGGACCCAATAAAACTAGAAAAGCATATAGCTACAGGTAAGAGGGAAGCATGATGTGGAAAGATTTTGAGCTTTCTAAAATGTAGTATTCCCAAAAGAATTCATCTAAATGAGGTGGTGTTTTTTAGTGCAGGAATCATCTACCTTTCAGAGCCATTCAGTCGTCTTATGCAGCTCTTTTAGCACCTGTACTGTAGATCACTGACCCTGTTCTAATGTTGGGACAGGACAGTCAGAAAAGGACACTAAATTGAGAGTTCAATGTGTGGGGGAAAGAAAGGAAAATCAAAAGGGAAAAAAGAAAAGTTTTCTTCTCAGTACTTCACAGAAATGCTAATTTACACAAAATTTAATCCAATCCAGCCATAATATTTTATAAAACAGTTCTGGCCTGTAAAACAAGAAATATTACTTTTTTCTTACCACAGCTGCAATGTATATTATCCTCTGCACCATCTCCATGTCATTGATGTATGTCCTCAAAAGGGTCTCTGCATCCAAGCGTTCTTGAGCATAAATGTCACCAAAGCGAGCTACCAGGTAGGCGCGACGGGAAGCGTTTGTACGTCTGGCTCGGCCAGGTGAGCAGCTCCTCAGGGGAAGTGGACTAGGTGACTTGCTCTCACTGTGCCTTGGGGAAGGAGAGCGGCTCCGTGCAAGCCTATGACAGACGTGTAAAGAAGCACGAAGTCACTTCACCATTCTCAGATGCTCTTGCCTAGTGCACAGAGTTTTGTCAATTTAATTATTACCAGGGTAAGCTGAGATTTTGAGCTAACATAATTAAAGAAGTAAAGCTGCAGCTGGTTAGTCTAATATGAAGGCATTTGTGTCAATACATTTTATGGGCTAGAGCCTGAACAATAAAATTAAATTCCTACAGTGTGTACAGCCAAGCACTTTGTTCTGCGGAAACATACTTTTAACTAGTAATACTTTGGAGATTTGTTCCTCTTTCAGTACCACTGAAGAGTTGTAAAGTCAAGCAAGTGAGAATATAACAACAGGTTCTGCCCTGTAATGGTACAGTATTCAAAGAGGACTTATAAACAAAAAAACTAACCATCTCTCTTTATCCCGCACAGTTGCTCCCAATGTATATTGTAAAGCTGCTCTCTTTGCTGTTTTGCCAGAAACTTAACATAGCTGCCTGAAATTAAAACATTTGGGCACTAGGAGAAATCAGTTAAAGAGCTTATGCTCCTTCATAACAAAGTACAAAAGCTTAGCTTTTGTTTATACTTCAATTAACATGAACAATTTCTCTCAGTGACTTCTCTGAATAACGCCTCTACCTGTTCTGGAGAACAGACTTTTGGGCATCCAGGATAGAAATCTCATCCCGCAGTATTTCAATCTGCTGCTCATAGTCATTCAGACGATCTAATTTCCTCAGGGCGTCCTTCTCTTGGGCACGGGAAGTCTTCAGACTTAACCACACAGAATAAAGTCAGTCACAAGATGTCCTTCTACCAATGCAAACCACCTATCAATTAATCCTCACCATCACACAAAAAGAACAGAAAAAGAGGAGAAATACTGAGCAAGCTCCTTATGCTGAAATACAGGGAAACCAAGAGTTTAGAAAAAGCACACTCCAAAGCATACTCTTAATTACACTTTAAAATGTAAAAGTGTACTGTGGCAGGAGACTGGATACACTACACTTTATGTTACAGGAGAGATCACTGATTAAGGTTTGGTGTCCTTGCACTAGCTCAGATGATGAGGTCTAAGAAAGAAACTGGTTTCTTTCTGATATTTAAGATGTTAACTAAACCAGCTCAGTTTTCTTTTGTACAGTTTAAGACTCTAGGTTTTTTCTTATATCAGGTCCTCCGGTTCTTTTCTTTGCTGGAATATATTAGTCAGTCAAAGGATATCACCAATGATGTTATTCAAGTAACATCAAAAGCTAATGATTCCTCTCCTGCTCTCCCCAACAGAAGCAGTATTTCTTTCTTTGTAAGAAAAACTAAATACTAAAGGGAAAGAAACAACTTTAAGACATTTATGAATTACCAATGCTGACTTTTGTAAGCCTTAACACTAATCCTTTCCATGCTAATTAAATCTATGCAGTATTCAGTTTCCCCTGTTTTATTGTTCATTCATTCTACTGCTAAATATTAATCTGAAATTAAGAGAGTATTATCATCTTTCTGTTAAGGTTAAAGAGATCTAGGTGCTACAAAAAAAAAAATAATGGGAACTAACAAGGCAAAATATAATTCTTAGAAAAATCAGAACAGTTTTCATAACCCACTTTTATTTTAAGGCTATAACTAGTGTTTTAAACTCCACCATCTAACCATTTAAAAATAAAATAGGCATCTTCAACCAGTTTCTCAGAAGCAAATACAACAGCCTTGAGAATTTACGTCAAGTATCTCCTTAATGCTTTTTGGATAAAGAAGCTCACTGTTACCCTCCAGTTTCAAACAATTCATTAACAATAAAGTCCCTCACAGTTCCCCCAGTCCTTGGGCTAAGCCCGACTCATTCAGTCAGATTGCCTTGAAATTCAAGGCAACAACTCCACCTATGTAATTTTTGGCCAGATGCCTGTTTAAGCTATTTTTAAGAGTCCCTTGCACCAGCAACACTACAAGGTCTTGAGGTAACTGATTCAAGGTACCATATTGGCTTGTTATTAATTACAACCATGTTTATCAAAACTCTTTCCTGCCAATCTATATAACAGGTCCTCTGTACAGTAGATCAAGAAAGAAAAGTCGTCTTAACCTCATTTACTTCAAAGTGAGTCATCTGGCTTTGTTAAGTTTGATTAGACCTTGGCATGAGTCTAAGCACCCAAGTAGTAAGCTTCCATTTATAACAGTACTAATAGGATTTTGATCGGTCTGCATATAACAGCACTTTTTAATACACTTAATTTTTTGTCTTCCCCTGAAGAACTTCCAATTACTTTTAAATGTTGATTGTTATTCATTTTAAAAAATTTATATTTATAATTCTGCAGCAAATAGCTACATCCTGTTATAATTAATATCTTGATATGACAAAAGCTTATACTGGCTATAGATTTTAATTATACTGAGCCTAGACCACATTTGTTCTAACAGCCCAGGAGACCAAGATGTCTTGTAAAACATGCTTTGATTTAAGTACGCAAGACAGACAGACTATAGACAAGAGGAATGAGGTCATCAGCTGTTTCAAAAGTCTCAAAAAACAAGTTTACAGACAAAGATGCAAAGGACACTCCTGGCAAACTGTTCCTTGTGTAAAAAAAAAATCCTGCCCTAAGTGTCACAGATCAGTCCTGACCTCACTTCCTCTACTTTTAGAAGGATTCTGGTTTTGACAGGCAGGTGAAGACTGATTCCACCCAACCAAAAGGGTTCAAATTTTGAAATGATGATTCACAGAACATGAAAAATAGCACCTTTGCTTCAATCAAAAGTTGAACACCCGGGCAGAAGATGCAAATGTGGAGTGCCAACTAAACTGAGAGTGAACATGAACCATAAGTAGGTGGATATTACGGAATTCCTGAATTCATGGAAAAACAGGAATGTTTTATTCTTCTGTCATTAGTACAAATGGCAATATGAATTTCTGTCCAGTCTGCATTAAGACCTACACATGGGAATTGTGAGATGCTTTATCCCCTATTAATAGTTTTAATCAGGAAGACAGCAGTCAAGTTATATCTAAGAATCAAGGAGTTACATGAGCTACTTTTCACCCAACAAATCGAAAGAGCCCGTTTTATGGGAATATAAGTTTGTACCCCAGGTGGCCATCCAAAAAATTAAAATCCAAAGTGATCAATGCTTGCTAGGAAAGTCCATGGATGAAATCTGACAATTAACATTATTCTAGAAGCAATGATAAACATCCAGAAATGAACAAGTAATACTCAACTTGATATTGGAAGTAGAAACTCTAATGGCCTGAGGTTTTTTTGCTTGCTTATCTTTATCAGGAGTAGCTAATCCTCTCAGTTGCACTAAAAGGAAAGATAAACTCATGGACAGTTATATCCTTTCCTACAGTGCAAGCAGCAAAGTCAAGTTTCCTCCATTTCTAAGAGCAGCAATGTTATTTAACTGAAAGGCTGCAAACATTTATTTAACACGCATGATTATATTTCTGTTGTTGAAATGTCAGTTATCACAAGAATTCACATGCTGTTGGAATGAATTTCAACTACCTTTGTATTATTTTTTGATAATATAACACACAAAAAAAGGAAAAAAAAAAGACATGGGCTACATTTCATAACAGTCAAGAATTATTACTGTTTCTAGAACTGCCTGTAGGTCAAGCCACAAAAGAAAATTAGTTTTAAGGACCCCTATATTGAAATGGAAAGGTTGGTCCCCTAGCTGCACCCTTACTGATCCAGGTTAACTTCCCAGATGTGACCAACACACTTAGAAACTCAAAAAACATTTTTAAACCAGAGATGTCGACATTACCACTAGCCACTACTTTTGTGCAGACAGGCAAAAGGATTTGGCAAAAATGGTCTAAAAGAAAAAGCCAAATAAAGAACTTTATCTTAAGATACACAGAGTGAAGTGTCTTTTTTCTTTAACACACATGCTACTTCAAGAGCATCATAGCAAATTGCAAACAATGGTTTCCAGCTATATTCAGAATATGGTTCTCTCCTATTTAACTTCATCTACAAGATTCAAATGCTATCAAGCTGCTAGTTTCAAAGTAATCCTTCCTCTATCCTAAAGAAAAAAGGATAGAAGTTCAGCCACAAGGGTTCTTCTCACATGGATCTACTTATGCTAATTCTCTCTATATAAAACCAAGAAACAAAGCTACAGGATGTTAAGCAGCCAGACCTATTTTTTGCTATAGCATAGGACAGTGTAGAATAAACAGAATCCCCTCAGGTAAATGACAGACTGTGTCTCTGCATGCTGACTTTCTGCCACAAATACCCCAAGATTCAATTTTTCTTACGCTGCTTTTAGCTGAACAATTTCGTCTTCTGCTGCCAAAAGAGTAGTGGCTGATTTGGTCTTTGTGTCTTCAAGAGCCAACTGGGTTTTTGCCAGACTGCAAGAAAAATTAATAACCTCCATGGTAAAGACAGAGATTCTACCAGAGAATTTACTATGACAAACTGACTGTTTTAAGCAGACCACGTCCATACCAATTTAACATATGAAAACAATCACAGTGGGCTTTGTGCAGACTATCAGCACACAAATAGCTTATAAAAACTCATATCTGACTATGCAATAACAGAATTGTTTTGCTACAACGCATTATTTTCATTAAGACTCAATTCCAGTGTCTTCATCGATTTCAACAACTTACAGTGTTCAGAATGACTTCACTGTCCATAGATGGAGTATCTTGGGACATGAATTCTCTTTCTCTTGCACCTGTCCCTTACTTGCCAATAACTACACAATCATGACTCCGCACTGCATCACCTGGAAAGGAGCAGTTCTGAAACTTTCACACATGACTTCGTCTCTGCTTGAGTTACCTCTTCCCAACCCTCCACCTTCCAGACTTCTACCTTTGCAAACCACAGCCAACACCTCTCTGACCTGACTGCACAGAGAAATGCAAACCACAAAACTGTACAAAAGCTTTACCACCAGTTTCCCACTTCCTGCAGGAGCTAGCCAAAAATTACTTTTTCTTGTACTGCAAACTGCCACACACTCACTCCAATCTGTATTAGTGAATAACTTTCTTTGTACCTCTCACCTTGACCACCCAACACTTTTCTCCAGCTCATCAAATAATCTCTTTCTATTCACACAGGAGCACAGGATGAAAAGCCTCACCCCTAAACCAACCTTTATATATACCTGACCCACAGAATTGTTGAGGTTGGTGTGTTGGTTTTGGCTGGGATAGAGTTAATTTTCTTCATAGTAGCTAGTATGGAGCTATGTTTTGGATTTGTGCTGAAAACAGTGTTGATAACATAGGGATATTTTCGTTACTGCTGAGCAGTGCTTACACAGAGTCAAGGCCTTTTGTGCTTCTCACACCACCCCACCAGCAAGCAGGCTGGGGGTACACAAGGAGTTGGGAGGGGACACAGCTGGGACAGCTGACCCCAACTGACCAAAAGGATATTCCATACTATATGACATCATGCTCAGCATATAAAGCTGGGGGAAAAAGAAGGAAGGGGGGGACATTTGGAGTGATGGCGTTTGTCTTCCCAAGTCACTGTTACGCATGATGGAGCCCTGCTTTCCTGGCAATGGCTGAACACCTGCCTGCCGATGGGAAGTAGTGAATGAATTCCTTGTTTTGCTTTGCTTGCATGCATGACTTTTGCTTTACCTATTAAACTGTCTTTATCTCAACCCACGAATTTTCTCACTTTTACCCTTCCGATTCTCTCCCCCATCCCATTGAGGGGGGAGTGAGTGAGTGGCTGCGTGGTGCTTAGTTGCCAGCTGGGGTTAAACCATGACAGTTGGAAGGAACCTCTGGAGGTCATCTGGTCCAACCCTCCTGCTGAAGCAGAGCCACTTAGAGCCAGTTGCCCAGGATCATGTCCAGACAGCTTTTGAGTATCTCCAAGGATGGAGACTTCACAACCCCACTGGGCAACCTGTGCCAGTGCTCAGTCATCCTCACAGTCAAAAAGTGTTTCCTGATGCTCAGAGGGAACCTCTTGTGTTTTAGTTTGTGCCCACTGCCTCTGGTCCTGTCACTGGGCACCACTGGAAATGGCCTGGCTCTGTCTTCTTTACACCCTCCCTTCAGGTTTTTTACGCTAATAAGATCTACCAATCTTCCATAACCTTCCAGGCTGGAATTCTTTTGCAAGATTACCTAATTCTGGCAAACCAGTTGAAATGCCAAGAACAAAACACTTCCCTCTTCTTCCAAACGTCGTGGGGTCCTTCTCTGTCCCACCTTGTCACTTTTGATATTTAATGTATACTGTGAGATCACAAGATTTTTTTTGTCCTCTTATCTTCTTTTCAAGGGGATGCACTGATCTTTAACTCACACAGAGTTAACTGAGAGATTTTTTTGATAGTGAAAAATTAGAATGCCAGCATTCATCCAAGATGAGACATAACAGATACTAATATGCGTTGGCGAATAAGGGAAGAGCAACTGATGTCATCTCCCTTGTCTTCTGCAAGGCCTTTGACACAACATCGTTGTCTCTAAATTGTAGAGATATGGATTTGACGGATGGACTAATTGATGGATGAGGAATTGGCTGGATGGCCGTGCCCAAAGAGTTGCAGTCAACAGCTCAATGTCCAAATGGAGATCAGTGACAAGCTGTGGCCCTCAGGGGTCTGTATTGGGACTGGTGCTATTCAATATCTTTATTAATGACATTGACAGCAGGATTGAATGCACCCTCAGCAAGTTTGTGGATGACACCGAGCTGAGTGGGGCAGTTGGATGGGTCTTTGAGCAACCTAATCTAGTGGAAGATATCCCTGCCAACAGCAGAGGGGTTGGACTAGATGATCTTTGATGGTCCCTTCCAATCTAAACCATTCTATGATTCTACAATTCTATGAAAGCAGGAGATATCTGCAAGATTAGGATACAGGATGAAATATTCTATTGAACCTCTTTCCTCTAATCTAGCTAATACAGTTTGCAGTTCTGAGAACTTGATATTCTTGGAATCGTTTAGTAAGAGCACTAAATTATATCACTTATCGTACTGACACAAGGACTGTGAGCATTCATTGTTCTCATGTTAACAGGATGCATAAGAAAGTGTCTGTCACTTGCAGCTGCCTCTGAAATAGCCCTGGAAGTGGCACTAACTGCACAAATTTGTTTCTGAAGCAATTAAATCATTTTGTGGAGCACTGTAGTCTCAAAATGTGTTTTTTATGCAACTGGACTGTATTATTTGTACCCCACTTTGGACACACACAGACAATCCAGAGTCTATATGCACTTTGAAGCTCTGATTTTAAGCCAGAAACGAAACATTTTACAAATCTCCATCAGTATTTAGATGTCAAGAGAAATATATGGCTTGTTGAAAAACAAAAAACAAACAAAAAGAATCACAGTTAATTCCCCTACTCCTGTTGCACGTGGTTGAGCTGTAGACGAGTTGAAGTCAGTTCTTCCTGCAGCTCTTGCAGTTGAAAAGTCTGATTGCTGGCTAGTTCTCTCAGCTGCCTCTCTTTCTCAATTGAATCCTACAACAAAACACAAAAACATGCTGCTTGAATGTTCTACCTTACAGAATCCTTCAGCAATGTAGGATGAGAAGTCAGAGAACATGGAGACATCACTGTCAAATCTCAAGATCTTCAATATTTTCTCCTAGTCTGCATCAACCAATGCTCTTATTTTCTTTCAAAGCACAAAGTCACGGCAGATCTGTCTTTCCTGCCAAACTGCTAGTACTACAAACCCTTCAGTAAATATTAACTCCAAACCCTCCAAACCTCAAATCAGGCACGTGGTGGTATCATGATGGACATGAGCACTTTTCCCCCACCCCCACTTCTGACACTCAGATACTAAACAAAGATTTTTTTCTTCAAAAAAATAAAAGGAGCTCACAGATAAATGCATGGAGTTTATACACACCTTCAGCTTACACATGTCTTTTCACATAGTGTTAGATTTTACTAATAGATATGGTATAAATACTTCTGTGATGTCTTTGCAAATGTAAATGTAGTATAATTCTTTACCTAGAAAAGGAAAGCAGTACAAGAACATAGCTTCTTTTACAAAGCAAATTCCTCCATATTGTCACTCATTGTTGTAAAACAGCATAAGCCCTAGAAGGCCAGAAATAACTATAATGACCTCTTTGATTTCCCTTTCCCAAAGGAAACATAAGATGAGACAGAGAAATAGCATAGTTTTCTCCATAGTTGTCTCCAGGAGCAACTAAGGACATATTTCATTAAGCAAAATCAGGGAGAAAGGCTATTATTAACAGATAGTCATTAAAGGTCTCCTGCAGGTATAAATTCACACCATTCTATTCCCTTAAAATAAATCTCCTACATACCTGAGTTAGAGAGAGGTTGGTTTCAAAAAGCCTTCCTGAAGTAGCACAGGAAAAACAAGTCCCTAGCCATGGCAGGAGACGAGTTTTTATTGTTTCCACACCTGCATAATGCCCGCCTAAGAAAATACATACATTAAGAAATTGTGAGAACACTTACAGAAAGAGCCAGAGCTTGAAAAGATGACACATGTGAAATGTGTTAGTAATAAGACCAGGCACTGACTTACCTTCTCGAGATGTTTCATTGAGGATTGTGAAGAGTTGCCCTTGAATCTCAGAATTCAATTCTATTATTTCACAGCATCGGTTCAGATTCTGATCACAGGAATTAAGCTGTAAATTAATGTGTATTAATACATCTGCCTGGGCTTTCTTACTTAAAATGATTCCTGTTATGATCATGAATTTCCCCCCCCTCCATAATTACATCTTCACAACCTTTTCTTACTGCATCCACTAGAATACTCATCTTTAAAAGGCTCACATTGTTAATAGGCAAATGAACAACACATCAGGACTTCTATCACCCAGTTAATTCACTACTTAAGAAAACTTACTCCTTTCCCCATTCATAAAGAAGATGCAACCACAAACATCTCTAAAAGAAGAATCATAATAATTGTGGATCTGTGTTAAAATCTTTCAACACAGAGTTTTTAAAATACTAAGATAGGAGATTGTTGGATGAAAAAACTTATTAGTCCAAGATCTGATATTAGCTGAAATAATACATATAGGCTATTATCTTGCTTTGTCAACAGCCACATGAGGCCTCCATGCAATTTCATTTGATTTTTAAGACTTACCAACTGAAACAAATACTACTGAAGAATCGGCAAAATCCAGCATTATGCCTAGGAAACAACAGAACAGCAAAACTACACCACTTTCAACAAATGCAATTCTGAAAAGGAGTTGATGGGGTTAATCTGTCCAGGGTGCTACTACACCTGCCGTGAGAACATATACTTTGACCTGCTTCCTTAATCTTTATCCGTAACCTGTGTATCCTCTTCAGCGTAGATCACCCTCTAGGTCTCCAGGCTTTAATGGCTCTGTACGGTTTTTACAAGCTTCCAAAACAGCTAAAACTCCCACCCATGCCTCTGTCAGCATTTTGATTGCTGCAATGTGCTTTCCTCTGGCGCCAAGGAGCACAGTCTCACCCCACTAACCTCCACCAGAACACCACTTTTGCAGGGGTGCATTTTTCCAGCTCATTACAATGACATAACACCCATGGTGCTTCCATCTGCCAGTTCCTCTTTTTCCGCAATGGCAGCCTGAAGCTGCTCATCTTCATTTCCCAAGACCTCGCAGACTACCCTCACCTCATCTATTATGGAGAGTTCAGCTCCCGCTATTGCTCAGCCCCCCCGAGGTCTACCTCCACCATCTGTTTGGAAGATTTTAAAACGAGTGCCTCTGTTCTTCCTCCTTTGGTGTCCTGCACTCTGTGGTAGCTACCCTCAAACTCCTCCTTAAAACCGTCCTTTGCCACGAATCCTGCAGAGTTTGCCTGCCCATTAACATGCTGTAACTCCTACATATCATGAAGTAAAAAGAGGAGCTGGCTTCCCTTGAAAGGGCTGCGTCTCTGTTCAGCACCTTTCCTCACCAACCATAACACACTGTAGATGCTTACAGGCTTATGACCAACTCAACCATCAGTGTCCTGAAGCTAATGAAACCTGGGGATACAGGAGTGACAACCCTGTCAAGACTGCTTCTGCTAAGAAAATTCCCAATTTTCAAATCTCAGTTTCCTTTATCTCATCTTTCCCTAAATTTTTCGCTTTCTCTCCTGCTTCCACTGTTTTGCCTCCTCACTCTCCTGTTACCTCGTCCTCCTCCATGCATCCCATTACATCCATCTCCAGCCTTCTCCTCACCCATACCTGAAACTCTTTGCTCACGCCTGCTTCCCCCCTTCCAAAGCCCTTCTGCAGGTGGCCTGTCTCGCAGCAGCCTCTCAGTTCCAACAGGTTTCCCACCCAGAAGAGCCAAGCAGCTGGATGACCCGGTTTTCACTTTCAACTTCCTTTTTCCTTACATTTTTCTGACTGTTCCCAGGCCACAGGCGACTTTTTTTTCTGAGCACGCCCTCACCCGTGATGCTTCCACCTGCTGGTCTTTTACCAAAAAACTCTTTTCTGATGCAGACTCAGTCATTACAGCTGAAACATCACTTTTAACCTCCAGTCCTTGCTTTCAGCGAACCTCGTCACGGGCAAAAAAGAAAACAGCTGAAGTTGCGAGGCTACAGGCACTGGGTGTTAGAATTGTGATAACTGGGTGCACGCGGGGGTCAGCGTCCCAAACTGGCCTTTTGAACCCCAAGCGGCGGCCGCTCCCCACGGCCGGGCCGGCCGGCTGCAGGTTCCGATTGCACCGGGCTAAGGGCACCCGCGCTGCCGGGAGGCGGTGGGAGCCGCCACCGCTCCGCGTCCCGCCGTCACCGCGGAAACCGCCGTGCGGCCCGGCCACTGCGGCAACGGCGCCGCTGCCGGCGGCCTCCCGCCCCCTGAGAGCCCGCGGGGTGAGGCGGGCCGCGCTCTGTACAGCCCCCCAAGCAGACGCGGATCCCCCCCGCTGGCGGCCGCGGCCCACCTCGTAGTCCCGGTACCAGCTCTCCAGCTTCTCCTGCAGCACCCGGCCGCTCTCCGCGCCGACCAGCCTCCTCAAGCCGTCGGCCATGGCCGGCTGTCAGCTCGCTCCGGGGGTTGGGACGGGCTGCGCTGGTTCCCCCGTCCCGTGCCCCCGGGAGCCCTCCGCGGGCGGGCGGGCGGGCGGCGCGGGCGGGGAGGTGGTACCACCGGCCCGGGCCCGCAGCTCTGGGCGGCGCTGCGTTCGCGCCTTTATAGTCGCGATTGTAACGTGGGCCGGGCCCGGCGCGGCGGCGGGTGCCACGGCGACGCCGGCAGGACGCGCCTCGGTTGTGGTAACGCGGCGGCCGGCTGCCGGCGGCCCCACGGCCCGGCCCGGCCGGGTGCGCGGAGGGTGGGGGAACACCCCTCGGCCGCCAGGTGGCGCCGCCAGGTAACGCGTTTCTAAACCGGCGGTAAGGACCCGCCTCACACAGCGGAGCGGAGCGGCACCGAGCTCGCGCCCGACCGCCTCCCTCCCCGCGCCGCAAGGGGGCGCCCGCGGGCCCCTCCGCAGCGGCAGCGGCAGCGGTGGAGGAAGATGGCGGCCGCCGCCTCCGAGCAGGTCGGTCCCCGCCGAGACGCAGGCACGGGGAGGCGGCGGGGCCGTCCCCGCCGGGGCGAGGGGGGAGCGAGGCCCGCCCCGCCGCCCGCGGGGCCGCGGCGAGCCGCCCGAGCAGCCGCTCCGGCCGAGGGGCGCTGCTTGTGGAGGGGGCGCTCGGGCGGGGGCGCCATTTTCGCGGCGGTTGCCGAGGCTGGCTTGGTGCCAGAGCCCTCCGGCGCGGCGGGCGTGCGGGGCCGCGGCGGGCCGCCCCGGTCGCCCTGGCTCCCCGCCGCCTGCGCCAACCGGGGAGGGGGGAAACGGCGCTTGGACGGCGTTTCCTACCCGTGCCCCGCGCTGCCCGGGAAGGACGGCCTCTACCTTGCGGGGGCAGCCGCCTCAGCGGCGGAGAGGCAGGCTGAGCCCGCTGCCGGGGCGGGACACGTTACAGCCCGGAGTTGCGCCGTCCAGCCGGCTGACGCAGAATCTCTGACAAAGGAAAATATTGTCTGCTTTCGAAATAAAGTGTTCTGGCATTTCTGCACAGGAATGTAACTGTCTTGCATAAATAGCCACTTGCCGCTAATTGGCGACGCGGAAAGCAGCTGGTCAGTGCCGTCGGTATTTATAGGACTGCGCCGTCAGTCGTCTTGTTACGCTGGCACAAGTGCGGTGCCTCAGCGGCAGTATATAAATAAGACTGACGCTCAGATTCGGGCTCGGCGTCCGAGGTCTCACGCGGGAATGAAAGCTAAATTTGTCGGAAGGGGTGTCATTGTCACCCAGTCGGAGGGGTGGGATGGGGACTCTTGTCAGCACCTCGCAAGCCGGAGGGAAAAGAACGGAGCCGTCCGAGGGCTCATCTTTTAGGAGCTCCTGCATCTCCATGGGACTTTTAATCAGAGTGAGTCTGTGCATGTGCGCCGGTGGCAGCAGTGGGTAGGAAGCCCCAGATTCCTGAGGGGCCCTGTACCAGCCTTGTCTCGGGTGCCATAGGAAGCACCGCCTAGTTCTGCATGGATGCTCCGGCACTTGTTCCAGCAATCACCATTTCAGCCACGTTCTCCCAGTCCTGGTGCCATCTTCTGTTTTGCTGCCTTACCAGGTGAAAAAACTACATTGGAGTTTCATCTCACTGTTGCATCCTTTCAAGAACACACTATCCTCAGGACAAGATACTGACTGTCCTGTTGTATAAGATTTCCGTTTCCTTTTCCCCAGAGCACAGACCTCTTCTCTCAGTTTCCCTGCATACCCAATTCTGAGTTTGTGCAGGGTTAGAGTGGCTTCCAGAACATCATTGAGGAAGCCCTCCATAAACCTGTTCAGGTCAAGCACCTTTCTCAACACCATTTCCTTGTTCTTCGGCAACAGAAGAAAACATGACATTTTTACCCGTTACATCAGTATAGACACACACAAGTGCAGTAAGCTTAAGGTGCAGCTTCAGGATTCATTTCAGATGAACAAACTTAATCCCTTCAAAAAGATCAAGCCCCTTTGAAGAATTGAACCTTTAAATAGCAATCTGTTCCATTCAGGGGTGGTGGAACAAAATTTTGGACAGTTACAAAAATACGTCAAAGGTTTATTTTCCCTATGAATGTCTACAAGAGTTTCCTCTACATGTTAATTGAAAGGGATATCCCTTTCAATCTAGTAACTAACTAAATTAAAGCTAGGCTGGCCAAGTTCTCCATGCCAGGTTTGAAGGCTTACAGTATTTTTCATAGCGCTGCATGCAAGCAATGGAAGTTGAATGCAAACCCTGTACTATCAAACTAACTTAGAAGCTGTATCCACCACACTCCTTTTGGATAGACTCATTGACAGTCTATCCTGCATTAGAATGAAGGGAACTAAAATCCTGTGTATTGGTAAATGACCTGCAGGATTATGTCCTGTATTGTCCCCAAGAGGTAAAAACTTGATGAAGTTCTTTACAGCTTTTTTTTTTTACTGCAACAATGTCATTAATAATTCCTATTTGCCATGATAAAAATGAGATCTAAAGACATACATTTTCTGAAAAGATCTGGATTTCAATTTTAGTCATTGCATTAGCGGAGATTGCAGTGGTTGTAAATGTGTTTTCTAAGTACAGAGTGGCAGACTGAAATATAATGTTGAACATAATATCTAATATATTCCACTAGTCAATTCAAATTTATATTTTTTGCATACATATATGTGTGTCATTTTGGTGGATTTACATGCCTTATAACAGCTAATCCATGCTTTGTATTCTAGCAAAGTTCTAACGGCCCGGTGAAGAAGTCTATGCGAGAGAAGGCTGTGGAACGCAGGAACGTTAATAAGGAGCACAACAGTAACTTTAAAGCAGGATACATTCCAATTGATGAAGACCGTCTCCATAAGACAGGGTTACGTGGCAGGAAAGGCAACTTGGCCATTTGTGTGATTGTTCTTCTTTTTATTTTGGCAGTCATCAATCTGATTGTGAGTATAATACTTAGGCTGCAAGCAACATTAGGACATATTTCATTTTGACGGTTTATTAGAGAAGTAAAAGTTATTCCAGTATGGCTGAGAAGGACTTAAAACGTACTGAAGGAGATTTCTCATTTTTCTCCTTTCTTTTTTTTCTTTTGGAGTCTGAGCAAGATTAGATGGAAGACTTTTATAAGTTCAGTCATGGTTATTTCAGTTATCATGGTCCCAGCAAGAAACCCACCATTTATGCAACACAGAATTAGGAACCTTGAAAGTGTCTCTCCATTCCCACAACTCAGTAATAGCAAATGTGCGAAGTGTTATTAGTGCAGTACAAATGCATTCAGGATAAACTGTTATACCAGGAACATTTTACATACAATAACAGAGCTGCATGTAAGCATTCAGAATTAATCAGCCACTGCACTTTAAACCTTCATTGTTGTAATTAGCACCTTTCTATTGCTTGATCAATGAGAAGTAATGAATTATTTTTCATAATTGGGCATTCACCTGTGAAGGTGCTTTCTTGTAGTTCAAGGGTAAGTATCTTCTGAGATGAGCTACTTTGTTCAGGAAAATTATTTACCTAATGATACCATGGTTACCCTTAAACAGGAAAAAGATTTAATTATGGATGTGATTTAATTTCTTTTTTTTTTTTTAATAGAAATACAAATTATTTTAGTTACCATTTCAGATGAGTCTAAAAATCATGTAAAATGCTTTTCATAATTAAATGTGTTCTGATGTTTCCAGTAGGAATTAAACAGACTAAGGTAAATTCACACCGAAAGCTCACTTAAACACTAACATTAATAAATATTTGAAATAAAACATCTCGTTAATACAATACTTATTATAGGAAGATCCAAACAATCAAAGTAATCTTTGAAAACGTGTGTTTCTTTTTCAGATTACACTAGTTATCTGGGCAGTGATTCGAATCGGTCCCAATGGTTGTGACAGTATGGAGTTCCACGAGAGTGGCTTGTTGCGATTTAAGCAAGTTTCTGACATGGGCGTTATACATCCGTTATATAAAAGCACTGTAGGAGGCAGACGTAATGAAGATTTGGTGATCACTGGAAATAATCAGCCTGTAAGTTATATCATGAATTGAAAGTTTGTGAGCAACATTATGGAATTACACTCACATTATTAATAAACACTGTATTTGAAACATCATTAACTTCTTGATTTTGTTTCTGAAGATTGTATTTCAGCAAGGAACAACCAAGCTTAGTGTGGAAAAAGACAAAACTTCTATTACCAGTGACATTGGCATGGAATTTGTTGACCCACGGACACAAAATACCTTGTTCAGCACAGACTATGAAACTCATGAGTTTCATCTGCCAAATGGAGTTAAAATCTTGAATGTACAAAAGGCCTCTACAGAGAGGGTATGTCTCTTTTAACTAGCACTTACGTTTTGTAAAAGCGCATTACAGAATTGCCTTAGTTGTAGAATAAGAAAAAAGTTTACTAATCCGATCTTTCAAGCATATTTAGAAATTTGACTAAATGTAGCTAAAAATGCAGCTCTGAAAATGTAAATCACTGTAAAAATTAGAACAGAAATGAAAACTGACATTATTAAATGAGTGTAATATCAGGACTACCATGCCAACTAGGCCTGTGTGTCTTTTTATTAAGCATTTATCCATTTGTGCATGGATAACTGTTTCAGAAATAAAATCTCTATGAAAAGCTGCTCTGTTTCTAGTAAGATCTCACAAAAATAATTACCAGATCTTCGTGTATCATTTTCCTTCTATTAGAGATAAATATTAATACAATCAGAATTTCAGAGGTCTGAGTAAAAGTGTAGAGAACAATCGCAGCATTATAGGAGTTGTGTCAGTTCATGGCTTCTAGATTAAACAAGTTCTTAGTTTGGTTTCTACATTAAATATGTTTTATTTATCAGAAAACTAAAAAACCTACATGTCGGTGTGTGTACCTTTAAAATGTTGATCTTAATGTCAGACTAAAATTTCTTTCTTGCATATCATCGCTCATAATAAAAGCTTTACAGATAGAGTACAGCGCATAGTTCTTTTGTATAACATTAGTAGAGTAGTATCAGTGGTTTTATAGAGGGTTGAGTGTGCCTTAAGAAGCATTGAGCAATCCTGTTAAGGATGAAGAAAATTTAGTTTACTCTTCTTCGTGTTTCCTCCGCAAGGCTAACAAATAGTATGTTCCAGGAAAAAAAAACCCCAACCTATAAATACATAGGAGGAACAGATTAAATGAAAACAGAGGAGTAAGTTTACATAATCAGTCCTAACAGGAAGCCTATATTTGCTACGAGTGTTAACTGTGTATCCCATAAAATTGTCATATGAATTGTTATTTTTATCGCAAAAATAAACTATTTTACATACTTTCTAAAATTAAGTAATGCTTGTTTTTCAATGTGAATGTGGAAAATAACAAATGGGCAGAAGCTTCATAGGCATAATGGCAGAAGGGCAAAAAGTACATTGAAGTTTTTTATTAAATTGTGCAGCAATATTTTTAAGGTAATTAAAGTTACTCAGACAAACCCAAGTGAAACATTTTCATTGATCTGTAATACATTTTTTTTGTTCATGTTCTTAGATTACCAGCAATGCGACCAGTGATCTAAACATAAAGGTTGATGGCCATGCTATTGTCCGTGGAAACGAAGGTGTTTTCATCACAGGCAAGACCATTGAGTTTCGAATGGGGGGTAACATGGAACTTAAAGCAGTAAGTATTTCAAATTAACATTTTTTGAACAGCTTAGTTTCAAATTCAGGCTGATAATAAACTGATGTAGCTTTATAGGGTTTCAAATTTTATATAAAGTAGTCATGCATAAAAGTTTAGTTGCAGTCAGTGTATTTAGTAGGATTTTAAAAGGTGGTTTATTTGCTTTTAATTAGTGGTTCAGTAGTTTTCACGTAACAATGATTTACTGCTGTTAAGATGCTAAAAACCCACAATGCAATTAAAGCTAAGCTATTGGCCTCTGCACTGAAACGAATACCAAAGGAAATTCATCTTCTCTTCTGGAGGCTTTACTGGGGTCAGCAACCGTTGACAGAGGAGCAGAGCATACAGTTAGGAGCACTACCTTCTGTGCTGCTGCAGTAAGACTCGCCAGCATTCATTTAAGGTTTTTGGAGATTGTTACGATTGCAGGGCATATGGAGTGATGGGAAAGGTTAAAGGAGGATAAAAACCCAGAGATACACGCACTTTTATTTCATGTGTGAATGAATTTCATGTATGAATTCAAACACCAATTCCCATTTCCCATCCATATTTTTAGATTTGCTGCATTTGCGAATAGGTCTGTAAAGTGAAAAGCCACACTACTGCTGTCTCTCTCAATATCGATCTACCACTGGAATAGCAAAGTACATTGCTGACTATAATTGAGAAATTCATGGACATTATTCACGAATTTAATTAAAAAATGAAATCTTGTCATATGTACTTTTTTTATTCTGCTGATTTCTACAGCCATCCTAAAGATGTCATTTATTTGTTAAACCAGCTTGTCCTTTTCAAAACCAGCCTGATTTGTTTACATTAGAAGTTGTACTTTTTTTTCTCTCTCTTAATAGGAAAACAGCATTATCCTGAATGGAACTGTGATGGTCAGCCCATCGCGACTGCCAAGTTCTTCTTACGGGGAACAGTTTAATAACGGCAACTGGCTGCGTTTCAAGCTCTGTATGTGTGCAGATGGAACACTGTTCAAGGTTCAGGTGACAGGTTATAACATGGGTTGTCAGACTTCTGTTAATCCATGTGGAGCCACGCACTAAAACACAAACCACTACCAGGAGAATTCTCTTTTGTGTTTACATATATTTGTATGAAGTAATTGCATGCCTTCAAGGATTTCTGTTTTTACAGCAGTTTATACTAACATTTATTACATAATATTTTTAAGCAAAGGCTGTTACGTTCAGCAGTATTATGTCATCATCCTGTTAGCTGTAATAGCGGCAGTGATTTAGTAAGCTTTCAGTCTACATGCATACTGAAGTACCTTCCTGGATTGGGATCGGTAGAATATATTTAAAGAATTAGCAACAATCTTGACTGCCTTCAGTTGCCTTTAGAGGAGGTTTTTGTCCTACATCCCAAGACCTTGAGGGCTGCTGAGAACACAACTGCGATCCAAAGTACTTCAACAGGAACGTCGATTTGTTGTTGTAAGTGGATTGGTGGCTGAAGATTTTTGTCTTCATTTCTTGCCAAAGGTTAATATAATGATTTCCCCCAAAATTATGTGGTTTACTGTGTATGTACTAAGAGAGGGGTAGTGGCAGATTCACTTTAAAATATTGCATTATTTCTGCCATATATTCTCATATAGTTAAAAAAAATCATGCTAGCATAAATAATATTTGCAAAGTAATACCGAGTGTGGAAATGTAACTTCAATTTTGAAATAGTCTTGCGATGACTGAAGTGTTGCTTGAGCTCCCATTCTATCTGTGCAGTTTAGGCATTCTACAGTTGCTTAATTTATGCAAAGTATTTATAAAGCATGTTTATATTAGAAGTACATTTTTAAAGATGTACTTATAACTTACTCACTACCCAAAAAAAGTGGTTTTCTGGGTGCTTTAATGTGAACAGTGTATGAATCCATTATTCAACAGGTAATAATCTAAAGCATGTCTGTTGCGGCAGTGTCTGAGATCAGATCTCTTTTTCCCCTTAAATGTCAGTACTGATGCATTACTGTGAACCTCAGAATTAAATTCTGAAGTTAAACTGCAGGTCTATAATTCTAAATGTGATGGTATTGGATCCTATGACAGCAGAGTAAATGCATGCGTATCTGAATTTGTTAACAATGAAACTGTGTCTATGGTGAACTGGGGCCTTACAGAAACTATTACAGCCTTGTAACTTTTTGCAGAGGTACGGTGTTCTGTACTAAAAATAGACCAGCTCATTGTAAGATTCCTCCTTTCCCCACCCCATGTATTTCTTCAGATTAAAGTAGTTTTGTTTTGCAGTAGCATCGAGTAACCTTAATAACGGAAGCCACAAAGGTGACTTTGCAAGTAGCTTTTTGACGAGTTTTTCTAGATAAGCACACACTTCTCTTCCTAAAAGTTGTGCAAATGTTACATTTTAACTTCAGAATTGGTCATTTGTTATGGGAAGATAAACTATCTACCCTTGTTTTATAGCTCTCAAAGTACATAGAATTCCACAAAACACAAATCACCTCCTGCTGCAACAAGAACTTCGTATCTAAGGTCCCAATTCCTGTATTTACTGTATTCCTGTATTTAGAAGTCAGTAAGTCCTCATGCAGGATGTGTATGGGTGGAAGTGATTTCTAGAGAGGGATCCTTAGGTCAGGCATTACGCCACACGGGAGGTCAGAGGGGTCCCGTTTCCCTCGTTGCTCAAAAGCAAAGCTGGATTTTGATGCTCACTGGTTGTTGGGGTTTCAGGGGTGGACAGCAGTGGAGCTGTTCTAACAAAACCAGAATAAACAGAATAAAATGTAGGAAAAGCCATTGAATTGCTCACAATAAAGATCATGCATTTTGCATGCTGCCTTCATGAACTTCATAGTTCATTACTAGAGTTAGTATTTATTAACCACTTCAACACACATTTTGCTGAAAACATGCACACATCTTTGCTGCTAAGTAGTGCCTCAATTAGTATCTGTTACAGTTAAGAGAAGGAAATAAACTAACATTTTTAGAATTTTCAGTCTCATGCTAATGGAAGTTTGTCACTTTATTTTTACATATATATAAATATATATACACATACCCTTATATAAAACTATAAGCAGGAGTATCCTCAAAGCTGAAATAAATCTTGAAAATGACAGATACTGCCTCGGTCAAGTAGCTTACAAACAAAGAGCATATTAAAGCTCTTCTCTGGTTAATACTGACATGCCTATATGCTAGTACTGGATTCTTGTATAAAGAGTTCTTTTTAAAATACTGTATGCAACGTAGCTGAAAGATTTGTCACAAAGGTACTCTTAAATCATGGTCTGGAGAATTTCTTTTGAAGTGTGGATTTTTTGTCAAAACGTAGCAAAACCAATCGTACAAATACCAAATGAAATAAATTATCAATTTGTTATCCACTATTTATGTATTGTTAATATATTTTGTTGCCTTCGCTGTTGGCACCACACATGCCTTGTGTTGTGCATTTATTTGTTGTTTATCTTCTAACTCCCTAAGGTACGTTTTTCTATACGTATGTAAAACACTGTGTGGCACATTATTTATTTCAATCCCACAGATGCACTTAAGATTCTGTGTGTTTAAAGTACATTCTACATGCTTCTGTGTAAAATACTGTACTGGGTATGTTGAAACAACTTATATGTGAAGAGTTCTCAGCATATGTAAAGGTGGTGGTTGTTTCAGTAGGTGAAAGACAATTTAATTTCTAATCTTTGTTTTGAAATGAAACAATAAATTCTAAGATGCAGCTGTGGTTCAGAAGTGTTATTTGTAAGAATATAGTTTTTCATTAAAAATACATTGTTGTGTTATTGACAGGGAAACTAGTACTTTATTAACTGTAAGTATGAAAATCATTCCACATCTATTTGTCATGGATTGTATCTGGTGGACTTTGCTCAGTGGTAATTGTGTATGATACCTGACGTAGAGTTCAAAAGTCTCCACTGTTGTAGTTGACAAGTTCCTGAGAAGCCGTGTTTCTCGACCAAAGGGCTGGGAAAGAAAGAAAAGGTTTGGATTGGTTTTGGGGAGCGGTGGAGGGAGAGGGAAGGTTACCAGTTTATGAATGTTCGTTTTGAAACATACTTAAGAGTCCAAAACTGAATGTTTAAGGCAGAACGTTGGTAATGCTTTGGGTATTTTTTTAGTGTTGATTTTTTTTAATGTCAAAGTATTTCCGCTTTCTATTTAACTCCTGTTACGCTGAACTTACCATAATTTTACCTTTTATGTATAGATACTATGGATAACCTTCACTTGAGTGTCATAGCTGTGGTCCTTTACTTTAATCTTCCTGGATCAGTGGGAACCAAGTCACAGCGGATTCTTCTTGATGCACATCACCACTCAGACTGCCGGTGGGATGGGGAGTTCTTACTGAACTGTTCTTTTACCGGAATATCTACTATTCCAGAAGATGTATCACAAACAGCAGTAACGGCTGATTTTAGTTACAATAATATTAAAACTTTTCTGTGCGCTGATGAAAGAATTGAAGAATGGATGCTAAAACACCTGAATCTCAGTAACAACCTGATTTCTGAACTCTCCTTAACTACTTGTAGAAATTTACCTGTTTTAGAAACTCTAAACCTCAATGGTAATGCCATCCACACCCTCACACTGGATGAACCTATGCCTGCACGTGGGTCTAAAAGGTGTGGAAAAGGCTGTCGTCTCCTGCCTGCTTTGAAAATATTGTCAGTTGAAAGAAATAACCTTAACACAGTTCCAAGAGGTAAGCATTTCAAAATCTTTAAGGACCTCGCTCCCAAAGGGGAAGTTGGTTTTGGATATGATTTGGTACCTGTTACTGAATTCAAAATGCGACGATCTCATTTAGTTATACTTAAGGTGAGGAAAAGTTCCATCTGCATGCAAATACAGAGACTGTAGCAAATGGGTTGTTTCGGATTAGGCTGGGTTTTTTTATAGCTTTTGCAATCACAATGCCTTAATGTCAGTCAAATATAACCAAATTTACCCTCTGAGAGCCCCAGCAGTATTTTTCCTTGTTGTATAGAAAAGGAAGTAAGGATCTTCGGGAAAACACCAGCCTCCACAACCCAGTCATGAACCTTAAAGTCAAGAAAATTACGGATAATTAATTTCATGCTACTCTTCAGAAGAAAGTCAATACTCTCTTAAATAAAACTTGCTCTGATTTCAGTATTTCACGAAGACAGGAAAATATATGTTGTTCAGTCAAAACAATGTTGCTCTATGCCATCTGACACCCAACCAAGTGACACCTTCTAGTAACAAAAGAGGGCTGTGAGGTTTCAATAGACTTTTAGAAAGTGCTAGTCACTGAACTATGCTAGGCATCGTAGCCTTTATGACAGCCTCTATCCTCAGAAACACGATTCACATTGTCCAAACAGCGTCTAAATGAAGCAGAAGCTGCAGTACGAGCAACACTATCCTATATATTGTTTGCTGAATTTAATTATCTCTGATAACATCATCAGATTAATTAGCTCTAGATTTTGAAAAGGGGGGGGGGGGGCAGCAAACCAAAAACCCACTTATCTCACAAAGTCAGACAAAGGGAATAATTTTGCACCTACACAGGGTCGTCGGAAGTTCCATTTTTGTCCTTTTTTGATACTAAATAATTCTCTGGCATGGAAAAGGTTTCGCTTAATTATTTTGTAGTATCTGTAAGGTCCCATATAGACAGTATAGAAAAGCTTACATTATAAAATACATTGATGCAGATTTGATTTGCCTTGATAGATAACTATAACTACACATTATAGGATGCTTCAGTCGGTCAGACAGATCAACCCTTTTCTATAAGAGACTCAGTTCTTAGATGTTAAAAGTCAAATTGCTATGCATCGTACCACCATATTTCAAGTTATACTTAAATCCCATATTCATTTAAATACTTTATTCTCCTCCTCCAAAGTACTTCACTAACATTCTAGTTTTCAAGCTCTGGTAAGAAAACACAAACTGAAGTTCTTAAGCAGAGGGGTTTGGCCACAGAGAAATCCTCCTCACAGCCTCCACCCCAGGTGTCAGGCTGCTGCCCACCCCTGCCGTACCAGCGTATATTTTTGGGACAAATTTAGCTTCAGGGAAGCATCCAAACTACAATTCCTCATGCAGGTGCAAGGAAGAATTGATGAGCTGCCAGAACTTCTGAATGCCTTTCCTATCAGCTACCTCTGGTTTTACAGCAGGAATGAATCATTCCCTCTGCTTTTCACAACAAACCCAAAGATCAATTACTCAGCAAACTGCAATAAGAGATTTCCAGTAAACCAGATGACACCAAGGGCAAAATTTTTAAGAACTAGTAGCTTCTCAACAATGCTGTGTGATCAAAAACCACTTTAGAGTGACATTCAGGTGTTACAAACTGTGGTGATGCTGAGTGTTCAAGTGCCTGCCTTCCCACTGGAACTTGCAGGCTGGAGCTTTGGGAGCTGCCTGCACAGCACCTAAGAAAAACGATGTATCTCCAGCATTCAAAAGGGCCACTTATGCAAGACAGATGCTGTCGTAACTAGGATATGCTAAAGAATATACTGTCATGGTCAATAATTCACAGGCAGACAGGCATAAGCAACAACAGGTTTTTGTTTTGTCAGGTTTACATCTTATGAATATGGTTCAAATAATTCCACATATGAAAAACTCTCGTGAACTTGCAGATGGCAATGCATAGGAGATACTGTATCACCTTTTGCATCTCCATCTTTTATTTACAATTAACATATTTGGATTTTATAAACCGAGTATATTCCACCCTTTTCACACTCCTCCTTTCCTACCACCAGTTCTCCAGAGAAGCACGCTCAAAGTACAGAGATCACAGTCAGAATAATTTTGATAGCACAAAGGAATGTTACTGCTTTTATGGAGATGTGAATTTTTAAAACATGCATCGATTGTGAATGTATTAACATACCTGCTGTTGATGCTACGCAACTTTTAAAATGGGACAACCACTGAATAGGAAAGGCATAGTAACTCAAAGCCTGCAGCCACTCGTTGCAATAGACAGGAATGGAAGGAATTTTGTTGCAAAGAATTTTAAAAAGCCACTTGACGCAATTGGGAAAACAAGAACATGAGATGTAATATAGTTTTGCTCTTCCTAGGACTGGGCCTGCTGCAGTCTTTACAAACTGTCCGTTTGTCATCCAATGGCATACGACAGATTGATCTGAACGATTTTCAAAACTGTTCACAGCTGAAGGACATCGACTTGCAAAACAACAACATAACTAAAATTCATCCAGACGCCTTCAGGGATCTCCACAAATTACAGGTTGTAAAGCTGTATTACAACTGTTTCGATATTTTGTGTTAATCACCGTTAAAGATATTAATTATCAACTATTCAGCATGATTATATTGGTCTTTGATTATTATATTATTAGTACACAATTATAAAAAATAAAGCAAATGGTGAAAATAATCATTATTTTTATATAATATATATTTGGTTTTCATCTACAGGAAAACACACACACTTGTAAATATACACAATATAACCACAAATCCACCATTTCTCTATGCCACAAACCAATCCATAACTGGCTTAAACACACACACGTCCTCTTCTACCCCCATCACTTCCATGGCAAGAGCCCTGCGGCTTCCCATTCACACAGAGAGAGTCTACAACGGGAGAATTCTAAGTATACCACAATTTAAACTTTTCATTTAAATTAAAAAGCTTAGAACAATATTCTTGAAATCCGACCAAGATGTATTGTTCCCGTAACTGCAAAAGTGCTTGTATACTAAAATAAATGTTATTGTTGATGTTGCAATTAGGATTCCATTGTAAAGCTTATCAAATTAATTCTGAATTATTTCCAAACAGGTTGTGGATCTCCGTGAAAATGCTCTGACAACCCCTTTACCACAGATATTAATCAGTTTGAACTTCTTCCAACTTGAAGTGGGTTTGTCAAATAATGCCTGGATATTTAACTGCCGACTAAATGGTTTCAAACATTTATTTCATTTTCTTTTTGACTCCACGAGGAAAAAATGGAGTATTTCATACAATAAACCTGCCAACAACTCACAGAAACCTCTGCTGTATCTTTCAAGTTTCCACTTAAACTGCAGCGACAGTGTTTTGCTCAAGAGGGCTGTAATCCCAACAGGGAAGACATCGGTGCTAAACTGTGGCTTGGATAACACAAGGGGTATGTAAAACAGGGACTCTATCCACACTGCTAAAATCCAAATGCATGTAGAACGATCAAAGAAATCTGGTTTTAAAAGTGGATTTCTAAAGACACTGTTTAAAAACAACTGAACAACAATTTAACAAACAAATTATTTCATTAGAAAGTAGCATACCAGTTAGAATATTTGAAAGTCATGTTTTCCAAAAAAAGTAATCATCTCCTTCCTTACATTAAACTAATAAGCAATGCCAAATTATACACAAATAAATTTCAATAAGTAGTACGTTGCAAATTTATCAGTTAATTTTGGAATGTAAATAAAGGACCACTTCTAGGGCATGTAGAAAACCGAGAAGGATACAATAGTGTTTCTAGTATTCAGTTACAGCAAAATGAAATGAGAGTCATTTGCAAGGGAAAGGATTTATATTTCTCCTAACAAAGTACAGCTACTATAGCACACAGTTCACTTAGCAAATGAATTCAGCAGTTACAATTAATACAGAGCACTTGAAGTACAAGTGACAACGTCTACAGAGCTAAGACTTCCCATGCAGAAGGAAAACTAAGACCAAACTTAGAGCAGAAGGTGTATTTGTCACGTGCCATAAGGCAAAACGGTTTAACTCTAACGGACCAACAGCACTTTGAGGCGGTAAGGCTTTCCCCTTGGAACACTTTATCCCCCAATGAAAATACATAGGGTCTATCAGAAATGCCACCTGCTTTGTCTGTTAACAAGGAAAGTCACGGAAACTCTGATCATGGGATTAAAATCAACACACTGAATCGCACCAAAACTCAACTGGGAACGCAAGCAGATCCACAGGCAAAGGTGTACATACAACCTTGAAATATATTCCCAAAGCCAACAACCAGCCATGGCCTACACTAGCTAAAGTTTGGAACAATTGCTCGGTAGATACAAATATCCTTGGTTTTCAAACCTTTTTGCTGCAGTCAAAGGAGTAACTAAAGGAAAATCACTGTGGTTGAAACACTGACGGTTAGCTAGTGAAGTTTTATCTCACAGCTGCACACAGTGACCATGGCCACGTTGGGGAACGGCTGGCTATAAATATGGATCTTCCAGGAGGGAGATCAGCAGGTGTTTCTAGTATGACCCAGAACATACTTAGATAGTTTCAGTGACCTCCTCCCTCACCCACGCCATTTTTCTTGTAAAGTCTACTATTAAGACCCCCATACATACTGTGTTTTAAACGGGGGCGGGGGGGAGGGGAACATATGATGGTTTAACAGGTACTTGGTACCATGTAAAATGACTATGGATGGATAAAAAGAAAATGGATTTTAACTACTAAATAGTTAAAATTGTCCAAGATAGGTCACAGTATGTTCTCATAGAAATAACTTGACCCTGCAAACCAACTATCCTATACCTTTAAGAAAGATATAGTTTGCATTTTCTTTTATTTCAGGTAATGGAGTCTCTTGGTGGACACCTAAAGGCAGAATTTCAAAAGATAATAGTCTTCCTCATATGACACTGGATAAAATGAATAATTTAGTGATATACAATGCTGAGAAAACTGCTGAAGGGTTATATTTGTGCATTTTTAATACAAAAAAGAAGAAATATCTCATCTACAATATACAGGTGAAAGAAAGGGTTTCACCATTTTTGGTTAGAAGAGCCCGGGACACTAACACTGTTTTTAGACAAAGAAGAACAGAGCAAGACCTTGCATTAGCGGTCTGCCTCTCGGTGCTCATTACGTTTGTTTGTGCTTTTTGTCTGGGTGCTTTTGCTAGACCCTACCTTGTGAGCCTGTGGAGATTCATGCGCAGGAACAAAAATTCAGGTTCAGAACATACTTATTCTAATCAAGCTTTTTCAGACGGAACCTTGAGCAGAGAGTGCTCTGCAAGCAAACCAACAAATACACAGCATAATTTGTTCATTTGTGATGAGAATTCTGCAAGAAACACATGCATTTTTCCTACAGAAACTTCTATTTTGCATGAAAAGGTCATTGGTAGCAGTGTACAGGCACCAAATACTATGGCCAGCGATAGTTCTTCAGATGAAGGGACTCCATTCACAATGAGTGACTGCAGTTCTTTAGCAGACTTTGAACAGGAACAACCTGACATTAGCAACAATCTGCCAGTCTGTCAGTCGTCACTAAAGGAAGCCAATACGAACAGTGGAACTGAGAAGTTCTCAACACCGCCACAGTCTCCAAACATTGCTGCTGAACTTCAGCATACTGGGAAAAAGGAAGACGAGAACAATGTGTATTTTGAAACCACTATTAATTATGATTCAGATACCATCGTGCCTGAAACAGCATCGCTTTATGCTGATAAATGTAGTGACCATGTAAGCACGTCTGATTCAGACACAATTAGTTCTTCAAGTCAAGAAGTTCCTGATATGTTTGATTATTTTACTAGTGCAGAGTCAACAGCACAAAACTCTGTTTCTGATTCTCTCCACAATCCAAGTACAGATTTTGGCAATACGTTACTTTTGTTAAAACGTTCTCCCACATACGACACAGATGCAGAGAACACTTCTGAAGAGGCTGAATTGCAGCTGTATCAGTTTCCCATTGAACCACAGCATTCCCGCAGCTTGAGTCCCACTGAACAAAAAGAAAATGCACCAGAGAGAAGTACAGACGAGGACGTAGATAGGAACTCCTCTGAAAAGAATCATGGTGAAGGGGACATTACATTAAGACACACAAGTACATCTGAGGACAATGATTTTATTTTTGCTCCCATTGATATTGGTTTGAATGAAATTGTTACAAAAACGTCGCTACAGCATTCCGGCAATGAATCATCTCTTCAATCTCTGCCTGAACACACAGCTGAAAAACATTTTATGGTTATTACAGAGAAAGACGACTTGCTACCACAGGGGAAGCAGGTGAACACAACTAAGGCTTGTGCAGATAAAACGCAAAGAGGTTTTAATGAGAAAGGCTGTGATGGATACACAGAATTACAGGATACCAACAACTGTAGTCTGCCCGAAGAAACGCAGTCTTGCAAGCTTACAGCAGATTTGCTCCGTCTTCCTTCTTCTGGGAAAACACAATCAGACTTCAACACAGAAGATCATTTCCAACTGGATCAGAGTGACGAGGATGCATATTCCTTCTCAGTCCCACAAAGCTTCTTCAATGAAAGCACAAGATACAGTTCATGCTCATTCCCACAAAAGACTACAGGAAATATAATCTCTGGAAGCACTGATTCCAGCAAGACAGAGGATGACACTACTTTGACAGGACTGGACAACAATTCTACAACAGCTGTCAACCTCCAAAATTCAAGTGAAAAACTCAGTCAAAAAAGTCAGACCAATTTAGGACAGGGCCAGTTTTTTGTTAAGAAGAAAAGAGCTTTTGATGGATTTGCTAATGTTTTGCAAAACAGGAGAACAAACTTCAATAGTTGGGACACGGAAGTGTAATACTAAGCTCCCACAGTGTTTACGTCATATAGGCGCAAAAATGATTGTGTCTTAAAATGCAGTGTTGTAGCTTTTAATAACTGTTAAATACCATGGGTTGTTTTTGTTGGTTTTTTTTTTCCACCTCAGTACAACTATCTATCTGCCTTTAACATCAGCAATCCAAGTTATGGAACTAGACTTAACAATGAGATGTATAAAGCCTGGATCCATCCAATTTAAAAACACCACAATTCCAAAGAGTAATTCAGGCCAGAACCACGGACTTTTGTTTAGAAGGGTACTGGTAAAAAAACAAAAACAGATTTTATGAAAAACAACTCTAGGGTACTCAAATGAGTAAACTACTCAGTAGTTACAGCTGATAGTAAAGCTTTTGCTGAGTTATAATAATAATATATATTTACTTTCTCATTATTGTTGGTACTAAGATAATCTAGTTTCCCTTAGAATTTGCCTCTGATATGCATTGTTTGCTTCTCTTTGTCTAAAATAAATGTAACACTGAAATTATGATTACATTATTACTATTACTGTGTTTTCCTGTGGGACTCACCCTATACAGTGAAATAGTACATATTACTGTTTTTTGCTTTTTGAACCAAATTTGTGGATTAAGTATCTGAATTCCCACAGTTTTGCAAAGACAGGTAAAGTCTAAGCAGTATTCAATTACATTTAAAATATTACTTTTTTACTTGGCAAGACAGAGAGAGTAACGAAACCCTTCTTTCTCAAAGAAACAGAATAGAATTCAAACCTTGCAGAAATGTCAGTTACAGAGATCTAGCTACTGATGGGACATCACCTGTAGTTTGCAGATGTGATGACATGGGCAGGGTAATTTAAAAAAAGACAACCTACTATTGCTAAGCTATTATTCCCTATAAAAAAGGATCCTATATCCACTTCAGAATTTTACTGAGAGGGACAAATCAAGAGTTCTAAAACTGCTGTATTAGAATATTAATAGCTTGATACACAGTAAATTTTTCTAAGCCAAAAGATAACAAATGTAAGATAAAATTTTCTCTGAATATGGCCCAAGGCACTTTTGACATGCACGGTATCATTGATATAGTCCTTGAAAGGGAATGTCATCACGAAGAGGAACAGGCCCAGGTTCCCAGAAAACACAGGAGGCTGGCCAGCAACTCTGGGAAAACTCTGTTATGCAGACACAATTTATTCACTAAAAACTCAGATCACAAGGAACACATTTCAATTCCATCAGATCAGGAACAAGTCCAATGGCACAGTACATCTTTGAAACTGTCTTTAAAGAGAAAGCTAGGAAAGAACAAAGAGACGCTGACAGAAGCTAATTATTTTTGTTAGCTTCATGTACTTGGAATTAAAAAAAAAACGTATTGCAAAAAACTTAAGAGGCAAGTAAAAGCAACTGAAGGAGACCAGTACTGATATTATTTGATCTTTTGAAAAATATTTTCTTTAGCACCTTGAATTCCTTTTAAATAATTGTTTTACACATCCAGCATCACAGTTATCTATTTACTGAGCCAAGTCACCTACACTTAGATCTCCTATTGGTTTGGTTTGATTTTTTTCCTGGCTGGTTTTCTCAAAATCTCTAACATAAGTCAGAATACATTATATGGCAGTTTCAGGTAGGCATTGCATGGATTTGATTTAGGTCACCACAGCATTTGCAAATAACTGCACTCAGTAACATCTGTAATCCAATTACAAGCAATGAATCTGCTGTCATTCACACAGATCATCTTGATTTCTGTTCTTTTTGCTCCAGTACTCAGTGATATCTAAACTGATAACTAGTAAGTTTTTTTAAGAGCAGGTACTGGCTTCATTCCTTCAGGAGGAGCTCAGGAACCAGGGATGAAATCATCTTCTGAAGAAATTGATAATTTGTCATCAAATTATTCATGAGTTTAAGGGTCTGATTCTGTATTCTGTTTTTGAAACACAGGAAAAAATTTTACTCGTTTAACTGTCCAGAATTGTTCATACACTCCGAGTAGACAAGAACAAAATGACAAAACACTCAAATCTGCAAAAATCACAGCATTCCCAGAAATGTTAAAAATACAGTAACTCTAAAATAAAGTATGTTTCCCAATACAACTCATTCCTTGATAATATAAATGGCTGTAAATGTTATACCCTGTTCTACTGCAATTTTTCTCTCCTGATCCCCACATAGTCTCAATACGCATGTAATGCCTTGGCTTCTATTCAATTTAAGGCTGCTGTTCTCAGAGAACAGCGTGTGACATAAAAAAAACTGTGTTTTTAGAGGCTGTCTAGAAGTAAAGAATTGGGTAATCTGAGCATGATTCCTTGTAGGAACAGCTACATAGCTACTAGGAGCAGAAAACAGAACAGTATTTCCTCACCACCAGCGCTTTTCTTAGCGGCCATAACCAGCTTTCAGTAAAGCTCATTATACACAGAAGTCACTTGTGGCCAAAGCAACTTTAAAAATGGAATACATAAAAAAGTGCAGACTTGCTTTTTATGGTATGTATGACTGTTGAAACTGTGTTGACAGACCTCTCCAAGGTCTGTCACCTTTTGGCTGTACCAGCTGCTAACAAGTTAAGAAATCTAACTATGTAAGCAAGCCAATTTCATGGATATCGGGGGGGGGGGGGGGGGGGGGAGGATATTTTAGTGGCTCTATCGATGTCTCATACACAGCAATGTTTTGTCATTTGCTTCTACTCCAGTTCAGCAGGCTTTCAAAATATATATAGGAAAATTATTTTCTCCTCTTTTTTCTGACCATAGGAATGCTGCAGTGGCGATGCAGACAGCACACTGCTTGCGAGAAGCTGCGAGTTTTCTAAGCCTCCCTTTATGCCATAAAAATCCCAGAAACAGGTTAACTGCTGTTCTCATCAGAGAAAATAAATTTGCTCCTTCATCAAGGGATTTTTAACATGTGACAAAGTATTTCATTCTTCAATCAGAATATTGTTGATGTTCTGTCCCAAACTTACCTTCAGACTTCTGCCTAATCTTGCACCTTCCCTTTGCTACTGATCACTCCAGACACTCTTCTTATCACTTGTTTATTCTAACACAAATACTCAGCTGCTTCTCCTTCATATTAGTTCCTCACTTCATTAGTAATTGCTCCTAAAGTTAATACAAAACCTTTTACATTATCTGTGGCTTCCAAGCAGTACTCTTCATACTCTGCTCCTCTCCATCCATCCTATTTCTCCATGCCCTTCTGTATACAATAGGTACACAGTCCCCCACTCACCGACTCTGAGATTTTATCCACTCACTTTTGTTCACATTTCAGCTGATACCAATCCACTATATCTTGTTTGCACTGAAAACTTCACTAGTTTAGCTGGTTTGGTCACGGAGAATTTTCTAGAATACCTATACTAGTACAAAACCAGTTGCAGTTATAGGGTTGTAAGTGTACATTATACAGACACCACCTTTTTTTTTTCCTCCTGCATAGAAGTTACACAACTGCTCTGGGGATGTTGAAACTTCTTTAGCTTCATCAGCAACTTCAGGTAGCAAAACTCACGTTCAGGTAACACTTATGTTACTATCACAGCTGACAGTGGGTAAACAGACCAGGTTACAGAATAGGCTCAATAAAAGCGGCGGCTGAGCGTATGCTGTATGAATTCATATATGAAACACAAGGAGGCAGCCAAGAGGATGATGGTAATAGTCTGGGCACACACCCTTCTCACAGGGCAACGGCACGCTGAGCTCTGGGGTTGACATAGTATCCCTCATACAGTGAATCAGTATAAGAAAAAATACCCAAGTCTTAAGAGTAGATCGAGAACTTCAGATACGGTTATCAGAATGAAACAAAGCTCTCACATTTTCAAACACATATTTATGATTCTTTGATAATTATCAAGTTGTTTCCTGTAGGTACAAAGCAGTTCAATCTTTCCAGAGTACGCTGATAACTGGGCTAGAAAATAACCCTTGAATATAAAGAATAAACATCCACATTTAACCTACATATAATTAACATCAGAAACTATTTGGATAGTAATATTAAAGTTTTCATGGTACAGAAGACTGTGACTCACCCCCTCTGACAAATACAAGCAATAGGCTACATTTGAGAACTGGTGTAGGCAATCCCAGCCTTCATCACCAACATGAACATAATGAAGAACTGCTTCTCTAGAATGGGCTCTGCATGACAATATTCTAATTGTAATGTAAATACATTCAACTTTAAATAATACTTTAAGTCAAGAGCCTTAGGTAGCTCAAATAGTGCAAAATATTAAAAAAAAATTTCTTGTGAAATCTCTTCCATGTGTTTTTTATTCTCTTTGCTAGCTTTTAAGTCTGTTTCCTATTCAAAAGCAGATTTGTAACTGTGCAAGCAATACAAAGTAGTAAGATTAACTAATGGCTCCTTTAAAAACTAAATTTGTGAATGTATTATGGACATTTAGGCTGTAATTTTCATGTCTTACTGCCAGCAGCTTTTCTACTGCTCTGCTTAGATACTATCACTTTTGCTTTAAAAAGATCAACGCAATAGCTCATTACAAGTCAAATAATTGAAAAACTCTTCTAAAAAGTAAGAAAAGCCACAAGTGTTTAAGGTCATGAACAGACTCTCAGATCAAAATATCACCACATTTAAATGCTATTAGACTGGTCTTCTCTTCCAGCATTACATTTGAGTAACTTAGAGAATTTTCTTCAGGATATGCTTTTAGAAATCACAGAAGGGTTGAGGTTGGAAGTGACGTCTGGAGGTCATCTAGTCCAACCCTCCTGCTGAAACAGGGCCACCTAGAGCTGGTTGCCCAGGCCATGTCCAGATGGTTTTTGAGTACCTCCGAGGATAGAGACTCCACAGCCACCCTGGGCAACCTGTGCCAGTGCTCAGTCACCCTCACAGTCAAAAAGTGTTTCCTGATGTTCGGAGGGAACCTCCTGTGTTTCACTTTGTGCCCAATGCCTCTGGTCCAGTCATTGGGCACTGCTGAAAAAAGTCTGTCTCTATCTTTACACCCTCCCTTCAAATATTTACATACATTAGTAAGATCGCCCTCCAGCACCTTCTCTTCTCCAGGCTAAACAGTCCCAGCTCTCTCAGACTTTCCTCATAGGAGAGATGCTCCAGTCTCTTCATCATCTTTGTGGCCCTTCGTTGGACTCTCTCCAGTATCTCCATGTCTCTCTTGTACTGAGGAGCCCAGAAGTGGACGCAGTACACCAGATGTGGCCTCAACAGTGCTGAGCAGAGGGAAAGAATCATCTCCCTCGACCTGCTAGCAATACTTTGTCTAAAGCCTTCTGTGTGGCTAGGGCACATTGCTGGTTCATCTTTAACTCGGAGTCCACCAGGAACCCCAGTCCCTTTTCTGCCAAGCTGCTTTCCAGGTGGGTGGCCACCAGCATATATTGGTGCATGGGGTTGTTCCTCCCCAGATGAAGGACTTTGCACTTCTCCTGGTTGAAGTTCATGAGGTTCCTGTCAGCCTCATTTGTCCAGCCTGTTGAGGTCCCTCTGGATGGCAGCATGACCCTCTGGTGTATCAGCCACTCCTCCGAGTTTGGTGTCATCAGCAACCTTGCTGAGGGTACACTCTGCCCCATCATCCAGGTCATTAACGAAGATGGTGAACAGGACTGGACCCAGCATTGACCCTGGGGTACACCACTAGCCACTGGCTTCCAACAAGACTTTGCACTGCTGACCACCACCCTCTGGGCCCTGCCATTCAGCCAGTTTTCAGTCTACCTCGCTGTCTGCTCATCCAGCCCATACATCAGCAGCTTTTCTATGAGGATCTCATGGGCCAAAAACCTGTGTCGAGATGAGCAGGTAATGATTATGCTTCTTGTAAAATTTTGTCTTAAGAGACGTTCCTGCTCAAATTGACTCTTCTTGTTGAAAACTTTTGAATTACAATACTGTTTTACACCCACACACTCCATTTGAAACATAACCTTTTCCAACAAAATTTTAAATACTGATTCGCCTTACTATTAGAAATGAGGATGACAAGATTGTACATACAAGTTCTCTGCTACTAAATAATAAAGGTTGCCAGCTAACGTGATGCATGTTCAGATATGAGAATTTCTGAAGTATGAACCACAGAAAAATCTGAAGTCAGTTGCTGAAACCAACACAAATACTGTTTATTTGTGGGATGCCATTTTACATCAACACCAGCAAAAGACCTAAAAATCAATCGGATGAACTGATGTTAGGTGGCGTAACAGTATTTTTGTCAGGTCGTGAGTCACAGGAGTTTAGCACACCTTATTTATGTAATATCCAAATAACTAAGACATAAAGCATTCACAGTTACAGGTTAACTGCTGTTCCTGCAACAGCAGTGTCAGTAGATACTATTTTGTGACAACACATGTACACACACACACAGAGGGGGAAAAAATTTAAAAATAAAAACAAAAAATATCAAGCCGAGTTTTGGTCTCAATTACAGACAACGAACTATTCAGTTGCGGATGGATTCTATACACTTTTACAGCAATACGAAAGGACAGAATATAAGGCCTAGAAAGAGGTATTTTAGCAGTTATAATTAAAACCAGGGCACAAGCTAACCTTTAAAGCTGTCTATATGAATTCCAAGACTACTAAACAATTTGTTAGACTTGTGACCAAGGGTCAACAGAAATCTGGGAAAACCTTAACACGAATGAAGTCCATTTCTTGCCCTCCAAAAAAGCAACTTGGGAACATTAACCAAGTAGCAATGAGCGGTAACAAATTTTGATTGTGTGAGCATATTTGTGATGAAATAAAATGCATGTATTTGTGGTAAAATGGGAGGAGCCTCCAGTCCTCCACAAATGTTAGAAAAGGCTACAAAAAAGTAACCCAAATATTTATTGTAGCTTAAAGACAAACCTTAAACAGGTTTTAACTGAAAACTCAAGTACATAAAGGACTCCAATAAATTCCATCCTTTTCAGCTTGCTTTCCTTGAAAAAGATAAAAAGTGAAAAAACAACAGTAACACAGAATTGTATTAATAATTTAAATACTTAATGTTATTTTGCTGTAGAAAGAACTTTAATTTGTGGAATGTTTTGGTTACTGATGTTCATAGAATCATTTAGGTTGGAAAAGACCCTTAAGAACATAGAGTCCAAAGAGCTCCAAATGTTTGTCATCCATCAACTTAGAGCGTCCACTGCTATAGTCTCTGGATGCTGTTTTCCTTTCACTAACTGGCTTTCCACTTCACATCTCCCAAATACCAAGCATGAACTGCACATAGACCATCGAGTTTCTGCTGTAAGGACAGTAATAGTACACCAGAAAGATTAAGACCTGTGACACTTTTGCCAGAATGACCTCTCAGTGTCTTGTCCAAAAAGTCAGCATATTCTGTATATTACTTTTCAAAAGGAAAAAAAACCAAAACAGAATCATAGAATCATTAAGGTTGGAAAAGACCTCTAAGATCATCGAGTCCAACCGTCAACCCAACACCACCATGCCCACTACACCATGTTCCTAAGCACCTCATCTACACGTCTTTTAAATACTTCCAGGGATGGTGACTCAACCACTTCCCTGGACAGCCTGTTCCAAGGCCTGACCACTCTTTCAGTAAAGAAATTTCTCCTAATGTCCAGTCTAAACCTCCCTTGGCACAACTTGAGGCCATTTCCTCTCATCCTATCGCTAGTTACTTGGGAGAAGAGACCAACACCCACCTCGCTACAACCTCCTTTCAGGTAGTTGTAGAGCACGATAAGGTCTCCTCTCAGCCTCCTCTTCTCCAGACTAAACAGTCCCAGTTCCCTCAGCCGCTCCTCATAAGACTTGTGCTCCAGGCCCTTCACCAGCTTCGTTGCCCTTCTCTGGACACGCTCCAGCACCTCAATGTCCTTCTTGTAGTGAGGGGCCCAAAACTGAACACAGTATTCGAGGTGCGGCCTCACCAGTGCCGAGTACAGGGGCACGATCACCTCCCTGCTCCTGCTGGCCACACTAGTTCTGATACAGGCCAGGATGCCGTTGGCCTTCTTGGCCACCTGGGCACACTGCCGGCTCATGTTCAGCCGGCTGTCAACCAGCACCCCCAGGTCCTTTTCCTCTGGGCAGCTTTCCAGCCACTCTTCCCCAAGCCTGTAGCGTTGCCCGGGGTTGTTGTGGCCGAAGGGCAGGACCCGGCACTTGGCCTTGTTGAACCTCATACAGTTGGCCTCGGCCCATCGATCCAGCCTGTCCAGGTCCCTCTGCAGAGCCTTCCTACCCTCCAGCAGATCAACACTCCCGCCCAACTTGGTGTCGTCTGCAAACTTACTGAGGGAGCTCTCGATCCCCTCATCCAGGTCATTGATGAAGATATTGAACAGGACCGGCCCCAGTACTGAGCCCTGGGGAACACCGCTCGTGACCGGCCGCCAACTGGATTTAACTCCGTTCACCACAACTCTCTGGGCTCGGCCGTCCAGCCAGTTTTTTGCCCAGCAAAGAGTGCACCTGCCTAGGCCGTGAGCCACCAGCTTCTCTAGGAGAATGCTGTGGGAGACAGTGTCAAAGGCTTTACTGAAGTCCAGGTAGACCACATCCACAGCCTTTCCCTCATCCACTAGGCGGGTCACCTGGTCATAGGAGGAGATCAGGTTGGTCAAGCAGGACCTGCTTTCCATGAACCTGTGCTGGGTGGGCCTGATCCCCTGGAATCAGGCATAACAAACATGGCATAACAAACAAAAAAGCAAACACCAAACTTGTACTAAATACAAGGTAAACTGAGTAGCTTAGTTAAGTTTCCACAATTATTTAAAAATGAGAGGGCATTTCGCCAAAATACAAGAGCTGGCAATGTTAGGATCCTCTGCTTATCAGCACATATAGCAAAAACAGAAAGATGGCTAGCACAGGGAAGCTAATCAAGCCGTACGGGTCCATTTTGGTCCGTTTGTTCTCTATAAATGTCAGTAAAGCTGTCTACTAGGTGTAATTGAATTTGTGGTTTATTTTATGAAGATGCATGTTTATAAACCAGCTGAAAACTACAGATTCATCCTGCTTGCAAGTGGAAGAAAAAAAATTTGCAACATCTATCTGATTCATTTCCAACCACATTCTTCCTTTCCATCACTCCCGATTACTTTTGCCCAAAGAAAAAATGAAGAGTTTGTTTACTTACAAGAGTTTGTACTTGAAGTACTTACAGTGTGAGTACTTTCTGAGGTTTCTTTTCCGCTGTTTTCTTTGCTTTTAATTAAATTTTGTGTTCTGCTAAACGATAGCAAAACTTGAAAAAAGAGCACCTGGTTGAGCTAAACAGATTTCTGTTGACCCTGTTATATGAAAGTTATACCTGTAACAGTAATAGATTAAAAGTGTCTTTGGCTCTTGCTTCCATTATTGGAAGCCAAATTATTTGTGACATACAAAACCTTTTATGCAAACTTTGTATTTGTTGCAGGATTCATGCCAATTTGTGCTAAACAGTTTTCGAGAGTCAGTAACTAGCTTAACATTTAAGAACAGTTACACCATTTCACTCAAAATCTTAGTAACTACAATTCAGCCTAATGTTAAAAGTTATATTGCTTCTAAGTTCATTCTTTTAAGAACTAAACCAGCAGCTCCACTGACATTTCCTTACGATTATACTATGGTAATATACACATTTACATCAGGAGCCTTAATAAAACATGTGTGTTTTAGTAAGAGGCTTATTGTAAACATTAAATACCACACTCCACTGAATTAATTTCTTGTGCAAACTGGCATCAAACATGGAATTAACATTATGCGTATTAGTACACGAGAAAGCAATGACTGTATGTTTTACCACTATTAACTTTAAAGAGCGCTATTTCGTGTCATGGAAATACGAACATGACTATTTCACAGGGAAAGGTAGTATTTTCTTCTTAGCATCATGAAATTCTAGGTTTTGTATGTGCACACATATTTTATATTTATGTATATACAAATATACACAAACACACACAAACAATTTTTGTCTTTGGCAGCTGAGTTTGACAAACAAAACCCAACAAAAACAACAAACAGGTTTGAACACAACTGACCACCTGTAACACCACAATTACAGCCTCCTGGTCCAGGGCAGCAAACTAATGTGCTTTTGCTAAACTAGGCTTAATCCTGAAAATACTCAAGTTAATACTCAAGTTGTTCCTGATTTCAGTGGTGGCAGAATAGGACCTTCAACACAATTGAAAATTTCACGTTCAACCTAAAATGCCTTCCCGCCCTTCCCCTGCATTGCATTCTAGAGAAATATCAAAACTGCCAATACCTTGTAAAATATTTCTATGGAAAGTAATGTTATTTGTTCCAAAACATCCACTGGCCCTTTTTTGTTAAATGCTCCATGAATCAATATGGAACATTTTAATAAATCCTTAGGGGTCAAAGTTTAATAGCACCGGATACTTCAAGGACCTATTTATAAAATTCAACACTAACATTACTTAATAAAGAAGGGTAAGGCAAAGACAACGTGACAAAGTTACAGAACTTAAACATCATTGCATTCACTCATTTTCCCCAAAATAATCACTAGAACTGTACTATACAGATGAAGAAATGAGTGAAATAGGCAGTGGTCCCTACTAAAAAGGACTGTCATTTAATGCTGGTGTTTAACATGCCCATTGCCTGCAATGGACATTCTGCTAGGAAATTCCAATCCCCAGCATGAAAGAAAAAGTAATGTTTTGACTATTCGATACCACATTTTTAATTACTTAAAAACACAAAGTTAGAGACCCTGGGAAAGACTAATGTTACAAACAAACAAAAAAAAACCCCAAATCTATATTATCTACATGCTAGGGGTGAGCAGACTTTATTCCCCAAACCACTATTTTTAGCTAGAACTTTCAATTTCACTAGATCGCAACATAGAGCAAACACTCTTGATACACCAAAATTAAAAGGAGTATGCCAAAGGCAATTTACGAAAGTCTAAAACCCATTTTTAAAAGGTACTTTAATTTGTTCATTTGTACCTGTAATGACTACTGCAGTTTTAACATTAAAAAGTCAGTATTTCTTTCTTCAAATGGAAATCATCTGTGGCATGTACAACTATTACAGTGTTTTAATATTTATATGTGTATATTTTTTTTTTTTTTAAGACACCAATGTTTCATTCCTATTAAGCAATAGGTCAGGTTTGGCGAATTCCGGTGAAGAAAGTCACAGCATGTCTTCTCCCCTCAGAAATTGGCATCTCAAATGGTAACATTAAAATTGACAATAGTTCTTCACATAACTATGTCCAAGCAGTCTGTTCATTTCATTTTCTGAAATGCTACATTTGAGACCAAAAGAAAAACAAAATAACTAAGGTTTCAACAAACATGTTAAGTGATGACTAGAAATATGCCACAAAATTATTTTTACAATACATTTCTGCAGAAATAATCCCTAGGTGAAGCTTTTTTTTTTTATACACATATACAAAATTTAGACAGCAATATACACATAATCACAGTGAAGATGCTGGCAAGTTCACCAATTCGTAGTGTAAATACAAAATGCAAAGCAGCCTTCAAAGAGAACAATGCTACACAGCAAGCATAGCTAGCTTGTTAAATAGCAAACATCAAAAGTTCCCTGCAAAAGGGATGCAGTGCAAGAAAAGCAGCATGCACTTTGATACAAATAGCAGTTTATGGCTAATGGTTGACATAACTGTGGTAACAGTGACTCTTGAGTGGCTGTGCATAGTTAAACTCCTATGTCATCTGTTTTCCTTTATACCATTCCACAAACTCATCCAACAACACTGGCCCTGTAGAGAGATCAAATAACTGTATTTTACAAAATTTTGTAAAAGGACACTGAATGATTAAGTTCAGAGATATAAATCTAGAACACCAACACATGGTAGTACTTACAGGCTCCATCTTCATCATAGTTACTGAGGTCAAGGTTAATTGTTCTGCTGAATTCAAGAACGTTACACCATTGGTCCTTATTGATAACTTTGTATTTTGATTGCTGCTTAAGGCAAGAAACAGAAGTTACTAAAATATATCTTCAACTCCCTCAAATTCAGATTTTCTTACAGAAAATTTAAAACTTGTGATGAATTATTATTTTAATCTGTATGCCATCTAAAACTAAACATGATTAAAGAAACCACTAAGTAGTCAAACTAGTGTTGAATAATTCATGTTTCTCATTAAGACATCTTTTAGTGGACAAACATACAGCAACAAAATGAAACTCCAAAAGCAAATCAAATACATCCTATACTTTGTCCTGCATAAAATAAACCTTAAGAGCATAGGGATTTGAGGAAGAGGAAGAAAGGAAAGATAACCAGTTACAAGTGCTGCTTTGGGGGCTAGTATATTCTAAATCAGAACAAAAAATTCTTAGCTGTTCATTCTACCTCTAGTTAAAGTATCAGAGAAGACAGATTAAAAAAAATGTAATTCTGTTTCAAACTTCATACCTCTAGAAACTGGTGAAATACTGGAAAAAGGGACCATGTTTTTCCTAAAAGAAGGCCCAGCATACACTTGGCAGTATTGATATCTAGGCTGCGCTGGTCCTTTTCCTGCATAAAAAGAAAAAGGTCAGAAAGGAAAAAAGAGCATGATTTCAGGATTTTTCACTTCCCCCACTGCCTGTACTACAGCTCACCCATACATAAAATAAATTAACAAATAAATAATAAATAGCAGCATCTAACAGTGGTTTTTAATAAAACACAACTTCCTAGTAAAATTTCCTTCCTCCTAATGGCTTGCTATACAGAGATGCTGCTTCCTATAGACCTTCCCAAAAACCTGTCACCACTATTGCAGATGAGGTATACAGTCCTGTTTGTGACTTCAGACCTTTGTAGAAAGCAATGGCCATTAGATCCATACCCATGTTTGCACGTATGCCTCTGCACAGCCATATATCTCTTAAAACAGTATCACTGCATGTATTTCCTGCAGTATTATTACAACGACATGAACTGTCAGTAGATAGTTAAGTAGCTATCAAGTAACACTGACTATGCAAGAGCGAGCCAAAGAGGTTCTTTGTTCTCTTATTCTACTGATTACATGAAATTCAGATTAAATTAATTATCAAATGAGCAGAGGGGAACGTAACACACTAGCACATGGAGACCCCTCCCAGAACTGTCCCAGTTTTAGTTCAACGTAGCAGTAGTATATTAAGGCTTAGGGATGATTTTTTTGTTTCCGCTAAAAAAAAGCATCATCATCTGTACCCAGCAGATTCATTACGTCTAATCCGTAGGAAACATAACACAACTTCTGCACATCTCAAAAGTAACGTGTGTACATTTAAGACTCCATTTTGTTATTTTAAGTAGTTTATCCATCCACATTTGTTGTCTTGAAATTAAACAAATTTTGGTGAGAAATGGGACGTAAAACCCCACACTTTTATGCCTTGGTTATAGCATTAAGCTACAAATTCAGAAATTAACGAAATCACAAAAAATAAAGTTCCATATTAGCTATTGTAGACCTTGATCTCTCTGTAAGTACTGACAATTGCAGACTGCAAAGTCTAAATTAAGAAAAAACAGGGATATACGGATATCCGGGATACAGGGAGTACGTAACAGAACAGTGCAAGACAGCTACGCAAGACAAAGGGAATTGAGTCCTATGCCTCATATGTACAAGTTCAGTTGTAAGTATTACAGAATACACATCTTTATTAAAAAAAACAAGCTCAAAACATAACTGAATTGTCTTCTATCATGTAGGAAGGATGTGGTAGAGTGAGATCCCAGTTCTCAGACAACAACTGAATGCACAAGTTTATCCTCTCTTCTTGAAACCCATTTCATCCAAAATACACCTCAATTCTAAAACTGTATAAACAGAATTTAATGCAGATTTGTTTTGGAAGGAACATGGGAAGGCCAGCAACTCTGCAAACATCAGAAGCTGTTTTACATTCAGGTCACTAAATCCAAGAGGGACTTCACTCAATCTGATCTAGAGAAAAACGTAAATTCCAGGATGAACAAAGTAGTTGTAGTTTTCAATTAGTAATAAAGCTGAAAAACAAACCTGCAAAGGCATATCTGTATTATTATGATACAATTCTTTCACTTACTTCCAACATCAAATAGTTCTAAAAACTAATCCTCTTTTCAAAGCCCATTTACACCTCTGTCACAAACACCTTTAAGCAGAAATCATACTGCTGTGAGAATACATTTTATTTTCCATACTGTTTATATTCTGAATTCTTCCCACACACTGAAGTGTTAATGCAATCAGGCTCTGTTGCCTTTACTTTGGCCATACTGTTTCTACATGCCTCACATTGTTAAGTTTCTACAGTCTCCCTCTCCAACTACTGTTCAGAACAAATTGTTCAGATAAGCCCTTTATACCCACCTCCAACTGCTTAATTGCACATCTGCCATGACAGATGCTCTAGTATCATTCTTAATCTACATTCCAGATACTTACATTCTCTTTCTTGGATACAGGGGAAAGAATATATTGACAAACTCTGATAAATGTATTTGGTTTACATTGATGATAGACAGCCTTTCTGAGATTTCCCCCCCGCCCCAATATTTCAGCTAAAAGGCCTATAAAAGTCATGAAATACATGCACCTGTATGTTCTCAAACTTGGCAATGACAATGGCAAATAGGGAGTGAGGAATCTATTTGTGCTTAAAACCAACATACAGTGTTTTAAATTATTTCCTCAAATCCATGCTGACTTAAATCATGCATGCTGCATAAAACCTCGATACTTGTTTTTATTGACAAACTAAATACCAAATCACAATAGATGCTTTCAAAAATTCTTTCTTAAAACTTCAGAAGTTTAGACAAGTGTTTTTTGCCATGGAGCACTTCCCTGAAATGACTACCCTTAGGATGGAAATTACACAATCTTCTGAATCAAAAAACAAAGCTGCTCCCATCAGCCGTTTTCTATTAATCACTTCAATTATTCTGATAAAAATTATGCACAGATTAATCTGCCACATCTAGGTAAATATATCAGCCTTTGTCAGCATTCATTTCTATTCTTACTGGATGCCATTCTCCTATAAACTTCCCCTGGCTCCATAGTATTAAAAGTTCAATAATTCTATTAATCTAATATTGTTTTGACAATTGCCCTGTTGATATGCCTTTGACCTGCAGTTCTACAATCTGATTTTTTTTTTGTCACAAATGATGTCACAGCATCTGTGTCTCAATGTTTAAATTCGTTTTCAAGACCGTTATTTGTCACATCAATTTGGTACCTCTTGAAAAAACTCCACCCACTATCCTCTTTTTAAGTTTCTGCACTTACTTTTGATAGGCCATCGGCTGGCGCAGATTTGCTATTAGTAAAACATTTTTTAATCTATGCCAAATATTTAATCAGTATTTTGAACTTCTTTGGCAATGTTAATTATTTCTAGCCTTTGCATTTTACTCTGAGCAAAACTGACAGAATAGATCTTCACACAGCAAAGGAACAATTAAGATGTTGATCTGGCTTTTTTCCCTCTCATACTAACTAATATCACGCATTCTGTCATATTCAGCTGTAAGTTTCCTCAGTTAAAAGTGAACTACCACGAATCTCTGCATGCTGACGTGCAGAAAACACTGATGTACCACAAATCTGAGTTACTTATGACAGACTTAACTATCAGAATTGCTATCAGTTCTATTTCTTCTTATTATTTTTCTCATGTTACTCTTTTTGCTGCCAATTTTCTTAGTGCTCTTGGTTCTCCTGTACTGAAATCTGAGCTTCAGCTTTGCCTGTGATCATTTTTATGTTAAATCTTCTGTACATTCCATCATGTTAGCAAGATGGATGTCCAAAAGCCACGTCAAAATGTTAATTCAGAAAATTAAAGTTCTTTTATTGCTCCCTTTAAGTAGGAATAGTCTTATGCATATTATGGGTTCCAATACCAGGTACAATTTTATCAATACATATTTCATAGTAGGAAGACTGATATCAGGATATTGTTTAATAAATACAGAGATCATCATTAATGACCTTCCACCAGTCTTCTGAACCAGTATTTATATTATATCACATCATATCCAGCTTTTATCATGTTAGTTATTTTTACCATCTGCAGAAATGCTTGAAGTGCCTTCCTGTTTTAAATATGTTTATGCTCACAAAATTCAAACAATAGGAAGGAAAACCAGGGTAATTATAAAGCCAGTGGAAGTAAGTGGCAAAGCTCCAATATGCAACAGAATAGAGCCTAAATGATTTCCCTGAAGTCACAAAATAACTTGAAGCAGAGAGGTAACAAAACATGTCAAAACACTAAACCACTGAACATCAAGCATCCTATATACTTTTTCTTTTCCAGTTCTGGCATTTTGCTTATACTTTTTTAGAACACAAACAGTTCAATTTGTTAGAAGCAATCTTGAGTGGTATCTTAACAGAAACATACTTAGAAGTATACAGGCTTTCAATTATTACTTATGAAAGTAAAGTTTTAATTTCAGATGCTGGTCTTCCACAGTACTTACCCGTGCAAAGTCAAATGCATATCTATAAATAAGTTTAAAATTGGTAGGCTCATTTAATAAAGATCTCAAGTAATCCAGAGAATTTCTCAATTTTTCTGTAGTATCACATCTACAAGAAAAGCACAAAGTGAATTGAGAGTCTGTATTCTTATACAGATGTCTGATATTTTAGAAAAGAATCTTTAACATGTATCCCCATCAATTTGTTCAAAATACATCACTCTGTACAAAGACATGTTTATGAGTTTGTCTGCATAAAATGCCTTGATTAAACCCACAGAGTAAAACGGATTTAGATAAAATAGCAAAAGTCTTACACTGGTACTCTGATAAAAATTTATTTGGCTTTGTACAAAATGCACTCTCCAACAGATTAAACTAAGAGCTTGTCTACACATGGCAAACAACCAGCAAACTACAAAAGTGAAACCACACTTCTACAGTTTTGCTGAAACTATAGAATTTCCTACACAGTTTTAGTGATTCTGTTCTGGAGGGTAAGTCAAAACACAGTTCTTTCTCCAACTCTCTATGAAACATGAAACATTATTCAACTACATTTATGTTAATTATGTCAGGAAGATAAGCTCTCAACTCGAGAAAACAACTCTTAGAAAAACACGACAACGCAGAGTCTCAGAAAGTATTATTTAGCATTTTAAACTACACATGCTTTAACAACATACCAATATCTAATAGATAGGTCCAATTCAGTGACAAAGATAGATGCCCTTGCGGACAGAAACAATGTCGAACCTCATGAAATTTCTGTTTTCTTGAGACTGCAAATATTTTAATCCAACTGTATTTAAACGTGTAGCTGTCAGATTTCAAGTTGTCTCTAAGTGGCCATATCACCATAAATAGGACCAAAAATGTACGGCTTCTAGTCCACAGTAGAGCTCTCTGCTTTAGGTGTTATGAGTCAAAACATCAAAACGTGTTTTTTCTAAAAAACTGGGTTTACTATAACAAACTTAAGAGTTTTTTCAAAGCACTTACTGTAGTGATGTCATTCCTTTCAACCATTCTTGTAATGTAAAGTAGCCCATGTTTTGTGCATCCAACTTCCATGCTAGTACAAGCATAACTACCTGTTTTAAAGAGAAAAAAAAACGAAGACTGAAAAGAATTAACAAAAAGATCCACACATTTTTCAAGTAACTACTGTTTAGTAGGCTACAAATACTTTACTTGTATAAATGGGATGTTCAGGTCTTTGCTACACTATTTTAAAAGTTAAAAAACCTGAAGTGATAAACCTGTACTGTACATAATCCAAACAAAGAGAAGATAACAGTGCAAAGATACAGAGTGAACATCCACCCAAGTTATCAGTGGCCACCTTACTTCAAGGGAGCATGCACAGTCATCTGGTGAGCAGTGCAATGAGGAAGATGAGTTGGTGCAGAAGCTACAGAAAAGGTTTCCCAAACAACTACAAAATTTAAGTACCAATTTGACGACAAGTTACATTTGACATTTGTTAAACTCTCATCTACGTGCATCAGTTGAATCCATGAGCTCTGTGAAATCCAATTATTCTAAAGCTAATAATGATCCCACCTGAACCCAGCTACCCCAGGGTACCATAAGCCTACCCAATTTTGCAGCTCTGAACATGCAGCGTAATTCAAGTAGATGTTAAGTAAAGCTAGGTGAACTAACACTAACACACATCAAAACAGAGGCTGATACATAAATACTTCAGTTTTGCCCAAAAGGAAACAGACTCCTTTTCACATCTCACACAGAAGACTGAAGCAATAAAGAATTTAGATAAAGTGATACCATAAGATTACTATCTTGTTCAAGAACTTAAGAAAACACTTTTGATATATATACATGGAAAAACTTGCAGGACAACTGACCCTGCAGACTAGAAGAAAAAAATAATCAAGTAATTTAAATTTGCAACTCAGCCATTAACTAGCGAATGTTAGTGCAGCTCTCTATGTTTTTTAATGCGAAATCAGAATATCTGCTTCTATATCCAAATGTCTGCCTAAATCTCAAGGGTTTATTATCCTAATAAACTCCAAAATTAGCAAATTACATCTTATATTTCCAGTAAATCTTTCAAAATGACAATTCTCATTTTGCTTAGTCAGAGATGATGTTTTATGAATCCTGCAAAAGATAAGACTTGCATATACATTTAAAGAGCAAAAATTAGGCACTAGGAAGAAGCCTGTAAAAGGCACAACTATTCCTTTTTAAATTTTATTTACTTCTATATATACGTACATATAAAATATATATATGTAATTACATATATTCCTTATTTGTGTTTTGAAATGGCATCATAACAATATTTGAAATCCCTTTCTCTCCTAGAAAACCCGAAGAAAACATTACTTTGTAGTTTTGTAGTTGCTACATTAAATCTCCAGTGTTGTCTCATTGTTTCAGAAATGACAACCATCAGCTGCTTTTTTTTCTTTTTTTTTAAATCTCTCTCTTTTTTGGGGGAGTGGGAAAGTGAAAAAGAAGGGGTGGCAGCAATGACAAATTGAGTTTTTACAGGTTGACAGTTTGGGGTTTAAAATAGAATCATAGAATCATTAAGGTTGGAAAAGACCTCTAAGATCATCGAGTCCAACCGTCAACCCAACACCACCATGCCCACTACACCATGTTCCTAAGCGCCTCATCTACACGTCTTTTAAATACTTCCTGGGATGGTGACACAACCACTTCCCTGGCAGCCTGTTCCAATGTTTTACCACTCTTTCAGTAAAGAAATTTTTCCTAATGTCCAATCTAAACCTCCCTTGGTGCAACTTGAGACCATTTCCTCTCACAAAGAGAAGGAATGGTCTATCTAGTCCCCTCCTTCTATGAAGAAATAGCTTATGGAAGCTTGTAGCCACTCTGACTTGCCTCAGAAAAACTAAACTACACTGGTCTCCTTAGACTGGGAGGCATAACATGGCTTAAAGTAGAAGGAATTATAAGGGCTGTGTGTTCTTTCAGTAAAGCAAATAACACTTTCTTTCATCATTCTGTCCTCACTTTGCAAACTTGCTGAGGTATGGATGTGATGGAGTGACAAAGTGATACAGGGATGCATGAAAACAGCTGCAGAGTGTTACAATAATTTCAAAAGCTTTGCTGAATTTTTTTTCTATTTTATTTTAATGCTTTATCACTAGTAACCAGCATGCTGTTACTACTTATGGATACAATCTTAGCATCATAAGGAAGGACACTGAAAACCCCGAATAACAGTCAAACATGTCTTACAGTGCTCATTACTCTGCAAGTAAAGGCAATTTGTTTCCATATGTGTATATAAACCTCCCTCGTTTATGTTTCTTCAATTTTTTTAAAAACTCCCGAGAATTTTTTAATTCTTGATGGAAAAATAAAATATATAAGACTGGCTCATGTACATCATAACAGATTAGGCATCTTTTGAATGGACTTTGAACTCACATTTTCTGGTTCAACTCCAATGTCTTCACAAAATTTCTCCATACCTTCTGGCCCTACAATGTCATCAGTGCCTGCAAACAAAATGCATTTTGCTTATCTCTGAAAATTAAAACAGTTTCACCTTTACAGCACAAGAGAAATGCAATCACACCATACAACCTGAACTTCCACACAGTTTTTTGTTTGTTTTGACATGCAATAAATATTTCAACACTTACTATCAGACTTGGATACACTTAAATCTTTATCTCACCTTTGGAAACAGATACAGAAAAACTGTGAAACAACTTTTCATTCCTGACAATATCCTTTATTCTACCCATTTACTGAGATAATCTTGGGACAGTAAATTAATAATATCTTTAAGAATGCACTTAAGACTAGCAGAACATCCACGTAATATTACCATGGTTAAATGAGTGGACGATGGTTAGTGAAACACATTTCCTGGCTTGAATCTCTACTGTTATCATACGATCATATCACATAAAAATGTGATGCATCGCTATACAGGATACAAGACACTATCATTCCCAGAATCTCATTCCTTATTGTCTCATATACTATCTTTATATAATGTTATCTACAGAAAAGAGCCCAAAATAAAAATCTCATGCTCCTGTTTATTCATATTGCTATACCATGGCCACGTATTATCTGAATTTTAGTAACTGCAGTGGGAAGGAAGACATGAATTACAGCTATTTCTTTGCCGACTTAAAAAAGGAAAAAAAGATTCAAAATATAAATGCTATTAAAATGCACTACTATTAAAACATGCTGTTAAATCAAGATATTTGTAACTTCTACAATACTCTATTGAAAAAGTTATATAGGCATAAAGAATTGTACTGTGCAATTCTGTTTTTTTTTAAGTACATTTTAAGTATTTGGACTATTTTGTTAGAATTATTTTACTCATGTTTAAAAGGGCTCATTTGGGAAAAAAACATTAGAGGCTGAAATGCCTACTTTCATCCAATATAAAGATCACATATGCAAGAAAAAGAGGTTTTATAAAGGGAAGATCAATTTATGTTTTATTATTAGGTGACCTACTATTCTAGAAATAACAAGGTTTAATTATAACTTTTCCCATCTTCTCATGACATCCTCTCACAGTTCTCTGAGTGTACACAACAGTCTTTAAAAAGACTCATTCTGTAATGTAAAGACACACTAGGGAAAAAAAACAAATGCAGTGTCAACTGTCTGCAAAGGAGAAAACTTACGAAGCAAGAACACAAAAGAGATTATTCTTTGAAAATGCATTTTTCAGAATGTTACTCAATACTGTAAACAGGATCATACTCTCCGCTTTTCTCTGTTTTATCTTGGTGTATGCATCAAAAGTTCTTTCTTATACAGCCTTCCTTTCATCCCTTCTTTCCATGAAAGTCTTGACAAAAATGAGTTATGTTGCTAGAGTGAAAAAATAAATCAAGCCGGTCAAAAAGGCAGAGAATCTAACAGGTTAGATTTGGCTTGAATTTGTCTGAATCTCCTCTCACAGACTGCCACAGACAACTGAGATCTCAAAGTATTTAATTTAGTTTATATAATTTTATTAGAAGAAAAAAAATGTATTACATCAAATAAAAGTCACTCTTCATTATGCGTAAGAAGTAGATAAAACAGAACAAGCTGTGAGCAACGTTATCCAAGACAACACCAGAAAAGTGCATGATTACCTTATTTTGTCAATCACCTATTTCATTTCCCTTTGGTCTTTACAGTCATGAGATCATTTTTCCCCACACTTCAAGTTCTCCCCTTCAGAAAACCACGTGTAAAAAAATGAATACAATGACCAACTTCACTATTAAAGGATCACCTTTTGTGACCGCAGATCACAATTAACAATCCTAGAAGTAATGCCTAAAGAAAGTTCTCATACACAAGGGCAAGAATAAATAATTCAGTCTACCTTCCCTATACCTTGTGATGAAAACTATATGAAGACAAGACTAGTACGGCATACTTATTCACTTCTTTGCTTGAAACCATAAGCACCAGATTCAGCAGGAACAAAACTAATGTTACTACCTCCCCCACCTTTTTTTTTTTTTTATATATTAAAGACACACTTCTCTTGAAGCATAATTCTGTACTATTCAGCACTAGAAGTTCTATCATCTGCCATGTTAAAGCCAGAGAGGTAACAACATTTTGGACAGAAGTACAGCTTTAACTATAGATTTGAATAGTAAAGTACACACGTTCCAAAATATTTTAAGTTACACACCTTCTGTGTTCTTTTAATAGATTAGAGACAAAGACAAAATTGCCCCTTGAACTCTTCAACTTCACGCTACACAGAACATAAGAAAAGCTTCTTCAAGACTTTTACAAAAAAGCCTCTATATTCAGTCTTGGAAAAGCTCAGTTAATGCAATTTTTATATTTTAATGTATATTAAATTGTTATTAGGAGGAAATTTGCATTTCACCCTTACCTGCATATTCATAGAACCATTCTAAGCATCTCTTACTTGAAAAGACTTCTTCCTCTGCTTTTATTCTAGTCGAATCATATTTTCTATACATACTTAAAAAAAGAAAGATAAACAAGTAATTAATCAATTTTTTAAAAACAATCTTTTAGTCAATAGCCACTGTAAGCAGCAATGTTTTTCCTTTCATGAACCAGTTTACCCAACATTGTGTCCTCATATCCAGTCATTTCGGACACTGCTTAACAGAGAATTACTGAACCTAAATACTGTGTTTGCTCAGTCTGTCACACTTCAACTGATTCATAATCATTATATGTGTACATGAACCTTCCTTACAACAAATACAGACTAGTTCAAAATCAACCCCAAATTGCTTTGTGTAAGTTCAAGTAACATTTGTGCACACCATTAGTTAACACAAGCAACTTGGCTGTGGGTCTAAACCCAGAGTAATTCCATGTCACAGTCAACACAGGTCCTACCTGTACGTGCACGCATACTTTGTGCACCTTGAATTATTAACTAAGGAGAACTGCACATACTCTTTTTGCCTCCTCAAAAAATCCTATAAAAGGCATAAAGGCCAAAATAGACATGACCCACACTTACATTATTCTAAAGCCAGTAAGTTGGTAACACAAAAGAACCACAGAGAACAGGTTACAGATCCTCACTGACAATAACTCAAGGAACCTCACTCATCATGGGGTAAATAGTTATGTGAAAAGCTAGATCCATAGCGTCCCTTCCCCCCAGAGATGACCAGCAAGGTAATGCTCTCCTCCAACAAGAAGCATAAGGAATTTTAACTACATTCAGGAAACAACACTGAAGTACCAGTCTTGGGAATTTAGTATCTGAAACACCTAAAGCACGGAAGGCATAGCAGAAGTTGATGAGTTACTTCACCCTGTTTAGACTTTTCTGAAACAGAGACAATATCATTTAAGCCTGTTGGAGGAAAGAGACTCAGCAGTCCAAGTAGTTGTTCACTGCTGCATATGCATTCTCTGATCCATTTCCACCACTCTGCAGTAACTTGGGCTCATAAAGGATGAAAAGAGCTGAGCAACAAATGGCTTAGACTAGAGGAGGTAGCCAAGAACAGCTCTGTAAGTGTTCCAAGCATGCAGCCCTTCCTCTTGCAGTGTCAAACCCTGCTGGGGGAGGACAACAAAGTGGCTAATTGGTTCAAGGAGAATTCTGAAACAACTTGATGAAATTAATTTGGAGTTGATTTCATCACCATTTTGTCCTTCTAGAAAGACATGTAAAAGATATCTATACTTATGAGCTTAGAGCACACTGATCCCACTGTCCTCCACCTAGCTTGGCTATCAGCTATGAGGAACTATAGCTAGAAGTTAACGGCACACAGATCATTCTGACAGTAATTCAAAGATCTATTTCATATTGTCATAGTTCCTTTAAAGCAACTAACTGTTAGAAAAGCAATACTAGTCAGAGCAAAATGGTAAGTTGCTAACTGGAAGACAAATACAAATGAGGCTTTTAAGAAATTTCAAGATGGAAAGAAAACTTAACACTGCACTGAAGCACACTGATCTGCAACAAACTGAAACACTGCGGAAAAATGCCAGTCATACGTGTCTCAGAAACACATATATTCATATACCCACAATTTGTACGGTGGTTTTTTTTCCACTTTGATTTTCAAAACACTTTCTTCTATTTGAATTACCTACTTTGTATAAGCTTTACTGCAGTTGCAAAGGAACAGGCTGACAGCACTGCCCAGTAAGTAAACAACTGAGCCAGAAGGTATAAGTCAGAGTTGGAACAATTTTTTTTTTTTTTTAAAAAAAAAAAAACAGGTCTGTTAACATTCTCATACTTGCAGAATGAACTGTGATTATGAAAGACCTATCTAGCATTTTTTAGGCTATTCTGAATTCAGAGGAATCAAAAAAATGTCTTCAGACAAAGAAAGGAGGCATTCTGCCACTTTGGCAAAAGTCTAATTATTCAGTATCCCCTTTTTTGTAGCAAACAAACGTGACAAACACCAACTGGAATATCAAGTTGCAAATTGATTTAGCAGGAGCTAGTCAACATCTTTATTCTATTCTATTTATTCAAGAAGTCTGTAAGAGCACTACTGGGACCTAGGACATGCAAAGCTAATGTGGTTCCCACAGACAGACATTCATCACAAGACTCAGTATTTTTTCTTATGAAGGTGTGATAATCAAGTGCCTTGCCCTGCTTGTTCACATAACTCATCAACACATTAGCTGTCAGTATGTGAACAATGGATTTGGGAAGGAACCCTCAAGAAACAAATTTATTGACAGAGCTCTAGGTCGCCCAGGTATTTCAGAAAAAGGATTCCTGCATCTACAAGTGGCAGAGCTAAATACTGTAGCCTGAACCAAGACACCAATGACAGCAGTATGTGTAAGAGGAATGGTGAACGAGAACAGAAAAAATCAGCCCTTTTTACACATTCACTGCATCTACGCGTAGCAAGTTTTTACAGGACTGATATGGGACTGAAAGTAATTTGTTGTGCTTAAGGCTAAGGTAATTGTTTAGGAACCGCAGGAAACAACAATATTCATTAGTAAGTCCATGTGCCCAACATAGGGCCAAGTAATTCCAAGTAACTCGCTCTGGCTCAAACTTATTGTTCAAAAAGCTCAGTATCTGACCACCGGAATTTGATTTTTGAGAAACCAGAACTGATTACAGATCTCCCAACCTGTGTCGGTAAGAGAAATTACTTCACAAATTCAGAAAATAAAATCAGAAAGGATATAATCTTGAGCTATCCCAGTTTCTGCTACAGGCTAATTAGCCAGACACATTCATTAAAAGTGCAGGTGGCACTGCATCACATTTGTAATGAAAACAGACTACGCATGGCCAGAAGCATAAAACCATGCAACAAAAATCGCTGGATGAATCTCAGATGCCTTTCTCTCAACCTAAAGGAACTAACAGCAGATCACATATTCTGCAAGACAAGGATCACTTGAAAAGGAACATGACAGAAACAAGTAACACCAATGCAGACCCAGTATTAGTGATCTCTCATGTATAAAGATGAAGCCTGTTCTCTCCCTGCTTACTCCAAACACCAAATGAGTTTCTCCCCACAGCCTAGCCAAACCAGCTAGTTCTATTAGCAAGAGACTCCTAATCCCTAAAGTGCTTGGTGAAGCGAGATGAGCAGGGAGATACAAGCAAGTAAGTAGACAAGTATCTGAGATTACAGCCTAGGACAACTCGGTTCAATTATCACAGCAAGCCCAACCTGGCAGCACAGGGTAAAGGTAATTCCAAAGACTGTGTCCTCTGAACTATCATTAATACAGATTTGATTGTCTCAAGAACCACATGTGCAAAGCAAAAAACCACAAACTGCCAGAGACGTCTGGCATCCATTTTGTATCTTAGAATATTTCTCATATCTTTGGAATTTCTCTGTACATACTGCAAGACGATGTGTTTTGTCTTTGTGCTAAGGACAGCATCTCTTGCTACGCAGACAAATACAAACTGCCAGAGTGCACAGGCAGATACCTGAATATTTTGGGAGCACCAAACATCTACCGAACAAATCCGAGTTTCAGACAGCAAGACCTCAACGGCTCACAGCTTCCTCAAGATGACCAGCACCAGTACCTTCAAATAGATGTACAACTATTATGCTAACCATGTTACAGTTTGGTAATTTGCTAATGCATTGATGGTCTGTAAGAGGAACTGCGGAGTTTCAGTCACACCCCAGAAGTGAAAGAACAGACACCTTCCATAAAGGAAGGTCCAATAAGTATACCTGGTAACTCTGGTACCAGAATTTGATAGCAGAATGCTGACACTGGAACAGGATTGCTAAAGGGTGTTTTCTCCATCATCAGAGCTAGAAAGGTGTGTGCTGAACTTTTTCCCAGAGTATCTGCTATACCTATCACTACTGGACAACAGCAAACTCCGAGCCCTTGCGTTTAGAATTAGCCTTCCATCTCTGAACTTTGACATGCTGCCCATCAGGAACAGCAAGGGAAAAAAAAGAATTACCTATGGGCAAAGAGTGTTTATTTGTCTCTCAAATGAGACACACATGCAGGTACAATGATTCAGAAAAATCTTCTCTTGAAAAATAATAGTTTTTGTTAGTTTAGCATGACACTTTCAGTGTCAGGACAGTGACAGCAGACTTCAAAAAATGTTTCTTTATATTACAACCAATATCCCCTTAAGGAGCCTGTAGCTTTTTCTTTTTTATTATCTCTTTCTAATAGCCCTTTTACCACCTAGAGAGAGGAAAGACTGTGGGATAGGGCAGGGAAAAAGCAACGTGAGATTAACCTGCCTAAATTTTATAAAAGTGCTATCAACTACCTAACCACATTTAAATGAAGTTATTTTCTCAGAAAGGTTTGCATCTCCATCATGACCTAATAGCTGACTCATAACATCCATTTTTAAACTTATCTTTGAAATATTCTTAGGAACTAGGGAATTGTAATATCCCTGCAATAAAGATGAGACAATGTAGTTTATAACTGGAAGTGCTATAGGTAGATGTAAACAAACTAATTAAAAAAAACTGAGTGTCTAGGCCTTTCATCTTTCTTTAAATACACGATCATCCATATCTTTTCCAGATTATTTTCCTCCATTCATAACTGATTTGGTGGGAAAGCAGAAGCATGAAAATTCCATCCAACTCTATTATGGGGTGACTAGGCAAGTCATCGCAAGAGTACATGGTTGCTGCCAGCAAAAAGAACAAGGTCACAGTAATTCTCTTCAATCTACTGCAGTCTTCAAAGTTGGGCATCTACTCCTGCTCTGAGCATGCTTCAACTGTACTGGAATTTGTTAGAGCTCCACCTACCACACCAGCAACTCTGGGCTGTGTGGCTCCAGAATATTCAAACTGAGATCAGTGAAAGCATGAAGTTTAAGTCACACAAAACATTCTCTTGATTGTGAAGCTGGTAATAGCTCATTTAAGGCAAAAAAAGAAAAAAAGGGTACAGTTTATTATGGTAAGTCAAAAGTTAACCTCTCATGAAGAGTTACAGCCTGCTCATTTCAGATGGTCAGTGTTTACTGAATAAAAACATTAAGAAATTTACCAACAGTAGCTTTGTTTCTATGCAACCAGAACTTATTCAAAACATTTACCTCATTTTGTTTGAGCTTCAAACTAAGCAAGTAATTGCTTTCAGATTATTTATGTTTTGAAAGATGCAAACTTTTGATTGAAGAAGATGCCCCCTACTACTTCCCTTAATTCTAATTAATTAATTTAAAATTTTGGCTGAGAATTTTCATCAGTGCAGCACAATGAAAGTATTTTTATAAAGCCTTACCTATTCATTCACAATTATGATTTTAGCAATAGTTTCATAAATACTGTAGTAGAAACCAGGTGGGGGCAGGAGGGAGAGAGATGTTTTACGATTTGCAAGGCATGACAAAGACTGTCTAATGCAACCCTCAGGACAAATTTACTTGACTGGTAAGTTTTATGAATGAACATGTCTTATCTCTTTTTGAAAGACTTACAATCATCTCTAAACTTATAAATTAATGTTTTCAACTTCATGAGGGTTACTTAAGGAGCAGTAACAGCATACATGCTGATAGTCACATGTCAAGTTTAAGTTTCTTCAGAACGATTAAGTGAAGTTCACTGCAAAGGTGTAGAAACAGGGAAAATTATACCTATGTGTACCTGAAAACGTCTACTTCAAGGAATAAGGTCTAGACATCTATGAGAGTTGGTAACAGGCTGCCTGCACGGGGCAGGACCAAACCAGTTAGTAAGTGACAACAGAACAAAAAATCCTCTCAACACTAAAGGTTCTGAAAACTTCCAAGGTTAGTACATTCCCATTTTACTTCCCCAGGTTAATAATAGTATGCTGACTGTGTTTTCAAAACTTATGTTTTTCCACTATAGAGTATGGACCTTATTACTCAATAAAGAAAATCTATTTTTCATGTTAATAGGTCCTTATGTGGTCCATACACACATCCAGGATAAATTAGACTCTAGATCTCATTGCTTGAAAACATAACTTTAAGGGAAACAGTTAAATGTTCCTAGTTTTCATCCTTCTAAGGCCCAAATATCCATTATTGTAAGATTTTTGCCCTCAGCATGATGCTGGAATAAGGAATAGAATTATTTTTTAAATGAGACTAATCAGAAAGAAGAGAAGACATTACGTTATACAGCTCATTTTTCCCTGAGGAAAAGCCAGTATTTGGCTAGAGATTGTCTAACAGATACACAGCATTAGATAATTACACTATATAGTGAGGACTATATTCTTACCTAGCAAGTATCTTTACATGAAACTTGCTTTATCTTTCCTAAGACCCTTAACACGATGGAAGAGCAATGTACAGAAAATGTATTTTTAACTTGAGAATACCCTATACTGTGAGAGTTGTAAGTACAACTAAGTCAAGACTGTGATACTGAGAGGAAAACACAAACTAAGTCTTCAAGTCATTATGTTCTGGTGAGCGTGTGCTAAACTGTTTATTTCCAATAGCTATTCTTTATGACAGGATAAATCTTACTGTGATCCAGAAATGAATACACCAAGTTCCTTTCATTATACATCATCTGGTATAAAAATTCCCTCCCACTGAAACACTGCATTCATGGTTCAAGGTGACGTTATGAACATTAATTAACAGAATTCAAGCTCTTATTATGTAAGGGTGGGATGCTGAAGAACATATTTGGAATCTTTGTTTTCCATAATCAGTCTATGCGTGAGATCAGCATTTCCAAATAGATTTGTTCCTATAAATGTTTTTCCTCAATAGCCAGTGTCATTATTCCACTAATCCTTCCAAGATGAGGCTGTGTCCCTAACAGCCTGGAACTGAGGGTGAAGGCTATTACAAGCTCCCTGGTACCAGATGTGTTTAAGTTTATGAGTTCAAGAGCCTTTAGAAATCATCTTCTCTTTCAGCACAGAGCCCTGATGAAATAAACTTTCTGGAAAGAATACGTATCTCAAAAATATTACTATCATAGTTGAAGAGATTATAGGAACACACCACAAATAGTGAAGACTGAAAATATCACCCAACAAAACCATCCACGTAAGGATTAAAAAAATAAGTTTCCTTCGTATGGACAAAGCAGGAGGAATCATCAACATTTGGTCTTAGCTGTGATAACACCATTAATGATGACACTCCTTTGAAAATCTTCAGACTACTACCTAACATTTTTGCACTGAATTTATTTGTTAATGTTGCCCCTATAAGTTTGCCACTGTAACTGAGAAACATACAAAATTTATATCATTCCATAAACATTTGAAGTAACATATCACCTCTGTTAGGAAATACAGCCTCTTCTGGAGAGCACACATTGTATTTTTTCATTGAAAGTAGACATTCAAGAACAGACGCTGACTACCTTTTTTGCTTAATACAGAATCCACACAGGCTAATGTTCCTTGAAGGGTTATCCTGAGTTACTAGTACGCAGCTCCTAGGAAGTCTGCCACTAAAACAGAAGAAATGGTAAAGAACTGGGCCTAGAAGCCCCTTATTCCATAAACTGGCGCTGCACTATCCATACTGTTTTTATTGTATACAGCACTCTCTACATACAATGTAAGAGGAAATGGCTTTGCAAACAACTAGGTCTAACTACAGGTTCTGCTTAACAAACTGAAATGTCTGACCTCCAAAGACCAAACATGACAGGCATGAGCTCCGCCTGACAAACAAGCATGGAAGTAGGAGACAGCTTGCTCTTTGTCTAACTTGGTCCCAGAAGGTTACAAGGGCATAAGCCAAATTTGAAGAAACTCTTCCTTGAAAGAAAATAGAGCTCCACGACTGAGCTGAATGTTCAGCAAATGATTTCATATTGCCAGTTATGCTGAAATAAAAACTGTTTTCTTGAAGACTAGAACAAAAGAAACTTACACACTGGGAAGCAGAGAAAGCCCAAAAACATTTAGAACTTTAGAAGGAAGACAGATAAAAATTGGAACCACATCAGAGAAGGATATTCCCTGTGGCCCATGACCGGCAGATCTGGTTTCACCTCCACTTCTAAAACCAGGCTGAGGTCTTCCTTTTAATAAAGCCTTATATGGCAGCAGAATGAAGATCCATTAGTTATAAACTGAAAGGCAGATATAAAAAAAAATCCTTCATATTATGCTTTCAAAAAGCTCTTAAAAGTTATTATATATTTACTACTGATAGAGTAAGAAATCAATTTCTCATAATTTTCTTATTTGAATTACACAAATCAATACCCCTCACTTACAGACAACCTTACTTTCTAGGGCGTTTGGGTTGTTTTGTTTTACCATCAGTGCCTCGGCAAAGGGAGGTAGAGTTAAATTTCATGAACCTCTCTACTTAGATTCTAGAAACATTCTGTCCTCATTTTGCTTCCATATTGTATGCATATCTTTGAATAAGCTGCAATGTCCTCTATCAACTATTTAGCTTTTATATTTTATTATTTCTGAAAAGCAACAAAAAATATTAAGAACACGTACTGCTTTTTTGTTCTTGCTAGTGTTACGTATGCAACGCAATGAAAGGGAGAGTTGAAATCTCTTTCTTCTTCTGCATCAACAGATCATTTAATAAATTCCAGTGCAGCTACAGTTGTGCAACCCTATTAAACACAATGGAGTTATAGAGGCATAACCAGAGGCTTAATTTGGCTACCAGCATTTTTCTTACTCATGCTAGAGAATAAAAAGGAAAGCACCCAGCCTGATTTTGGGCTGACAGGAAAGAAATGCATCTTTTTACCCTCCTGATAATACTTGTTATGGAAGCATGTGTCTTCTGAGTCACCGGTAATACAAGAATGTAACAGAGCTCAAATTCTACTGACTGACGCAGTGGCAACCAAACTTTCTGGCTGTATACATCACTTTTCAACATCAGGACAGTCCTGCACCTATCATGCAGGAGTGTACAGTCCTGTACTCCCACAACTTCTGAATTTAGTGCACAGAAATAGCGACTATCTTGCACACAAGGAGCACATTTGATGGTTTCTGAATGACTGAGGCTGGCTGAACATACACATACTGAAAATCCAACACTTGCAGAAGTCTCAGCTATGCAACACCTATGCCAAAAGAATATACTGCTCATGTACACAGTTATAACCCACTTGGGCTTCTGTTGCCCAGAGGGAAGCTGAGCAGCACTGCTTCAATCACCACTTCACCACTGGCTATCACCACCTGGGCCATCTTTGCCCTTCCCTCACATGATCAGCATCAAATCATAACGTGACGGGGAAAGACTAGCAGGACTTCAAGTAAGAGCTGAGTGGGCTACAACTACATTCACTTTTCTGACAGGCTGTAGATTGAGAATGCCCAATCCAGATCTTATGCATGTATACAGGAAGACATTACTGTATCTCTTAGAAGTTTTTTTTGAACAAACAAGTATGTCTATTTTGACAGCTGGCAAACTAGAGCAAGGAGAAGTTCCCTACAAGCTTCTTGTATGACTAGAAAAAGGTGAAATGCAAACTGAACCTAGATGTCCTTATCAATATCCCACAGTTCAGTCACAGGCTATGGTTCTGCATTGAGAAACCAAGCAAATTTGAATACCATTTCCATTAGTATTTAAAAACATGATCATATCAGCTATTCAACTTTAGATATTCCATCAGTCTTAGCTCATGGTAAGATGACATACCCATCATGTCTACTTTTCTTAGCAGATAAATCATCTCCTGCTGCAGGTCTCCTCTTTTTCCTTGGAGGCATCACTTTACTAAAGCAGTCTGATGAACTGCAAGACCGGAGACTTCCTACAGAGGGAATTAAAAACACCAGTACAAGAAATGAAACTGTTGCAGACCAGTTAAACTGTGTCCACTAATAGGCATATTACAAAGGGAAGGGAAGCGAGGAAGTTAGTGGATTTTAAAATTACAAAAGAAATGGTCTCCTTTCAATAGCAAAATCCATCTCACTTTTACACGGTATTCTATGACTAGATTTCAGTTAAGGCCAAAAGTACTATACCAAAATGTACAGTAGTGCTAGTGCTACTCCAATCTAACAAAAAGAACTGAGACTATCCTGAAGAAGTATTTAAGTCCTCAAAAAGGCATCCTTATTTTTAATCATTTATTCAAATCAGAACTTCTAAGAGTCGTTCATTACTTTTTGAAATACAGATGCGACTCAAAAACTAGAGCACCTACCTCTAGAAAACAGAACCTTTTTATTTTTAAGCCCTAAGTTTTTCGTGATACAGAGAGCAAGGGGTAGGAAAGGTTTTGTTGTTTGTTCTTGGGTTTTGGTTTTTTGTTTGTTTTCTTTCTTCTTTTTTTTGGGGGGGCGGGGGAGGGGAGGGGAGCAGGAAGAGACATTAAGCAACCACTAGGGGAAAAAAATAAGTGGCTGGCTGTATCATTTGGACTCTCACAGAATGAAGGTCCCCAAGTAGGAAACAGCCAATTCAAGACACTGATGCCAATCAAGCGGCAGTCTTTCCCTCCCCTTCTCTCAGCTACACACTCCTATGTTTGTGGTGACTCTTCAGTGTGCCAATCCAGCTCACCAAACCTGTAGATAATTAACCCAAGCAAAAAAGAATAACAACTTTCTGTACATTAGCACAAGAAAGAGCACAGGACCAGCCCTTTTGACCACAGCAAGTCGTTAAATTGCCTTTGCTGTCTCATGAAAACAGTAGGCTAACACTCCAGGCAAAATTTTGTCCTACTTTCATATACTGAAGACCACATGGACACCTGAGAAAGGTGTATGTAAGAGCAGCTCAAAGAGCTATCAGAGCTCTAAGTGTTACGCGGAGAATTTTAAAAGGAAAGAAAGAGAGAGGTGAGGTATAAAAATCCAGACACAAAGCGATGCCAAAGAAACTTGCAAGAAAATATGAAGAACTCCATCCAGCATGCCTAAGCTACCTTCTCTTAGCATCAAAGCATCCAAGTTTAGCTATGCTTTATTAAGATGCCCACAAAATCTTTTCTTTTAAATCACAGCACAGAAGCAATAAAACTTTGACTACTTTTTGACACCAAGGGAGCAGACTGAAATCAGAGGCCCAATCCCAACAAATACTAACGTCAATCTTTTGCTTACCTATTCTTCGTATCTTTGAAAGTCTCTCTCCTGTTATAGGAGAAACACATGTAAGGAACCTTACAGCCTCACAGGCTTTGCTACATGTACTTTATTTTAAACATGCACTGAAACTATTACGCATATGAAAGTATGGATTTTTCTAGTATTAGGCAAGATGTTCAAACCAGTTTTTGCATCAAGATGAACTAATTTGGTTTCAACTAATAAAGTTTTTGCACTTAGTATGCCTTCTTTGGCTTTACCTTTATATTCATTTCAATTAAGAAGAAAATTAATCTCCCAATTCAAGAAACACTCTTTCCATTTCAGAAATTCTTCCTATATATTCCCTTTTTTTTTTTTTTTTTTTTTTTTTTAACCTGAAGCTCCCCCACCCCAGCATCTTCCCAGGAAAGTATGGCGATACCTACACTATCTTTTAGAAAGAAAGTTTTAAGAGAATTGTAAATGCAAATTATAATTTCACTAGTTATCAAAAAACTTCGAAGCATTATACTCCATAAACTACTATCACATGAAAAAATTATAATGGCTGCGTCAGAAGAATATACTTCTAGAAGCACTGTCCAGAATATGTTACAGAAGGAAATTAACAATAATATGTATCTTCTCACCAATATCAGATATATTTGAAACAGGTAAGCCAGAGACTATCAAAAACTCGCAGTATGCCCGATGCATTTTACTACCCAGATTAAAGAAACTAATGAACCTGACCTGCTGAATGTCATTTGTTCCATCTGATTATGCCTGCAAATAATGATACCGCAAAATTGTATTCCCATGTTAGTGGAAGTGTGATGCTTTATGGCTTTTTAGATCAAGTTTCTAAAGACTCTGCCAGTAAGTATTTTTTGAAAACCTACACAAACTAAAAACACTTAAGATGACAGCAGAACTTAACAGATGGCTAGAGACAGCCAACAGACTCAGACACACACTAGACTTAACAAATGAAAACGTGTGCTCATGAACACCTTGTTTTGGAAAACATGTATGTGCTTGAGTACAGCCTATAGCTATCGCATTCCTTTGAGAGCAATTTGATTGTTTTTAAATGCCTTTCTATTAAAAAAAAAAAATCTATTTATGATGGTCACAGGCATTGGATGCTGGTAAAATGCAACAAAAACCACCAACCCCCCCACAGGGTTTGTCCAGTTTACTGGTTATTTGATTGGGGAAAGAAATATGCAAGGCCTCTGTGAAAAGAGAAGCATAGCAAAAGATGAAAATAAAATAAATAAAAATAAATAAAGTAAAAATGGAACAGTTAGAGAACAGGAAAATAATTTTGTCAGATCTGCAACCCCATACAAACCAAAGAATTTAATCCAAAAATTCCTGCTTGAAGCCTTTTCCTCATTAAATGATAGGACATTTTAGGAAGATCACTGAACTTGTTTTAAAGGCTTAAACCGATAATAGAATTCACCATAACCCAATTTCTCCAATGACTCATATGAAAAACTTGCACCCTTTCTTGGTTTGAATGTTTCTAGTTGCAGCTCTCAAACTGATAGAAAAGGGAAGAAAAGAGATAGCTCAGAAATTGGTAAGTGGCTATTAAATGCACATGTACAACCCCCTCACGCACAAACACACACACAGAGACACCAGGTGGACAAACACATTGTACATGCTTTCAGAGATTTAACATCTTAGTAACTGAGATTTGGACCAAGTCTTCACTATGTTTTAACTGTTGAATGATGTCTAAACTACTAAAAAACACAGTATAAGAATGTTACTTTAAAAGTATTTCCTTTTGTTACTAGAATCAGTATAGTGAATTTGAAGCAGTTATAATTTCCCTGTTACAAACTCTGAAAGTTAAACCAGCAGAATATTTCTATCTTTTATTTCCATCTAAAGCTAAAAACTATCAGAGTTTGGGGTTTTTTGTTTAAATTCTTGCAATTGCTTATTCTACAGTGTAGCTCACTAAGTAGCATCAATATTAACCTTCCCTACACAGAGCTTTCTAATTCTAAATGTAATTTCTAGGTCTAGCTTTTCACAAATAATTTCACTTCTCAAAGGTCTGATCATCTGCAAACAAACATGCAGCTCCCTCTGACTTCATGCAAAGTTTGACAGGAACTTTACTTACCGAGTGCAGCTTCTCTGATGTGATTATCTTCAAAGTTTCTTACTCCTGGGTCTCAACTCAAGATTGGCAGAACCCTCCTAGTTCTCACTGTTTTTTTGACACTTGAAGCTAGCATTTGCAAGGTAGAACCTCCAAATGGCTGCTGAATATGCCACCATCAGCCAAAAGCCTGCCGAGTATAAATGTTGTTTGCCAAACGTTCTATTCAGTACTTCCAAATTTGCAGGAGACAATTTGCAGGAGACAAAGCTACCAAAGGGAAATATCAACTCAAGAGCTAAAATTCACCCTAAGAAATTTAAAACAATATGCAAGATAATCACCACAAGGGAGGGACACTCCTAGAATAGCACAAAACCAGAACAAACAAAAAAGAAAAAACAGAGGTCAATAAATAAGAATTCTACAAGCTGTGTCCCTACAGAAGTGATTTACGGACATGTAATTTTCACCTTCTCTCTAAATAATGCCTGTGAATAATCCTGCTCTTCTGATGCTTAAGTAGAGGGATGTTTCAAAGGAAAAATAATTAGAAACTGTGAATGCTGAAGCAATTGGAAAGATATAGCTGCTCACTTAATGATGCAACAAGACCACCACAAGCACAGTTAACAATCATCATTTTTCAGATACAAGCTGGGAAAACTAAGACACTCATCAAAACATCAAACAACTTGCAATCTTGCTGTAAAAGGAAAAATCATCTTCTCTATCTTGAATTCCACACTACAGAATTGCTTTGGACTCAAGAGGGTTTTCTTCTCTAAAACAAGAAAAACAGTAGAGGCAAAAGTCATTCCCCCCCCCCCAGCTTCAAGAACAGCAATGAAGCTTTGTTTTTGTTGAAGACTTTACTTTGTTCTTTTAAAAAAGCCAGATGACAACAGGAAATGGACTTTTACTTTCAAAGACATTTTAGTCTGGATACGTAAATAAGTCACAATTTAATAACCAAATCATTACTTCAAGCTATTAACAAGTTGCTAGATTTTTAGTTACAACATAAAAATAACTATTATTTCAAATTCTAGAGAAAGTTTTCCAAGTTAACGCATATACCTACTAGAAGAAAAAGAAACTGTATACCGAATCTGAATGCCTGCTTTTCTTGCCCCTACAAACAGCTGAAAAGGCAAAGGCCCATGACACATTTACAGCCTACCTTATTTTTCAGATACATATGCACACTGAATGCTAACACATTTTATGAGACTGTAATCATTACAGGTGATTGGAATTTTGAAGCGAGGACCATCTTAGCTCCCAAATCACTGAAGGATTTTTGAAACTGCCACCCTCTAGCTCTTAGATATTTAAGATCTGGTTCCAGGAAAGAAATCTGGCTAATACTTAGAAAAGATATAATTTGCTTAAAGTAATTTAGATGTTCCGTACATTCATCGTTAGCTCAGAAACAACTACTTTGAAATAAATTTAATATGCATTAAAAGCTCATTATAAATATTAACTTAAAATTTAAATACTCAGGTTTTTTAAATAGCTTTTAGAAATCTCAACCAAATTTAGATACACCTTTATTAAGTCACACCAAAAGCAGGGCCCACAATGTAATAACATTAACCAGGATAGTTATGTCAGAAAACAAATAGTAATCTTCAAGGATAAGGCTTGCTCCAGAAGATTCAGATTGTTTAAAAAAAAAAAAAAACAACCTCGAAATTAAAAAAAATAATCTTTAGATGGGTTTGGCAGCACTCAAAGAATCTTTTGCGACAGAGTTATTAACATAACTTTCAAATGAGTTCTGGACATAGAATCTCAAATTCAGTGCATCTATGCACTGAATTGTATATTGTATATACAATTGTATATACATTGTATACAAAATTAATAGGTCTTGACACTTCTTACTATGGAATCAGTAATACTGGAAAATAGAAGTTCCAAAAATTTAAGCACATCGAAATCAAACACTTTGCAAAAGTAATTCTTTTTAGATTTACATAAGGCTCTCCAGTAAGATGTTTCAGAAACGTCAAGTCCATACAAAATGGACACGGGAGACTTCACTGTACTATATTCACAATGGCCAAAATAGCTCTTTGCATGTGCATTTGTCCTCATAGGAGGAAAACCAAGCACACATTTTAACTGAATTCACCTGGAAGTTATGCAAACTTTGGGGCTTCATCTTTTTCTACACGGAGACACAAAACAGGGCAGAAGTGTAAGAAATACCAGATGAAATCTGAGGATGAGGAGCCTGCCAGTATCAACCTCTACTTTCAGTTCTCATTTCATACTTGTTCCTGGTTTGAAAGGTACTTTTACAACTATTGTAAAAAATTACTCTGTACTGGGATTTTGTGCCCAAAGTCATTCAATGGGCATGTTTAAGCTTTTGAAACAGCTTAATTCATACAACACAATGCCAGCAATAGGATAACCATGAGTGTGGTATAAAGCAGTTCATCAAAACCAGTAACATGCTCAAACACCTTCCAACAGAGATAATGAGAGCTCTGAGGCTAATTTCTTACACTGACCTTTACGACAGAAGTTCTAGGCAAGAGATAAGACAAATTCCAAATACCTTAAGCGCGCTTACTCTTATTGATTGATTAGTGACAGAAGGGGACTACCTCAATGCTTCACAACTGCTTTTTGTGATCAGAAGTAAACAAAGATTATGGAATGCATTTTCATACATGAAACCAGCATGTAACTCTGTTTAGTTTGAGCACCTGGATCACAAAGGGGAAAATTCCAAGTCTCCATCAGGAAATGGGAGAGGACATCAGTTCTAACATACGGACAATAAAACCTCTGACTGTCTTGAACTACTTGCCTCAACCTCTTTGGCAGAGGTTTTTCATTTACATGAGCACCTAATTTCAAGTATCAAATCACTAACCACACTGAAGGAAAATATTTGATAGAAGCCTTTTGTGGCTAGGGTGAGATAGTTCAACTATGAAACAAAGTCACCTGTCACAGTATGGAGGAGGGTACATAAGCCCCAAGTGAGCTCTGTCCGACCCCAAACAATGCAGTCCTATGCATCTCTTCTTATTGCTCTAGGCTAAGAGTGTGCTAGATTTATAAGTGTGTCCCAGAAATCTCCAGGAGGAGCTGACAGCTCTCTCCGCATTCTTAAGCGCTCAAGGTAACATCAGCAAACATAGCCAGCACCTCAGGATAGAGAAAAACTTTGAGACAGATGGTAGGACAGATATCGTCAGTTTTAAAGAACAGTTCTGCTGAGTGATCAGGGCTTGAAGCCAGTAAGTTATTTTCCTTTCTCCTTAGGTATCATGCCTGAAACACAGAAAGGAAGGAAGAAAAAGAAATCAAGGAAGATGCCAGCTCATAAGTAACAAGCACGAAAGGAGGTAACCAATGTTGCAAGATACCAAGTCACAATGCACAAATGCTGATGAATTGAGAATGGCAGCAAGCTAGTACCAGGCACCTGAGATGAAGGCCTCGAAAAACGATGTCATTTTTTTGAACAGAAAACAGATTTGGACTAATAAATAGCACTTAGATACCGACTGAAAATCTGCACAAGAAACAGGAACAATCTGCATCAAAACCACTCAAGAAAAAAGCTGGGATGTTTGGAGCACAGCATTTAAACTCGGTCACAGGCATCACAATAGGCACAAGAGGTCTTGCTTCTGCTCTGTTCTCACTAATGCTCTTTCAAGAGTCAAAACACTGTAAGAACATGGATATTCTGCTAGTCTAATGGGTTGAGTCCAAGGAGTGAGAGAAATTTTTCATGAAGTCTTCTAAAATACTTACACTAAGAAATAGTAAAATGACAGATACTGCTGAAACCTGCACAAGTCCTTCATAACTGGATAAATTAAAAGCACAAACATCTATTTTGAAGAAAACTTTAAAAAATCCTGGCACCTGTTTTCTAAAACACCTTTAGCTTTCTAAAATATATTTTTCAATTATGTTAGAGAGACTTCTTTGATGAAGCGTGTTTAAATTGTTTCAATCTATTTCTACTACATCCCTATTAAATACCTGTCTGGTGATCGTCTTGACCAACGTCCTCTGTCAGATTCTGCAAGAGAGTAGGAATCATACAGTTAAACAAGATGGTGATCTTCGTTATTCAGTAACGTTATTAACCTTTTTTGATATTAATATTCACCTTAATTACTTAAGGAGCATCTAGCTAAGACTGCAGAGCCTTTGTGTTTTCAGTTCGTATTTATCTAAAAAGTTACCCTTGCAAATTTATCTAAAAAGTTCAAGGATAATCCTTAAATAATTTGAAAAATATTTTTTAATTTTTTTAATAAAAATATATCAAACTATGTTTCAAGAGTGGAAATAACTATCCATTGGATGGGGAATTTTGCATTGTTGTATTGAACAATTCCATTAATAAATGCAGCATTAGAAAGACTGAATTTACCATTTACCACAGAAATGGCTTTGCTTAAGGATAAACACACATATGTGTTCTAAAGAAAACTGATCAAAAATGAACTGAAATCTTGGAAACGAGTTACCCCCTTTTTTAGGTAGTGTCTTTTCCACTAAATTTGCAGAGTACAAACAGAAGGCATATCGGCATTTCCAGCTATGGTTGCAATAAAACAAATGTAAATGCACAGCAAACAAGCAGGGACAGTCTTCCAAAAAATCTTGTTTCACTCTTTGCATGGTTGTAAGAGGACAGCTTGCTCATTCAATAAGTTTTCCACAAAAACTGTAAGAAATTGGATAACGATGGCGATTACCATTATTTGATATCTCTAGAAAAGCTTCTTCTATGGAGACAACATCTAAGTTCAATGTTGCAGTGAACAGTGTGCTCAAACTCCACTCTGACCCCCAGAGTATAATCTTTCACCTTCTACTAATACTGCTTATCTCTTAATGGATTCAAAACCAACAGCCTCTCACACAAAAAGGCAGTCATAGTTTTTAAAAGTGTGATCACTTAATGATTTCAATCACAAAACATTCTGGACTAAAGCCCTAGCTATTCTGCTGAGAGAAAATGGCAAGTCATTACCAGCCTATTGAGGGTGTGGTAAATCTTGTGAATATTTGCCAGTGTTGATAGGTGAGAATTCAGTTGAAAATCTAGAGGGGGGGGAAAAAAAAAAAGTTTTAAAAACTCTGTGGTTTCCAGCTGTAGCAATCAAGACCTTCATATGTTCTGGTCGTTTAATAAAATCATCACACGACTGTAAAATAAAAGCCAACTCAACACTTTTTCAGCATCAACATTTTCAACACCGAGTGGAATCAGTAAATGAAATCTGCAAAAGATATCCCACATATGCATTTTTCTTAAGGCATGGATGACCCTCAGCAAAATAGAACTATAGCTAACTATAGCTAAATACAAAATCATATTAAAAAAAAAATATTTACAACTTTTTTCCTTTAAATTGGGAATCATTATAATTTCCATGCTACCCAGTCCTTCTGCTCCATCTATTCCAAAACCAATTTAAGTACATGTAACATTCTAAAATAATTACTAAAAATGCTAGTTTTTAAAAAACAGAATTTTATTAATACACACGCACTTGCCTTTATAGTAATTTCCTTGCAAAAGTAAGTGACTGGAATACACTTACACAGTTGAAACATGACTTCTGTATAACGAACCAAAGGTCACAATACGGCAGCTGTTAAGACCAGAGCCAATAAAACCAAAAAGAAAATATTCTGACTTTTCATGAAAGAAGCCATAGCATAGATGTTAACTTTGCTTCCATGCTCCAAAAATAAAACACTTGAGTTTGCTTCAGTTGCAAAAAAGTGACAAACTAATTTTTCTCTATTCTTTTAAATCCCCTATTTTGGCTAGAGATGTGTAGAGGACAAAACTGGAAAATAAGTAATTTACAAAAAAGATCAACTGTGATCCAGTCAGAGAGCATGCAAACCAACAAGTATCTCAGAAGCTGGATACAGACCAGCTGACAGGGATCAAAGACACCCAACTATGATACAGTACTTCCATTTAAACTAAAAGTAAATTAGCTACCCCACTAGAACTGGTGCACAAAAACAGTGTAATGAAATAGAGACATGTACTATATGACAAGCAAAGTACTTGAAGCAAAATTCTTCCGTATGTGAAAAGCTCTATGTGTCTAGTGTTACTGCCCAGTTAATGCATTAAAGCATTTCTACTGGGAGACATTTAAATTGGCTTTGCCCAGTAGCTGATACAAGATGCAAGTAAGGTCAAAAACATAATTCCCACATTTCCATCCCTAGCATTTCAAACAAATGATCTCGAAATACACTTAAGACGACACAGAATCTAAGGATAAACAAAAGTCATCATTAAATATCAGATCCCCAAGTCAGTGAACCACACTGCTATGAACTTAAAAAGTAGATCTGAAGGAACTGCCTGCTGTAAGTGTACTTGTTACACACATCGTTATGGAATTCTCTTGTCACAGTGAATAAAAAAAAATTCAAAAGATACTTTTAGGAATCATACATTTCATTTATTACGTTAACTAGAGAGCATCATTTCACTAACTGCTACCTATTTCTTAATGTATTGCCCCCAATCCACCACCACAGCAATACAATTTCTGTAAGTCAGAAGTGCCACAGATAGAGTTTCCAACTTAAGATATACTTTTCTATATGAAGTCAAAGATAATCCAGATCTTCTTACCAAGATACGATAGGAAGATCTTGCACCTTGAACAGGGTGCTACGTTTTTTCCTACATTAAGTGCTCGATGAAGTTCCATTTTTGCTAGTCAAACAATACTAAGCAGAACAATTCTGCAAAGAAACAACCCTGAGTTTCCTAGCCAACCTTCAATTCGACATAAAGGAACTTAAAAAAAAAAAAAGGGGGGGGAGGGGGCACGGAAGGGGGGAACATAAAAGCCATTCTGAGAAGGGCAAGATTGAAAGGTAAGATTTATTTTGTTAACTGCCAGACCAGACTAAGCTTTCTGGAATATTAATTTTAAAATTTCCCTTGTTGCTCAGCCTAAAATCTACAAAGAACATGAGTCTTTAGAGAAACCAGTTATACCTGGAGGTAACAAGCTGAGAACACTGAGCAAATATTTTATTCTAAACTAATATTAAACAATAATTTCAGATAGTACTCTTAAAAACAACAGAAAAAATATTTTAAAATTAGGATTATATATATTAGGTATTGCCTTTGAAATAAAACATTCCTAGGCACTTCAAAACACGTCATTCATACCAGTATGTTTCACACATACACGGGAAATATCCTTAAAATTTTGAGCTGTTACTTCAAAAATAGGTTACATAGTTATGATGGACTTAAGAGAGGTTACACAAATATATTTTACAGCTCTTATACAACAAGCGTCACATCTGAGTTCCACAAAGACTGGTTTATCCATATGAATACGGAGGACCAGAGCCTGAAGTTTTCTCTCTTCCACAGGGGAAGCTTGCAAAGTAGCGATATTATCCAAAACCAAAACCAGGCTTCTTTCACAGTAACCATTATGAAAGCAAATACGAGCAGCAACCAATGAATTAGGGAAGTTAAATTACAGCTCAGGTCACCTTCCACTCACAGTGTTTGCTGTATCTATGTTGCAAGGAAGATGCACGAAGTATCCTATGCCATTGAAAAGGCATAGTTTGAAAAAAATGGTTTTTAAAAACAGAATACAAAAAATAATACTTCCCATGCTCAGATAACACCATCTTGAAAATTAGCTAAGGGACAATGGCGTAGTCAAGCCATGACAAGCAAGTGATTCAACAGCTGGCTGCAATTGTATGCTTCAGGAACACGCTCTCTCCCTTCCACCTCCCGAACTTCCACGTTTGCTTATGTGCCTGCCTGACCCCCTTGGTCAGCCCACTACCCCAAGAATCTTATTCGCAAAAAATATAAACAAACAAACTCTGCCAGCTCAGTGGTCTGAATCAGATCACCAAGGAGATGTAACACCAGATAACCACAGTTAGAGCAAGAAACAGGAAAGGTCATCCCAAGTGGGAGCAAAATAGTCTCTTGTGGCAGCAGCAATGTGTTCAATCAAATCAACTGCCCATCCAAGCCCCGCTACGGTAAGAGTGATGCATCACATGAAGCTACACACTCAACAGCTGGTTATATGAGCTCTACATGAAGAAAGCCATCATGCGTGAAGCTATTTTTCACCTGAATACAAGAGTTTCAAAGCACATGAGTTGGTCTGAAAATATTTTGGTTTCTTCCCTGCAGAAAAAAATATTTTATAGCGAAGTACCACACAGTTTATTGACCTGGGATCAGAAGAAGGAAACCTGCTTGCTTCGTGAATACTGAAAAGAGATGTGCTGGAATGTTTGCTAAGGCTTTAAGAGGTGCATGTCAAACAAGCGTATGTATTTTGTTGATTAAATTATTTTTCATGCAGATGTTAGCTTATCTTTAGCAAGGACTGAAGTAACGGAAATTCCAAATGGTATTAAATACTTTGCAATAATTCAGAATGTAACAGCTAAAGAAAAAAAAAAAAACCTGAGTAAAATAATTGCAAATCCAGAATCCGGAAAGGAAAGAAATGCCAGAGCCAACCTAGTATCATGAGATTTAAACCTTGCCTGCAGTTTATCATTAACACTTAATGTTAAGTGTTAAAGTCTGGGTTAGTCAATTAGTCATGATCATGTACAATTTAAAAGCAAAAAGCAAACAGTTTAAAAATAACTTTTAAAATATTACAGATCAAGGTTTACACTATGGACCTGACAGTTACGGAGAGGCAAAAGAAACAACAGCTAGCTGGGCTTGCTTCCATAACAACCTAGCCAAAAATCGTTCTACGCCCCCTCAATTGAGGCAAACATATGAAATACAATGAACAAACAAAAAACTCAATATATCTTAAATATAAGCAAATTATACAGGTAAATTGAACTTGAATACTCTACTTTCCTATCTGAAATGAACAAACTTTAAAGGTCAAGTCCAATTTTTTATTGGAGGGAACGACGTATTGCCAAACTATTCAAACGAAACCACAAATGAATACCTTAAAAAAAAAAAAAAGAAGAGTATTTCTGCCTATGCGCCTACTCACACAGAGACACGTACCTGCCTGAACAAAAACTTTAACTTAGTTCCTGCTGTCAAAATTATCACTTTAAAGGTTGGACAAAACACAGCTACAGGGTGCACTACAATCTACCTAAAATCTAGCAAAAAAATAACAATAGTACTAAGCCAGATCAGCAGGCGACTCCAGGTCTCCTTCAAAAGCTTCTAGATTATTTTTCTGAGCAAATAGAAAACCTATACAAAATCTCACAGTAACAGCAGGTCTAAAAATACTTATCCTAGACAGACATGCCATATAAATGCTACAGATACAACTCTGTATTAAAAATTAAGTATGGAAGTAGTCATAGTAGTAATTTTTATTACTGGTAAGATATATCTGCCTCAGTACAAATATCGTGTAATACAAATTTTCTGTAACCTCCTCAGAAAAAAAAATAGATAGAAAACACATACTAGGCAGACTCATTCCTGAAAATTAAAATGGGATGTTTATGCTTTTACTTTTATTTAATTGGTTCCCTTGGTTTCAAATAACAGAACTGGAGAAAACTTGTAGTAGCACTGGAAATAGTAGTTCAAAGTACTGTCTTCTTAATTAGTTTTAAATAAACATTACTTATCCAAAAAAGAATAATTTAATCTTCTGTAAACTACACCATTTCATGCTCTGTAGTCTACTTACAGAATTATCCTAACAGTAAGTCAGTATTGATTAACGAACTTAGAAGTTTAGATCTGAAACCTACATTTGGTGAAAGCCTTCAATACTTGTGTTCAGGAAGCAGAATTTATGTATTCATTACTAAATGCAGAAAACAAAAGAAAAACGTGCATCAGTTTTATTTCATTTACACAGAAACATCACAACACACCTAAAAACTGAGATTCCCAAACTGCAGTACAGAGCAGCTAGGAGCTGACTCTGCATTCCTGTCAAAGACAGGATTAAGAATTCATTTCCAATGTATCGGTAGCTGAATCTGCACAGGCAGTGATACCCTTTAGCAGGGGCAGCCTGCAGAAGAGACCTCTCTCCCAGTCCCTGATGCAAGAGCAAGCATGCCCACAAGGGAAGGCAGAGAAGAACAGGCTTGAAAAGTAGGGTCTCCCTTGATTTGGTGGGGTTGACAGGGCATGATTCAGAAAGTTAAGGAAAACAGAAGTGAATTCCAGGGTGGACAGTAAGGACATGCAATTAAATGGAAAGAGAAGTGGGATGATCCATCCCAGCTTGAGGAGCAACAGGACCTAGCCATTAGAGCTAAAGACATGGTGCTGCAGGATGTTTCTCCTGCACGCATGCATACAGAGCCGCACCAAGCTCAGAGCTACTGCTGACGCCAGCGGTATCCAAACCCATAGTTGCAAATTTGTGTACATTTTCCGAACACAACAGCCTAAAATGTTCTGAAGCAAAACACAGAGTGATTTAAGCTATTAAAAAAAAAATACAAAAAACCCAAATGCAAACAACAAAATGCCATTGAAATGCCAACACACTAACACACCTATCATTTTAAGGTAAACGTTCACATTCGACTCCAACATTTGGTATTACCACATGTAATCAGTCACTCACTTTATCTGCAAAAAAAAATTTTAAAATTACTGCATGCTACACAGATAGGGAAAAGCAGTAATCTTTTTTCCCCCATAGGAACAAATCATTATTCTACCTAGGTATTTAAAAAGTACCCTCATCTGAAGGCTTGTTTACAAAAAGAGCTACTGCAGTTTAAAGTTCATTGAGAATTTTAGAGCAATTTAAGCAGTGCAAAAGTTGTGTAACTGTTACTTTAATTTACTTTAAATTGACTTTGAACAAATAAGAGCTATGCTAACGTATGCTATACTAACATACAGGATAAAAAACCCTGCACACTGGCTCATGGGGGTTTTTAGGGTTTGTTTTGTTTTGGCGGGGGTAGTTTTGGTTGGGTGTTTTGTTTTGTTTTTTATAGAAAAGACCTAACACTAAGTGTATTTCTGGTGCAAAACATCTGTCTCTATTGCTGCAAATACCACTTGTGTACCTACTAAATGTATTTGATAAGCGTTCCTAATGGAGATTCTTGCAAGAATATAATAAAGCTGGAGTGACCAGCCGCAGCTGGAAAAGAATGAGTAAAAGCAGTGGATAATTAGAGCCAATTTAAATTTATTTCTAAAGCATGTATTACCAAATCAAACAGCATTTCAGTGATTCCAGACTGTTAACAGGCATTCTTTCAGTCCACAATTCAAGAACATAAGAAACCGAGCTACAAAGCATTTAATACAGAACCAATTTTACACCCATTCGATGCAAAGTGTTCATCCAGTCTAACTCTTACTCTACCATCAAATTAATTCAAAAAAGTGTCAGTGAGTTAGTTTTGCACCATTGGCTGCTCTGGCCTGAGAGTTGTTTGCCAGCACTACTCTTAACTTCATGCCAGATTAGGTGTCATCTGTCATCCTACAAAGGGCATAAAGCTAATAAAAACTTTGTATCTCCTGCTCTAGCTAATTCAGCAGAAATGCAACCCTGTCAAATACACACTACTAGGGTATCCAGCACCACGCAGATCTGGTATACATCATGATGGATATGCAACAGCCTAAGAACAGCTATGCCAGTCAAACGCATTTCTGCCCCAGCTGTTTGCTTCTTCCTCTCTGCCAAAAGTTACAGACCCCACAGCTCTGCCAGCAGCATAGGCCATGAGCGCATTCCCTAATCCACTTCAGGCAAAAAATCAACCCTGTCAGTTTAGACAATTTAAGTAGGTGGCAAGAGCTAACACAGATACATTTGACTGAGTGGATTAGAGAGTGCTCCTACAAACCATTTTACCAGTGGAGCAATGGGCAGTAATGAACAGCTGCAGCAGACAGAGTCCCACAGTCTGTGCCGCCACACATCTGCATCAAGTGACACAGAAGCATGTGTCACACCAGCTGGTTGCCGAGGGCAAGCTAAAGTCTTGTAGCTCTAACAACAATATATATATATGTATTTTTATATATACACAACTATAGATATACACAAGCAACTATATATATATATATATATATATATATAAAAAACACTGAGCAAACTGGTAGTTATTTCTATCTCTTTATGAGCCAAAAGTAGAAATTCTGTTTAACCTCAGACCTATAATTTTAAATAAAACAACTTAATTGGACGGTGTAAGAAAAATGCTGGCGCATTGAAAATAAGGGTTCTGCTTGAAGCCCTTGTTAGTAGTCTTAGTTATTCTAGAAGAAATAACCACACTATTAAATGCTCTAATATTTAAATTGGATACAAGAGTTGTACATTTTCATGGGATGCACCATACTTCCTAGCACAATGCTTTCTGGCAAGCACAGGACAGACAAATTAAGCAAGTTTTCCTCTTCTGCTTGAAGACACAAACAAAACTAGGAAATAATGCTTTGAAATGCCCAAAGCCTTTGTTTTCAATATCTCCAAAGTAAGGGAAAAAAAAGTAAAGAAAATATAGGATTAATAATTCACTTAAAGTTAGCACAAAAACTACTCAGACAAAAATAAATTTAAATCAAGTTCTGCAGTTACACAAACAAAATCTCCTCCTGATATAAAAGAATGAAGAGAAGCAGTGAGAGGAAGACTGTTTACCTGCCTAACTCAACTTAGTGCATGGCCTTGCACAGAGAAGACGTTCTAATTACAGTTATCGGAGTTGCAAGAAACTTATAAGCAAACATTTGCAACGGAAAAAAGCAAAGTTAATGTTTCCCATATAATGTGAAAGGTGTATATTCAGTCTCAGAAAGTAAAACTGAGACTGAGCAAAAAGGTATTAATGCAGTTTATATTGTAAGAACAGATAAGAATCTAAGAAGAATCAAAAAGAAGGCTCAAAAAAAATGTTCCATCAAGAAACACTCATAAGCCAACTTCTGTATGTGTAAAGATAAGCTATGAACACTTCTTGTTTCAAGCATTTAAATCAATGAGGGAAAAAACCAACTACTATGAAGCTACAGATAATGAAGTTAGTTAATTTAGGAAAACATTCCTATTTAAAATAACGCATATACAAGGCCATGAACTGCCAAAAAAAAAAAAAAGTATTGAGGTGAAAGACTCAATCATTCCAAGGGACTTTTTTAAAGAGAAGCCAGTAACAGCTGACAGCTGAGAAACAGTACTCTTCTTGTTTTCTGCACAGAAATTAAAAAAAAAAAAAAAAAAAAGAAAATCACTACATAGTCTTAACATCCTACATGAGGGAGCATTGGAATACTTGTAACCGTAGCTTACATGTGTATAATGAAGACCTGAACCTTTTTTTTTTGGACAGGGCACATGACAAAAGACATAGAACAGAAGGCGTTTTCTAGAATAATTATCCTTCCATTTCCAACATGAAGCAGTTATTTGTGCTTTAATGGCAGCCTTAACCACCAACATATAATGATCCCTAAATATAAAGGTAAAATAAACCAGAACCACTAAAGAAATTATATAACCTTATGAGTTAGAGCCTTTACCAGGCTGCCCCTGTCCAATCTCTCATTTTGAAAAACACAGGAGGATTCAAGAAAACCCAGGCCTTGTATAGCATTTCTTTCCATAATTGCTTTCAGGATTTTGTCCAAAAGTCAGACCATCATTCATTAACGTATGATCAAAGCTTCAATTTTCATTATCTTTCCCATAAGCAAGTTCTGCAGTAATAAAGTATCTCAGAGACACAGTGAGAACACGTTCCTGGGAGATTTCACAGGAATCGGGAACATCGTTCTGCCGAGACAGCTCGTGCTCGGGATAACAGCCTCATCTCTCCACCGGGACGGGGATGGAGCCTGTTCCTGAGCCCCACAGTTACCCCGCACCCACGCAGGTGTGTAATCCCCCCACGGCAGGCAACCTGCCTACAGCATACGGTCCCGCCTTCTCTGAAAGCAGAACCAGAAACTATATTGCAGAGACAAAGCCCTCCCTACGCTCCCCCAAACCGGGCGGCGTGATCCCCCCCCGCCCTCTGCCCCGCCGCCAAACGGCCTCGCCCCAGGCCGCGTCCTGCCCCGCGGCGAGGGCAGGGCGCGGCGGCTCCTCGGCCCTCCCGGGTGCTCGCCGCCGGCCGCGGGGTACCGGGCTGCAACTCCCACCCCCGGGCGGGGGCAGCGTGCGGCCGCGCCGCAGTGCCTGCTGGGAGTTGTAGTCCCCCACCCCACCCCCCGCCACCAGGCCCGCCGCGCGGGGCAGCCGCAGGAGAGACTCCACCTCCCACAATGCGCCGCGGCCCCCATTCCCCTTCACAGCCCGTTTCTCCTGCACCGGCCCGGCGGAATCCGCTAAATTAACCACCACCCACCCCCACACACACCCCCCCCACACACCGCTCCCACGTAGCGAGGCCGCCGGGCAGCGCCGCAGCCCGCGCCCGCCCTGCCCTCGCAGCCCCGGCTCCCTCGCAGCCAGCCACGAGGGCCGGCCGCGGCCTCACCCGCTCGCAAGCCGGGTCGGGGAAACTGCGTCATACCCTCCGAGCGCCCCCAGCCCCCTCCGCTGCGGCTCCCCTCACCCGCCCCCGCCACCGCGAGGGCCGCCCCCGCCCAACCCCGGCCCCTCCCGCCCGCCGGGGAGCCCGCCGAGGGCCGCGGGCACCCACCGTCCCCACGGGGCCCTCGCCCCCAGGTACGCACACCGCCTCTCTCCCCGCCGGCTCCACGGCCGCAGGCCCGACGCCCTCCCCCGTCACCGGGAGCCCCGGCGGCACGTTCGGCCGAGCCTCCTCGGTGAGGGGCAGGAGAAGCCGCCCCCACCCGGGCAGCAGCGCCCGCCGGCGGAAAGACCAGGCCGGTGGCGCCGGGTGCCGCCGGTGGGCGGGCGGGAGCGCGCGGCCCGGCCCCGCCGCTACTCACTGACAGCGGCGGCATCCGAGTGCATTTTCGTGCAGCGCACACACTGCCCTGCCCGGCCCGGCTCCCTCTGCCCCTCTCCCAATCACAGAGCCCAAGCACGGACACCTCCCGCCCCGCCCACCGGCGGCACCCATTGGCCCAGGCTGCCCTGAGAGGCCGCACGACCCGCTCTCCTACTGCAAGAGGCTCCTGCCATTCTCCCTCTGCCTGCCCCGCACCGCCTTCCCCACCCGCTCCCCACCTCCTATTGGGCTCAAGGCTGAGCCGATCCCGCCCCCCTTCACTCTGACTGGGCTTTGCCGGTGCCAGTTTTTCCTGGCCTTGAAAGCGCGTGCAAAGAACACCACTTTGTGTCACCCGTGGCTCTGATTGGCTATGGAGGCCTAGGGCCGCGCCCACGTCCTGATACGATTGGGTAAGCGGGGCAGAGGGCGGGACCGCCGAGGCTGACGCGCCCCGCAGAGGGCCGCCAGCGGGCGGTCAGGGAGCGCCCTGCTGCCCCGGGGCGAGAGGCGGCGGGCAGGTACCCCGGCCGCAGCGGTCCTGGCTCCCCGCCCCGCCCCTGCCGCAGCCTGCTGACCGTTACACGGCGCGGGCACCGGCGGCAGCGCGCTCTCCCCATCTCAGCCGCGATGGCGCTCCGGCGGCAGCCCGGGGGCCTGAGGGGACGGTAGGCAGCCTCGGCCCCAGCGCCTCAGGGCCGCCTCCTCGGTCCCCTGCTGTCGGGACGAGCCCAGGCCTCTGTATGCCCGAAGGCTCGCAAGCCTCGTACCTGCCCTACTCGGATAAAGGAGTACTCGCACGCGTGCGTAATGCGTGCCCCGGGGCGGCTGGTGCCGTGTCGTCAGGGCTGCAGCAGGTAGCTGGCGCTCGGGAAGGAAGATTTCTGGACTACAACATCGTCCCTCCCTTTGGCCGGTGAACCCAAGTTCAGTGTAGCCAAATCACCACCTAGTTTAGAAAGGTTTCTTTGTTTCTCCCATCTCCCTCTTCTTAAGGAGGAAAATGGCAGCCTGCCAACAGCAGCTGAACGCACTGAAGCGCCAGGTCAATGTTACAGCAGCAGCAGGCTGGGTAGTGGGGAGAGGCGGGGGCCAGCAGCTCCTCCTTGCAGGCAGGTGAGACTACCTCACCCCCCTAGTTACTGTTCCTGCTCCTAGAAATCTAGCGCATGGACCCACCCTCCTTCCCCCCGCCCCTGCAGTACAGGGGGGAAGAGCTCCCCGTTCCTCAGCCGGAGCAGAAAGACACCTTGCAGGTCATTGCTGCTTAGCATGTGAGCTCAGCATCTTACCTCCTTTCAGAGATAATAGCCTCCCCCTGCCCTATTCAGTGTTGAAACACAGATGAGAAAAGACTGCTACAGCACCGCCTGTGCACAATGGAGGATTATTAAGACAGAAATTACCCATGAAAAAAAAACCTCCTTTAAGAGGTTAAGTTAAAAGTCAAGGACTCGGAATTGAAGAAGTGCCAGATTTAAGGTAATTGTCTCTTCGGAGCAATGCCTTAGCATACAGTCCTGAATTAACTGATCACACACCTGGTTTGGGGTTTTTTATGACCCTTGCCTCATTCAGTGAACCAGTCAGAATGTGCAAGTGCAGCCGATGTATTTTGCAGAGCAACATCTTATGTTTTCAACTGCCTATTTTACAGAGAAGAAGATGGAGTCCATAAGAAAATTCTTTCTCTCTTCAAAAGTCATGTACTAAGACCATGTCAGAGCAATGAAAGACTCCATTATTTGAAATTCTTACTTGTTCACTAACTCCTTGAAATTATTTCTGTAGAACTTCCTGCCTCTATCTCTAGTATTTTCCTATTTGCACCATCTTCTCTTTACCTTAGCAATTGTTGTATATTTTACACTACCACCTTTAAAAATAATAATCGTCTATATCAGAGTAAAGCTGTACGAGCTCGGCTTCACTTCTCGGGTAGTTCTAACATCCCACATGCCAGACATTCACATCTGTGCATGTCATCCCAAGCTCTTATACCCAATAGGGGCACCACTGAGTTGCAATTCATCTGATCTGTTCTAATCCTGGATTGAGAGGAACAATTCCTTTAGGGGTGCCTGTTTGTTCACATTGACCATAAAAAGCACACAGACCACTAGTTCAGAATAAAAACGTATTCAAAAAGAAATCTTCTCCCATGCCTTATGTAGCTGTAAACTGATACAGATCTAAAGAAAGGTGGCACAAAAAAAAACACCTATCTCGTTGTATCTGAAGCCATTTGGACCTAAGGAAACGTTTGTATTTTTTTCCCCCCATTTATATTAGTCTAAAATGAAAGATACTACTTGGCTTTACAAATCTTTCCTTAGACTATAGCTTCCATAACTACTGCTATCATAAGTGTAAAGCAAATAATACTGTAAGTTTGACAAATAAAAGTTCAATAATAGTTGAATGCACAAGTATAGTCTTTGACCCTTAAAAACTAGATCTGCAAATAAATGCATAGGGAAACACAAAAGAGACTTTGTTTTCTGCTTCTGCCTGCTAAACAAGGGAATGTATGCTTCAGCCAGAAAAGGTCTGCCCCAGGAGAACAAGGCCCATTACAACACGCACCTTCGTTCCAACCTTAAGAAGGTATAAATATCCCCTTTGTTACCACCAGTTGTAAACCACGATGCAAGTCTCCAGGCTGGCAGATGTTACGTAATCACACCTGTATTGTCTTTCTGAAGCCTGAGTTTACAAAATGCAGAAATACTTCATTTTACATAGAGCAGATCAATCAGGTCATGGTTGATCAAGCATTGTCTCAAGGACAGAGACAGTTTAAGCAGTTCCAGCATTAGCCTCTTAATCCTAGCCCTCCTGGCATCCTTTCTTTTGTGCCAACGCAACCATTTGGACAGCTAGATAGCAAGGTAGATCAAAGAGCAAGACTGCCCCCGACACCCCTGAAAAGGAAAAAACCCTAAAACAAACAAACAAAACCTCAAAACTTTTTTTGGTTTTGTTCATTTGTTTGTTTGTTTTCCCAGCCAGATGAATATCCTGATCTGGCTCACTACACGTATGTGCAAATGCTCCCATCAACACACAGGAGAGGAATAATAAACCAAGAACTGGAGAGGGGCAGGAAATGCATCAGCCAACTCACACACTGCTAGATCAAACTTAGAACTGCAGACATTTTTTTTTTTTTTTAAGGAGAAAGACTCTCATTGTTTGCATTGCTTTTTTAATTGATAGCTAAAATGGCAACCACATAAAAAACCACCATAGACTGTGAAAAATACTAGCTAACATGAGAAAGAGGAGCCATTTACTTAGTTTTATCTTCTTCACTATCAGAAACATAGCATAGAAGGAGTCTTTGAGAAAGAGGATCCCTTCTGTTTCCAAAGAGTATCAGACTCCAAATTGCTAAAGCCACTACCTCTCTCAAATACCTTTGCTCATCTTGCTTTGCTTAGAAACAAGCTTGAAAGTTAATTTTAGGCACCAGAATCACAAACCATTACGTGTTTTACAAGACAGAGGGGGAAGAGAATTGTATTGAAAATAAAAACATTAACAAAGCAGATAAAGCATCAACAAAGCACAGTACAGGGCATTGTAAGAAAAGAAACAAATTGCCTACCAGAAGGCCAGGAATCACAGTTCTAAATAATTTGCAGATATGAAAAAGTAACTGATACCCAAGTCAATACAAGCAGCTTTACGTAATGCTTCTGGAAAGATTTTTCACCCTCAGAGTTACAATGAAACACCTCAACTGTGCGTTATTCTTGCATGGTATCAGCAGAACAGGACTATCAGGGGTAAAAGAGGACCTCAGGTGGCAGAAAGTAGCAGCTGCAGATTATGTAACTGCTTTCAAACCACTCCTCATTAAGTAATTCAGCTCATTATAATTGCCCTGTCACACGGACTCATACTATGCTCCTTGTTTAAGTAAAAACATTTGGTTTATTACACTTGCTCCACAGATGTATGACTTTGACTCTGAGGGTCCTTTTGTAGCACACTGTACTTTTACAAACATAAGAAAAAACATGTTGCGGGGCTGTTGGTAGCTCAAATTTAAATCTTTAAATTGGATTTATAGTTTTTTTCAGATTCAGTTTGAAATTTTTTTTTAAATCTGCTTAATTCATAATTAGGAAGCTCTAAGCAGCCAAGCTTAAGAGAGCAGCTCAGAATTTCTGCCTGAACCCTGGAAGTGCATCAAACCAACCAGCACCTTTGACTGGGGCCACAAAGCTCCCTCACTGTCAGTAGAGGACCCTGAACATTTTCGGTGTTCTGTTTCAGTGAGACATATGGGTGCTGGTCACCTGCACACCTGAAACAGCCCCGTAACTTGTTTCAGTAACATCAACTCCAGTTCAAAACCAGAGGATGTGCCCAACTTTTGTTTAATAAGCTTGCGGCTGCGACACCCTTTTTGAAAACAGGAAGTAAAAATTTCAAGTCCTTCTTAGCCCAAGAGGTTTGAGCCACTGCTCCTGAAGCTGAGCTTACAATACACATAGAAATGCCTGAGTCAAGGCCCCAAAGCAGGAATATATGTAGGAGGAGACTTGAATCTCCACCCTTCTGAAGAATCCAATACAATTATCCTCAGAAGTTGCTCTGTTACGTTACCTAGCGTCCTCCTTTCTTATTCTGAGATACACACTGGTAGGCTCCTGATGTACTGCTGTCTCCTATACATTCCTAGAAACTTTAACCGACCTGCACAGAATGTCAGAGAGGATGGAATTAGGAGTACAACGGAATATATATTTTTTAGAAGTCAGATATATATAATCTAGACCTCTTACAGCCAGGAAAAGCTCAAACCTTTAGAAAATAATGTCTATTTTATATATTTCATCTTTTCATGCTGTCTCTGAATGCATAGTTACAGATATCCACAAAATTTTTCTTTTATAACATACCATCTTATGAAAGCTGAGATGAAGAGAGTACAATTAGAAAACAGCAAGATTAGTCACACGCCCCTGCAGCAGGACCTGTTCTAGCACATTTCTTTCATAGTTTGAAACATAGTGATTGCAAGTGAGAGATGTACTGCACATTTTTCTAAACCAGTCAGACACAGGGGATTAGATCAATGTGCAGATTCAAGGACAAATGAAGTGTAGTTTCAGCTTCCCAATTCTAACCACAGTAGTAGAAGCAGTATACAAACAGTTCATGGTCATAGTTTTTCTTAGTCATTCTGATAAAATAATGGAAATGTCAACAAATACTTGCTACTCATTACATTTGCATACAGTGTTTTCTGATATTAGGCATTACGAGGTATGGATCCACCAACATTAAATTACACAAACTACTCAGAAGAAGAAAATATTCAAACTTTAGATTTTGTTAATGTCTATGTGAACATTTCTAACGGGGCAAACATTTCTAAATCCTGTGAAAATCCATCCAAGTATGCTCACAGACTTTGAAGATTACACACAGAGATGACATATAATCTGATCTGTTATGCAAGTCACACTTTGGTGTCTGACTTCTTGAAAAATAACCTATTTTTAATTGTTAAAAAAATAAGGGGGTTTCAAGCTTTTTATGTTTGAGTATCATTTCCTGCATCTCACATGAATAAACTGCTCACATTGCAAGGGATTTGCAGAGTCAGCCTGTGGAGAATATTAAGTAATGTGGCAAGATAATATTATGTTTTGTACAGGCTATGGAAAGGCAAACCTGTGGCTGGACGTGCGTCAGAGCTAGCATAAGAGCATGCTGCAAAGAAGTGAGGACACTCAGAGCCGCTGTGCAGTGTTGTGCCAGTGCCAGCTGCTGTTGCAGGCTGGGAGAAGGGAGAGACAGAGGCTACTGCTGTTTGCAGAAGAAAACTGCTGAAAGTGCAAGAAAGTCACTCCCCTCGCTCCGAAACCTGACTTATCCTGTCCTGCTGGAGAGCATAGAGAACAAGTTCCCAAAGGATATCTAAACTGATATGTTTAATTAGACTTCCTTGGGCTTGTAAAGACAAACACAGCACCTCTAAGGTGAGAAGTAAATTAGTTCAACAATGGATGGTTAATTTTAACTAACAAAGTCAGGCATTCTACTACCATCTGAGATGAAGTTGTGGTAGCTATGTGTTCCTCAAGTGCCTTTCAAATATCCTCTATCCACAAAGATCGGTGAACTGTTTCACTCTCAGAAACACAGTCCTAAAAACAAGGGAGGACCAGGCTAAAGTGACAAGCTTGGTGAAGGCAGCAGTTATCTGACTCCATAGAACAAGAAACCCTGGGTAAAGATACATCCTGTATTTGCTTACATAGAGAAACAATAAAATTGCACATGCTCAAGCTGTTCTCAAAAGCACACGGTGGAGAATGAGATGGAGGAAAAAAACCCACCTCTTTCCTGCAACGTGTCCTATTCCTATTCCATTACAGTATGTTTAGGTATTACTGGAAAGACACACAGTACTAAACATTAACATCACAAATGTGATTTCTAAGTTGAGAGGGTCATTTAAATAAACCATCTAAAATGTTTCTCACAAGCACAAAACTTCCTTTGTCCAACACTGAAGATGTCCTCATTGTTTAAGGGAAGCTCTGCACATATACTGAAGGATCAGGAGTTAAATATAAAAGACATTGCCAAGAGACCCCGAGAAAACACATTTTACATTGTGTTACATGTGTGTTACATAGTAGGTAGTTCACTGTCTAGGCCAAAAAAAGCACCACTTCTATTTAGTCCCACCAAAAAGTATAGCGCTAGCAAAGGAACAATGCTTTTTTTGTTTTATTACAGTTCGTTCTAAATAAAAATTACAATCAACTTACCTCCCTTCTCAGAACCTTTGTCATGTTAAGCATGATTTGTTTTTTAATTCTTCTACAGTGTGTTCACCTAAGTGTCTCATAACAATAACTGTTCAGAGGTACTTTACTCTTCCCTTTGTAAAAGCATTGCAGTGTCTAATGTCTCGTTAAAAAAGAGTCTGTAAAAGTCACAGCCTTTTCTCCAATATTATGAACATCAATCATCTGCAAATTGTTCTAATAAAAGTCATTTAAGAATAAAATGTGGAATAGCAGCAGATGTAAATACTGTTTCAGTAAGTAAAAAATGCACGCACTTCAAAACACATAGTTACTGCATATCTCCCAACGAAGAAACACACTAGTCCCATTCCTATTTTGAAAAGGCCAACCTTTTTATTGCAATAGCAGCAGGATTACAAAGTGCAGCATATATTAACAGGTTACCTACACTACCACATTATTTTGCTTTGCCTCAGTCATCAAAATCGTGGAAGTCAGCTGAAACTCCTTGCTCATGATTGTTCCAATGAGCTCCTAGGAGCGGAAAGGGGTCATATCTGGACCCTAAAGAAAAGGTGGATAGATACATTCAACTCTGAAACAGCACAATATACGATACCTTCAAAAAGAAGTTGAAGAAGTTATTGCCAAAACAAGTTCCCATCCTTGCTTTGCTGCATACAAAGCAGGTATCCGGCCCAGGTAGACACTGGTTTATCAAAATGCATGCGTCTTCCCTCTCTCACAGTGAGGACAACTCATTGAAGAAGAGAGTCACCAGCTATTACACAGACATTCACAGTGTTATGCAGCATGGGAGTTGCTCATCCTCAAACAATGTAGTCTTTTTGGCTGCCAATTCAGTTTCAAACAACAAACCTTTCTTGTTGGTCCGAATGATACGTTATTTTCTCATTCTAGTTTGCCTGCTTAAAATATTTAGGAGTGCTCATATGAAAGTGATGAATATGCTCATAATTATGTCCATCTTTGTAAGATCCAAACCTAAGAAAAATATTCAACAAAGCAAACCCATTACAACATGATTTAACCCATGCAATTAGATCATACACTTACTACAGTATAATTAACACTTCTTCTGAATGTTCTAGATAGTTTATTTCAGAAACAGGCCACAACCCTACTTACATACAAATTATAATCTATGTACGCTATCTAACTAGAGGTCTTTGAGTATAATGGAGACATTTAAATACATTGATTGGATTAATGCCATAGGCACTCTATAAACGGAACTCCAGTTGACAAAGGTGAGCAGTACTTTTATCTAGTTAAATCCTATGCTCTAAGTTTTTTCTACTGACTTCAGTGGAGATATAATTTAACCCCCCATAGTATCCAAATACTCAGCCCTATTGTTAATATTGCACATTTTACTTTTGAAAATTATGGTGAAAATTGTAATTCTTCATACCATATTTAAATCTGAAAGTTTTGACTGCTGACTATTATGGTAGATAGATTTGCAAAAGTAAAACGTAGTACTTATTCAAAATACCAGTGCTAAATAGCATTTAAAAGCAGTGCCATTGTACTTCAAAAGAACTATAGTTAATTGGAAAAAGTTAAACTTGTTCCTAAAGGGTATAATTTTTTTCTGCTTATAGGCAGACATAAAAGAAATTAGGACAAGAAAAATATTCTGCGTTGAAATCAACTGAGAAAAATCTGAATGTGGATGCTAACTTTAGGGAAGTTTCATCATGTGCAAAAGACTGGGCAAACTCCTGCTTAGACAGGAAGGCAGTGACTGTGTGGTAAATAAAATGTGAGTAAGCTCAACTGTTAGGCGTATATAAGAAATTAATATATTCTGTATTATGTATGTTAGAAGTAGTAAATACGGCATTGCTGGAAATTGTCTCTCTGTAGCAACATTTATCTCAAACTTCATGACTCTTCCACTGATACTTAATGTAGAATAAATACCTTTCTCCATATTTCTCTTCCTTATGCAATGCCAGTGGAAAAATGACAGCACTCTATAAATAAATAACTTTTTATGTAAAAGCCCTTTTTTCTTCTTGACATATGTAACATACTGCCTCAGACGTGCTCCTTAATTTTTGCTCCAGTTATATAGTATTTTTTTAAATGCTTATGCAAGGAGTATTTAATGTATATATCGTATTTTGTGTTCTAAGTAACTGTATATTAAGACCCCGATCCTCAAAAGTGCTGAGAAACATGGGAGATCTCTCATCATCTATAAAATGAGTCACCACACCACTTGGCAAATATCCCTATCAAACAATCTCAGAAATTAATCACCTGGGTGAAAGAAGCATTACCTTCAATTTATGCTACGATACAGCAGACTGATTTTCCCAAGGCACATGCCAAGTCAGTAGAAAAAATGCAATTACAAATCAGAAGTTCTTGCCTCCTAATCTTCTGCTCAGTTTGGTACTGACCAGTGCCTCCCACTTTAAGAACAATTTTGTTCCTAGACTTCTCTTTTACAAGACGTCACGTGCATCATCCCCTTAATTTCTTATGAGATACACTGACCTGGTATTGAAATGGATGTCCTCAGGAACTTGGCTGGGATCAGTGACAATTCTGTCATTATCAGTATAGCTATCCAAGTGATCTGGGATCCTAAATTTGGCCATCTGGACTTCTGAATCGCTTAAACCAGCATGAGATATGCGGGCATAGCCCAACCTATCAGATACAAGAAGAGTTAGTTTGAAGAAATAACTCAAGGCAATTTAATCACATTCTTAATTCATGTCTCTTTTTTCCAAGAGTTATTTAACCTATCAACATAACTTTCCATTTCTGTGAATCTCATCTTCAAAAAACAAAGCACTCTATAAACACGAGCACTGTAACACAATGTCACAAGTAGAAAAACTGAGAAAGCCTAAGTGTTTGACAACAAAAATAGATCTAGATCTAGAAACTTATTTTTAAAATTACAGTTTTAGAATATGCATACTGGTATAAGCTTACCAACTTTTTTCACTGAAAAGATTTTGAAATTCAAGAAAGGAACTCAAGCATCAATGGAATGAGAAAAATTAGATTGCAAATGGGGGTTTTGTTGGGGTTTTTGTTGCTTTTTTTTTTTTTTTTAACTCAACACTGTTACTTAAGACAGCTATCTTGTTTATTGGTTTTACTCCTGTGAACACTGCAGAATTTGCAGTTTATTCAGAATAAGCTGAATCCCATTCTGGTACATACATCACCAAGAGAATGATTTACAAGCACCTTGGTATTAAAAGATATGGAGTGCATAGGTCCCAGCAGAGGAAAGTGCTTCAATATAGGCTTACACAGTTAAAGTTTCCACTAAATCCAGCATAAAGCTTGGCTGGATTAGATCAGCATTTTCCTTCAACAACCCTACAATCATAGTTGAAAATTTGTATCTTCTGTGTCACATACAAATTAGGGCTTAGCCTTCACATTTTAGAATGAAGCTGCAAACCCAGAGCTTTGGAAAAAAGTAGTTTTATGTTATCAAAGCAGATTAGATCTGAAGGCTTTTGACACAGAAGGATGAAACCTGTAATACTGTCGTAAACTATATTCAGAAATACACAATTCATCCTGAGATCGATGTTTCACATTACTTCATGACATATCTAACTGTCCATACATAACTGCTTAGGGATATAAGACTCTTCCACAATTACTTACAGAAGGGTGTAAAACTGATTGTCATAAAGATATTTCAAACCAATGAATAAATTATCCACTTTAACATACCTTATTACTCCGCGATACATAATATAGCTACACCATCTGTCATGATCTGTATTGTCAATATCCTATGAGTGAAAGGGAAAAATAAAAAGTCAAACAAATAAGGCAAGCTTTCCTTATGGGTAGGCTTTAAATCAGTAACAGAACCAATGTGTAAGCCTGCTGCAGAAAAACATTTTGCCTAAAACATTGTAATAAGGTAGAAAGGAAAAAACCCACTGTTAGACACAGACAAATCAGACAACTTTTTGACATCTCCTGACAGAAAACCAAACTGCCAAACTCAGTTTTAAAACAAAAGAATCACAGAATTAGAGGTTGGAAGGGATGTCTGGAGGTCACTCACTCCCAACTCCATGCTCAAAGTAACTTCAAGCAGGTTGCTCAGGGCCTTATGCAGCCAACTTTTGAATATCTTCAAGATGGAGATTTCACAGCTTCTCTGGGCCCCTGTTCTAATGCTTGACAACCCTAACCATGATTTTTTTTTTTTCTTCTTCTAGTTTCTAACTGACATTTCCCTTGTGGCAACTGCTGTCCACTGCCTCTTGTCCTTTCACTGTTTAACTCCACCTTCTCTATAACATGTCAAGTAGCTAAAGACTGTATTTGAAAATGTGCATGTATTTTCTTACATGTCTAAGTTACCAATTTGAAATATTAAGCTGAATGTTTCAAATACATATTATCTCTAACTGCTAAAAGAAGCAGGATTTTTACATTACCTGGACATTTCCATTTTCTATTAATTCAGTATAATCTCTGGATCCAGGAGCTGAAGTGATGTATCCTAGAAATACAACTTGCTTAGAGCTAGTCTTCAATAGGTTTGAAACAGCTATAGCCTGGAGTTTTCTGTCCAAGTCCTCTCTGAAATAAATGGAAAAGTCTTTAACATATATACATTTTAGCTTAGAATCATTGTGCTATAACATAGTAAACCACAAATGAATCTGACACCTTTTTCATTGCTCAGTATTAGAGAGTATGAAAGTTTACAGAAAGCTCACTGATTCAAAATGATCACTATGTTTGATAAAAGCCACATGGTCATGGTAAATGTAATTAGGATTCTCTTTCTAACCGTTATAGGAACAACTTTTTCTATTACTGTTTTGTTTTTAATACTGATCTCACCACTAGGAAATGTGAATGTGCGTGCTTTGGTTATCTGAGACTTTGTCTCTGCCTGCACTTGAAATTTAATTGTGCCTGCGCAGAGTGGTGCATAACAAAGATCTCACATGCTAACAAAACTTCTATGATGGTCAGATCATGGTAAATATAGTCTTAAAGTCTGGGTCACATAATTTATGAAATATAACTTAAGAGCTACGTCATCCCATTAACACTACTTAATGACATTCGGCAGGTATTCTGCATCTCTTTAACAAGATTTACACAACAGTTCCAACACGACCAAAAGTGATAGCATAAGTGGAACCTGGTAAAATACTGTATTGGATCCCATTCCCTGTCCTTGGATTTGTCATAACATAATGTAAAGGCAGTTCTCTTTCTATGATTCTTCATGTTAATAACTTTAAACAGTTGTGCAAAGCACGTTCTCTTCTGTATTTTGGTAGATTGGGCTAGATACCATTGAGACAGGGAGTTGATTTTGGAATCTGTAATCCCAAAAGAAGACAAGAATTTAAATGCTGCTATGCTTTCTAAATAGCAGTACTTCTGACTGAAGCAAATGCATTAGGGAGAAAGAGCACAGACAGGAGACAAAAAATCCCAACCATTTAAACAGAAGCCTGACCTAGATATATGTAAAGTTGCCTGCTCAGCTAGCTGCTCTTTCCAGAATTACACCTTTCCAGAAGATGGGTTCTTTCAAATGACACAGGCATTGTTATATTACCACATTTTAAAAACAGTCTTTAACAAAATCTGTGGTTATCCAGCAAGATATAGTTTATGTCATCCTAAGCAGCAGATGAAAAAAGATGAAAACCAAGGAGTTGTGTGTGCCATTTAATTACAAATTCATTCACCTCAAAACACAATCTAATTTGCACTCATTTCCCATGTGTCTCCTCCTATTTCCTCCTTCATCTTTATCTCATCTCTCTGTGAGGGGGGAATACAGTGCTATTTTCTTCTACTTTGACAAACTTTCTCAGAGGCAGGACTAATCATTTGTGTGAGGCAGAGAATGAAATTCCTTTCTAGAGTTCAGATTGGGAGTGGTTTCTGACAACTATGTGTGTTTAGAAAAATGGAAATCTATAAATTTGCATGCTTGGAGCACAGCTTCTACACAGGGGAAGGAAATGGGGAAGCTCAGTATGGGATAATGAGAATTCCTACTGCTTTCTGAGCAGCTTCTTTGTGTATTATATTCTGCACCCAATCCATAAATTTGCTTCTCCATGAATTATAACAAATATAAAAAAAAGTCCAAATCTTACTACATAATCACAAACATACTAGACACTGCAGCAAATAAAATAGAAAATACAGCCACATGCAGCATCACAAAACTACCCCTTATCAATATTCATTACACACAAGTAATCAAGACATTGTTTTAAAGAACTGAAATCTTTTCCATCGCATATTTGAGTTATTGGTATAATTCTTCCTTTCAGAATCCAGGGATTAGATTTCATATTTCCAGTCATATAGGCAGAAGGACACTGAATGGATATTTTTGTTGCTGTTTCAACACCGTCATGGAATCATAGAATCATTCAGGTTGGAAAAGACCTTTAAGATCATCGAGTCCAACCATAAACCTAACACCGCCAAGTCCACCACTAAACCATGTCCCTAAGCACCACATCTACACGTCTTTTAAATACCTCCAGGGATGGTGACTCAACCACTTCCCTGGGCAGCCTGTTCCAATGCCTGACAACCCTTTCAGTGAAGAAATTTTTCCTAATGTCCAATCTAAACCTCCCCTGGCGCAACTTGAGGCTGTTTCCTCTTGTCCTATCACTTGTTAGTTGGGAGAAGAGACCGACACCCACCTCACTACAACCTCCTTTCAGGTAGTTGTAGAGCATGATAAGGTCTCCCCTCAGCCTCCTCTTCTCCAGACTAAACACCCCCAGTTCCCTCAGCCACTCCTCATAACACTTGTGCTCTAGACCTTTCACCAGCTTCGCTGCTCTTCCGTCCTTTCTTGGGGGTTTCAGAATTGTTACTTTTTATTGTCCATTAATGCTATCTATCTGTAACTGTAACCATCTGCACTCATTGTGGAATGTAACAGATATATTCCACATGCAGAAAGTCAGAAGGATGCTATCCTGCACTGAGATGTATCTGTAGCCCTATTACTTGTTGTGGTTTTGCAGAACTGTATCTTTATCTCTCTAGTAAGTCAGATATTAGGCCCAGCTGATGCATTTGTCCCTTTTAAAAAATGCTTCAAAATTTTAAACCCGTACCTATGTCATAGTATTTTCCTCCAATGTGTTTTGTTAGAACCAGTATTACAGCAGCAGATTTCAAAGGGTACAAAAGAAATCCCAGAAGTTCACAAATTACAACTTTGCACAACATATGTAACAATAAATAAAATACACACTCTTCATTTCCAAAGTGGGCGACAACAAAATCAACCAGTTTCCCTGTGAAGTTGACAGTCATGGAGATGGCAGGTGCAATCTCTCCCTCTGGAGATGGAAGGAGGTGATGGGTAGATTTTACAATTGGATACCTTGATAGCGCCATAATCCTACATGAGAAGAGGGAAACAGTTACATTTTGTAGTTCACAAGCATCACAAGCATGAACTAAGCAGATAAATGTGAGCAGAAGACTAATGGTCACTGAACTCAAACTATCAGACCAGAACACAAACCATCTCTAGGGGATTTTCTGAATTTAGAAGGTTTTCCTCTAAAATATTACTTAAGTACATGTCTAAAAATGTATTGGCAAATTCATTCCTACACTAAGAAATACCATTCCATACATATCAATTCTTACACTGAGCCTTTCAAAATCAGCATCTTCAGCAAAACAGAATTTTATACTACCAGTAATTAAAATGTATTTTATTAGAAGTAGAAGCAGGTAGAAATACATCTTTAAAGTGGGAGATTTCTCATTTTCTCAGCTTCTGTTTGGAACCAACCTTAAAACCATTGTCTATCAGGTTTTTCAAAATATTTCAAGAAGAAAATTTCAGAGAATGGCTTTTGTGCCCCGTTCTGCATCACTTAAAGACACAGGCTCTGGAAGAGGAAAGTTAATAAATTCCCCTCACGTATGGCAAAAATTAAATAGCCATTGCAACATCACTATGAAGTTCTATCTGCCACAGAGATCTGCAGATCCTCCTGGAAAAAAAGCCACATCATAAGCCACTATTTTCCAGAGGGCAAAGATATTCAAAGATATGCAACTGGTAGTTGGTGAAGCATTAAAGTAAAATCAGACACAAGGAGTCTGGTCAAACAGACATGTGGCTTTCTACGCTCATTGCCCACTATACAAGCTGGATTTAATGAATTCAAAATTTCTAATAACTCCAGGTGCAGTTATATTTTCCAACTGCTATCACATTTTTAAGTCTAAAATCTAAAGTTCTCATAGCCCAAACCAAAATATTGAGAAAAGCGAATCAGATACAGTACTTAGAACACCAGACTTCCAAATCTGTACATTAAGGGGCAGGATGCCATTCTCTGCATCACCAAAGCCAAAGTAGCTTACAGGGGCAGGCATCAAAAACTGATCATTTTTAACAATGAGAAAACTTCATCTCCATTACATTGTACTGCTAAGGAATTAAAGCATGTTCTTAAAGGCAAGCTCCAACAAGCGATTACGGTGATGATTATTCCAATTATTCTTTGCCCGTGTCCTAGTGGAGTTAGTATTTACATTTATTTACTGTCACTGTGCATGTAAAGATGACTCACCCCCAAGTGTGATCTCTTGTGCTTGGACCAAAATCTGTGTAAAATCCTAGTCTTTCTCCTAGCCACATTGTTGGATCGTTGTTCCCAATGAATGGTTTAGAGGCATCACTCTCTATAATAGTGATAAAATCTGCACCTAAAACGGGGAATAAAAAAGAAAATATTTCCAAATTTATAACTGTGACCTATAAATGCGATTTATACATAACTACATAATGTTGTCCTTTCCCTTTTGATTACACAGGGATGGACGCCAGCCCTTCAGGAGTCAGTCGGGGCAAATCTTACGCTGGCAACAAAGTCATGCCCAAACTTTCAGTCACTGTCAGCTACACAGCCTCTGATGGAGAGATACTTAATGTCTGGATGCCTTAGCTCCTCCCTGGTGCATAATCAGACACACATGAGCTGCACGGTACAGCTGGCCTGCACATACCTAGTGCGGACCGTTTCAAAAACGTTAGACATAATGTGCATACACAGATTAACAGCACAGTAGCGAGTCTACTGCTTTCATCTTGATGAACAAGCGCTACACAGCACATCTGGGCTTACCTTCATCTACCAAATCCTATTCTGCTCCCAAGGGTCCAGTGCAAGAGAGAGCAGGTTGCTGCCACCAAAACAATTAATCAGCCCACAGCAATTAGCATCAGCCCCAGGCATGGTAGCAAAAGCATTCCCAGTCCTAGTGAATTGTTGACCATCCACAGCCACCTCACTTTCTCAGGGCACTGTGGTCCCTCCCTGTTTACATACTGAGGTGTGGTTTTGTCAGGGGAACATGACGGGTTCCCCTATATATTAGCTGCAGGGTACAGGAAGGTCCTTCAAGGAACTGGCAGCTAAGCAAGACCTACCCATGCAAGCTGGCCACAGGCTGGCTGAACCATCACGGCTCAGCTTGAGCAGCAGGTCAGTACGGCTGCAGCAGCAACAAGTGCTCCCTTCTTGCTGTGATTATGCTCCCCTTGGAGTGCTCTCCTACTCTAGAAGGCAGATCAAGTCACCACTTCATCCGCAGCCCTTCTATAAGGAATTAAGACCGCTCCATCCAGCACCACTCTTGCCACATAAGACTTTTTGCTTTTGAAATATCTTATTTAGCACTATGAAAGCAATGTTAGCAGGCAAAATGGTAGCTCAGAGTACTTTTAAGTGGATTCCCAGATTTTTGCTTCTACATCATTAGCATACATGCTGGCCACAGAAACAATGACTGAAACCATTGAGAAGGGTTGATGTTGGTTGCCTTCAGGGCAGACAGGAGCTCCAGTCACAAAGGCCATTACATGTTGCATCTTCACTATTCCAACAGAGAGAAGATGAGCCCAAGGAAGGCACACCACCACACCTTTAAAGATAACCCCTACGCTGAAGAAGTTAGCCACTCTTTCCTCTGTGGCTCTAACAATCAGCTCCTCTTCTTTAGCAAACAAATTGTTTAAGAATCTCCAGCTTAACTCTGAATGCATTAATGCATTTCCTGGAAATGTTCATATGGTATTTTATACAACAATATACATGTAACATGAAACTCCAGAACACTGTTTCTAGCAATCAGGAATTAAGATTTATTCATTTATATTTTGGAATTTGCTGCCTTTTTAACTTACCAATTGCTTCTTTTAGAAATGATACTTCATAACCACAAAGAAATGCTCAATGGACATAACCAGGTAAATCACTTCCTAATATTCATGAATTTAAACTATAGGTACCAGAAATAAATGCATTCATTACAGTTAATAAATAAATATGCAAAGATTAAATAAATACTCAGACATAAGCCATGAGTTATGGAGTCACATATGTACAAGAATGCCCCAAATTTCAATCCATCAAATGTCCCCGTTGTTTTCTCGTATCGCTAGACAGCCTACAGAGCTCAGCCCTCTGAACCTTTGGTTTCAGGACAACAGAGTGAATGATGCACAAATCAGCCGGTTCCATCTTCTAACTCCTGAGCACCTCTGCCACAAAAATCAAGGCTTGCACAGCAGCACCTGTGTCAGTGCCTTCCCACTGCTTGGGTCTGCCAAGCTGCTTGGGAGTTGCCCTCAGCTGCTTAAAATCTTAAAGTGGCAGCTCCCAGTCTTCCCTATCTCAAGGGTATCACAGAGATCAAGTAACACCTGTAAGCACCACTGGTCAATTCCTTTCAATGCACCCTGCAGCAGCACTAATCTTTGGTCCAAATTCTTCATTTCCTATAGCTAATTTTCCAACCAAAATCCTGTCTATGAGCAACAGGTTCTAACCCTTCTTTACAGTAAAATCATGACAACTCAGCCAAGCTACAGTCGCTATTTTTCTTTTATAAATTGCTCTGGCTCAGTGATGGAAACAGACTTGTCTGTTTCTCCTCTGTACACCTTGTTCAGGGCATTTTAATCTCAGACCCTTTAGGAATTATGTAATGCTTCACATCTAAAAAAGGCACAGAGAAGTTATAAAACATTAAATTTGATTTTAAAGGATATTTATCATTATTTCGTTTATGCAAAGAGTTTCTCTATAGACAAGTAACTCATCAGCAATATGAGAAAAAAATCCAAATAATAAACAAAATGTTTCCTCCAACCAGAAACCTCTTTAAAATATATTTTAAAAAAATTATCCCCTCTGCAAATGGCTTTTTAACAGAAATTATTGTATTGGAAGAGCTCACAAATTCAGTAAAAAGCCACTAGACACAGGTCCTTGTGTTAATGCAAGAATGGACTCAGTTACCTAGCAGCTGTTCTTCCTTCTGTCTCTTCAGATGAACCCTCTCAAATATAAATGAAGTGGGAAAAAAGTTACCTGTCTGATTAAGCAAATTAGCTGATCCTTCCAAATTAGACCATCCTTCATTGTCATATGCAAATCTAAAAGGCCAGATCATAGCAGAGAAGTCTCTTTTTGGAACCTCAAAACAATAAATGGAAAAAAAGTCAAGTACAATTTGACTTTTATGTATTATACCTTTGCAGTCAACAACATCAGATACATGGTGCCATAAAAGACACGCAAGAAGAGATGTTTTAAGCAACATATTTTCCTGAGAAAGTTGTCAGGATTACAAAAGACTTTAGGTATTTTTGAGAAAAATCTGCCATTAACAAGAGGAGAAAAGTCATCATAGTTAAAATGAATTTGTACAAATAACAGTAAATAAATGAACATGAAAGAGGCTACAAATTTTTTCATCTTTCTAAGAGGAACTACCCACTTTTTTCCACATTCTAAGGTACTACAAACCTGGATGAGTTCTAAAAAGAAAGCCAACTGTGTATGTCTGCGTGCGTGTGTGAATACGCACGTGCGTGCGCACACTCACGCAATTTTTACTTAGCTCTCGTCAGCTTTTCTGCATCTTTTCCTGCATTTGTCAACAGTGATTTCTCTAACAAAAGAGTTACCAACAGGAATACACGTCAAGAGCAAGTTTCAAAGGACTATTTCCGAACTGCCACCGAAAGAAAAAAAGTCTAATTCATAATTGCAACCACATGCATCAAAAATTCAATTTTATATTAGTAATTAATCAAATCGTAGAATGGAAACATGTTAACTTATATCTGATTAAAACAGCTCTAATTTTAAATTAAAATTACTAAATATGCAAGCAACACACTTGGACAACTTGTAAGTAATCTAAATGCTAAGCTTTGCAAGCATTAAGCATTTTAATTGTTACTATCATTGCAATATCTAATTTTTTGACAGATAGAAAACTGGAATCTTCCGATTTTTATCCAATTTCGTAGCTAGTCTAAGTCTAATCTAAGTCAAACAGCTTTTCAGAGAGGTTCAATTTAGAGTTATGCATATAAATACAGAAGCATAGAATTCCTTCAGCTGGAAGGAACCTCAGGAGGTTATCTATTCAAACTTCCCTGATATAAGATCAGGCTGCTAATAGCATTGTCCAGAAAAGTTTTGAATACAATTAAAATAAACTCATTTATAAAAGTAACATTCAAATTGAATGTATGAGGCAAGCGTGTCTCAGTTTTTCAGAATATTTTTTTCCTTCATAGCAGCACTATAAATCTCCAAAGACCTAGACATTTACGCATTCAACATGAATTTACAAATTAAACTTTTTGCATCTTCATTTCTGCATTATTGTTGCTGAATACTTGGATACTGGTACAAAGACTTCTTCAGCACCAACCAGCACACCTAAGATATCACACATGCATTTTACTGTATATTTGAAAGTTACCCTTTTCACAAAGACACTACTCACCCCTTGGCCCAACTTCTTCTGGTAAGTTTTATAACGTAGACCCAATCCTAGCAAACCAACACCAACAAACAGCCACAATACTTGAAAGAGAGAAACACAGAAAAGTTGTTTTTAAAGCAAGAGAAAATAATGTTATTATTGCAGTTAAACAGAACTGGCTACACTGTCATTCTAAGGTGTGCTATTCATAAAATGGGGAATGTATGCGTTTAAGTTTCCGCATATGCCAGTGATAACATCATTCCAAAGTAGTGTACTTAAGGGTATCTATATGTGTGCAGAATACCTATATGTGTGCAGATACACTTACATTCTCCAAAACACAACAGGCTGAGCAGATATAATATGCCAAAACTCCTTGGAATATTTATGTAAAAATGATAAAAATGAATTCATTATAGGAGATGAGTAAAAGCATCATGTAAACCTTGCAGTGTTTTCCTCTCTGTGTTCCAGGTGTGCATTTGTAGTACACAATTTTATATTAATACGATGTGTGGAAGAAAATTTAGTTTACTTTGCAAGCCTTTACATGTCAGAAAGATGTGATCCCTGCCAGACCTCCAGAGCTGTCCTTTCTTTGACACATTCTTGGAAAGGCACTGTGGCTTCACAGAATGCAAATTCAGAGCTTTCCCATTGCTCCTGTAGCCTTCCAAATAACCGCAGTGGACACTTAAGGGCTCTCAGGGTTTGGCACGCTGTAATTTGATGATCAAACCTCTCTGCAGTTATTTCATTTACACAGTGGCATACGGTATCTACAATGATTTCAATAACGCCAGTTTATTCTTTCATCAAGTCTGTAAACAGATACGTAATTATTTTTATGCAAGTTTTCTGGAACAATTTTGTGTAAAATTGAAATAAATTTTACCATGCATTTTGACAGAAGAAAGGACATGCTGTTTACATTAGTAAATGTCAAGCAATTTCATACTCTGCCAGATGCAAAGGTGCTTGAAGGGAAAGCTGAGAAACAATACAAGTCTGGGCATGATGAGGAAGTACAAGAGTTACTGTTGCAATGTCACAAAATTAGCTGAGCAAGAGCTGTGCTTTGTGACAGACAGTACTTTGAAGTATTTACTCACTTTTCAGAAATGTCTTTGAATAGTAATATTTAAACTACTTGCACTGGTGCTCACGTTGCCTCTCACACACAAACTCTCAGAGGCCACATTCTTCTGGCCCCTGGGTATATAGGCTAAAGACCTTCATAAAGATTTCAGAAACAGCCCTGAAAAGATGGTGAAGCACTATGGTCTCCGCTTTCCAAATGAGGCAAAATGAGGTACGCAAATGATAAGTGATTTCATCCAAAGTCACAGAGGAAAAAAAGATGCAGGAATTTGAACCTTCAGCATCCTGATCTCTGTAGGGTTAAGCATGTCCCAACGCCTAGCAATATTTTTCATTTACCAAACTTCACAATATTGACAGACTTCTTTCTTCGAGAAAGTAAGCTAACAATGAAAACAAATCTGAAGCTCAAACGATTGTAGAGAAATACTTGAAAACATCATTTGGATGGATTCCAGAGGTTTATAAGCCAAAAAGCGGAAAAACCTCAAAGAGTTTCTCTTCAAAACCTAAGGAAAAAAGCAGACCTCATACATATCATCAGGAAAGCTGGGATCCCTAGGCATAGTTCACAGGCAGGAGATGACAAAGGTTTCCTGAAGATAGGCCTGGTCTGAATGTGCAGCAGGGCATCAGGATTGTGTAGTGATGTCAGCCACAACAGGCTTTGCAGGACGGCCTCCTCACGCAGGAGGAGCGTCTGATGATACAGCAGCCCCTGGGCCAGCCAAGACCCATCCCACTGCCAGCCAGCTCACACAGCCCCATAAAGGGTGTCACACCGAACTGCTTCAAAATCAACATACCGAATGGGCTGAGAAATCATTCATCTCTCTTGTATGCACATGTAATAAATCCCAAGATCCAGAGAGGCCTCCTCCTCAACTCCCAAAATGAAATCACAAATGATGCCAAATCCATTTTTACATTTTCTTTTTTCTCCAGTTCATTTTTTTGGTCTCCATTTAACATACTCCATGAGGAATAGCCTCTCTGTCAACTGTAATCATAGTGAATCAGCTCCTCAGTTAGTATATGTCATCATTAAAACTGGAACTAGGGCAATACCAACTACAAGTCTGGCTCTAAAACTAGCACCAAAAAAACATTTCTAAAGCATCTGAGCAAAACAGTCCACCGCGTTACTCTTTTTGCTCAGACAGTATTCCTAGAGCCATGGAAGAAAGGAAGTAAAATTATACTTACGTAGTTTAATATAGTTTTTACTCTTTTTGAATAGTGGTTTTTGGTTGCTTTTCACTTCAAAGATAGAGCTAAGGTCTTTCTTGGGTCCTGTTAGAAAGACTACCCCAATACATAACATTATAAACCCTGTAAAAATATAAGTCATTAGTTTTTTCATAGAGCTTTAACATATTAAACATTACTTATAAATGCACCATTTCTAAATGCCCAGTTGTTGTGTTATGTTCAACCTCATGGCTCCAACAGCAAAGACAATTCAAAGCACAAACACAGATAAATGCCATACCCAATGTAGTAATGCAGGCAATATGAGATTTATTGATAGACAAGATCCTACTTATTGTCACAGTATTCACTTCAACTATGCCTGCAGCACTTCAAAAATTTTTAATTTACACTGTTGTACTTGTTGACATAAGCATTGCTTCCAACAAAATGAGCTAGTGACATTAAACATGCCACTAATGATAATATTTTTTAAAATATTTCAAAATAGTAGTATTGCAATAAGAAATCAAAGCTAAAAGATTATTTAAAATGCCACTGAACACCTGTTTCACACAAAAATAATCAAGTTCAAAATTGTACTGTTTGGTTTGGGTTTTTTGTTGTGGTTTTTTTTTTTTTTTCCAAATAAGCTGCTGCTAAGATTTAATAGACCTGAAACAGCCTTATTAAGCCTGCTTTGTGCTGATGACTGAAGAGCAGACCTAATAGTAAAAGTATCTAGCCAAAGACCCCTTCACATTATGAACTCTACTCTGGACTACGGTGGGCTCCAAAATACAGTCCATCTTTGGGTCTTTCACGCTGAGCGCTAATGCAACTGACGCTAATGCAATTTACAGCTGTTCTTGCTCTTCCCTTGCAACCCAGCAGCCTAAGGATCATGATATTGCCATATAACTTTGTGGTCCCCAGCATCAGGCTGCATTGGGTGCTAACCGAGCTATCCTCAGAACCTGTCTCATTATTCACTATGGAAACGCAGAGATGTTTTAACTCCGCTGGTACTACTGGGTCCCACTACTACACATTTTATCAGGCTGCTTCTGTTAGTGAAATATTTGTTTAAAGCCATGTTTTCCCTTCCTCCATTCATGTACCAATTGGGAGCACAATAAAAACAAAAATATTTTAATCCTTTGATCTGGGGCAAAGTAGCAAATCTTCCAGCAGACCTCCCCACCTTTGTGTATCCCAACACCAACTTCCACAGAACCTCAAGCACACTTAGCCAGCACTCTCAAGCAAAGATTGACTTGCACGAGAGTTTCAGGGTATTACATTAAAAAGGTTAGCACATGGTAGATAAATCATGCTAAAATGCTTCCAGGCCCCTATGGAAGCTCCCAGCTCAGCCCAGTGCTTTCAAAGTTTACTGGAATTAACCTGGACAAGAGCAATTAAGTTACACCTACATGCTACAGAACCTTAAAATAACAGCTTGATGAAAAAATACATTGTTGATGGTAAATGTCTATTATCTTTGCAAATGAACTGCTCTGTCACCAAGGTACAAGTAACACATTTTTATATAGGAACTACAAAAGCAACAGTTTGTTCTAAAACAGCGTAAGCAGACCGCAGCAGGTTGGGAGGCCGGTTTAACATGGCAGCATCTTGTATTCTTGTGCTCCAGAGCCAACAGAAGCAGCAGTGCTTTTTAAGAATAGACAACTAAGCACACCTGTAGATACACTTTAAAAGCTAGCAAGCGACTTCATGCACTAACTGTTGCAATGCACTGTGATGATATCTTTTCTTTTCAGTAGGTAGTCCAGACCAATAGTACAAGCTCTTTTCCCATCCCTTATGAGCTAAAGGATCCAATTACCCACAAAGAAAATGTGGGAGCACAATGAATTGGATAAGAGCTCTGCTGGAGAAGGTATACGTCCTTAATATCTTTGTGGCATAGTTAATTAGCTACAGAAGTCATGTTTTATTTCAGAGTTATAGCTGAAGATGAAATAACCATTACTCAGTATTTTCTTATTGCCCTTACTTGTTACATCAGTTGTAGTGAAAGTTTGCAAACCAGGAAGCTGGGTCTAGTGCAATGAAAAAGGAGGCATTTTGTGCCTTTATTTCTCAAACCTTTCTCAAAGGGAGACTGATTCAAAGCCATTAAAGTGGATGGAAGACCAGGGATCTGACCCCTCAGCATTATGTTACATCACAGTGAAGCAGCACAGAAGTTTTGAATATAATGATCTTACTTTCATTGTCACTTTTCCTGGTGCAGTTCCCTACCCAAACCACGGCAAGAGAAAGGCAGGATATTGGACAGGAGGAGAAAGCAAGAAATAGCACTTGCACCTGAAAGAAACCAGAAGAAAACAAGCAGTTTGCCAGAAAGCCAAGCTGTAAGGGAAGAAGCGCAGCAACAAATACACAATCTCACGGTATAATTTGCAAATATTTGATAAGCAATGGGATGACATCAAAAAGACAGAAACTGGATTCTCAGGTGGAATATAAACTCATGTAGCACCATCAGCCAAGACAGGTTCAATTCACAGTTTTTTTACCAAAGAGAAAGTTAGGGCCATCTCTGTGTTACTATGCCGTGATCATGCCAGGGGAATTAATCACAAGTGTGTTTTTCAGAGGAAGTGACAGAAAGTGATTTTATGTAACAGCTTTTCTTCTGTCAAAGCATTACTCAAGAAAGCATTTGATACTCCTCTACCACATGCTTTCTTCATATGACTTCAAAAAATAAAACTAAATTAACTGAGCTAACTGTTTCTACGGATCCCCAGAGTGCTTTCAGGACAAAGAAAACCACAATAAATGTAATAGAACTCTCTTCAAAACATAATAAACTGAAACCCATGTGATTGCTGTAATATATGAAACACATATGGAGTGACAGAAAGCAGTTGCAAAGACATTTACGAAATCTAAAACCATTGGAGCAACAAGTCAAGCACAGCATTCATTAATCCTTTTCAAACAGAATATAAGATAATGCGTCACATTTTAAAACGTGCCACACACTTAGCCCAAGACAATGTTTGGCATTGTTTAAATATGATGAGTGAAATATGCTATTGAAACACATTAGTACCTATTAAGAAAATAATTCTGAAAACAAAACCAGAAAGGGCTGGTTTAATTTCCACCTCCCCCACCTTCACCAAGGAATCATTTTGCTAAAACCTTTCTATTTGCTCACTTCAATTCTTCCTCATTGGCAAATAACTGGCAATTTCTTTTCTTCCTCTCCTGTTTGCATGTTTCTGACACTGCAGGCTTATCAACATTCCTCCAAACATGCTGCTGTGTCCACAAAGCATAAGGTAGAGGCACATGGAAATGAAGCTCAGGTCTCAAACGCAGATTAGCTAGATCAGCAGGATGCTGCACTTTGCTCCTCAGAGCAAGGCTAAATAACGCACTGAATTATGTTACAGTACCAGGAAAACAGCCTTCATAAATCCCTGAGTTTCCAGAAACTACATTGTTACCTGAGGTACCATACTGCTATCTTAAGTAGCTAGCATATAGGTGCATTCACACCCTGGATTGCAGCCATATTTTTAGGGCGACTGATTAACAGATCTCTTCCTCAGTTGTGTACTGAGTTATCAGACTTTTTTTCACTTTTTCCCTCAACTGAATTCCATTTTCTGCCCACATTTTAAACTATTTCTAACAGTAAAGAAACAAGTAGATTATTTTTTGCATGTCTCGCTAATTTTCTCATAGAAACTCTTACCATAGTAAATCAAATCGAAGCTGAGCATTTGGAAAGACTATTTATACACTAGATACATCTTAAACATCTGGTTGAGGCTAAAGCAAGCATACTTATATTTGTTCATAGTCATAAACGTACCTAAAAGAAGATGGGAGCTTTCTCTAGCGTAAATTCCTCCAGGTACAAATTTATAAGCTGTACACCATACGCAGAAGAATAATTCAAGAACATAGGCAAACATGGCTGTACTCATAGCTTTCCCAGGATGCAGACAGCTAACAAAGCGTCCAGCCAGTTGAGGCCACACACACATAGTAAAGACAGCAAGAACGTTGCCTGCAACAGCAGCACTCCAGGTGTGTAAATAAAGGAGACCGGCCGAAGATGCTAAACCTGTGAAGGGACAGAAAAGAATAGAGTAAGTCACAGTCAGGTATATTATCTGCCACCTTCTTTTTCATATTCTGTCTAGGGAAAAAAGAGAGTCTGGGAAATACAACTGTGCTTTGCAGCCATGAGAACTGCATCACTAGAAGGACAGTTATTCCAAGCAGCCAAAGACAGCCTCTTACTTTTCCCAATATCTCGTTCTCTTAAAGATTGCCCATTCAGCTGAAAACAGTGCAGCAAAAAGACAGCAGAGAAACATCATCAAGAGCCAAAACTGAACAGTTTGGTTTTTTTTTTTCAAACACAGAGCTCTCCCAGCACAAGAGAGGGATGATGCAGTTTTTAAGAGATTAACAGGTCTGCCTGTTATGAACCTTCTTTAACATAATATAGAAAGAATCAAATAGTGAAGAGAAAACAAATCTTTCCTTGATCTTCTCTCCCTTTAGATAACCATAGGATGGGCAAGAAAACAACTATTAATCTTTTACGAACTGCAAGATCCTTGATTTATCATACTGTCTTTGACTGTGATGGGATTTGACCCCAAACAGAACATTAACAACCACAGAAACTCTTTATAACAGGACAACTTCATTCAAAAACTGTCTTGGAGGTAAGAAAATGTTTACTTTCACATCATGATAACAAATGTATAGAAACATTTTTAATATTTTACTCTTATGCATCAAGGTTCTGAGCATTTTAGAATTCAATGCTTGAACCAGCTAAAGAACCATTCTGTACTTGTTTTAAATTAGCAATGTGTGTACATCAAAAATCAAATGCTCATACTCGCATTACAATCTGCACACACATTTCTTAAAACTAACACCTGCACCAAAAGGTAAATTATTTGGGCAACTTAGTTTAAGCATTGACAACTCTTGTGCCTTTATTGTGGCTTTCCTGATATTTGACATTATATTTTTGTTCCTGACTAGGAGAAACTCAGTTTGCATTAAATTTCTTGTCTTCAAGGTTGTGGAAAATGACTTGAAAGTGTTGGCTCTTAAGTGGTCCAAAAGAGAAGGTGAATAAGAAAAAAGCAAAATATAACTCATCATTTCCTTTGGTCTTTGTATTTTGATATGTCCCAATTTATTATTTGTAGGAAGTACCGCTTTGTCTTCATGATATAAACATCTACAAAGAATTAGCTAAGGCCAGAAAAGAAGCAGATTTATGTTTTTATTAAAAAGCATTTATACCACTCAATTTCACTCAGATGGGCCTACAAATTAAACCAAGCTGCATCCATCCATCAATACTGGGAAGATATGAAAAACACACCTCTCCACAGTTCAAAAGCAGAACTATTTCCATCTCTTCCTACTTGCTCCATAGCATAGCTATTCCATCCTCCTGAAAATGGACGTCCAGATGCAGCACTTGAATCCCTCTTCCCACCACACAAGATCCACTGTACGCAGACTGATTCACAGATACGTTGCTCCAGCAGAACTGTTTTGATGTTCATACTATTTTATTGCCTGGAGATCTTGGCAACTAAGGAGACAGCAGGAAAGCTTGCCTCCAGGTGAACTGCTCATTAAATTACAAGTTATTGTGTCTCCTGCAGAATCGAGAGGCTTCTGTCATTTCAACCCCATAACCCTAGACGTAGCCTTACACAATGCAGATGGTGAGAACTGAGGCACTACTCGTGGGAACAGAACCTCAGCAGGGGCTTCTGAAGAGAACAACGCTGCTCTGCAATGGCCTGGAGATTTGGCCTGTAACCCTTAGTCAACTGGTCAGACGCGTATACTACAGTCAGTGACAGAGAAAAAGACGCTTTGATTAGCAATTGACTTTTCTGAGATGTGGTGTAGGGTCAGAGGGCTGGAATAAAGGGCATAAGGTAATAGAAACAAAAATTCTGCTCAGGATTTGCACCTACCTACAAGAAACCAGGCAAAACTCGTGACAGAAGACCAGCTCCAAAATGAAAGCATCAGTCCATGAGCTAGGCCCAACAGAACTGTACCTCTAATACAACAATAAGGAAAAAGAAATCACAAATTAATATAATTTTATAAACACCTGGTGTTGAAAAAGAAACTTCTAGACATACAGACAAGGATGCTTGGTAATATTTTATAATCCTTTTATTTTAAACAGAGCTCAATTTGAGCACAAAATATCTTTGTCTCACACCCTGCTACATTTTCTTCCCTTTACTGCACGTAAAAAACATCCAGTTGAAAATAATGGCAGTTTATCATAATGTATGAGCGAGCTATGTTCAGCAGCAGAAGCACTCCACTGAAGTACTGGGTACAAAAGGCAAAAAGAACTCAGAGAAAACAAGAGGGAGGAATCCACCCCAAACAGAAGTATTTTCTGCAAATAGGGGATCCTACAGCATCTAACATTACTATCAGTCTTGGGTAGCTCTTGTGTATACTAATTCCAAATTATTAACTACCTCACCTGCCACTACATGTAGTTGACTCAGAATAACTAATCTAGTCTCCTTCTACATTTTGGAACCCGGGTGAGCAACACACAGCATTAAGACTAAATTCTTACTAACCAAAACTTCTGCAGAAGTATATCTTTTAATATTGCACACAGTTTACTTTTTTTCTCTGCACGTATCTCTGATGTACACTATTTCCTACCATCTCCTCTCTGAAGTCAACTGCTAGATTCATTTACTGCATATTATAGATGCACTTCATTCAGAAGTCCTTGAACTTCAGTCCTAATTTAAAAAATGTTTTGCAATGTGGCAAATCAAGTTTTTTATTGCTGAAATAAAAATCATTCTGTATTAGAAAATTATAAGTTTTATTGGTATAGACACAATCATCAGAGGTACCTGAAAGCAAGAATGAATCCACAAGTCCTCTGTGTGAAGTACCTTGTACCCTCTTTATTCTGTGTAAGTCCTTATACCATCGTCTGGTTGAGTTTTAACCTGTCACCCACTACAGCACTGGCTTTTGATTACTGTTTTGTTTAATAATAATAATTAAAAAAAAAAAACTTACCCATATGGATTAGGATCTGGACCTGTATGTGGATGTCCACTTACTGCCCATCTAGAAATTAACGAGACCTCCCCAAATATCCACAGGGTGAGGAACATGAGGCTGCCAAAAGCAATCCCTGACAAAAGCCAATGAGGGTGGGAAACAGTCTCTCTAGCTGCATTACCAGTTTTGTTTGCCTCTTGTTTCCTCTTGTCTCCACCTAGAATAACAGAAATACAGCCGAGCAAACTGTCAAATCCTATTAGAAAGGGTTACTGAGAAAAAGAAATAGCCAAGATCACAAAATTACCAGAATAAATTACTGGCTCAGATACAAAAGCTAACTTATCTGATCATTCGTGGAAATTGATAACACAAAAAATCTCTAATAACATTCCTAGGTTTGTCAGGAAAAACTACTCAGCTTAAGTGTACAAAAATGGCAACCTGTCCATATGATTATTCTTCATACTACTGGAATTTAAATAATTAAATTGGCTTTGAAAATCAGCAGAAAAGTTATTAGAATTTGTTCAGAGGATTCTGTTCTCTGAAACTCTAAACTCTGATAAGAACAAAACGCAACACTTTCAAAGAAGCCAGAAATAAACTCCCTTTCTCCTCTCCTCCTTCTTCCATGCACTTTAGATCCTCTCTCATCTAAGGAGAAAGCAGCGCCTTTAATTGCATAGACGTATCGCTTTGTCACTAGGAAGAAGACAGATTCCCTTCCTAATCTCCGGTAGTAGATTCCCTTTCTAAATTATGATGAAAGCTCAGGCTTAATTTACGTCATGTAACGCAAGTCTACAAACAATACACATGATGTCAATTTATATCCACTTACACATAGATAAGGTCTTATCTTTCAATTCATTCATTCAGGTTATACTGAGAAGGAAGGAACTTCTGAGGATTTAACATGAGCTGCCTTAACTAACAAACCCAACCTCGCTGTCTTCCCTGGCAGTACCACCTTCACAGTTTTCAAGTGTGCTTAGCCTATGCCAGGCCCCGCTGCTGGGTACTCTGTCCAGATGCTCCAAGAACTCAGGCAAATTTTGACCAGGACAACTTGTCCACTCTTCCAATTCTTTCTGTTTATTTTGCCACACCAGCTCTTCTCCAGCTTTGCACTGTCTCCCTTTCTCTGTCAAAGGATATGCACTGGCAGAGAAATTCAAAGAGCAGACTGAATTAAGAAAATAACAGAAATACCACAGATGTTTCATGTTGGAATGAGGATAACCCATTCTGGTTTTATTGGTCTAGGTTATGCCTTTGTTTGCATTACTGTCACATTATTGATACTGTAATTAGTTGGCAGTTCCAACACCAACTCACTACAGCTCGTGTGAATTGTGATACCGATTCTGCCATGTTATGGGCAGATGGAAGTACCCCATGGTTTCCAAAATCTGCAATGCTCATGCACCAGGTCTAAAAACAGACCGTACTGGGGAAAAAAAAAAAACAAGTAATCAAAACCGGGTGATACATAGATAGGTATACCTTAGGATGTTTTCACAACTGCCATCTTTGCTGCAATATGCTTACCTAAATAAATTCGCTCCACTGCTGCTATAAAACCAATTGTCAGTATGACAGTATTGGCAGCTTGTGAGCTCCAGACGGGGTTTAGTGATGTATACCAGATGCGAAGAACAAGGAGCATTATCTTGCCTAGCATGAAACCCCATATCCTGATGAACCTATAAGAATCAGTTTTTGAAATAGTGATGCACTTGAGGAAAAAAAAAAAAACTTAACTTCTTGGAAAAAAAAAAGAAAACACCTTTTAATACAAAGAAATGTCAGTACAATCCCATTAGTATAAGAAAATACCTTTGTAAACTGTTTCCTGACCACCATGTTACTGTTTGAACCAGCAATGAGGAGGAAACACCTGCAGCCAAGATGAATAGTCTAATTGGAGCATTTGGTGCCTGGTATGATGCTAAGCTTCCTACAAACAAACACACACATGCAGAGGTTGCTTTAATGGGCAATAGAGATCAGGTAATAAGGATGTCCTGTGCATTAATTCAATCTTGTCTGTAATTCAAATGGCTACACCATTCATCTGAAAAGACATAACACTACACCTTTTTAAACAAACCAAAGAAATGTAGGTATGGATAGAAACTAGGTACATATGACATTATAGCAGTTACCATTTTCAGGAAAAAAAAAAAACAAGCAATTATCCAAGACTGCAGTGACTGCCTTCATTTAAGTACTTATGGTCATTGATCCCATAAATAGGATATATGGTTAAAATATCTAAGTACACAGATATTCCTGAACAGTGCATTTACATAACTCAAAAGCCATAAAATTTTATGTATGGTGACTGCTCATTTCTAAAAAGGGTATGGCTTTTGCCACAGTGCATTTACATAACTCAAAAGCCATAAAAGTAAGTGCACTGTGGCAAAAGCCATATCCTTTTTAGAAATGAGCAGTCACCATACTGCACGAGGATTAGTAGGCAATTGCCTTAGCAGGTGTGAACAAGGCTTTCTCTGGCCCAGTATCTGGTCTCAGAGTGGTCATTAGCAGCCTGTGTCATCTTGTTACTGGAAACTGTCACTCCCCCAGTGACTGAAAGGAGACCGTGCACATGCACCTCTGCCATTTCCCAGGGCACACTGACCTCACCTTTATCAGCAATTTTAAACCCTGCTAGGAGGTTTCCAATTCAAGTGACTATGGGTCACACACATTCTTGTAACTTCAGTCAGCGTGGCAAATTCTGGCCCAGGTCCAGTGACAAACAGCAGGAGAAGCAACATCGTTTTGCTACCAGCCATTTGCCAAGTGAGTATGAGTCAAACTTGAAGAGACGTTAAGCAAGGAAGGCCGGAAATGGAGCTGCTGATTCTGGCAATGCATGCCAGGAATCCTCCCACTGTCCCACTTGCTCATTCTGCTCAGAGTAAAAGATGCAAAGCTTAGAGCAAAGATGGTTAAATGAAATCAATGTGTGGTGAAGATGTACTTGTATGGACTTTAGCAGAGTTTGCATGTACAATGCACACAGACTTCTGTCGCTAAATTGTGCTGAAATCTGCAACTCTGCCTCTTCAAATCTTTCATCACCTGTGCTAGCCGGATTAAAGCTAGCGTGGGTTTGCCTACTTACAGTAGACACACCTTTTATTGCTAAGCAAGTACACCCAAAATGTAAATATATCTATCCAAACACGCAAATTTACTGTGTGTTGTCTGAAGACATAGATTCAAATGGACACTACCACAGGGGCAGTTCGTTGTTGGGTTGTTTGTTTGTTTTTTTTTTTTAAGTAGAACACAAAATCAAGTAGTATGAAAGGATACGGTAATTAAAACAAAAGTTTCAGAGAAAATAAAGCTTCCCGAAAAGGCAAAAAGAAAGATAATGATGAATAAGAGAAGAGCCTTTTCCATCAAGAACAAAAAACTCCAACCCTCTACATATTCTGGTTTTAGCTAAACATGAAGAATTTCCAGATTTTTTGATTGTGAAATCGAAGACTGAATATTTCCAGTGGAATGGGGTGGAGCATGCATGGGGTAGATTGTTCTGCCTGATTTTGTTCAACACGCTCCAGAGGAAGGCCATGGCCTTTCCAAGAAGGGAAAAAGATCAAAAAGAGAAAGAGGAAAAAGTGTTTAGATATGAAGAAGGAAAGAAAGCAGGAAGAATTGGGGAGTAGGAGACACAGCAGCATAGTATGATAGGACAGAAATAATTTAAAAGACAGAATGAGAACCAAGTAAATGGAAAGTCTTAAAACCCAGTGCTGCCTGTGCAAGGGCATCTGGATAACTTGAGAACCTGCAGTAGGGAGGCAAATAAAGAGTGAGAATTAACCACTGGCTGCTGAACTCCTTGCTGGAGACAAAGAGGATGAGGAACATGCTCTTACATCTTCCCCAAATGCTAATGCTCACTGTAGGGCAACAGGTGAGGAGAATATAGAGTAAGTACACTAGAGCTGGGAGAGAATACGGTGTAGACTTGCCAAGGGGTGGACAATATTAGGAGTGTTTGGGAGATGGAAACAGCAGAGGGATATGGTCACTGTGGGAACAGTTCCTGTTCAGGCAGGAATGAAGGGGAGGTCATATCTGCGTACAGCAAGCTGCGTACAGGTTAGCCCGAAAGTCAGGATGTGTACAGCTTCAGTCTCCCCATTCTCTGGAGTCCTTCTATGACCACCTCCATTAACACATCCTTTCCCCAGATTACTACTGAAGGTGCTAGCTTTTTGTTTGTAGTTAGTATCTTCAGGAGCTTGTGACTCAGGTGAAGCAAACAGGCATAAATCAACAGACTTTACACACCTTCATAGGCCTGTCGCTGCTCTTCACTTAGCAGATCAAGAATTACACACATTTAAGGGATTTCCATCTCTTTTGGCAAAGTGAACATAGCAAGATGATCTGAAGGACTCATCTTAAATAAATTTTGTGTTACTGTGGTATCTGAAGGAATGCAGGATGCAATTTGAAATGCTTACACTCATTACTAGTTTCTAAATTAGCAGATCTTGTAGAAAGCAATGCACTGAGCACTGCCGCAGAAAGCTGAAGTGGAAGACTCTGCTCACTGAAAAGCTTATTAAAAAACAACAAAAAAGTATTAGGATGGATATGACAAAAAGAGTAGAAAAAGAAAAGAACACGGTAAAGAACATCATCTAAACCGATGAAGCCAATGAGCTGTGTTCAGTTCTAATATTTTATTAGAGATAAAGAACAAGAATTCTTTTTAAAAATAAAGTCATGCAGCAAAAGTAAATAAGATGATCCTGTTCTGTCTTCTACCAGTAAAAGAAGAAAATTATATGGAAAGTGATTCTCTGATTATCATCTTATATTGATAAAAAGGAGCCAGGAACTGCTGCTTCTGAAAGAGAAGCCAGAAACTGCTGCTTCTGAAAGACACCAGTTAGCAGCAGCATTTTCCCTGTATGCGGGACGGAGACCTCTGCCTCCTCTGAGCTCATCCAGGTGTTGCAAACTCATTAGCAGTAACTTGCTTCTGAATGTTGCTGTAGCTGCCACACCTTCTCTCAAAAACTTTCAGAAAATCAACAAGAGCTAAGACTTGCACCAGTTAGCTGAAGACCAAAGAGGGAATCCCAGCAAGTCTTGGTTTAGGGAGGAGCATGTGGGATGGGTAGTGAGGCAGTTTTATCTTGAATATAAGATCAAACCTTCTTCCTGTGCAACTGACAATATGAGAGCCGTCTCTCACTCAAGATAAGCCTATAGCCCCATCAATATGCTACAGGCATATAGACACATTTAACAGAGGAAAAAAAAAAACATATTGACAACAAAAAAAATGCTTCAGAAAGTAAGTCTACCAAAAAGAACATTTCACTCACAACAGATTACTTTTACAATAGCCCCAAGCTGTTCTGTAACATCTCATCTCTACCCATTGTCACAGACACAGAACTGCTATACAAAAGACACCTGCTCTGCCGATCTCTGTGCAATATCGAAAACTTTTTTCCTATTGGGCATGACTTGTACTAATTCAAAAGCTTCTAGAAATAAAAGTGAAATGAGATTTGTTTTTAATTATGCAGTACTGGTCTAAAAACCAACACAATGGATGCAAAAAATTTTGCTCTGACCATATCTAAAAGCTCGAAAGAAAAAGAAAAGCATGAGTTTGGGAGAGCAAGAATTTCTTATTCCTCTCCCTTTTCAGAATCATCTGAATTTTGAAGCAATTCGGGATGTTTACTCTTAAGCCTTGATACCGAGATGGAATCTATAATTCACTATGGTGCATACTTACCAACCATAATCAATCTCAGAAGGGCTAGGATGTACTTATTGTTAGCCAACCTCCAAAAAGGGCCAATTATCAAGAATATTGGAGAAAAGAAGGCAACAGCAAAAACTTCTAGACCCGTGAGTGCCAGTGTCTGAAGGGGGAAGTAATAGATCATTGGTGGCAGTGCATGGTAAAGAGACCAAGAAATGTAGCCTAAAAAAAAAAAAAAAAAGAAAAAAAACCCATCATATATTTTCAACAGCATGGTTTCCTGGAGATTACTTAAAAATATACCATTTTATACTTCCAAATGTAGAATATCAAATGTATTTGAAAGTAGTTCAAGTAACAATAGCCACTTTCTGTGAAGAAACATTTGCTATTTCAAGTTAAATAAACACATTTTTCCAGGAAATAGAACGACGAGAAGAAAACAGCTCTTCCCCCACTCAGACAGTAGTTCCTACTTTGATCGTCAGTGCTCAATCTAGGAAAGGGTTGGTGTTCAGAGGGAACAATGCTGGCTAAATAAGTAGTCCACCCGCAGTTTCAGGGCTCCTCAAGGACAGAGTGGTGGCTAAATGAATCATTCTAATAAATCGGTGCGCCGCTCTCCCCTGAAGACACCTTATCTAGGCACTAGCACTGCGCTAGGAATTTCTGTGCGTTTTGCAGGAGATGCACCGAGCACCTGAGCCCGCCGCCCCGCGGGTACTGGGGTAGGTGAGCACCCCCCGCGCCGCGGCTCGCGGAGGGCAGCACGGCAGCGTTCGCACCGACTCTACCGACACCTGCGCCAGCACTTAGCTGAGGGCACGCAATAACCCTAGGCTGGTCCAAGAGACAAAAGGCATTCCAGAACTAGAAAAAAAAAAAAGAACCCAAAGAAGAACACTCAGCAGTGACCATTATTTACTCCATTCCAGCGGAGGAGCTTATTTTGAAGCACCTTTCACGGGCAACACCTCCCCACAGACTGTGTGCGCTACGGGCGCCGGCCGTTCCCGGGAGAGACCCCTGCCGCAGGGCTCCCAAGCGAGGCTGAAGGAAGCCGACCGGTGCTATTAACCGCCTCCTCAGCGGGGCGGCCACCGCCGCCTCTCCCCCCTGCCCGCCTCGGGCACCGCAGCCCCTCATAGTCCCTCGCTCCCAGCCCCGTCAGGCGGCACCACCGCCACCTACCCAGGAAGCTCTCCGAGAGAACGGCCTTCCACAGGGAGAACATCGCCCCGCGACGCTGCCCGGCTCGGCGGGGGCTTCGCCCCTCTCGCCCGCAGCCGAGTCGCGAGTGCCCGGCAGGGCGCGGCGCCGCCGCCCGACCCGCCTTACGGAGTCCGCCCGGCACGCGGCCGCCGGCGAGCGGGCGCCACAGCGCCGCCTGGCGGAGCGCGGGCGGTTCCACGCGGTGCGCCCCGGCTGCGGCGGGGCGGCGGGGGAGAGCCGCTTCCCCGGGACAGGGGCGGTGCGGCCCCCCGCCGCGGGGAGGGGCAGGGGGGAAACCTGCCAGATAGGGGCGATGGCGCGGTGCCAGCCAGGTAGGGGCTGGGCACGAGGAATGTGTCCAGGCCGCCACCGTTCAGCCCACCGGTCTTGGCCCGCGCGCCATCGCTGGCAGAAATGGCGGCTCCCTGAGGCCTCGGGTTCCTGAGGGCCGAGTTTCTCTTTCATTCCAGCGCCCTGGCTGCTGAGGGAGAGGAGTGACCCCCTACCCGAGCCTGCAGGGTGGCTGCGGCGCAGGCTGAGCCCCAGCGAAGCCCCACAGACCTGGTGGCTGTGCAGGCACAGAGGTGCTCATGGTGGCAAAGCCTGCGTCGAGATGGTGCTGCAGCTAGAGAGGCGCGGTGTGAGGTGACTGTGAAGAGATGTTCAGTTAAACCAGGTGTTTTTTCATGTAGGTCAGCCTGGGTGGCCAGAGTTTATTCTTCACAGCCCTGTGACAAGGAATGGTGAGTAGATCTCGCCCGTTCACTGCTGTGTTACCAAAGGAGCATTTGTCCACTGCATAGTCACGCCAGCAAGTAACAAAACAGAAGCAAAGGATTGTCGTCCCACAAGCTGATGGGGAAAAGAGGAGCTGATTCCCTTGCTAGTCGCATAAATATATGGTTGATTAACTGTTATTATTTGTCTTTTTTAGGGGGCGGGGAGGGTGTTCAGATTGGTGGTGTGCTCCTCTTGATGAAATGTGCTTTGCTTTAAAGCAGACTAAGGACTTCTGATAAGTGATCCTATCTGCAAAAAGCACCAAAAGAAGCATTTAGTTTGCTGAGGTTGAGGCTTAAGCTGCTCTGTGTGTTCATTTTAGAAGAAATGTTGAGATATATGAACCGAGCCATGATCACAGCTGCCAAGTTCTGACAAAAAGATTACATAACCAAAATCTGAATTTTAGAATTTTCATTTTTGGCATGAAAAGTAAATTTGTAACTATGAACTAAGAACTAAAAAGCCCTTTAGCTGTCAGAATACATTGTCTTCTTAATTTTTTTACAGTACCCTATGAAACTGCCAGCTATATTTTCTCATTTGTATTAAAGCTATCCCATTCTAAGCAAACCTTATGATATGCATTTTCTTTTCCTTGCGCCTGTGAAACTCCAAATCCATAGGAGTAAGCTATAAACCCCTGACACCTATTAAATATGACCTATTACTAGCAATAAATTCCTGTCAAAACATTTTGAGGGGCAGAGTACTAAGAAAAAGTTTGTTCCAGTACTCTCACAATCAAGTAATTCATTTATCCTGCAGTATAATGGGGTTTGGCTAGCTACGGAAACTCTGTTGAATTTTGGTTGGTATTTGAAAACATATATATGTTTCAAATGTCCACAAAAGAATTGAAGTATTTTGATGAAAAAGTCGACCTCTGTAAGGGAAGAAGAATGAGACTCATGTAACTAAAGGCATCTTTTATTTTTGTCATTTAAGAAAAGCCATCCCAGAATAGTCACCAAGTTCACTTAGGATTATGCAAGTGATGACACTATTTCATCTTGCTGTGGCGTGACGCAAATGGAGCTTGTAAGATGAGATCCTTGGCCAGGGTAAACCCAGAACATGGCTGCTTTTGTAGCTGCGTAGCAAGAGCGTGAGGCTCGCAGGATGTATTCAGCCAATAAATATTTGAAACTATTTTGCAACACTTTTTGTAATTAAAGTATCTTGCTTCATGGTTCAGAGGCAGAGTTCCAGTAAAACTAGACGCGACTGGTATCATGAACCTGACGTGCTTGTGTGGCTTCCATTAAACTCATAATGCAATGAAAATAATGCAATCCCTGACAAATTTAGCCATTGTATTCTGGGTACTCTCTTTGAGATTGTTAGTAACCATTAAGTTTGGCTTCAAACATAACAAAGTCACATTCCAGTTCTCTCCGTGGAGTTGACACACAGATAAGCACCTGAGCACAAAAGGAGGGAGTTTTCAGGTGTAATGTGTTTTGGAATAAAAAGAGACATGTCTTAAATACACAAGTCAATGCTTACAAGGTGGTTCATTACACATATATGTGTAGGAATGCCTTTCACTATATTTTTTTATTCTCCGAGTGCCACATGTGTAGCTGATAAAAAATAAAGCAATAGCATTTGATCTATACAGGAATACAATGGTGGCAAACCAGCAAAACCAAAATAGCATACTACAGTAGGAGCTTCCATTCACAGAAGAAGGAGCATCTTCATTTTAGAACAGTGTTTAATATACCCTTAACCTAAGGCAGACATAAAAAATTACCTGAATTTAACAGAAAATAAATTATAGCCCCACGATTATATTGGTATTGACAGGGGTAAACCTCTCTAAAGCTAGTGATCGTAAAAAACAATGCTTTATTTGGGTTCAAACTATAATACAAGCATGTTTTGAAACCCAAAATAAACACATGGAATTTAAAAGAACTGTCAGACACCTGGGAGAAGTTGTCCTTGCATATTGCCCAGTAGAGATGTGCCTGAATGGGCATGACTAAGAAGCAGAAGAAAGTGCCAGAGAAATAGAGGAAAAAAGCAGTAAAGTACAAACACAAATTAGGATCAAGAAAGCAACTCTGGAAAAAAGCTGGGGTGGTTGAGTTTACTGTTAGGCACCTGCCACAGTCACAGTGGAAACACAAAGACTTGCAGGTCATTAGATGCCTATTGTGTTTGCACAACAGTGTAAAACTTCGTAATCATTTACCTTTATATCTGTTATGCAAAACTCTGTGTGCATACTCAACATTAATTTGGTTGTCGTTTTCTCAAGGTTACAGCATGTTGGCTACAAAATACCATTCGTTTGTTACACCTGGGCTGAAGTGTAACCTCATCTCTTGTAAATTAGCCCTAAAACACAGGACTAATAAATATTGAGAGTTGCTAAAGACCTGAAAAGTAAAATGTTCTGTGGAACATGATACACAAACATTGCCCCAGAGTAATTCCAGTAATGTACTCCATATAAAGTAATGTACTCCATATAATAGGTCTTGATTCATTTCAATATGTATTAGAAATGGCAGGTACAATCAGGTCTGGTTACAGGATCTAAGCTAGTTGAAATCAGCTAGTGTTGCAGGTCTTTACTGTAGGAAAGAAATTATGCATACAGCTGTGCAGCCTAAGAGAAGAGAAAACTGTATGGCTATTTTACAGCTTTCTTCACACTGAAGTGAAAATCCTAGAGCTTGAACATCTGGTAATTGTCAGCCATTCGTTTCTACTAAAAGATAGGCCAGACCAAGTGTAAAATAGAAAAGTGCATCCAAGAATCAGCCAGGACATAGAAAACTATTAGATAATTTCTTGTATGTAGTGAGGACAGTTTAATGTTTTACTCAGAAGTATGTTATTTCCTGCTGTGACTTTTGATGTCTTTTCGTTCACCCTTAACTACTACTCCCATTAGCATGAGAACAATGCCCTGCAGTGTAATTCTCATGCAGTTTTCCATGCTCTAAATGCTTTTATTACTGATACATTTTTGTAACCGCACTGTGCTTCTATTACTCCAGGTCTTTGCTTCTCAGTGAATTTTTAAGCAATTAACAGTCTTTGTGATTTTCTAGTGAACAAACAATCCATATCTATCACGCTTGGTAACAGTTCCTCCTCCTGTCATGTGCTGTATGTGTACATGGAGAGTTTCTGTTAAGTACACATACTGGAAAGGCTTTGCCTTTGGTGAATGTGGTGAACCTCAGGATCCTGGCAACCCTGCAGCGTTTTCTAAAAGGTTCTTCAGCAGCCAGAGCCTGTAAACCTTTGCCAAGTTTGTGAAGTCTCAGCTCCTTGACCTCTTTCTACTCTGACAGTAGAAAATTCCTCAGCCAAGGATTCAATTCCTTATTGGATGTTTTATTTTTGGCATCTCTTGGTTTTTTCTTCGATGTGTGAGGTTGGTTTTTTTCTGGGAGGGGTAAGGATCTTTCTTTTGGTTTGTGTTTATTATTCTAAAGCACTAACATTTATCGGTTTCTATCAATCTCTCTCCATTTTCATAGCTCTGAAGTACTTTCAGGTAAATCTTAAGAACAAAGAGTGTTTGAGGAACATATTCAATTGTGATAACCAACTTTACCTTTAAAGTTAAAATGAAAAAGAAGTCTAACCTTTTTTTAATAGGCACTTTTGCACAGGAAGCTGTAAGAATCCAAGCAACCACTGTCCCCAGGCATGCATATGTCCCATGAGGAAATTGTCATTCCAGCGCTCTTTCATTTTATGACTGGTTTAAGCTGAACCAGCTAAGAAATAATTGGTTATTAGGGACTCACCTCACATGGGATTTTCTTGTATATTGTACTTTTCAAAATAGCATAAAGCCAGTATCTATTAAATCTTTTTTTACATATGATTTCAAGAATACTTCTTAGATCACAGGAGATGTAGGTGCACTTTTAAGAGCTGGTTTAGGACATCACTCTTGCCAAAGCTCCATGGGAAGAGCACATTTTGCAGCAGCAAAGCCCAATAGTCTGGTTTGGCTAGCAAATTGAGAGAATACTCTGGGGAAAGGGGCTTCAAGCAGCCAAGACTTCTGGAAGCTGGAAGTGGTTTTGGACTTAAGAAAATGAACTGTGACTTACGTCATGTTTATTATGAAATTGAGATGCCAGTGCTGCTCTCACAAGCTATTCATTTCAAGATAAGCACTAAAGTGTCATATCATTATTTAGGATACTCTACTAAAAACTGTCTCACTGCAAAAAAACAAACGAGACAGTTTTTATTAAAGATGAAATGCAAAATTGAACCTCAGGCTTACATGCTTTGTTTTATGAAGTTTATCATTAAAGAAATGCATTGCATTTCTCACATCAGAGAAAGTGGCACAATTTTTTTTCAGTATTCCTAGAAAAACAACCCTCACCCCCCGAACTGACATTTTCAGGATAACTTTTTCTTGCAAGATTATTTCTGATTGATCAAAGTATTTTTCTCATTTGTTTACTTTTTATTTACTTCTTGTTAATATTGATATTAAAATGTATTGATTTACTTACATAAGCATCATAGTATTAAAATCAAAGTAGATAAGCAATGCCTTTCATTCAAAATCGGTCAAAATTGAATTTGTCACTTCTTTTTTAAAGAACAAGATTTCATTAAGTTTCCGCAAAATATTTTCAATTTGTAGGACACCCCGCAGCACCGTATATCGCACACGACTATTAACTTGATTAACAAATACCATTGCTAGCGTAGCGTTCTGAATTTCTTTTCGGAAACACGAGAACTCGGAAGGAATCTTACTAGCGCGTTCACTACTTGTTTTTCTCCCGGAGCAGCCCATGAGGAGGCGTGAACTGCTAATTTAGTAAGAGGTACTGGTAGGACCAGGGGGTGAGGAGAGCTCGGCGGGGCGCTGCCCGGCCATGCCGACGCTCTCCGGCCCCGCACGGCGGCCTTTCGCCTCCGCTCCCTCAGCACCCCCGTGCCCCGGCGGCTCCCTGCCTCGCGGCCGGACGGGCTGCCCGGGCCTCCGCGGGGGCCGTGGGCTGTCTGCCCCGCCTGTCCCTACCGCCGGCGGCCAGGAGGTGGCGGTGGAGCCCAGCGGCAACGGCGGCGCGGTCGGCGGGCCGGCACCCTGCCCCGCGGCGGCTCAGCCCCCCCGCGGCTGAGAGGGGCGTGGGACGGAGCCGGTGCCCGCCCGGCCTGGCTGCTGTGCAGCCGGGCCCCCGCTCCTCACGGGCTTCCGGGGCCGGGCGGTGCGGGCCCCGCCGCGGATGCGCCGGGCCGCCCCTTTCCCCTTCCTCCGCTGGCCCGGCGCCCCGCGGGGGGTGAGCGCTGCCCGCGGGCGCGGCCCTCCGCCAGCCACCTTCCGCGCCGCGGCCCGGGGGAACGTCAGTCTCCTCCTTTCCGTCCCGGAGGGGCTGGGCTCCGCGGTGCGAGGTTTCTCCGGCGTCACGGCGGGAGGGAGGCCGAGGCTGGCGTGGCTCCCGGCGGCTGGCCCGGGGCAGGCGGCAGGCGGTGGCTCGTAACGGGAATCTCCCCCCAGCGCCCGACACCTTGCCCTCTCCCCTTCCCCGCAGGTCTTCGCCCAGCGCCGTGGCACGGAGGCAGGCTGGGCTGGGTGTAACAGGCCCGGTGGCCGGGGCAGCGGGGAAGGCTGCTGTAGGCTGGAGCGGATGCCTGCCCGGGGCCTGGTTGCAACCACTCTTCCCTCCCACGGCACCCAGACCTCCCGGCCTTTTGCACGTCTCCAGCCACATCCTTAGCCCTTAGAGCAAGCAGCAAGCACAAAGTCATAGCCTGTTCTCGCTGGGCGTGCAGTGCCCTGGAGGAGCGACTGTCAGCAGGCGTCTCAGCAGGTGCTGCGGGGGCAGGGCTGGGCAGGCGTGAGGCATTCACCTGCTTCGTGGTATCCACCCAGTTGTTGGTAGGGAGCTTTTCATCAAAGACCTAGTGCAGCTGCTCTGTTGGCTCTCCTTCGAAATAAGAGCCTGGATTTAAAATAAAGTGCCAGTTCAGAAGATATGTGTGAACAGTCATAGTGAGTCTTCCACTCTTCCTCACAATGGACACTCAGTCCTTGAAGGGCCTCTCTGAAGTCCTAATGAGCTGTCTCAGTGATCATTGTACTTCAGTGGCACCTGCCCTGGGCAAATGTGCAGCATCTCCACTGTAGATCACAGTCAACTGTATACACCAGTTAACACATGCAATTTTGGCTCCCACCTTCTCCTGCAAGTAATCTTAGAAATTACATGGTCACCATTCCTATTTGGAAGGAGGCTTCTTATTGAAAACAGTATATGAGTATAAGAGTATATGAAGTTGGCAATTCTCACACCTGAAAAACCGAAGGTAGCTACCTTCTTGCATACTGCTTCTTTATCAACCACTTAGAGGAATCAAAACCATGAGCTCTTTCAGGAGTCTTATATTAGCCTTTTCTTCTGTAAATGGGTAAATGATCCAGAACAGTTCTTGTAGAATAGGAAGAAGTTTTTTGAATATTTGATCCTTGCAAACCACATTGATTTAACCATGTGTTATACAGTTATTTCAGTTAAACAGAAGAATAATATTATTGGGGAATTCTTCCCAAGGCAGCTAAGAGAATACACAGTTAATCGTTACACTAACAATTACACAGTTAGGTTGAGAAAACAGCAATAAGTCTTACAGTAAAAACACGCAAGAAAGTTATGTTTCTTCAATAGGTCAATTCAAACAAAGTTATTTTTTGGGGTGATGGTTGTCTTTCCAAGACACAATGCCCCAAAATATAGGAACACTTTTACATTCCCTCAGGCAGGAGGCAGCATTTGTGCTAAGTACTAATATTAATAATTCAATTAAATAATATTTTGATGACCCTCTGTCCCTTTGCTTCATTCTTGCCAGTTTAGCTTTCAGCTTTCATCCCAAGTGGGAGAGGTACCAGGAAGCTGCTTAAAGAGCTACATATTTTGGTGATTCTTTGTTAATGTTGAAGTGGAAGCGTAGCTGAATAACTTATAATTCTGGAGAAATGTATGCTGAAGACAATACAGGAGGTTAACGGCAAGCTGCAAATTTTTATAACCTAATTTATACTCCTTAAATTTGTTTTCATTCTATTTATTTTATCCAGTGACTCAGCTTTTTTATTCTCATGAAAAAGATGAGCACTTAAAATCCGTTGCAGCAGTTAGAAACCTTATCAGTCAGTAGTACTTTCCAGTGATGCTTTTTACGCAACTGTCTGCACAGGTAGGCTTCATGAGCAGATAAGAATAAGAAAGCAGATAAGAATAAGAAAATTTTGTGTCTTTGATTGACATAAACCTCTTTAAAGTTTTATGCATTTTTCTCATCTTTTATCTCTTTTTTTGCATTAAGTGATGAGAGACTGATGGAAAATTAAATTGCTCTTAGTCAGGCTGAGGCAGATGGTGAAGAGCTGTGGGCTACCCCAACATTATGTGGATTTTCAAACTTAAATTTTTTCAGAGACACAGTGCTCATTGTAATTTTTGAGAGTGGCTGAGAATAAAGTGCAGATTGGTGCGAATGCAATGCTTAATTGAGTCTTTTTACCAAGGGGAGAGGAGGTTGTGTTGCTTCTGTTCCATCACTTAAAAAAGCATTGCTGTCTGAATATCCAGTGTGCATGAAGCAGACGTTGCTTGAACTTTAAGGCTGTGTAACTGACCCCAAAATAAGTGCAGGAAGTGGTTTATACAGTAATATTATGAATGCCAAAAACCATTCAGGTTATTAAATTGTTGCATATGTTTCCTGTTTAACTCTGTCCTTCGCAGTCACTTTAGCCTTGCTCTGTGCCACCATTCTCAGAAGGTACTTTTTGAAAAGCAGCAGTGCCCTGTATGTTGATAAATAAAGTGCCACACCATACAGCAAAGTGCTAGGTAAAAATCACAGTTTAGGTGTTTGAATTACTCCAGAAATAAATGGGATTCCTTCTTGCTTTTCCGTAGCAACACAATTCTCAGGCATGGAAGATTGCAACTCTAAAATTCTTTGGAATCTATTCATTCTTATAGTTGTTTTTTTTTAAAGCATGTTTGTAACTGGATTGTGTTTGTTGGAGACACAGATGTGGTTTGTGATAGGCTTCTGTTGTGGGTCCTGTGGACTTAAAACTTCAGATGATGCCAATGAGGATAGAAGTAGTACAGTGATTCTGGACAGCACACTAAAGAAGCTAAATTTTTGACCTGCAATACAATAAAAATTAGAAGAGTTTTGGATGACTTGCTCATATTTGTTCTCATTTCTTTATGATTGAGAGTACTGTGCTAGGTCATGATTCCGCATCTGATTGTACTTACCGACTTCCCTGTTTGAATTAGGCTACATACAACTCTGTATTGGTAATAAGTGATACACTGTGCTGTAAACTGTATATAATCAGGTGGCTGGATGCTATCATCTGCTGTAAAAAAATATACTCCTTTCAACTCAGTCATTATTTCTAGGTGAACACTGAACTTACAGTATCAGTATGATACTTTGGCTTTTTACCTTTGTACCTAGCAGAAAGAGAGGTAGCGAAGCATAAAAGACGTAATTTCTGCTGACCAAGATCAGCAGCAGAGTAATGAGAAAGAGACAATGGGAAAGAGACAATGTCTTCCAAAACAACCCAACAGGAAAGTCAGACTGGCAAACTGGATGGGTAAGCTGGGTTTCCTCCCTTTTATTTTGATGCTATTGCTCGTGAATAACTGGGGTTTTGCAATGGTCGCTCTGATTGAAGAGAGAAACAGATGTCTCTTAGCTTAAGCATGTAAATGAAGAGAAGAAAGGGCTATGTGTTATTTTTCCTGATTCACTACACTCAGAGGGCTAGGAGCTTTTGAGTCTTAAGGTGGTGGGCTCTGATTTATGCTGTGCTAGTTAAACTAGTTATGAACTGGCAGAGCCCTAGTGTCTGAGTACTAGTCTAGTGTAGCCTGTTCCCATCAAGTTGTGCCTGTGCGTGTGTATGTATTCAGTCGGGGAGAAGGGAACAGTACTGCACAAGAACCTGCCTTCCAGCTCTACGGAAGATGAGCATTCCCCTCTGCTGGAGAAATCGGCTGCCCACGGGGGTTCAAAATTTTTATGCTATAAGCATGTAATTAACCACAAGGAATTTAAATGTGGTATGACCTTGTTGCTAACCAGTCACTGCCAGAGAGCTGCAAAGGTGGGCTGATCTACAAAGGAAGGTGACCTGGGAACCACGAGTGACAGCAAGGCGGGCAGGGGTTGTGACCTCAGGGACAAGGAGCACAGTCCCACAGTATCCCAAAAAGAGGAGCTGAGCAGATCCAGTGGTGTTAACTGGGGTCAGCCAACAGTTGGTCCAGTGATTGCTGGGCAAGTCCATAGGAATAAGGCAAGTCTGATGGTAAGCCAGGACATCAAATTAGGAAGGCAAGATAGGGATCATCACGGTAAAAGGCCAGGTATAGGCATACCTAGGGCCTGAGCTTAAATGCAGCTCCTGAGCCAAGGGGCAGAGGCCCTGGGCAAAGCTTCTTGCAGCTCTTTCTCCCAGCTTTGCTGTTTTCACAGCAGTCTAATTCAGTGTTACACAACTGTGCCATATTAGAGCTGACTTTGAGCCCAAGCAACTAAACCCCTGGCAGGGTGTGTATGGGGACAGCAAGGTTGCAAAGCCTGTTGGTGCGCTTGGGGCCCTGACACTCATTTCCTTATCTTTCACTCAGCTTGTTTGGATTTTATTGTATTTGCTGTGACCTTGCTTTGAAAGCAGTTTGGAGTGGTTCTCTAGGGTCTGGAGTGGAGTCAATTCTCTGCTGTTTACCCAAGCAGCACCACCATTAACTTTAGTGGGAGCAGTGCTTGAAGAAGGACTGAGATATTAATTAGCTAAAATGTGAAATGTGTGGCTGCGGCCAATAAATGCATTTCATTATTATGGTTACAAAATCATAGATCAGTCAGGCAAAAAATGAGGTAGAATCCTGTAATAGACTAATGTGCTCTTTTTCCCAAGGCACTGCTTGTTCTATGAAGTCTGGTTTTGCTTTCAAGAATAGGTATGTTTGTAGAGGTTGTGGTTTTACAGAAATGTTAAAATTTCAACTAATTTTAACTTAATGATGACTCCTTCTTTTCCTCAGCTTTTATTGCTGAGCACGACATCATATGGTATGGGATATCCTCTGGGTCAGTTGGGGTCAGCTGTCCCAGCTGTGTCCCCTCCCAACTTCCCATGCACCCCCAACCTACTCACTTGCTGGGCAACCTGAGAAATAGGAAAGGCCTTGACGCTGTGCAAGCACTGCTCAGCAGTAACTAAAACATCCCTGTGTTATCACACTGGTTTGGTCACAAATCCAAAATGCAGCACCATACCAGCTACTTTGAAGAAAATAAACTCTTTCCCAGCCAAAACCAGTACACCCGTATATTTTAGTTGTCCAATAATGATACTACAAGTGCTAACACTGGTAACCAAGTCAGCTCTTAAAGAAAAATAATGTACTTATAGCCACATGTCAATACCCTGGATAGTAGAATGCAAGAGAGAACACTGTCACTTTTTTCTCACAATCAAAATGGAAAAAAAAAGAGCTACCATTAGCTTCAAAGAAGCCTGCCGGCAAGTTAATTATTAGGAAGGTGAAGCCAGTATGGTTGAGTTCAGTTAATGCCATGAATATATTTAAACTGCTCAGAGAGAAAGTTAGGCTAGTTAGGGGAATCTGACAGTTTATGTTGACCCTCTTCTGAATACTTGCAAAATCTACTCTTACTGAACTTGAATTGACTTCTGTATGGGGCAGAACTTCATTTTTAGAAACTAACACTCTGCCTTTATTTCCTGTTATTTCTTTCCCAGAAAGCTGACGTAGCCCATAAGAATGAAGTGGCTAACAGAACTAAAGCAATATACTTCTAGGGTAAGCAGCAGCTGAGCTATTTTAGGAAAGTACAGACCAACAGGATGAGTGGTTTTAACTTTAAAACCTATGTAGTACTTTCTGTTTCTGTATTGGGGTATCAAGTATTTCATCACACTGCTAACAACAGAACAAGGAGTTTTTCTTGTTTGGTTGGTTTTTGCATTGTATTTCATTTGTTTTTTAAATAATTTGTCTTCTTTAATTGATTTATTTTTTTCTTCCTGTGAGATTAAATTCAATAAGCTAACCCAGGTTTATCCTTTCAGCCAATGTTCTATTGTCCCATCTCAGAAATTCACAATGCTGGAGAAATTGCAAGCATCCGTGAAGAATGCAAAAAGCAGTTTCTGGTACAGAGGTGAGTGATCCAAACTTGTTCTTATCGCACTGAGAATGACTTCTTGATGTAGTTACGCAAAACTGGCTGCAAAATGCCATGCCATTTATTGTAATACATTGAGTTTTGTTGGAGTATTATTGTGGGTTAACTGTCACCTTATTTTAAGTTGAGCAATATATTATAGGGTTAATTGAATTATTTGCACAATCATTGTAGGTAAAAGCGGTTGAATTAAGCTCTTGTTTAATATGAACATACTTTAACAATCATGGAGTTGGTTGTATTCTTGAAGTCCATTATTGAAACAACCTTAGGAATGTTTTACTTTATTACATACTTATTCTTGCCTTTGAATGAAAGGCAGGCATGGCTATGTGTGTTGGGTTTGTGAAACTTTTTAGGTATTAGGACATCTAAAAGATTAGCTACTCAGTGTTTTAGTGCCTTTTAAGTCCACCATGTCAGTTTGTATCTAAATTATACATTTTCTGAAAGGAGAAGATTGAAAAGGGTTTCAGCATTTAGTCGGAGCTGCTGTCATTACTACTGTTGCAGTACTGAGAGGAGCTATTCAGGTTATGGAAGCTATTATTTAATAAATATATATATTGCATTAGCTCCAAATGCTACAGCATGCCTGATGTCTGGCACTGCGTGAATACATCCTTGCTTTGAAGAGACAGTAATCTGAATGAGCAGATGCAACAGGTGATTAAGACAGTACGCAAAGTTAATGTTTAGATGATGAGTAGTGTGTTTAACATTATAAACATATAAAACATTTAACATACAAAACATTTAACATATAAGAGACTAACGTATTTAACAAATAGGTAGCAAATTTTGGCTGATACCAGATACACTCTTCCATTTTATTTTTACAGCTCTTCCTTTGTCTCTTGGGAGCATGCTTGTCACCCAGGGGCTAGTCTCAAAAGGTAAATATAAAAAACACATGATGGTCCTAAGTTATGAAGTTGAGACTCTGGAATTACTACTGAAATGCAAGTTTCCCTAAGGCCTGCTATTTTTCAAGATCAACATTCCTCTCACTCATCACCATCATTGTTATAGTGATTTGATCATTATGTATGCATTGCACAGTTGTTCTTTTGAAAGAACATGAACTGAAAAGAGAATTCACGAATTCAAAGACTGGTGGCTAGAATCTGTCACCATCATCACATGTATTTGAGTAGAGCCTTCACTGGGGCTGCTTGGAGGGCAGAGCATTGTACAACCTGAGCAGGGGCATCAGATTCGGGTACTGTAGCTCTAACTGTTGGTTTATTTGAAAAATGCTGGCAATGTTTGTACAGTGACCATGTATCAATATGAATACAGCTTTGGTGCAAAGGGACAAGGAGTACTGCCAAACTGAGGAGACAGAGAGCTTTTCATAGAGATAGCTTGCGATCTGCAGGCTAATACAAAAGAGAATTGTATTCCATTTATGTGGTGGATGAGCCCGGTTCTACACATTGCACCTTGAGTTTCCCTTCTGGGCATCTTGACTAAAGTAAGGTTGGGTTAGCGTTTTGGGTAAAGAGTGAAGGGCATCCAGCCTGAAGACTGCTAAGATGGGTGTATCCTACAGGAGCAAGTAAGACAGTCCTTCAGCATGCATCAGCAGCCATTTACAGCAAGGGCAAGTAGGAGAAGAGAAAAATCACAGGGCCTGAAGCAAGAAGCAGAAAAGAATTCAGGGGCTATAAGGGATGGGTGGTGGGAGACAGCAAATGGAGGACGTGGAAATGGCTCAGCCTTTTCTCACTGTGTATGGTTGCAAGCCCCTTGTTTTGTTCCAGCCACTATTACCATGTTTCCTCCTCGTCACATTCTTTTTTTTTACTAAGATGATCAGGAGGACTAGAGTAGAAAACCTAGAAGCTGTGCTATACCACAAGAGGCTGATGTGGGTTCCCTGTTGCACCCTTGACCTATAAGCTTGTGGGAGACGGGGAGGGAAGGATCAAGGGAGTGTGCGTGAGGGAAGGCAAAGGTTTACACATTTGAAAAGGGGTGAGCAATGATAGGAAGGGCACTGGGGTTGTCTCAGTAGCTAACATGCCACCCTCTGGCACCGGCTACTCTTAGTTTCTCTCCACTGTACTTGCACATTTCTTATCAGCTGTGAAATAACAAATGCCCATATTAAATAATCATTACTGTGTGTCAACAATCGGAAGAGGGGGGGCTGTTTAGGCACAAACAACAATTGTGTTCCTCCCTCCCCTGAAAGACCCAATTTAAAATTGCATAGATGCCCGTGGGCAAAGGCCCTTGCACTTAGCATAGACTGAATGCTCCTCTGTCTGAACACTCCCCTCTGATGACGGCATGCAGTACACTGACTCCAGAAGAAGCTGGAGCTTCTGAGCCTCATTAATACTGTCTGAGTGCATGTAACAGTGCAAACAGTGTTCACTTCCCTTTGCCATGGCAATCTTGCTCTGTGGAGCCCTCCTCCACAGTATGGCACTCCTCTGCCAGACGCAGACACTTGCAGAGGCATAATGGTTCCACCTCCTGGTGTTAACTTGGGGGTACGTGGATTTTGGTAGGAAAAGCTAATCTTTCGGTTTGCATGTTCAGCACACTTTATATTCCTCATAAAGGCCAAAATGTATGATCTCTCCTCTCCAGAGGAGGAGGCTAGGTATCTGTGGTACAGTTTAACACGAGTTTAATCAATAGCCACAGAAAACTACTGAAGAACGGTTTGGGCCTGCTTCTTGCAGCCCAAGGAGCTGGACCCTGAGTAAGACATTTCAGTTCGCTATTGTATTTGCAGGATTGGTTTGTGCTGAAACATAATCCACCATCTCCTCCTCCTGCAGTGCTGCAGGTGTCACCAGTGGCAGCCATGCTGCTTTCGTGTTGATTTACACTCCGAGTCCCTGCCTGAAGTTAATCCTGCAAAGTCCAGATTTTTTTCCTCCTATGACCCTAGGACTGCACCAAAACAGATGCACTAAGAACTAGTGGAATGGAAATGGAAAGTGCCCTGATGTTCCTAAATCTGAGTTAGTGGACTGACAAGATTTTTGTACAGTCTTCACCTTCAGAAATGCAAAAGCTTGTAGGAAAAATACTGTCTTTGGTTTTGAGTGCTGGTGAGTTCCTCAAATGAGTAAGTTTTCTGACTAGTCCCTTTTATTGTAGGCATTTTCTCAGCAAGCCCAAGATTTGGTGCATTACCTAAGATGGCAAGTAAGTTGTACCCAATTCTAAAAGGAAGAATAGTCTGCAGACCTTAGATGCATCTCTCTGAATCTCCTTTCAAACTCTTCCTTTTTTGAAATTTATGAGATGTTACCGCAGTGCTTTAGGAAATCGGAATTCTGCTGTGTTTAAAAATAAATGTTTGAAATAAGGTTCTTTTAATGTAAATGTTTTCAGTAGCAGCTTATATTTACTTAATATATCCTCACAAACTGGTAAAAACTCCAGTCTCACCTTTGTTTTATACATAATGTTAACCTCATTGATCAGCCATGCTTAGCAGATCACACAGCTTATGGTATCAAGAGGCCATCACAGTGTATGTAAAATAGTATATTCCTTTTCATATGTTCATTTGATTTATCTTAACTGTCTAGTTCATGACCGCGTTGATAAAGAAAACAAATAAAAGCACAGAAACTGTACAGTAAGTGGCTCTTAAATGACAAGAAATTAAGTTGATTCCTTCTTCAGCAGAAGTTCAACAGAAAATTGAGGGTGTTGAAGTAATATTTTTATTCTGACCCTGTGATGAGTGAAAGCCCCAGTGCGATAGAATCATAGAATCATAGAATCATTAAGGTTGGAAAAGACCTCTAAGATCATCGAGTCCAACCGTATAGTATGGCAGGCTGATGTTCTGGCTTCTTAGAAGCCTTGAGAAGATAAGTGTTAAAATTGCGATCATCAGAAATACCACAGTGTGCATACCAGGGCAAGAGAAATTAGTGCTGACACTGTGATTTAATTTCATTGTGGGCTTTCTCTATAATCTCTTCCTCTGAATCTGAAGTCTTGCAATTCCAGGTGAATATGTATCCTTTTCCTGTCTGCATTGTTTCGGACCAGTTGCTATGTCTCGCGATAGGTAGCTGGTTTTCAATAGTTATTGAAATCATCCCTGTAAACCCTGTATAACTTCACATGTGTTTGCAACGTGTTTTGAGAAGACATGCTAGATACAATTCATCGTATGATTAAAATGGAGCCAGTTGCAGACTCTTGATTTAAGCTCTTGTATTAACAATGTTTTGTTATCTGTCTTCGTAGTTGCTAGTGTCTTAGGTTTTGCCATTGGAAAAAATATCATACATAGAAGAATGCCAAAAAAAGTTCCAGAAAATTGGTATTGTACCATTTGGTCCACAATAAAAAAGGTTTGTGCTTATTTAAATCATTAATCCTAGATCAAAACAGTCTTTACAATAGTAAAAATAATATGCAGCAAAAGTATGAATTTAAATTTTGTGATCAAGTCATGAGGTACTACTCTTATATTCTTAAGCTATATATGTCAGTATTAGAAACTACTAAAGATTCTTCAGAAAATGCAAATTAAACTCAGTGTAATACATGTTATTAGGAAATCCATTATTTAAATGAAATTATCATACTTTTAAGTGTGATGGAACAACAGTTACTAGTTCTCTTTTCATTTAGTATTGTGCCTCTAAGTGTCTCACGATCTTCTATGATATCACTCGTCTCTTTGAGTCCTCCTTTTTTTACACTATCCTCATATTTTAACAACAATTTCAATCTCAACCCACATTCCAACCTCCTCCTCTGTGGTTTTGCCCAACCTCATACTGGGTCATGCCAAACCATGAAGAGCACAAACTGCAAGGGTATTTTTTCCACCTTGCAACTCTAACCATATGATAGATCTCAATGGTTGCCTCCTGTCACCTGTCACCTCCATGTTTTAGTCATTATTTTCTAAACTTCATATAAAGGACTCCTTCCCGTCAAATCACACTCTGACTTCCTTCCAGGTTCCTCCTTCAACTGCCAGTACTACTTTTCATTCCCAGTATGGCTTCTCCTATGCACCTTTCACACACAAAATGCATTTCCAAAAATCCTACCCACAAAATTATTCTCCTCTGTCTTTCCACATCTTTCCCCCAGACCAATGTGAGCTTTTATGCCTATGAAAATGCTGACTAATAAGGGGGAAGCTTCCTCATTGTTCATATGTCTCTCCACGTCCATTCTTCCCCACATAACACAGCTACTTTCCTCACATGGTGTTACACAAAGTGGCTATTTGTCACTCCTTTGTATTACACACTTTGCTCCTAGCTCTGTTTGCTCAGTATTGATAGGTACAATGGTGATGCAGTAGGTACAGTATCTACTATTCCGTACTGCTTGCTTCTGTAATTCTACTGTTCGCTTCTGTAATTCTAAACAATGAAGACTTGTTGCTTAGAAGTTAGGTAATTAGCAGGTGTTGTGTTTGCAGGTGTGTAGAATTGTAACTAGTCTAAATCGTGTATCCTGGAAGCATTGTTAGACTCTAGTGAAGAATAACCTTGGAAACTATAAACAAACGTGGTCCAAGCATGGCTCAGGGACAAATTGCGACCCTATAAGGTAAAGAAGAAATAAGTTCATGAAGAGTTCACTACCCTGTCGACCACCAGAGACCACCCGAGACCCTCAAGAAGACCCTAAAGGCTTTAGTGCGCATGTTTAAGATGATGTAATATTATAATTAGTTCTCGGAAATGTAATGAATATGTAAAAGAGAAATTTAAAATATGTATGAGAAGCATGGATATAAACAGAAAGGTGATTAGACCAGGTGTGCTTGATTTGTGGCAAGTCCACCGAGCACCCAGGCCTGAATAAAACAATATCTCTCCTGAGCATGTGGAATTGGTTACTTGCACGCCGGGCACGAATCCGCTTTTCGGACAACAATGGCAAGGACTGTCTTTTCCCGCTTAGAGAATCCTGTTATATTTTGGTGATTGCTGGAAATGGTAGTTAAGAATAATAATTAATGGAGTTTTATTGGTTGAGACATTAAGATGTCATCTTTTGCAGTTTATGTCCTATAAAACAGTTACAACAATTGGAGAACATAGGCAAGAGATTATTTCTTCAAGAACATTTGCCAACATGCTATATGGTTGTGTTAGAAGAAATCCAGCAAAATTCTTGAATACTTTATCTGCTTTCAATATTGCAGGCATTGTCATCATACTTGCAAAGAATGTGAAGCAAAATTAGGATCAAATGAGAAAGAAGGTTCGATTCCTTCAGCATCTTAGTCCCAGGTAGGCAACCTTGAAATTTAAAATAAATTCTTATTTTATTTTCCATGTTGAGTGGTATTTTTGTTTGAAAGCTTTGAACAGTATCGTGAAAATCATGGATTTTAATCATGGATTAAAATCTGAGCATTAGTCAAGGAAATATTCTCTATCTATGGTTTGTAATTAAATTTGTTTCTTCATTTTTACCTTATATACCTTTCATGCTAATTTTAAATCCCCCATTTCTGAGGAATTTTTGCTTTAGCTGTAGCAGAGTATTGTTTATTCACCTAACTGGAATTAATTTGGATGAACTACTTGTATGAAAACAAATATAACTCCTTTCAATTTCCAACTTTTTTGCTTAAGAATCAAAATAATTAGGGATAATATTGATATTTTAAAATACATTGAAATATTGAGAAACTAAAAGCAGACACAGTTGGGGTGGTTTGTTTGTTTGTTTGGTGGTTGGTTTCTTTTTTCATCCAGGGCTGTGGTTTGGGCAGAGCCCTAGCGAGGGTAGCACAAGAGCGGTGCCGGAGCAGCTGCGTGCTGGGGCGGGAGGGACCTGGCCCATGTGAGGTTTTCACCCCGGGAAGGGGAGAGTTCCCTGTGCGAAAAAGGAGAGTTCAGAGGGTGGAAAGCAGGGGCGTATTTAAAAGCACTTTCACTCTTTGTCTATGAAAAACAGGCCAGCAGCTGGGCTTTTTAAAAGCATTTTCACACATTCTGCTTCTGGTAAGCTGTGGCCTACATTTCTCACAGGCAGGAGAACGTGTGAAAGTGTTTGCAAATAGCTGGGCTGCCTGCAAGAGAGGAGAGCAGAGGGCCTGTTTGAAGTCCTGCTATGTGAGTTTGTAGCTTGGAACAAAAGCCTGATGCAGAAATCGTTGGATTCAGTCTCTTTGGCATATATTATGTAGGAATTTAGACAAGGATATTGATAATGGTCCCTTTCTTGCTCTGAAGTGCGTGGCTGCAGACAATCTATGAGGAGGAGTATCCTAGCAGAACCTGTTTACTTACCCAGAAGAGAGTTTTTGATGGATTTTTACGATGCAACAATACATTATGGCAGTAAGGATTGTCCTGAAAGAAGCCATTAGAATAAATTCGTGGTTTTAATCAACTTTGCCGCTGCTTCAGCATTTTATATCAAGAGCTGCAAATGCTCAGCCACTAGCAGAAAATGGCTTAGGCTCTCCTAATAGGCTTGCTGCCAAAATGGGCAGTGCTTCTCTTGTGCCAGCTGTAGAGATCATGAAGCACTGTGGTCCTCCAGATCAGCTGCTGCTCTAGCTGGGTATCAGATCCGTAAGGAAAGGGGAAAAAAAAAATCAAACCTTTCTGAGGGGTAACTTGCTAGTCCCAGCACGAAGGAGGGAGCAAGCCAGACAGATAGTTGTGACTGAATGATATCCTAAATCCATTAGCAGTTGTGAGCTTAATTAAGCCCTTGCATTACTGTGCTGATTAAATGCTTTTGAAGATTTTCTCCTAAACCAATGTTTGCTTATGTAAGCCAGTATCCTCACCTATTTCAAATAAGGACCCCAAAGCATATTTAATTGAGGACAGTCATTTACTAGCAATTACCTGTGTAGTGGAATCAAATGTTGATGGTGGGATTTACCTCCACTGTTTGTCAGAGCTGAAGCTTGCTGAATCTTAAATCCAAACACATTTTCTTTTTCAGCATTTTCCCTTTTTCAGCCTTCTTCTGTGAGCTGACAATATTTTTTTCTGGTGTATAAATACCAATTAGCTTTTAAATTAATTCCAAATTGTCTGGAATGCAAAGGAGTCTTGCAGCTGCATGAAGGGGTGAATGCAGGATGCCAAAGGCCCCTCTGTTTGTTTTCCTTCTGCAATGGGTCCTGGAATTTCTGCTGTGGAACCTGTTCCTTGTTCCAGCTCACATGTTCATCAAAGACCTTGATTGCTGCACTTTTTACCAGCCACTTAGGTCTTCTTGTTTGTTTTTTGAAAGGGCTAGAAAGCTTAGTCAGAACTATAGTCTGAAAACAAATGTAAAACAAGTGTATTTCTTTAAATTTTAATTGCTGGAAGGAAAACGCCATTATATTTGGGCCAGCGTGATATTTTAAATTTGCCAGAAAATCCGTTTTGATGGACAGATTTTAGAAACTTAGGAAAATAAATACTGTAAGAATTGTGTTGTTTTCTGTATTGTTAAACAGTGAAAATAATAACCTCATAACCCCTTTTATGTCTTAATAAAAATTCTTCATTTAGCATGTTATGCTCTAAAAATGTACAGAGACTCTACTGAGCGCATCTCACTGCTATCCACGCTAAGCGTACATCGCAAGCTATGGCATTGCCTAGGAGGACCACCCAGATAAAATTATACTCATGTTGATGAGCCCAAAAGTAATGTCTTTTATCCTCAGGGACTTTGCAGAGTTCTCAGAGAAATCACAAAGAAGCTGCACATTTCACATCAAAAACAAGGTGCCACTCAGCTAAATAACGGGTCCTTTTATTCCATTTACAGATGTGGTGAAGGTGATAAAAATCTTATGGATCAGCTTTTTCTTTCAAGGCTTTATTCTGTAGAGAAGAAATAATATCTTTGCTTTGGTGTAAATCAGCTTATTCGAAGTAGTTGCATAGTTCTGTTCATAGTAAATACCAGTTTCTCGTAACGCAGTTTTTGGTTTTTCCTCTTCTCAGCATGTTTTCATTCATTTTCCTCCCTTCAGTGCAATTTAGCTCTTAGTCCTGAAAAATTAAATTTGTCTATTGTACTTAGATGCTGGCAAGACTTCTTGTAGCAAGCAAAATGGCATACACTGGAATGTTTGTCTTCTGTATCAAAAGGAGAGTGCAAGGATGTTTAAATGATTTTGCACAGTTAAGGAGCGATTCAGTTTCTGAGCTGACTCCTTGTTTATGGACTGTTTTAAGAGTACTAAGCTAGAAGTTCATTAGGGCGTTGTCACACTGCAGTCACTGTGCTGAACCAACTTTTAATAGGCCAGTTTTACATAAAAGTCCAAATTGCCAGGGATATCAAAAGCACATGCCACATTCATAGTAACAAGAAGATACAATATTTTGGAACAGTTTATGGTCTGTGCATAATCCAAGGCTAGGAGATGTTGAGAAAAAAATAGATGGCACATGCTTTCTGCAAACAGCATGACACGCAAACTTCCATGAAATCTCTCAGGAAATCAAAAGCAGACACTTCCCCTAAACACAGTGATGGTGCTCACATGGAAATCGAATGTACAGCTACTGAAAAGTTTGGGCTTCACTGTCAGATGATGAAGCCTGTCTTCTGTGGGGTTTTTTTTTGTTTGCCTATGGTTAGTACCCCTCTTTTGAACCAGCTTCTTTGGGCATCTTTATCTGGGCACAAAGAGATTCTGCAAGCAGGATATGTAGAATGTAGAAGTATAAAGTAACTATTAATTGGTGTCATGGTTTAACCCCAACTGGCAACTAAGCACCACGCAGCCTCTCGCTCACTCCCCCCTCAGTGCGATGGGGGAGAGAATCGGAAGGGTGAAAGTGAGAAAACTCGTGGGCTGAGATAAAGACAGTTTAATAGGTAAAACAAAAGCTGCGCACGCAAGCAAAGCAAAACAAGGAATTCATTCACTGCTTCCCATGGCAGGCAGGTGTTCAGCCATCGCCAGGAAAGCAGGGCTCCATCACTTGTAATGGTTTCTTGGGAAGGCAAACGCCATCGCTCCGAACATCCCCCCCTTCCTTCTTCTTCCCCCAGCTTTATATGCTGAGCATGATGTCATATAGTATGGCATATCCCTTTGGTCAGATGGGGTCAGCTGTCCCAGCTGTGTCCCCTCCCAACTCCTTGTGCACCCCCAGCCCACTCGCTGGTGGGGTGGTGTGAGGGGCAGAAAAGGCCTTGACTCTGTGTAAGCACTGCTCAGCAGTAACGAAACATCCCTGTGTTATCAACACTGTTTTCAGCACAAATCCAAAACACAGCCCCATACTAGCTACTATGAAGAAAATGAACTCTATCCCAGCCAAAACCAGCACAATTGGTTACTATGCACAAAAGACATTCTGGATTTAACAAGCTGTTAGGCTAGATACTCACCACCCTGATGAGGCACCTGGGGAGTCTTTCCTATCCAGGCAGCCACCAGGCAGGAGGAGAAGGGTTAGATTGACTAGCCTCCCTGGTTTTTTTTCCTTTAAGATTTTATACCTTTCCAAATTGGTGTTTGCCCTCTTGAATTCTTGAGCTACTAAGAACCACTGTCTCAACAGGGACTTTAATTTTACACTTTTTACCTTTCTACAGACTTTTCCCATGGCTCTTTCTCAGCAGTCTGAGTCAAGGGTACACCGCCGTGCTGTGTCAGAGCTGATGCTGGCGTACAGGCAGGTAAGCCTTGGGGAGCCTTCCACAGGGGCTACAGGGAGAGAGGGTTACACAACCACAGAGAAGCCAACCTCCTGTGTGAGAATAATGTCATTATCACAGGTGTACTGTGATGTCTTACTTCCATAAGACATGGTGACATGTCTTAGCTACTTTCCCTTCATCTGATACCTCCTGTCAAGATAACAGCAACAAACTGCACCAAGGTTAGTCATTCCTGGGTTATCTGAGGCAAGCCATTACATCCACGTGATGCCGAGGAGATTGATGCATGTGACAGACGACCTGTCATGTCAGACTCTCAGAGGTTGTTCTTGTGGTCAGTGTTACCTCCTGGGGTTACAACTTAGCTACCTAACTTTGCTTTAAACGTAATTTTGTTCAGGCTTCCTATTACTTTGCTGTAATAAATGTACTGTTATATAAAAATTACTGTCTCCTTTTTTTCTAAATTTATTTCCATACTGCAAGAGGCAATACTCTGATTAGCTAATTGTGTGGATCTAAGTTCATGAGTTACTATGATACTGTTATGAAAAAAAGGCTGTGAATCTAAGCTGTATCAGCACTAAATTTGTGCACATCAAAGGAAAATGAGCACAACTTATGGGCAAACTGTTCTTTAGAAGGTCTTTAAAAGCATTTTGCTGTACTTTAGAGAATTTATGGCCAAATAATTTTTTAAGCCTGTCAGATGTCAGGCTCCACATAATACTCCTTGATTTGAGAACTAACAGGGGGTATGTTTTGGCAAGGTTGTTATTTAATTTTGTTAAAATACAATTCAATTTCTCCTGCTTTGCTGGACCAACAATCTAGTCAAGTGTGCCACTGGGCTACAAGCCTTTATAATGAGGTAGTAATGATGTTGCTATATTTCTTAAATATAGCTTAAAAATGTTAAAATAATGTAAAATTTAAGTTAACTGACTCTCCCAAAAGGGTAGGGAAGACTCACAACACATTCTGTACCATGTTACTTGATTTGATAAAATTGGAGCCAACTGGCTTTCATTGTGCTGTGACTTACAGGTGTGTTAGAATTTTCCTGCTGGCTGGATGTGTGTTCTAGGGGTGGAATCAGACAGATGCTGGATTTTTTAGCATTGAATGGTTTACAGGACCTAGTTAAACTTTTAAGCTGCTTAAGATTTGACAAAGAAATATGAAAAGGTGCCTTGTAGTTCACAGGAGAAGTTCTATAAGAAAGCAGGTGTTGGGGTGTTAGTAGTTGTGCTGCGTGATGCGGAAAGGAACATTTCAATGCGTACTGATTATTTTACATTATTACTTTATGCAAAAGGGAGACAGGAAGAGCTGGACAAAACCTTGTGCTCTCATGGCCAGACCCTTGTGATTTTTCTACTTAGGAAGGTGAGCTCCTGATGATTAACAAAGAGTGCGCTAAGAATTGTAAGTTAGTACAGCTGATAGTAGTTATGCACAATTTAATAAGCTAATCAATGTTGACCATTACTATCATGCATTCCATACAAGTCGGTTAAAGAATTTCTTTTTAATTGAAGCAGAAGTTCAATACCTTGAATTTAGGGGTGACCTATTAAAAAAAAATAGGGAGAGATTTGAGGTAATCAGTTGCTTCCGTAATCTTTACTTCAGTCTGGAATAAGAGGGGAAGAGATCTCCAGGAGGAAAAATAGTTGACCTTACAAAGGATCAAACATTGTTTATATAGTGCTAAAACTTTTTTTTTTTAGTATTTTCTTGTACTAATAATAGGATATTCATTCCCTTTTGGCAGGAAGATGTTACAAAAAGCTTAAAAAAAATCCAGTGAACATACATAGCTTCCTATTAATCATTTGTATCTGGAAAGTAGAGCTTACTTTCTCCACCCAGAGATGAGAGAGTTTAACTGTGTGCTTAGGCATATCACAGCTTGGTTGAAGTCCACGTACTTGCTAAAATCAAAATACATTCTTCAGCTGTAATGCATGCAAAGTGAGTAGCCTCAATCCACTTTATGAAATTATGAATAGAAAAAGGGTCAGAGTAGAAGAGGAAGGCTATAATGATATTAACCTCAAACAACTGCAATAGATTGCTTGTCTTTGGGGACTTTCCTATTAGCTATCTGAAATCATTTTACAAATACCGTCTTCAAACCAAATTAAAAAAAAAAAAAGTTGTGTTTTAGAAGAGAAAGCAATTGTAGGTTGAAAACAAAGCGCATTCCTGTTTAAAATCCCGACTTAGTAGTTGGACTTTAGGCAAGCCACCTGGTCTATAATTCTCTTTTAAAACTGGGAATGAAGGGGAGATGAAAGCTCACTAACCAAGTTTTTATAAATCCCTAGCAAAAATAAGATTTGGGGCTTATTTTATTATATTTTGAGAGGCGAATGAGAGAATAGGGCATTCTGTGCAACCACGGCTAATGGGAGGGGAGGGCTGTGGGGCGGGCTGGTAAGAAGAGAGCAAGCTCTGGGGCAGGAGTTACAACAGGAGCATGCTGGACCAGGCCAAGGGAAGTATGAAGGGGCAGCTAGCTCGGGCGCCACTCTGGTACCTCTGACAGCAACCCTAATTTGGGAGCAGCAGCTTCTTTCTCATGACTATTGCTACCAGTGAAAGAGCTGCTGGTAATTTGTCCCACTCACCCAACTCGTTTTTGGCATCACACACGGGAGCTCCATTTGAGAGACCCAAAAAAAGGGATCCAACTTCTGACATCAGCATTGCAGTAGTTCCACATCTTGGAAATACTACGCCACTTTTACTTATAGACTTAGCTTTTATAAAGTGTACTGTTTTCCCAAGCATGTGCTTCATTTGAGGAATCACCTCTAAAACAGGTGGATTTGTAAAGTCCTAAAGTGCTGTAAATATACCTATGACATATTATGAAGAATCATTACAGCTTTCACAGAAGGATGTTATGCCTTACAAATATATTAATGTTTTTTTGAAAGAGAGGACATGGGAACAAAGGGATCTACTCCGTGCTGTGCGCATGCTTTGGTGTGGGATGTTTTTTTCCTTTTTTTTTTTTTTTTCCTTTATAAGTCTCTCAAGAAATTGAGGTTCTCAAGAAATAAATGAAAGAGTTCTCAAGGCCAGTTTAAAACCTAAAAGGCTTGAGAGAGCTTCTGGGGACACGCCAGGGGGCATCTGGTCAACATTTTAGCAGATAATCTGAAAAAGGAAAACATGACTAAGTTTCTTGATGACAAAATGATAGAAGAGCTAGGAAAAAAATCTCAATACTGAGAGACTGAGTAATAAGCTTCATTGTCATGGGGAAAAATACTAACTGCATCACACACTTGGTTTTAAATTACTCTGACATTCTCAGTACAGAGATCTGGGAGTTGTTTTGCATAGTCGCAAGACATAAGACCAGTGGTCTACGACAGCCAAAAGGCAAGTAGAACATTAACAATTCCTAGGAAAAAAATGGGGAAAAAATGGATTATACTACAGAGCAATTCTATGGTATGTCCTCATCTTGAGTATTGCGGTGCCTCCAATCCATCTCAAAAAGCATACAATAGAGATGAGAGACAGAAAAAGGTGAGGGGAAGATCAGAGGTACAAAACGGTTTCTTCACAAAAGATTAATTAACTCACTTTCCAGGTTGAAAACAACTCAAGATGAAGAATATGATATCTGTAACAGTGTGAAAGATGAATAGGGAACGAGTAATTGCTGTTTTTCATAAAATGACAACCAGTCAGCACTCGGTGAAATCAGATTTAAAACAAACAGAAAAGAAGCACTTCTTTATACAGCATGATTCCATCGTGGATCTTCTTGCCACAGGATATGCCTGAAGCAAATAAAATGGCTCCAAAAGGCACCGTCTGCACTTGGTGGCTGTGAAACATCTGGATTTGCATGATCTAAATGCAACCTTTGTCTCAGGAAGCTCCTCAGCTCTGATCGGAGAAGGACAGGAGGGCATACCAGTGAAGGACCTCTTTCTAGAAGATTCATTAGCCAACGTGGGAGACAGGGTGACCATTATGGTGACTCTAATATTCTTACAACTGTTGAAAAAACAAGTTAAGAGCCTTGCCACATGAAATAAAACCCAGGTAGCTAATACCTAGGAGTGGAGACTGAAACATCTTCAGGTGCAGAGAGCACAAGATTTAAGATTCCTGAGAAAACACACCTTTTAATCATTTTAATTACAATATAGTGCTTTTCTCTGCTGCTGAAGGGTAAAAAAATACTAGGGTGGGAATGGAGGTTTTTCCCGTTGTCTTTGCCATAAAGAGTGTTGGAGAGCAATGGCACTTCCAAAAGCAGATGCTAGAACCTTGCATTAAAAACCCCACTTACCTGAACTTTTAAGTGTTACTTCTCACATACGCACGTTTTGAGCATTCAGCAGCAATGCTGTGTTGGTCAGGCACATTGGCAAGCCCAGGTGTTTCAGAGCAAGAAACAGCTTTAAAGCTTCCTCCCAGAGGAGGAATAGACGTGTATATTTTAAAGGTACTCTTCACTCACTCCAGCTGTAGGCTGAGGTCTGCGATGACTGAACATGTGCGATGACTGGACATGCCCAAGGTTACCTCCTGCTGTATCATTGCATGTATACTACTTCAAAATACAAATCTGAAACCTTACTCATCAGCAAATGCTTGCCATTCAATCAATCCCATTCTCCTGACTCACTCCACGGACCCAGTAGATCGTAATAATCTTGGGAGCTGCCTCTGGCCGTTGCCAGACACAGCCTGCCTTGTCTAGGTGGGGGTTTCACACCACGCTGCTGAGCAGTTGGCAGCTCTGGCGGGCGGCCGCCGGTCAGACAGCTGCTCTGCCGGCCCGGCCTTCGCCCCTTGTGCGCTCTCCTCTGCTTCTCCCTGCACAGCGAGAACTTGCACGGGCTGAAGGGGCTCCTTCTTGTTCACGTGTTGCTCCCGCAGGACGGTGCATGGCTTGTGTCTACAGTGCAGCCTTCAAAGTCGGTTGACAGCTGCACGCTATCTAGCGTGTACAGGGTAAGAGAGGAAAAATGAATGCAGTCCTTCATAAAATCTAAGGGGACCCTAAAAAACACACTTAGCGCTTCAACGCAAGCACATAGCCGTATATGTTGACTGCAGGAAACTGTACTGGCAAAAATGTTTTCTACTTAGCACGGCTTGTTTAGAGGATGATTTAGACATTGTTAATAATCCATCATTGATGTTTAGGCATCAGCTACTGCAACCAAACTCACCCTTTCCTGTAACAGTTACACTGTTTTAAAATGCTAGTTATCCTAAGATAGCTAAGATTAGCAATTATATTTAAACTACAGAATTAAGCCAAACAAAATTATTTATTTTGGCATTAGATTTATATAGAACCTAATTTTAGCTTAATTAAAAAAAAAAAATCTAATGCACTAGAAATGTGCTTCTACTGTGGGTTAGAGAGAGCAGAAAAGAATGTATAGCATTCCATGTAAGGAATGAACTGAAAATTTTTGGTTTTAGAAGCTGTTCATGCCAAGATTGCATGTCCTGAAAATAGAGTCCTACATCATCACTGAGCAACTGGAAAAACAACAAGGTTATACACTATAGATTTTTAATCCTGAATAATTTACTTCGAGTTTTGATAAAGGAAATCTATCAAACTCTTCATTTCTCTTTCATCTTAAGATTTTTTCTCAAGGATAAGTGAAAGTTGTATTTGATTAAATATCCTTTGCATCAGATGATTGTGCAATGTCTTTATCATACATCCTTTTTTGTTTACTGCAGTATCACATTATGAAAGCAGCTCACAGAAGATTCTTGCTTTTTAGTTAGATCCAAGAATCTGTTTACTTTTTGTCACATCTTATAACCTGAACAGTTATGCATTTCAGGTTTTGCTATATTGCTTTACTTCAGCTAAATAAAAATGCTAGTTGTTTTATTTTCCTCATTATTTGGAAAGAATAATTCACTTGATGGTCTTATGAACAGGGAACCTGTGCCTTAGCCAAGGCTGTTCACGTATAAGACTCCCTGGTATTCCTTGGTTCAGGGTTCTAATGCAGCTACTCAAAAATGCCTCACAGCTTTTGTCTGGTGGTGGTGGTTTATGTCCAGTTCCTACACTAGCAGACACTTAAAGCATAAACTCGAGGCACACCGCTGTCCAAACCTGCATTGACTTAGCTGAACTAGTGCAAACCCATATGAACAAACCCATGGCAAGAGCCTGAAATAGTAACGAGATGCAAATTGTCCCATTTATTACCTTGAGATTAAAATCCAAACATGATTTGTTGATTTCTACAAACAACTTAATAGGTGACCAAACTGCAAAAAGTAAAGGGATATTTATAGCGCTATTGTCTCACTTAAGAGATTACAGAGCTAACTTATTCTGGTTGCAAGCCAGAAAGATTGGGTTGCAAGCAAAGCCCGTCTATGAAAGGTTTGACATGTGTATGACAGCCAAGAAACTGAGCTGGATGTGCATCCTGCAGTGTGCACAGGTTGAACGAGTTCCTAATGACAAGTCCAGCACGGGGAAAAAACCAAGTCTTTTAGCTTCCAGCAAATAGTGGACAAGTCAGGGTTTCTTCTTTGAATCTCAAGGAGGCAAGAGATTTGTGGGTTCAGTTTGGAATAGTACGTAGGATTTCCCCAGGCTTTCGCAAATCTGCTTAACTTTCATTAAGCTAATCAATTTACTTTTCATTTACATTTCTCTCTTTTAACACGGATGTGTTCCAAACAACTTTAGTAAAAACAAACCCCTGGAAAGGTCAGATTGTGTACTTGCTTGGGACTCTTAAGCATGCCTGCTAATTTGGGGAAAGACAAAAACATTCAGGACCAGGATTTTTGGTAGAGCTTTACCCGCTGTTGAAGGCACATTTTCACAACCCTCTCTGTGATCATGCATGTTAGTAATAACTGACTTGAGGATAATGCTACTAGCTCCTAAACTGGCCCTGCAACTGCTTATTTTTAAGAGTTTTAAGAAATTTTGAAAGCAGTTACTTTAAAGCTTTTAGAAATGTTCATAGCGAAGCATTCAGACTCATTTCCTGGTGTTTGATTTAAGGCATAAGTTAATTTTTTTATTTAAAAATTTATTTTGTGGAATAACAGAAAATTTACTTAGCTTTACAGTAAATATTGAGTTAATTCACATTTATTAAAGAACATATAGGTACGATGGCCCATAGGACAACTTCAAGTTTTTTTTAATGCCACTGTCTTTGTCGTTAGGTCAGACTGTGAACATACCCAACTGGAAAGACAAATGGTAATGCAAAGTGAAATTCTTACCGTGATTTTTGAAGAGTAGTGAGGGACCTATATTCCAGGAAAACAGTTGGCCTGGTTAATGAATTAAGAAAAATATGGTGTGTGTTAGCTGGAAATACATGTAAACATAAAACAAGAGGGTCTGTCATGCACTTCCTTCTTTCTTCACACATTCACCGTTCTTATTAGTTCTTTATATCTAGACACATTGTTTTCCATGACAATAACCTTGCCGACAGCTCCAAGACACTCGGATGCAGTTAAAAATCCCCAAAAGTCATGTAAGTGCGGTATGAGCAAGCCGCTCACTGGTAACTGGGTAGCTGCCTTGAAATCACGAGACTGGAAAAAAACCACTCTGAGAGAAGGCGGTGCTAATGGGAGATGTGGAGGAAAAGGGGAGGACAAAGATTGAATTCCCACGGCTATTTAGTGAATTAGGGGTCAACGTAGACGTTGCTACAGCAAACTGAACATAGACAAAATACCAATTTTCAATACCCTATCAAATTAACAGCTATGATTGTGAACTCTCCTGTATTTAATACCTACTAAGGATGTGATGGAAAACCAAAGAATTTTGAATTGTTTGATGGTAAACCCAACTTGCTCCCAAGTACAAAAAAAAGTATGTCCTCTGAGAGGTATTGACCAGATGCAACAGGATGAAAACATTATATTCAATTTAGAAATCTTACGTATACACAATGTTACCTTAAGCAGAGACATGAAACCTTTAAAACAACATTAATTATATATGATATATGCCTTTTATTTTCTCCTCTAAGAAAGGAAAAAGAATTCTAATACAGTTTATATAGAACACTGTTTGCCCACCTAAAATATTAATTTGAGGCACGGCGCTTTGAAGGAAGTCTCATTTTCAGATCACGGGCTTCTGCTAATCATATGAACTGTGATAATCATATTAACTGCTAATTATCAGCTACCAGCATACAAAATGAGCATTCGCCAAACATTATAGTTCACAAGAGCTAGGTCTGAAATAGGCATTACCTTTTCAGCACTTGAATGGCACAGGGTTAAATACTCTGCCCTCTGTGTCTGTTCTGCACTAGCTGGTCCCCAGTCAGTATTCTGTCAGGAAGACGAACACACAAATAGCTAGAAATGCACACTGAGACAAAACGCATACAGCAGCACGTGCACAACAGTCCGTACCGGCAAGACTGATTCAAGTGCGCAGTGCAGCAAATGCCCTGAGATTGGGAACTGGAGAGTGGCCAGAAACAGGAGCAAAAGGCCTTCAACCCGAGCCGGAATTCCAGTGTATTATTAAATACTCAATTATACATCAGTAAAAGTAAGTTTACTGGTACAACAGTAACTTTCACACTGAACGTCGAGAAATAGAGGGAGTCTCGCTTTTCAGTGGCGTGTCCACACTACAGAGGTACTTACATTAACTCATACAGTCAACTCCTGAGATGATCATTCCCTTACACAAATAAACAACTTGCAGAATAAATATGCATCAAGTTTCCTGAGGGGGAAAAAAAAGTTACTATATCCTTATATTCTTTTACTTGAGAAAATCCAGTATTATCCCAAATCCCCCAAAATAAAAGAAAAAGAAATATTTCTATTGGCAATAAAATATTCAATACTTTGTGTCTTCTAGGTGTTGCTATTTCCTCAATGCTGTAAGCCTGCTCCTGTGTTTTCTCACTTGGAGACTTCTCATTCATTCAAAATTTTCATTCATTCAAAAGAAAAAGCATTTCTTCTTTTTACAGATGGAAAACCCCACCATAGGAATCTGCTCCAGTTTTATCATCTAAATCTTCTGCCTCCTGTTACTTGCATAACTCACAACTAAGGAACTTTGTAAATATTTTCATGATATATCTAACCAGCTTTGGAATAGCGTGCTAAAAAACACAGCAATGTAATTCTGGCAGACTTCATGTATTTTCACAGTTCTCTCATCATGGCCACAAGAAGCATTCTCTGTAAGTTAAATTTTTGATACAACTTCAAGATTATCTGATTAGCACATCAGGTTTTTTTAGAAGATCAGCTTTTCTGAAAGCAATCTTCCTGTTTTGATTATTTTAAGTAGTATTTGGCTCTTTAAAGTATTCTCATCTTCCCCATCCCTTTTTAACTCCTCATTTCAGCTGATTGCTCTGTACTCCCCGCCCCCAAAATAATCTTCTCATTCATGGTGCTCTGCTGCTCGTCCACTAAGTCAATGAGGTCTTTGATTGGTAGGTAAGTTATTTTTCATCTCCAACTTTCATCTTGGTAGGTAAGTTATTTTTCATCTCCAACAAGGATGACAGTAATGCTTTTACGCTATCAACTTCATCGTGGTTTTTGGTCACCTACAGGCAAAAACCCAAAATAAACACAACACTCTGAGATGAAATAGCACAGCTGAGAATATGAGAATCCCCAATGGAAGATGACATTTTGATTGAGACAGAGCAGGCAGTGCAAACATTAGGAAATACTCTTCAGTAGTTTTGCCAATGTAGCTCTTTTCTTACGAGTAATAATAATGCAATATTCCATTGATCCGGATCTTTTCTCCATAAACATGGGGGTTTTGTCATGACATGCACAAACTGAGAAATAGGCTAAATACACAAAACCTAATATTAACAGTCAAGACACCATTCAAACTTTTACCAAAGTTTGTCAGGTTTAACTTTCTGCACTTAAATATAGCTATTTTAAATGTCTGCAGTTCCATTCAATCATTCTCTTCCAAAATGACGTCTTAAGAGACTTAGTGTGGGCAAGTCAGAATATCGGTCTAAAGATATAGCTGGCACCATGAAAACAGTTTTGAAAAACAGTTAAGTATGCTTACTTATGTGTTTGGCTAGGCTCCTCAGCCCTTTTTCCCTGAATAGTTCACAGTATTATTCCAAACATTATTAACCAAGCCTGACAACAATTTGAGGTTTCCAACATATCCCTTTCAGACAAAACAAAGTGAGAGGTTAGTTCTACAGGTAACTTTTAATGCAAGCCTTGAAAATTTGAGAATATTCTGATATTTTTCCTTTCCCAATACACGTGATTCCATTTATTTACATACATTTTTACCTTTTGCTCTACATTTGTATTAGTTATTGCCAGTTACCCTTTTCATTCTTAAACAATAGCACAAATGGTTTATAGTCATGACACCTCACAATAGCCTTGTTTGCCATTTATGCAAAATTAAGTTAAATGCTTTTTTTTTTTTAATCTTCTGGCAAGTCAGGATTTTCTCCTCATTTATTAGTAGCTGTGCCTGGCAGAACACACCAAAGGTGCCGATACTCATGACTAATCTAGATGAAGTTCAAGTTCGCTGACAGGAGGTCATTTTCTTCAGTTCTTCATTCAGCTCTTACTCATCCCAGGTATCTCCATATTTATTTACTTTAACTAAAGAAAAGAAGAAAAAATAGTCACATACGACTTAATTTAACTGCAAAAGTTTATCTTATACGGTGCCGAAAAGTATGCATTAACATTTAAAGTGGTGAATGTCAGTCACAGCACAACAGACATCTAATTAAAGCTATTTTTCAATAAATGTGGAGAAGAGTTTGTTAATTATTATTCTTTAATGAATTAATATTCAGTCAAGAGGCCTACTGTGCTAATTCCTGCGCTACAGAATTTGTAATTACTTTGAAACAAATGTAACGTGGATGAAACAAACACAATTGGAGGAAACAGGCAAGGAATGTTACGATAAATAACGTGGCTACATAATCTAGTTACGTGCACAGTTGGATGGATTCAGGATAGTTAAAAACACGTTCAAAGACAAACAAACAAAAATCAGTAACCCCTACTAGGAAACTACTCAGCCATTATTATTTGGCAGCTTCCTTTAGTAGAGGAGTGAGTCAGAGAGTAAAAAAAAAAACAGGGTACTGGTCTTAACGGATTTATTCAGAAGTATGTCGTGCGTCACTGAACAACAACCAGAAAGTGAAAAGATGCTCTCTTGAAAGCGAGCTGCAAAGTAGTCTGTAACTGACTGCCATCACCGACAGGGTAAAGGATGGATCTATACGATCCAGTAGGAATGCTGACACTAGTCAGACACCCCTTGATAAATCTACTTGCAGGTTAATTACTAAGCCCACTGTTTATTAATACCTATCTGCAGCAGAACCAGTGGAATAGAGCAGAATGTATGGCCCTTGTTTCAGTGAGGTGTCAGCAAACTTAGCAAAATGCACTGATAAATCTCTTTTAAGCTGATTGATATTGCAGTGAGGCACAATGAGAAGCTCTCTCAAAGTACAATTTGATTTCCATTTCTATTAACCATGGCAGCTGAGCAGGCTGCGCTCATTCCCTGGAAAATAGTCCAGCCCAGATCACTATGCAGATGCACATATTTGTACAGCTACAATGAATGGAGAAGGCACCAGCAGATGGAAGTTAAGGACTGCTTAAAACTGGTTTAAACATGGTTTGTTTTCCCTTCTGTCCTTGCAACAAAGGGCAGAAACCACTGTCTCCTATTCGCTAGTCTGGTTCCTAGGACACAGAGATAAGAGGATGAACAAAGGGGTAATGACTCAGAACGTATGAATAGGCATACAACAAGTAACATGTCCAGTGTGACACAAGAAGCTAAATCAGATCTTAGCCCACAACATCAGTAGAATCCCTGAACTGTAGATTTAAATGTGCTTCCACTTGTAAAACATTTCTGAACTTTTGTATTCTCTCCTTACTCTTTTTCCCTAAAATTACAAAGAGATACTCTTAAAAGTTTATTGACAAATCTCATGCACTGCTCAGTGTAGTTCTATTCTGAGTATAACCATCAAACAGAACACAGAAACGTAACAGACAGAATGCAATATTTAATCAACATTTTATAGAGGTCTTTTCTAGACCTCAAATAACTAAAAATAAAATGATGAATGCATATTCTCATTTCACAGCCACAAGATTTGCTGTGGAATATGGCAAGGTTTGCAGAATGCTGCTTAAGATTTCTGTGTATGGTTTTCAAGTGACGTCTAGGCTTTCTATTTGTGGAGAAATATCTTGAAAAAGAAACATTGTGTAAATTAATGAGATGTCAGCTGACGGAATTTAGAAGCAATCTGAAACCACAGCTTCAATAGTTTTTTAATGTCTCATTTGGCATAGTCACGTGATAAGAGAAAAAGGCTTTCATCCTTAAAATAACAGATTTAAATCATTACCCAATAATTGTTTATAATTTTTATTTCAAGACCATGTAAATCTATCCAAAGACAGATGATCTAGAGAAAGTAATTCACAAGCATGAAATAGGCTGACGCTCTTAAGCAACACTGTTCCAAAGCTTACTATTACTGCTTCAGATCTGTTTGCGTTAATATACTTTTCTATACTTGTTATCACCTGTTATGCCTGATAGGAGACGATAGCTATTCCTACAAATCTTGTTGCAACATGATTGCCAAGACTGGACACTGCATACAAACCCAAACAATTCAAGCTGACTAGTCCAGCAGTGTGTTAAATGGTAAAACATTCCTCTTGCTAACATCATTTTCACAGATGTCACACTAAATAGAAAAGTTCTAGAGCAAGCAATTATGAATTGCTTCTGTGTCTCCTTTTCAAAAAATTAATTGACTCAAAAAGTTGACTGAATGGCATCTTATTCTTCAGGACGTTGCATTCTTATTTTGCTGTGTGAAGTTTTGTTTTTCACTGTGAAAACAAATCTCAATATTGCTGCCAAATACTGTTTCCTTCCTTTGAGTTTTAATGTAGAAAATGAACCTCTACAAACAATGCCTCTATAGAAATCCTCTAATTCTACATGAAACAATTCATAAAAATAAATACCGCCCCTTCAAAACCATTAACCATGTGCTCTATTTTGAGAAAACAATGCTATCTAAAACATACACCCCCTTCCATAGCTGAAACTCTTCAGTATAGCTCTGAGCTCAGAGAATTCTTGTTGAAAGAGGTTGCTTGATATATTCAATAAATCAAAAGTTAAGAGATTTTCAGTCTGGTACCAAGCAATATGGCTGGAGAAGAAGAATTTTAATTTGCTATTGAAAGATCAATATTTTTGAAAAAAGAATTAATTTGAAATATGAAACTACAGACCACATCACATATGAGATACCTGCAGATATTGTAAAAATAAATTGCTTAAAGGGTAAGCAGAATTAAGCCATTTTTAACATTATTGCCAATATTTGAATTTACAATGTATTTCTGTAAATCAGTATATTACCTTCCTTAACTGGTTTTTCTTGTGAAAACTTGCTTGGAGTTTCTGCCTTTGGTGGTTGCATTACCTCATATGTCTCTCTGTGTTTATTCCTTAATTCCTCATATGTGATACCTTTTTTTTTACGACTTTCTTCTGGAATTGGAGCAGGATCTGAAAACAAAACAAACACCAAAATACTAGAAATGGCGTTACACACCACAACTTGGCTACAACCTATTCTAGAATATCAGTTAATTACAACTCAATCCCAAATGAAAAGGAGCACAACAGCTGCAATTCTAAATGCAACTGAGAATGTGTGTGGTCTTTAATTAATCCATTCCTTTTATCCTTTTCATTTTGTCAGACTGCTTTGGAAGATTGGCAGTTAACTCCTTTTCTTCATTTTACCCAGTGGAAATCCTAACAACCACATGTTGTTGATGGATAAAATAGTTCTGGTCACTTTATGTAAAATTTACAAAAATCATACATTTCATGTATTCATGATTTCTGAAGAGAAATCTAAGTGAAGCTCAAGGGTTTGCATTCAGGCTTTAAATTCTGCTTTCAAAGAATTAGGACTACATCCATCATATGTCACCTGATAAACATTTTATCCTTTTATCTACATTTATAATGCAGAATCTTGGTTCTGTAATTAAGGTTCTACCAACTATTGATATTTGTGATGAAGCATAATTACAATTTCCTTGACACATTTACATCTGATACTTTTATATAACTAAAACCGAGTTGCATGAAAGGGCTTTTTTGTGAAATAAAACCTTTTCCATAAAGGAGTTAAAAAATCCAAACTAGTTCCAAGTACGAAACTCCGCATTTGACAGTAACTTCCTCCTTTGTGTACCAGAGAGACCTGAATTCAGAATCCTGTGTTTCCCCTGCAATAGCTGAGGACAGAGTTCACACTGGAAGGAGGGGAACAGCTGCACAGAACAGTACTTGAAACCATCTTAGTTTTCTGTGAGAAAATCAGCTGTTGCCAGACAGAACACAATATGCACTCAGTTCTCAGAAGATTTAAATGTTTGTCACATTATAAAAAACAGTTTAATGTCACTGAATTATAGTAGTACACAGTTACAGCAGCACCGATGGTGAAAATGAAATAACCTCAAAAGGCTAGCAGACAAATGGTAGAGACTATGGTTTATTTAGTGCAGTGAAAGGATGGCATATTCACCTTAAAAAAAAAGAACTTCAAGTCAGGCTGAGCTTTTTGCAGGTTTAGTTTCACAACAGATTAAACCTTTTAAGTTAATTTACGATCTTTACTTGCAATTAGAGCTACAAAACATGAAAACAACCTGAATTTAGCTTACAGTTAGAATACAAACTAATACATATATTTACCTTCTGTATAAAAACAGTTCTGGGAACTTCAAGATGTTTCATTCAAAACCACTATATTGTACCATGTATGTTCGCATGGGATGCAAATACATAGTTTAGTACGAGAAGTATGTAAGAGAAAGGCAAGAGTCATTTTACTACAAACTGCTAAATATTAAGACAAAACGCACCTTGAATAGTGTAATCAGTAATTCCTGTAGGTGAAGATTCATTGAGGGAAGCACTGAATGGAACGGGTTCATAACTTGAGAGGGCTCTATCTGTTGAACTATAATCATCTGAATAGCTAGAAGAAAGCGGCAATCCAGCTCTTGGAGAAGAAGATTCCGTAAATGACTGAGAAGGCATGTCTGAAAATTCAGATTTCCGACTGGAACGACTGGAAAATAATAAATAAATAAATTTAAATATTAAATACAGAAATACTAAAGTTAAAAATGGAACTATAAGAGTAACAATATGTGCAGTTCAAGAAAATACTCTTTTATTTTAAACGGTTTAGTTTCCAATATGAATTATTGTCTTAAAAAAAGTTTGGGGTGTTTTTTTTTTCTTTACATTGCCAAGATCTATATAGTCCCTTCCCGAACACTCTTCCCTTCCTCCCAGAAACTTATCTCATACCTGAAAATCTCCAGAACAGAAGACAAAAGAGACAAAGTATTTTGCACTTTACAAGACAAAAATTACAATCCCTTCCCCCAGGGAGTCTTCAGACAGAAAAAACACATCAGACACAAATAGTACAGGGTGTGCCCACGTAACTAACTAGTGGTAGCATGAACTACAATTATTTTTAAAGGCCTTTTAGGGAGAATTTGCAATTTAAAACCCTTCATCATTAGAAGCTGCTGTAATTGATCAGTACCAAACAGCAGAGGAAAAGGAGAATGAAGAGCTATCTTGGGGAAATTAAATTATGAAGGTTTATTTAGTTGCTGAATTCAGCAGGAACATCAACAAATTTTCTCTTAAGAGAGAAAGGTAAGATCATATTAAAAATATTCTGGAAACTGATGCCTGATATTCTAAAGCATTCACTACATACTCGGAGTGACCCTGCAAACCACTACACAACATGTCTCTTTATCAAGAATGCCACCATTTGTTGCCACTAGAATGTCTCTAGAGTATTTATTCATTTTTTACTTTAAATTTCTGCTTAGTTGTACGTTCAGTTTCATATGAAAAACATTTGCAATTAGTCTTTGTTTTATTCTCACAATAAACATACAGAGCAAAGCCATTTTATTGCCTCAATTATATTTTTAAAGTATATGCAAACACAGCTTTAAAGAACTATCTAATCTATCTAATCTTTTAGCTCCCTATCTATTTTTAACTGCAAATCAGAATTACCAAAATACATTAATTAGTAGATGCCTAATGACCGTCAAAATATAATGATTTCTGTTGCTGGCTTAAAAGAGTAGCATGTATGACAATAATGCAATTTGAATGAATTTAAATTAATCATTCAACCAAGAAAAAAAAGAAGAAATTTATCGCTTAGGAAATAAAATTTTACAGATACAAAAGAATGGGCCATTAAAGGTTGAAGGGACTTAGTGGTGCAGCAGATGATGGCATTTAAACAGGTTCTCACCTAGAGTAAACACAGTTAACAATCATGACAATTTCTTATTAGAAACTGGAGCAGGGTGAAGAGACAAGTCCAGCTCCAATTCTGCTGATTTTATACAGGAAATGTATAGAGTGGCAATTCCTAAAAAAAAAATTATGTTTGATGCCATAAAAATGTAAACATTTCAGAATAAAGATAGATCTTGCAGACAAAACTGTCATAAATCTGAATTTATAAAGTAATTAAGAATTTAATCAAGTCCTTTACAAACATTAAACAAATCTTAGCAAATATAGAGCAGGACTACTACTCACTATCCAAACACTATTCTCCCAGTTTTGAATCAAGGGTTTAAGTGAGATATTCCGAAGGCAGTTTGCAATTAAAAACCACTTGAGGTAGAAAACATTTTGGAACAAAACAGGAAATAGTTTTAAGAACCTGATGAGTTTCTCATATGTACAGCATAATGCTGTTACAGATGTAAAGGATTTAAACAAACAGCAGTAAGTTTGACCACCATGCTTCTTCCTGCACTGATATTGTTTACTGAGGTCTTTCCTTTGATAAACACTGAAATCATTTCCACCCTCTTCCTACTTCAATCAGACTAAACTATGGGAAAAACTTCCAGAACATAACACTATTTCATTTCAGCTAACTTAGTTTTCTTCTAAACTAAGGAGGCAACTTCTGCTGTCACACTACTGTAAGTAAATTCCACGGGAAAACAACATCTCAATTTACAAGGAATACATTTTGCTAAGTAAAATGTTTCTTTTTCTACTCCTCAAAGTGATCAGTTGTACGTAAAGAGCTCAAAATATGTGTTTTATAGCTGGCCAACTGATAGAGATACAGCTTCCTGGAAGTGGTAGGTTAGGGGTAATAGAGGAAAAAGGGAAAGTGCAGCTCTGAAGCTCTTTTAAAGCTGCAAATGTAGCCTTGATCTGTTAGTGTTTAAAATGTCCTATTCAAGAGTAAGTTTTAAATTTAAAAGATAATTAAATTCTTACTTATGTGAACTATGTCTCTGAGCTTGTCGTAGAACATCTCCTATTGGGGAATCCTTCAGTTTCTTAAATTTCTCGCTACAGATTGGCAAGTAGGATATCTTTCCAGCCAGGTATCCACACATTCCAGCAACTTTTTTAAAAGAAAAAAAGATTGTTTTATACACTGTATCGTAACATCCAACATAGTTTTAAAATAATAATTTCAAATAAATTATACAGTATCTTGAATAAAAGGAAAAAACCCAGTTTAGATCTAAACCAAAAGCATGCAGTAATCATCTCTGCTTTTGCAGACAAAAGGTACTAAAAACAAATGCAACAGCTGAACAGAGACATAGAGCAATGATTTAGACATGGCATGAGCATCAGATGCTTTCAGCTAGTACTTGATGAATGAAAAGTGACAAAAAAAAAGGAAAATAATTGCAATCAGTTTTTCCCAAGATCCAGAAATAACAATTAACTATCAAAGATGATAAAACAGGAATAAACAAAGGTAGTAAATTCTGCTAATTTAATCCATCAGAACAGTCAGATCTTGAAAAGGTTCTCACCAGTACGAAGAAAAGTCTAAATAAACTTAGAATTAGGCTTAGTATCTTCTGAAGAGGATTCTATGATAATTGTTGCCAGAGGGCAAACAACTGAATTAGCTGAACCCTCGCAATCTCTAGGCAAATGCTTTCAATTTAGCGCATGAGATATTTTTATCTGCTAGACAGGACATAAGAATAAATGATCACGATAGTTCTTTCTGGGCTTAAAACTGATAACTTCCATCAACTAGCTTCTTCAAGTTTTATGAGTGGGTCAAACAGAGTATGAAGGAGCATGGAGGATTCAATGGCAATTAATAGAAGTTTTGTTCTTGATTTTGTAGGAGAAAAGAACTAGATCCTTCTTTCATATGCAGCAAGTATTTTCTAAATACAAACACTAAAGACTCTTAATCATCTTTAAGTCAGGAAAGAGTTAATTACCAGTAACATTAATCCTCTGAGGTCCTCATGCTGTAGATTACATCGCCTGGGAATCAATATAAAAGGGGATTTTATCCTTCCCTGCTGTACCGGTACTGAAACTGTGATTCCCGTTCTAATGTCTGTATTTTCAAAAGGAGGTTAAGAATCCTTTTCCAAGGGAAAAGAGAAGAACAGCCACGACTATGAGTGAAGTTTACAAATGAGAAATATAAGGGTTTAGCTGTTTAGCAGGTCAAAAAAATTGAGACAGACCTCAAACACTATAAATATGCACAAAGGGAAAATTACAAGCCCTAAAAGGAAAAACGGCCAACAGGAATTCAAACTAAATATTTAGCAAAATAAAGCTAAGCAGCAAAGTTGATTAATATTTGGCATAAATTACAAAGAGAAAGTCTCCTTTTCTTGAGGCCTTCCAGTCAAGAAAAGTGGAAGCATCTCTCTGGAAGATGTTTCACCCAGGGTAGTTATTGGCTAAAATATTTGGCTTTCTTATTACAGAACTAACAGCCAGATGATCCACATTTTCAAAGTTAGCACAGTAAATTAGATATTGTTGCTCTCTGCTTCTTCTGTATTCACTGTGACAAGACCTTAGAGAAGCTGATCAAAGATACATAAAAGAGGCCAGGTCCCACTGCAGGCTAACATGAAGTAGGACATAGAGATCTCACCCTTCTTTGCCAAAGAGGGATAGAGGACCAATAGCTCTATGCTACGTTGAAGGGGATGCTGTCAATGTAGTGTATCAGTCAGGACTAACTAGAAGTTCCATTAAATTGTCAGAGTGCTAGAAGGCTACTGAGAAAAGTTATGAGTAATTCCTATAGGCAGAAGAACATCCTGGAATCTGAAAATTCCTATCTAGAAAATGAAACACCTCTCAACTTCCAGATAAAACCAAGAGGGGCAAACAGGGAAAGATGCAAGATAGAGACTAAAAAAAACCTGACTCAACTATGTTAGTTAGATATAAAAGACCAATTACTGTAACCAGGCATAGATACTCTTCAGAAAAAGACTCTAACAACCACAAGTGACACACACCATTATCAAAGACAGACTATTGTAATCAATAGATGCAGAAGCAGTATGCTCAGATCAGTGACACCAGAAAAGCAAGAACTGTCTTGAACTGTCTTACTGTTGTTTAACATCAGTTAGCGATGGGCTAGGAGCGGTGCCTGGAATTGCATATGCTCTTTTTTCAGAACTCATGGAGGAAAAAAAACCAAACCAAAACACAACAGCACTGCTTCCTTTAATCAGATTTCACTGCAGGAAGAATATGCAGTTAAATTATGAGACATAATTTGGTCCTGTAAACTATGTCCCTGGCAACAGTTTTCAGGAAGATCCTGTAGACAGTAGGGGCATCTGACCTAAACAATATGAGGATGAAATGAAAACTGCTTAACTCAGGCCTTTTACACTCCAACTACGTTCCAGAAAAATCCCCGTATTTAAAATGCACATAAATCACAAGAAGTTACCTACTGAAAAACAACCAAAACACACACATTTTATGGAAAATTCTTTTAGATAAAATGAAAGTCCATATGCCTACCAGTGTACATCAAAAAGGAGAAGCCATAAGTATTTTGGCTTATAACCTTAACATCAAGAATAGTTGGTCTGGTCCAGCTGCTCCGTATTGTTTCCCTTGATTTCAAAACTTAGTTCTATTAAATAGGAGGAATGTAGCCTTTAACTAGACATGTGTACGAGATATCAGGGAAATAGTAGTTCTATCATTTATTAGAAACACTTGTGTTATAACATTGTTTGATGTTCAAAGAAAGCAAGTAGAATTTAGCATAAACAAATGGCAGCCCTAGTCTCTCACATTCATTTATCTGCTTAAACAACACTTCCTTCACCACAAATCATGGGTTTTACCCTCTTCCCACTGAAGTAAACTGTAAGAGTAACTGGCTGTATCTGGGCAGATTGGCAAGATGGCAACTTCCTGTTTTACTGTCAGGTATTACATTGAAAAGGTTAATTAATTATTTTTGATTATACTTAATCCAAAATCATTCACATGAAATTGCTGTCTTCCTACAATTGTACAAACATAATGTCCAGGAAAAAAAAGGCACTAAAATAGCCTGAATGGGACAAGTGAGACACATGAATAAAGACCTTCATATTAGGAAGGGAGGGGTGGGTGTACTCTAGCAAAGTAATTTAAAGTAAGCCTGTACAGTATCTATTTGCGATGTTTTTATCTTAAATTCTTACATTATACTCGTCAAGCATATTTCAAATCTTACAATTCTATGGAAAGCCCAGAGACAAAACTGGTCCAAAACATGCTGCACAATTCAAAGATGGTGAATAAATGAAATGCTCCACCTCTTGACATCGAATAGGTTCTTGCAGTACGAGGTATTGTAGTTAAGAAACATAGCTAAGAAGTTGCTGACTGATAGAATTAACCGCAGCAAGGTGAAACTTATTCATTGGATATATCAGATCATTTACTCCTACCTTCAGGCACAGTTGTACCTATGTGATTCTAAGTGCTGGATTCTCCACCTGGGACAGGGTAATCCTGGTTATGCATACAAACTGGAGGACAAGAGGCTGGAGAGCAGCCTCGCGGAAAGAGATCTGGGGGTTTGCGTTGATGGCAAGTTGAATATCAGTCAACAGTGTGCCCTGGCAGCCAAAAGGGCCAACCGTGTCCAGGGGTGCATCAAGCACAGCATAACTAGCCAGTCGAGGCAGGTGATTGTCCCACTTCACACTGCACTGGTGCGGCCTCACCTTGAGTACTGTGTGCAGTTTTGGGCGCCTCAGTATAAGGACATCAGCCTATAAAAGTGTGTCCAGAGGAGGTTGACCAAGATGGTGAGAGGTCTCAAGGGCAAGATACTCAAGGGCAAAAGGAGCAGCTGAGGTTACTTGGCTTGTTCAGCTTAGAGAAGAGAAGGTCGAGGGGTGACCTCATCACAGTCTATAACTTCCTCAAGGTGGGCAGCAGAGGGGGAGGTGCTGATCTCCTCTCTCTGGTGACCAGCAATAGGACACGAGGAAATGGAATGAAGCTGTAACAGGGGAAGTTCAGACTGGACATTAGGAAAAGGTTCTTCACTGGGACGGTGGTCGGTCACTGGAACAGGCTTCCCAGGGAAGTCGTCACGGCACCAAGCCTGTCAGATTTCAAGGAGCGTCTGGACGATGCTCTTGGTTGTATGGTTTAGTTTTAGTTTTAGAAGGAGCAGGGAGTTGGACTCGATGATCCTTATGAGTCCCTTCCAACTTGAGATATTCTATGGTTCTATAATTCTATAGGGTGGAATCACAGGGAATCAGCCAGCTAGTCTCATGGGAATTACATCTGTGTAACAGATTCCAGAACCTAAGGCATGAATTTATATGTAGCTTTTACTTACATGCAACTTTCGTAAAAGAGCCAAATCTTGAGCTATCTCTTAGAACACCTGAAAATGAGGATCAAAGTAATTAGTAATAAATTATTAAGAATTAAGCTGAAAAACATTAACTGTAGTTATGTTTGTAGGTAGCAGATTACTCTTTTACTCTTAACGTTGAAGAAAATTGAAGAAAACCTAACATCTGAATTCCCCATAAAATTATAAAGATCTAAGAATTACCTCTTTAATCATATCACACACAGTATTACTACACACTATAGAATATATTGTTTCATAATCACTGAGATATTGCATCTGCCAAACAACATAAAATGAACATGAATTTGATTTTAATTTAAAGTTTTGCTCCTTCTTTATTTTTAGGAACTGCAAGTCACGTAGCTGCAGAGTCTGAACCTCTTTTAATTACAAGTAGATTAGACATTACATTATTACAGTAACTTTATTAACAGCAGAAATATATTTCATCTGAGCAAATCCAAATTAACCCAAAGTATGTTTACACTTTACCTTTCCTAATTAAGAAACTAGTAGCAAGCATGCTCACTGCAGCCAAAGGAAAAGCTGTGAAGAAGAAGAAAAGTTGCTTAAAATTTTCAATATTTTCAATCACATTTAACAAAATATGTAATAAAATGAGGCCTTACTAAGCTCATTTGTATAAGAATATAAGTATATATATAATTAACAAACTGTATATAAATTATGAAACATTCTCAATTCCAGTTTTTAAGACATACTACAAATTATGCAGTACTGGTTAACGAGTCACCCTGTCTTCATTAGACTTCATGCTTCCTGAAATACAAAAGCCTATGCCAGATGGGATAAAGCTCTAAGGACAAGATTCCAGGTGTAGCTACAACTGCTACAGCATCAAGATGCAGAACTTTAAACCAGAGAAGCATCCACAGTTCTTCAGGACGGAAGACAAGTTACACAGAGGCCAGTGCCTCTAAAAATTTTTGATAACCAAAAGTCTTGATTTTGTTTTAACATAAGAACTTTGAAAAAAGTCTAACTCTTACAGAGATTCAAACTACATTGATTAAAATTAGGTAACCTGTTTTATTCACCAGGAAATTAAAGAACTTAAAGAAATTAAAGGGCAGCTTTTTCTGTAGCTTACGGATCAAACTGTACAACTCAGGGGTAGGGTGAGGAATGCAGAGATGACGACAAACATGTAACAGCATTACTGCCTATTGCAATCAGCTTAACAATTCATGTCGATTTTTATCATATTGAAAGAGTTCAGGTGGCAGGAAGCATTGAAGATGGCAAGAAATAAAAGGAATGCTTATTTCAAGCAATGATAATTATGATATTGGGAAGATTAACTTTTAAACTATTCGTAAAGACCACCATGCCTACCTAAGATACAGTGACACTGAAATAACAAACATGACAGAAGACTAAAGTTAATTACATTAAAGATTTAGATGCATCATAATGAAATTACATTTTAAGCAAGTCTGTAGATGTTACAAAAAGGCTCAATGACTTTACCTAGGGGAGAAATTTTTGCAACAGCACTAGATGTTTATGGTGTTTTGATGCACACTCTGCTAATTAAGTCCTTATTTGAAGATAAATTATATATTTTAGAATTTGGACAGCACAGTATTAAAATACACTTCGCAAACTAACAGTTTATTCCTTCACAAATTCTGACAGGTCTAAACTAGGTTAAAGTCCAACCAGCACTTTAGGGTAAATATGACTGGATGTCGCTTTTAAGAAAAAGTATTGGCTCCCTGGTTCACAAGCAAGATTACAGTGATACTTCAAAATAGAGAATAAAATCTTCCAATCTATTAAAGATTAAAACCCTGATGCTTTTAGAGATTCTAGACCTAGATTTTCCAAAACTTAGAGTTCTAGATTTTCTGAGATATAGAATGGCAGTGCAGATTTGAAGCTAAATTGTAACAGGGAAAAAAAAACAAGGGTCAGGTGTTTAAAAAAAAAAATCCAAAAGAACTTATTACAGAGGACTTCAGTCTAACCCTTAGAGGTTTGAAATTATTTATAGGCCCAACACAAATATTCCGGACATCAAAGACAGGTTATGCACTTTAGTGGAAACAGCTGCTAGTATGTGAGCATATAAATGACCTAAAATGGTAACTAGAAATTAAAAGAGTAATATGTAACTGAAAATTGGGTTCATACATAAAAATGAATATGAATAATTATTCAAGTGTGAAAAAAAACAAAAGCAGCTTAATAAATCAGAAAATATCGATGCTTTTCACTGCTATGGGCAAAAAGTATTTTTTCTGCTTCAGGAACAGAATAAATCCTAGGAAAAATAATAGAAGGCTGATATATCAACAGCACATAATTAAGGATGGGAATGTAACGTACCCTCGTCAAAATGGTTTTATGGGGAAAAAGTCATATTGATCTGGTTTGATTTTGTTAGCGAGATTAAAAGTGCAAAGGATAAAATTGTAGATTGTAATGTGAATTTTTACAGTATTAGAATTTATATTATATGATAACATAATTAAAAAATCAGTAATACCAGTAAAGCATATATTAAACTGAATTATGAAATGACTAGCAAGCATTTCTGAAATAGAAGCAATAGAAACTACTGCAGAACAGAGAGGGTTTGTAAGAACTGGTAAAAATTGGCTACAGCTTGAAATTTGAATAAACAAACTGAAAATATACAAATTTATAGTAACTATCTGTGAATAACAAGAACTGATACAGTAAGAAGTGAGGATGTCAGGGCTGGCACACAGGCAGCCCATACTTCTTGCAAGGGAGTGTTCAAATAATATGTATTTAATACAGCGAAAACAACAATCTAGGTAAATGTTAACGCAGAATGATGAAACAAAGACAGGAGACCTAGAAAACAGCGACGGGCCTTAGCTCTCCCAGTGAGATAACAGCACAGTACACAACTCCTGAAAAAAAGTCTCTCACTTACTGTTGTAGCTCCCTAAAGTGAAATTACTGAAGAAACTAATTTGGGGCTTCTCAACAATACCTTCATGTTGTTTCTTCCGTCTCTATATAAAGATGAACAGGGCAGTAAGTTACGTTGCCAATCAAGAACTCACAGCAGAACACCTCAAGAACAAACAACTCCATCCCCTCTTGTCTTCCAGGAAAGAGATTATCAATAAGGCATTACCAATCGTCATCTTACTACTAACGAACCTGACTCTTTTCACTTATAAAAATATAAGGAAAATAGCTAGATTTTAGCAAACAAGCTGAAGGTTTCCAGGTATTTGAATAAAAGTAGAAGAGGAAAATGCCAAAGCAATGGAGAAAGATAAAGCAGAACTTTGAATTGTGACTTTAAAATCACAATGCCGTAGAAGTTGCCCCTGAAAGTACTGGCTGCCAGCAGAAATCAGAACCCAGTGTGCTAAATTTAGCAAATCAGCTGCTAAATTCTTCATCCATCCTGGTTTCTGCTAAGCCACCTATCAGCATCAAGAGTAATCTACTAGTGTGTGATAAAACAGTAGGTAACAATCACATCAGAAGGCTCAGTCAAACCTCTTGACCAGGTGTATAAAAAACAGGTATGTCTTGAACCTTTGGATTACAGAAACAATGTTAAGAAGTAATGCCATCAATTCTCAATGTTTTGTGAAAAAAACCCCAAAAACGTAACCTTGATATTTCAAATAAATTAAGATGAGACACAAAGTATTCTGTGAAAACAACACAAGTTTATTATTCCTGTACACTGGCTGTAGTACAGAAATCATGACTGACTGCAGAATCATGCTTGAGAATCTTAGCTTTTATTTACAGGGGAAAAAAGCCCAAATGTCTGGCCATGCACAGACACAGAAATTTTCTCCAAAAATTGAGCTGACCGACTACTTATACATTGTTCTCTTCACAAGTCTCCAGAAAGACAGAAAGCAATGGTTCTAAGCTAAACTATTTTATTCTTGCATTCTAAAGATAACAATAAAAATTGAAAATAAAAATGTAGAAATAACAAAAAAAAAAAGAATATTCAGATATATAAACGAGACGCTCCATTAATTATATCTGTTTCAAGCATATTAATTTAAAATATGAAGGGATCTTGTTATAAAGCATAAACCTTACAAAATATGTTGCACCTTTTACAAAAATCCTGTCCTGCAAACTCTTAATAAATGTAAATCTTACATGGATCAACAACTACTGGGATGCAACTTTAGACCATGTGAAGCTTGTTAATGAACTGTTGTGATATATTGACCTGGGCCTTCCTTCCTTGATGCCTCAGACAACAACAAAAACTAAGGGTGGAAGAAAAGCAAATCAAGTTTACCAGCAAACTGACTTACCTCTATACCGGGCACTCTCTTCAGCACATTCCTTGAGGAGTCTTCTTTCCTCCTCTGTCGGCACATAGGGCTTAGGTATTTCCCTCTTTCATTAGGGAAATAAATTAGAAAAGAATGAGCAAAAGAAAGGTTCAGGGGGAAGAGTGAGCAAAAGAAAGATTCAGAGGGATTTTTCAATTAAAAACTTTGTCTAACTTTCACATCTTGTAGTGCCAGTACTTTCACACAGCTCTACTTAAGGAACTGGTGCTTTTTGTTTATAAATGCCACATGAAGTATACCATTAAAAAAATCCAATGCTTCTATAAAACATGTGAGAGAGCAGAAAAAGTTTTTTCTGCACACTCAAATCCCAACTCAGTCCACTCCTTTTTCTTCAGAAAACCCTACTTTAGTCCTCGCAACCAGCCTTCCAAACTGATGAATTCTGACAGCTCATTAACTCCCTTTTAAAAATATTTGTCAGGGTTGTAATTACACAATGCGTGTTGTCCGTTTACATGCATATATTTGTTGAAAGCTGGTCAGCTGTTTTGCCAGCAGGTGAGACGTTTCCACCAGAGGTGCGTGACCCTCTCCTGTCGTGAAAGACGTGCGACCAGGCACCCTGCCAGACCGCCGACCGGGAGAAGGGCAGACGTGAGAAGGCCGCCCGTACCGGGAAGAACACCTCCTGCCGGGACCACATCTGCCCCCCCGCCGGAAAGGCCTCAAGGGCACCGTCCCCGCGCCTCCGCAGGCCGCCAGGGAGCTCACGGCAGGGGCACGCGAAAGGCTGACAGGAATCCCCCCTCCCCGGCCCGCGGAGGGCGTGTGGAGGCCCCGAGCCTGCCGCTTCACCCTCAGCAGAAACAACCCCAAGCCCCACGGGGCTCCCGCGCAGCTTTCGCGCTTTCCCACAGGCAGCGCCGCCGAGCGAACGACAGTACCTCGGCCGGATCGCCGACCTCCCCGCCGCCGGGACCCTGCCCGGCCTCCATGGCGGGGCGGGGAGGGCACTGCGAACCACCGCTGACCCGGAAGTCGACGCGACGTTGTTCTCCGCCCTGGCTCCGTGCGCATGCGTGGAGGCGGTGGAGGACGGGCAACGGGGGCGCCCGGCCCCGCCCTAGCGGCCCGGGGCGTTCGCCCCTGGCCGCCAGGCGGGGCCGGGCGCCCCCGTTGAGCGTCGTTAGGCCCCAAGGCTCCCGCTCGGGGCTTGCCTGGGCGGTGGACGCTCCTTAAAGCCCCAGCCCGCGCTCTGTGGGGAAACTCGGCGGAGAGGCCCTGCGGGCGGGCCTCGGGGTAGGCCGTGAGGGCCGCGGTGCTGCCGTAAGCGCCGCTGCTGGTGAACTCGGGGCTGTGGCCAAAGGCCGCGTGTTTATTCGGGTTGGGCAGCGGTATTTCCTCGCTGGGAGAGTCGAGTGAGGGCGGTGGAAGGACCTACAGTTAACAGCTGGGGCTCAGAGCATTCATTTCAATCGAGAACGTTTCCTTCCTCTGCTTTATCTTGTTTCCTGCCTGCTTAAAGAATGCCACCCTCTAATACATTTGAGAGCAGGCACTGCTTCAGAAGTGGTGAACCCCTTTAAAGGTAATCCTTACGTGGCTGGTTTTGTTTGGCACAGCGCTAATACATGCGTTGGTACTTCTTGGCTTTGTAACTGACTTGCTTTCTTTGATAAATACTAACAAAAAGCTTTCATCCGTCCATGCCTAGCTTGAACATTAGGTATGTCGCCAATAGGTATGTTAACTGGTTGCTAAAGATACATGGCCAGAATTGACTAAAAAGAAAGGATGCCTGTTACTAAAAAAGAGTTTATTTGAATTAGGACCAAGCAACGACGTAGTGGGCAACTGAGTGAACTTGAAAGTGGTGGAGGTTTGGTGGTTAGGGTTGTATTGAAGTGGGAGATTAGGAGGAGTCTGTGTGCTTGCCTCTAGCTAATGCTGTTGAAATGGCAGCATTAGTGGATGCTTGCAGTTTATCAGAAATCAGGAAAAGCTGAGGAAAAAATAAAAAGATGTTTCTGATAGTGCAATGTATGCTGTGGCGTTTTCTTGTAAACATTCAGTACTGTGGCTTGAATTCACCATATCCTGATCTGCCTCTACTTGCCTGGAATGTACCACTCCCTTTCAGCCTTTCCTGGAGCAAGCCATTGTCTCTTCACCCTGGAATTCAAGTGAAGAGGCTTAAATTGCTACTGCTGATGGCTGTACAAAAAAAGGCCCTGCCTGAAGATAGGAAAGGGAAGGTTTTAGAGGTCGAAGGTGTCTGAAATCAGTAGGGAATGTGGATATGAAATGTCTGAAATTAGTAGAGAATGCAACTGTAAAATGAACACTGTGAGCATCTGAAGGACCTAGGACAAATGGACTAAGAAGTTGTGTGTAAAGTAATAGGCTTGGCTGCCTGGAGTGGCTGGCTGCACCAAGAAAGCTGTAGAGGAGATGGGTTTCCGAGTATTGGATTCTTGAAATAAGCTGGGAGGACAGAACCAGAAACTATATATTGTGGGGTTCTTAATTCATGGCTTTCATCATACAATAAAGAAGTTCCTAATTTCCATGGGATGGCTCTGCCTGATAACATAGATTACTTCCAACTTCCATCTCTGCCAATCACCTGGGTCCTAATGAAGCACTCTCCAATACATGGACATCAATACTCAAAGGTACTTAAAAGTTTCACCTGGTTACATACACCCATTTTTTGGCTTAGAGCTGCAGTTGTAGGGCCATATTCAGCATAGATGGTAGAGCATATCCACATCCATGGCACTTTGTTCTCAAGCCTTTTTTTGAATTTCAGCCATAGAAAGAAATCTTAACAAAGACATCTGGTCTACTTCTACCACTTTCTTTATACTCATGCCATGTTTCTTGCAGCTATTGAGAACTCGAGTTTAAAATCGGTGATGGTATGGCCAAATCCTTCTGATGCATTATGTAAAATCTTGTTCTTGGGCAAGGCTTAAGGCTAGCTTTTTAACCCCTTTCTATAAATCTCATCTCTTGAATACTATTTCCCCTACCTTCTCCTTTGACAGGTGCCATTATCCAATATGGTATTTTTGTTTAAAAACCTATACACTAGAGTAGTCCTTTAGAGATGACAAGATAACATTATTTCTCATGGAATTTTGAGCTGTTTGTTTTAATGACGTGCACAATGACAGTTTGATGTTTCAGCAGCTGTTTTCTAATTGCTGTTTTGTGTGTTTTTAAACATGTACAATCTACTGATAGATTATTTGTAAAGAGGAATAGCATAAAGTTATGTATTTTTGCACTGCTCCAGGAGTCAAAAAATTCTTTAGATGTATTGCAACTCACTTATCTATGACTCTAAACTTTTTCTCTTTTATGACTGAGTATCATCCAAGAGTGAGGAATATATTTGAGATTCAAAATACTGTAATACTGAAACTTGATATTTAAACTTCAGAAAATTGAAACAATTTCTTTTGAAGAAGGAAAAAGGAAAACTTTAGAAAAATAAGATTCTCTTAAAATGAACTGATTACTTATGTAACAAAAGTTGGTAGGCGTGAAAATCAGATGGTTTCTAATTGCAGTATTTTGCAAAACAAAGTCACTGGTGAATATTCAGAACTCTTGAAGCTGGAGCTCAAGAATTAATAGGGTGAGTTGTGTGTAAACTGTCAAGTGATTTAAAAGCTTATCTTTCGGATAAATTCTTCATCCCCTTGTTCAACAGTTAGTGACAGGCGTTATACAGGTCCACTACAAACCAAAGAGTTGGCTTAACAAATAAGTTTAGTTTTACAATATTGCATAAGACATAGCTGAAACAAGTAGATGTGTGAAAGAGTTGGAGTGTACGCTGATCTGATAAGGAAAGTCGCCAAAACAAGCACTAGAAGTTTATGTGCTCGAGTACATAGCTGGAATGGTGATTTTTTTTGTTGTTGCTGTTGTTTTTTGGTTGGTGCCCTGGACAATAGAGTAAAACACAACAGCTGAAAGTGTCTCATTCTTCAGTGGCTGCCAAGAGTTAACAGGACTGTATTTGGAAAAATCACTCCCTCCCTAATGAAGAAATAACAGCGCTTCATACCAAAAAAGAGCATTGTTGTAACTACTACAACTGGTGGCAAACAAAGAATCAGTTATTTGCCTGAAGCATTATGGCACATCAGCAAGAACCAAGAGTGGGTGTTTTTGTGGAGCCGATACTCAAAGCCTCAATTAGTAAGGACTTTACCCACATTGATAATAATTACTACTAATAATAACTGGTACTGTAATGTACTTTGAAAAGTACTTTACATGTTAACTATCCTTAGGGCTGTTTTGTAAAGCAGGCAGGTAACAGTCAGAATCTGGGTTCTGAAAGTGGTATGATTGTTCATCCTGTAAAATTCAGGTGCTCAGTGTTAAATACCAATGCTCTGATTTTCGTTGGCAGTGAGGTTCAGCTGCTCTTGTTTCAATTATGTGGATGTATATGCATTTATTGGGAAGATAGAGCTGAGCTCCTAACTTTGGATAACTTCAAAATCAGAAGCAACTTGTGACATGCTTTACTTCAACCAATTGTCTGAAATTAGGCACAACACCAGTAGCAATGAATCCTGTTTTTCTTGTTAGGTGTTCTATTACCCAACGTTTAGACTGTGGTACAATTGTTAACTAGAAAAAAAAAATTCTGTTCACAAAATTCTTAAATCTACAGGAAGGAGTTAACCTGAAGTATTCTTCTCAGCTATCAGTATACCATTATTTTTTTTCTCTCTTGCTTTCTTGTTCCTACTGGTTTCTGCAAGTTGATGTACATTATCTGTCTCAAGGGTGTGCAGCACATGGACATGAGTAGTTGGGCATGAAGGGACCTTTGCTCCAAAGAAACCAGAATCGTACGAAGTGTGTAATAGAACTTAGAGCTTCTATTAACAGAGATTAGCAACTGTTGTGCTGGTGCATTTGTTGTTTTAAAAAGTGTACTTTTTACTCAGTTCTGTTTTTGTTGGATATGCTTATTATAGTACAGTACTTGCAAGACAGGCTTATATTTGACAGTGGAAAAATGGTGACGTCAGGATTCTTTCTAATACCGTTTTACAGATCTGGTATTATTTTATCATGCTTGACGTGTTTTGGTTTTTTTTTTTCCTTTTTCTTTTCGTTTTTTTTTTCTTTTCAAGCCTGGAAGTTTTGAGGCACTTCAACAGAAAATATAGTTACTTTCTAACCACTTAAAATGTTAATCTTGGTAGTGTTTCTGTTACCATCGGCTCCCAGATCTTTGCATTGTTTAGAAATACATTGTTACATTCAGTCGCCTGTTGTATTGGTGACATCCTGGTCAGCCCCGCTATCAGATGAACTTTCTGAGGATGTCGTTGTGAATTATCTCGTTACCTTGCCTTTCCGTCTGTGTCACTTGCAGACCTTCCTGACTGGTGCCTGTGGGAAGCACGTGAAATCAAAGTCAAGTTCCAACGGCGAAAGCAGCCAAAGTGTTTTACCTGCTGTGCAGGGGTGGCGGAAGCTTCCCCGCGGCCTCCTGCCTTGCCCTGCCCCGCAGTCCTCGCCGGAGCCAGGCTGCTCCTGCGGGGGAAACCCAGCGGTTCGCGTTGGCGGAGCAACGCGAATACTTTCTGGCAAAAAGGCGGTATCTCCGCACTGGTGAAGCTGGCCGAGACACAAGTATTTGCCCTTATTCGCTGGGGGGAAGGGCGTTATGTTCCGCCCGCTTCCTACGGGCAAAGGGCGGCTGTGAGGAGCGGGCACGGGGCGGCCTGCCACGCGGGACCCCTGCGGGGCCTCGTCTCTTCATTAGCGAGGAAGCTTCCTTGCTGTTCCCCAGCCACACCGCGGCGTGCCCGGAAGGCCGTTTTATTCCCGGCTACCTTGGTGATACCGGCCTTGTTAATCGTTTTTAACGACAGCGATCGCTCCTGCTCTCACCGGTGGCGCGGAGGCTTCCTTGGGCCGCAGGTGGCTGTACCTGCCCCGCCGGCGTCTGAGGCCGCCCTCCCGCCAAGGGAGCCCGCCGCCGCCCCTCGTCCGCCGGGGGAGGCTTGGAGGGGGAGGGGGGGGATGGCGCCTCGGAGCGCTCCCACGGGCGGGCTGGCCGGGACGCGGAACTGGCTGCCGCCTCGGCCTATCGCGGCCGCAGGAAGCTGGCGGGCGTCGCCAATCGGAGGTTCGGCTCCCCCCTCGCGGCCTTGTGATTGGCCGAGGCGTCAGTCGGCCGCGGAGGCGGGGCCGTGAGGGCGGGCTGGACGCTCGGGAGCCAACGAGGAAGGGGCGGGGGGGCGGTCCCCCATGAGTGCTGCGCGCCTGCCCCAGTGAGCGTCGGTTCCTGGTGGAGCGGCGCGTGCCAATGGGGAGGCGGGGGGGGGCGGGAGGGACGAGCCGGACCGTCGAGTTACCGGAGGGGAGAGGCGGCGTCGGGATAAAGCCGGCGGGGGATGCTGGCGGCGCGAGTCGCTCACCGGCTCCCACTGGAGCCGCTCTGAAGGGGACCGTAGCCGCGCTGTAGGCGGCAGCGCCCGGGGCTGTGGCGAAAGGGAGCGCTTCCACCGGCGGGATAGGTGAGGCGGCGGCGGGGCTGGGACCCGGTCGTGGCTGAGGCGGGGGGAGGAGGGGGCCGCCTGCTCCAACGGAAGCGCAGCGCGCGGGGGGTGGGGGGTGTTTTGCCACGCGCGGCCCCCGCCGCTGGCCCTGCCCCGGCCCGCGCCGCTTTGTTTACGGCGGGGAGGGGAGGGCAGCGTGCCGCCGGGCCGCCCTGCCCGCCGCCGGGGGGAGACGTGGGGAGGGGTCGGCGGTGCTGGCCTGCGCTTGGCGCCTCCCGGCCGCCTCCCCCCCGGTCCGGGGCTCTGGCCCTCCGGCTTAGGGCAGACGGAGCCTCCCCTGGCCCCCTCCGCGGCCCGCGCCCTGTCTCCTCCCGCCCTCCCTCTTCCGCCCCTTCCTCTCCGGCCCCGCCCGTGCAGCGCGGCCGGCGGTGGGTGCGTGCCCTGCCTTCCTCTACCGGCACGGCCGGCGGCCCCTCGAAGCCCCCGGCGTGTGCGCGGCGCTCGCACGGCCCCCGCGGGCCGAGCGGAAAGCAGTAGCCGCCGCCGCCGGGCTCCTACCGTCCCGCGCCCGTCCGACCGGGGCCGGTCGTCCCCCGCGGCAGCGGGGCCGGGCAGCCGCCGGCCTGCGGCACTCGGCGGCCGCCGAGGCAGCCACCCCCGCGGGGGATGGCGGGGCTGGGCGTGCGCCAGGCCGCCCGGGAATGGCGGGACGGAGCGGGGAGGGTGGCACGGAGCCGGGCTTTGTTCCCGGCCCCGCCCCGCCGCCGCCGGGGGGTGCCTGGGGGCTGCGCTGGCGCGGCGGAGCTCCGTCGGAGAAACGCGCGTCCCGGCTTCGGGTGGAGGGGGCGGCGCAGGCGGGCAGCGACGCTCCCGTCTGCCTCTCCCGCCCGCCGCGCAGCTGGCCACGCTCGGTCGCCTTTAAACGAAACTTACTTTATAATCCTGAGCGTCAAAGTAAGATACGTGTGTGCGCGCCCTTTGCTTAGTGAGTAGCGCTTCGCTGAAGCCTGGTCCTAACAGCACCTTAAAGAATCGCTTTTACAGTCTCACATAGTCGTTACCAATGTAGCTATAAGTATTGTAGGGGCTTAGTTAGTTTTTTCCCCTCCACTTTCATATATATGCTTCCAGTATTTTTGGTTATGTGATAATTTTTGTTGACTGTAACGACACTCAGCTGCTCAGTGAACAATTCCATTTGTCTTAACCAGAAATCACTGGTCCAGCAATCAGAATATCTCCAGGTAAAACGTCCTAAGAAATCAGAGGGAAAACACTAAAAAAAACCAAAACAAAACCCACAATATTTTGGTGTTCACTCATACTGAATGAGTTGCAAAAGCAGCTTGCTAATACAGTTTTAAGGAATAGTAAGACAGTCTGGAGATGAGGTAGCAAGAGTGTAACCTGGACTTCCTTCAGAATTACAAATCTGAAATGTGCGTTAGGAAAGAGATACACTAAAGCAGAAAGCAAGATATTCTTTACTCTTATGTGCACTGCACATGTCCCAAGATCAGACTCTATGTAATGAGAAAGACTTAGATGGTAAGTTACCTTCATGTAAATGCAGACCAGAAAGAGAAAGGTATTTATAAGTTATTGAGATAGTATGTGAAGAGCCGTACAGGGAGGAACAAGCAATATGGAGCATATAGAGTACTGTGATAAAGAAGGTGATTTGCTGATTGTGGGTTGAGCAAAGAGTGAAATTAACTGTAGTTACTTATGAAGTATTTCCTCAATATGTTGTTTCCTTAGTAGGCTGTTTCAGTCGCTTTGCTTCTGTGTTGTTACTGTCATGCTGAGGATATGCCCTGAATACTTAAGAATCTCTGTGGAAGATTGTTGAGCAAACGCTGGGAAACCACACACTGATTCTTATCTTGTGACACTATCGCAGGAAGGAAACAAACCCCTTGGTAAAAATTGTGTTGCACGTTTATTAAGTCAAGTATTTAAAGATGAGAGTGACATTCTCTCTGTCAAAACCTTCCTTTATCTGTGGTTTGTAGCGGCCCTTAGTTAGTGGTACTTGATGGTGGTGGTTGTCAGTAGACAACTGACTTCCCTGGGCGAATTGCTGCTGTGAATGGCTCCTCATTTATATTCCAAAATGGATTTGGTTAAATCCTGTGCTGACTTCTCTCTGGAAGTGGTTTCCTTGGAGCAGAGCAGTGATATCTTGCTTTGGGATGTTGTAGAAAATTGTTGCTGAACTTCATTTCAAAAGAAAAGTTGTTTAATTCTTCTGTGGGGTTAGTTAAGGTAAAGTTGAAATATTCAGCTAATTCTATTTCTGTTTGGCTGGCCTAGGCGAACCAAAGCGCAGTGGTAGCTGGTTCTCATGTAATAGCATAGTACCATTGAGGAGGGAAGTTGGAGGATTGTAGGGCTGCAAGGCAAAAAGTAAAACTGTTCCGTTTTTCATGTTACTGTATTAACACTTTCCAGATAGGCCCCTACAGCTCAAGAGTGGTCCTCACGTGTTTTTTTCACTGTGAGTGTTTGTCTTTTTAATTTTCGGGGTAAAATTAATTGGTATGCTGAAAGTTTTTGCTAATACAATTGAGAACACGCTGTCTGTATTCTAAGAACTTAAGAAGATTATAATTACACTCCCCGCGCCAATGGCTATGCATTAAGGAAAACAACTTGGAAAATGGCATATTCCACATCAGGAGTTGCCTATTTTATATCTAGTTTTGTATTTCAAGGAATTTTATCTTGGTCATTGTGTCTAGTGATGGCTACTTCATTATTGCACAAAGGACTAAATGACAATTCTTTTTTTTTTTTTTTTTGTCTGAGTTCCTTAAGAGGCATGTAGGCAAACTTTACACTTCAGCGGACTTGCATAATACAGAACATGGGCATATAACATGCTCCTTTGGGCTTGGAGAGCTGTGAGCTTTTAGCAATTTTTGTCTATATTTAAGCCATAGCTTAACAGAAACCATAGGTGTCATGTGCAAATAATAATGTGAGAGGAAGGTGCTATACGCGCACATGAGTTATGTGAGTTACTGTGAGAAAAATGAGGATAATAGTTCAGGGTTTATGACCCTGTAACCGTAGTTACTGGCCAGCATTACTTTACTAGTAGGAAATGCAACGTAGCTTATCCATCAGCGGGAGGGCAGCTGCCTTAGTGCACAGCCTAGCTGTGGTTTACTGCTTTGTACTGCTTCTGCACGCTAACACCCAAACAACTTTGAACATTTATGATTTTGTATTTGTAATCCTCCCAGGAATGACTATGGGCTGGAGAAGAAGTGTTGCAATGTTAGAAGGTTTTAGGATTCAGCATTATTCTTGTCCGGTCTCACTCCAAATCTCAGTGAACCCCGGTAATAGATGTTAGCCAGACTGACTCAGCTAGGGTTGCTTCTGCCTTTTTTTATGGATTAAAGTAGCAGTTCTTCTTTCTAGTGTTTAGCTCACTTATCCTCAGTGTTTGACAGCTAATTCTCTAAGTACCTGTGTACTGCCATATAGCTCTGTCTCTTCTAAGACTTGTGTTGTCCTTCCTTCCCTCCCCTCCCCCAAATCTATTATAATCCCTAATTCCCTCTGACATGAACACCTCCCAGGAAGAAGGACAGAATAGTCTCAGATAGCAAGTGTCCAATACTGTCACTGGAAGATATCAGAAAGGGATAAATCCCCTCAAGCTTGTTGAACAACAGTGTCTGCTGTTGACATGGCTTCAGTTTTGAGGGATTTTTATGTTTATCCCTAGTTTTTCCTAGTGATTTACATTTGCATGCAAAAATGGAAGAGGAACAAATATCTTTAAAAAAATGAACTTGTAAAGTTGAGTTTGAGGTTCTCTGAAATGTCTAAATATTTGGTCTTATAGAATGGCCTAGCGCCCAGAAGCTGTTACTGTAAGCTTTGGGGTCTTAACAGTTTGTTCTTTACATGGGTATTCTTGCCCTTGTCAATGTGAGCAACATGAATTGTTTTTTTGAGTTAGTGGCAATAGACAAAGCTGATCTGCATGGAGTTTGCACAGATCTCTGCATGGGAGTACCGTTCATCTGCCATTCCAGCCGCTGCTTTGGCAGGTGGTCTGTACAAGTGTAAGTGAACTGTACTTTTTCAGAGCTGGGGCTGGGTTAGTCTAAAATACTTGGCTTTTCAGCAGAGTCTGTAGCAGGAGACTTGGGACTATTGACGTGCACACTTCAGTCGTGCTGCTGGTCACTTTGGAGTTAGTGTGGTGACCTATTTTCATCTTTCTCCCTGTTTTCCAGAAAATGGGAGAAGACTCCTGGCTTGGACCTTTTTCTCTCCTCTTTTCTTCCTTGATTTTTAACTGAAGTTTCACGAGATAATGATGATAATAAAAACAAAACAAGCTTTGTGTGTTTTGTCATCTAACTATTGGAAGACTGCTTCAGAATTAAGTAACTGATACTTGGGAGTATTTGTAATCTTCAGGTTGTATATTAGTAGCAGTTTATGTTAGTGGCAGTTGCCAACCTTATTTTTTAGCTTAAATAACAATTCTTCCTTTGTAATGTTTATTTCACATATCTTCAGTGTATTTCTAGAGAGTAATAGTCTAATTTTGCTAAACCAGATAAACCAGACTCTCTCTTGTTTGGATGAGCTGTTTCCTGACCTGATCATCCTAAAATCCCATCGTTGTTGTCTTTCATATATGAATTAGTCTTTTTAGTTGACCAGACTTGTATGAAGTATTCCAGAGAAGGTTCCAGTGGGACTTTATAGAGGTCTTTTAATGCTCTGGTGGAAATATCTTGCTGGTAAACCTTAGGATCCTGTTTTCTTTCCTCAGTCTTTTCAAGGTTTCTCTGCTTTGTCTTCGTAAGCTGCAACTTATAACAAAAAATATTACTACTGAAGTATGTTAAATGGGAAGAGAAGCTATAGGTTAAATACAGCATTGATAATTATGATGTTGCCAACAGTCCTTGGGCCTACCATAGTTCAGGTTATGGTGGGAGTGATGTTAATCGTACTTGTGCAGAAAGTATTCAAGGAGCTCAAAGATACCCCTAGCAATATGCGAATAAACAAGGGAGAAGAGTGGAAAGAAAAACCAGGTACCATTTTTAGAGGCAAGAATGTGCTGAAAAGATCCTTGTGAGAATACGGGTAAGGCCTGCTTTGCAATATTCAACCCCGCTTGTTTAGTTTTTCACAGAAGACTTATTGCTGTTGATCTTTTGCTACTTGTTTTTTGTAGTAGTCTCAAAGACAACAATTGTGTGGGTTTTGCAGGCTTATGCAGTTAAGTTTATTTGTTTGGAGTAACTGAATATAATATTGGATGTTTATAAAATAAGGTCTGGGGAGAGTGGTGAAAACTATAAATACAGATAGTTTGTTGTACTTGGTCCAAAAGATAAGGCCCTGGTAATTCAATGTGGGAGAATGTTAAAGAGAATAAAAGAAGCATAATTCATTTTTAAAAAAAAAAAAGTAGTGAGGGAGTATCTATACCATAAGGCTTGAGAATGTTCTGATAAAACCAGGTCTCGGGAATTCACATTTGAACTTTATATTGCAAAGATTGACTTTATTTCTCCAGTGACATTGCCCAGTTTTGCAAAATGAAGAAGCATCTTCTTTTGTAAACTTGGAGCTAACAGTGGACCCCGAAAAGACATTCTCTCTGTAGCGAAGCTAGCATGAAAGATAGCTTGAAGTGTTCCTAGGCATTTTTATCCGTCTTGCATGAGAATAGTCCTTATCAACACCACTTCTGTTCTTGTACTAAATCAGAAAGAACTGTTAGGGTTGTGTCTGTGGCAGCTGAACATTTTGACATTGACAGAGTTTTCGTGATCTTAAATTGAACTCATCTAATCTGCCAGTAATGCTGATCATCTTAAAAAAGATTGCTGTAAGCAAAAATGGTAAGATTTCTACCTCTGTAGACATCATCTAAAAAAGATGTCATCCAAAAAGCTGAAGAATTACTGTCTTGTGCACTGTGACTACTGACTGGCCTGTTTATTCCCTGAGGTAGGGTGACGAGTAATAGCTGGTCCCATGATGGCTGGTGCCGTTGCAGTAACTCAGGGAGCTCCTGGATACGCCAGCTCAGCTTGTAAAGAGAAAGGAGTTGGGAATGAGTGCTCTTGATCTTGGGAGGAGTAGGAGTAAGGGTAGATCTCCCTGACACCTTCACTCAGATGTAGCAAACCTGTTTGTTTCCCTGTTTCCTATATACACAGAGCGCCCCATTCCCTCTGTTCCTTCAGTTTAGACCTCATCTCTGCCTCCCTATTTGAACCTACTTGGTGGTAGATGTTGGGGGTCAGAGATCTTTCTTTGGGAAACAACATAATGGAGTTGATACATATGTTTATGTGTGTATATATATTTACATGTACCTACTTGCAGAATTAATAGGTGAATACAATAGCTGGTACAGGTGAGAAGTGGTGGATAGCAAGCATGGGAACAGAAAGCTAGGTAGATACAAGCACAAAATGAATAGAACAAACTTTGGGGAGGAATTTGAGAGTCTTTACCTACCATTATATGCATTTCTTTAACTAATACTTGTGTATACTTTTGGACCTTTGCTGTACTAGGGAAAAAATGAACCTGATTTAAAAACATTCAAGAACACTTCTCTTACTGTACGTCATGATCAACCTTTGATATTATAGTCTGTTATTCAAAATCTGTAAACAAGCCATCAGATAGGCACAGATTATACTTGTATTTTTGTGGTGGTGGGGGTAAATTGTGTGCAGCTGATTTGATGCAATTTGAAGCCCAACCTTGTATCTCCTGGGAGGACATGTAAAGAAGGTACTGCACAGTGCGTTCCGTGTTACGGTGTAGTGCAAGTTATTGTTCTCTTGACTTGCATTTTTAAATTAAGAATAAATAGTTCTGTTTTCAAGTATTTCCTAGCCCCTATAATTCTATAGTAGCTTTTATTGCATGCTCCCCTAAAACCATATCTAGTATACAAAACTTGCATATAACTATATGGTTGAAAGGCATAAAATCTTTATGTGACTCTAGTTAGAGTGATGCAGGTGTTCTAAGTTTAAGAATTGGAATATGTTAGTGACACAAGTCCTCAAAAGATATTTTGAATTTAGCAGGTGGCTATTTGAAAACTAATATGCATTTTTTTTATGAGAAGAGTAGGATGCATAGGAGAGAGAATATCAGCAGGGCTTTTACAATGTTTTGCGCCTAGAAACAAGAAGAATATTTCAACTACTTTTCTGTTTATCTTATTGTCATGCTGAAGAATGCAGACTGGCCTCATTTGGGCTTCTGTTAAAGTGAAACAGCAAGTTCACGTCTCGGCTTGTGTGAATACAGACTCTATGAACTCTTCAGGTTGAATGCCATTTAAGAAAAAAGAATGGGTAGAGATGGTGTGCAAGTACAACAAAGTTCTCATTCTGATCGTTGTATTTCAAAAGCAGTTATCACTATTGCCTTTTATATAGTATTTGTATCAGATTTCCAGAGGCTAGAGAATATTGCACTAGATTGGGATATATCAATTTAAGCACGTTTTTCTGCAACTGCTTGAGTAGATAAGAAATCTGTTAACTGTTATACTTCAACATTGTCTGGTCAGTGTATTTGAAGAACTGCTAGCATTTTATATATAGGACCTGAGTTTAACCTCTATTGAAGTTGCTTTGGGGGGAGGGAGTGGGGAAAGCAGCTTCCTACCTTGTTTAAAGCAGTAAAGTGGGTTTTGTGTGTGTTTTTGTTTGGGTTTTTTGGGTTTGTGGTTATTTGTTTGGTTGTTTTTTTTAAATTTAAATCCATATAGACTTTGGTACTGAATGTGCATAAAGTTCATGTTGGTTTCTCCTAATGGTATGTAATAGCTAAAGAAAAAATGTTATTGCCATGTATTTTTCTTGTTCTTTGTACAGGCACAGTAGTAAAACTGGTCAGTGATTTAATAGTTTCTGGCACTTTCTAAGAAAGAGAATGTATTTTTAGCTTTAACAGTCTGTTAAGGGAGGAAAAGTAGTACATAAGCTGTTGATTTTTCATTCAGTAGTTCCAAGTGCTTGAACCCTGCTAGATGTTGATCTCCAAAAGCTTATTGAATTGAAAAAAATCGTTGGTTTTGGTTTGAGATACTTTCAGAAGTAGGAAATTGCCAAAAGCAGGTTGAAGGTGTGATATAAGCTCCTGTTCTTCAGATTTAATTATTTAGTTTCATGCTTATAGGCTGATTTTTAGTTTACTCTGTGCTTGCTATTTATTTTGTAAAAAGGGAGTTTAGTTTCTAGAGCCATGTGGCATTTTTTGCATTATCCCCATTGTTGCTATAGTGGTGGTAGCGCAGAAGTCAGAATTTGAGGCTTCTTGCCTATACTGCACTCATGGAGGTTCTTGCTTTTCCTGTTGCTGAAACTTTGTTAATGTAGATATATATGGTGAATGATGGTGTTTAGATCAACGGCTGCGAGAGCTTTATTAGGAGCCACTGCAAATGCTCTGGAGGCACTGTTTTGTTTTATTGTTGCAGGCAGCAGTGCATCTGAGGAAGAAGGTGGTTGTTGCTGTTGGTTGTGGTCTGCTATTTTGCCTCCCCAGTGCATATGAAATAAGAAGGAACAAGTAATGATAAATGTCTAGGTGACATAAGATTGAGCAAGCTGGAGTCTTATTCATTACTTCCTTTTGAAATACTTGTGTGTAATGTTTAAAAATCTGTGCTGGCACAGACTTGGTTGTAGCTGTTTTTCTGTTGGAAGCAACATCCGTTTGAGGTAGTCTGAATATATGGGTTGCTTACAACCTCTGATGCTAACAGAAGAGAGCTATAATTTCTTCGTCCTCTGCAGATCACTTGCAGATTGGACACCCTTATTTTGCAGTTTCTTGAAAAGTAGCACAGAAATACTTTCTCTCAGATAGCTAGTCCCAACTTGGAGTTTGTATAATAGAAAATAACTAATGTCACTTTTTGGGGGCCCAAAATAAAATAATTGGTTCTGTACTACAGCTGAGGAAACACTCCTCTAAATCAACAATCAGAAAATAGCAAGGGTAAAGGTGGGAGACAGAGCACTTTAGCACCCAGGGAAGGTGTAACTGAGCAAGTCTTGCATCACTCTGGTTTCTGAAGGCAGTGGGCTCCTTGGGCTGTAGCACTACTAAAGGCAATTTTTATTAAGAGGCTAATCTGAGAGACTTGAAAGGTCTTATGCCTAGATGGAAATATCTAATGTGCTCTGGTAAAAACACAGATTGAGTTTTGGCATATTTCTAATACTCTGAAATGAGATTCCAAAAGCTAAAAAATTATAATCGAAATTTAAAGAACAGGCAGATTTTGTGGCACTGGCTCAATGGACATGATTTGTGATTCATGTACTTAGTCCCTTTTCCTGCTAACTAAGGAAAGGAGAATGCAAATGTACATTTTTTAAATTTGAGCTATCATGGTCAAGTTATTACACTTCTGGCACCAAGCCCTCCTCTGAAGTTTATCTTGCCAATCCTTCTCAACTACAAATGGGGATTGTATGGGAGTTTTTTCAATTGATGTTTGTCAGTTTGTAAAGGGAGAGCTATTTATAATTCTTATGAAGAGAAAGTGTTGAACCAGTATAACAAATGTAGTTCTCAGATGCAGATGTTTGGCTATATTTCAAAGTTCTGGTATGACCGAGATATGCATCCTTTTCTTCTTTTCCCATGATTCCCCTTAGGTGATCTCGATCTGCCTCATGAGCTTTATCTCATTTCCGCATCAGTTACATAGAAGCTGAACCTACCTTAATTTCTTGCCTATGATTTATGCTTCTTCCAGTTGCAGTATCTGTGTTTAATGAAGTTCTCCCCCCCCACTCCGTAGCCCCCAAAAGACTTGCTTTTTGCATTGGGGACTCCTGCTTCTCTCCTGTTGACAACTTTTGTGCTTCCCCATAGTTAATTGATCAGCAGTCACCCAGCCTGACTGCTTGTGTGGATTGTGGACTGGAAAAAAGGATGTGTTTCAGTAAGGAGATGGTTGGTGAAATTGGGAAAGTACTGCATGACCACCATGTTTTTGACAGCATTTAATAACACTCAATTCATCATGTAACCATTTTAAACTTGCGGTGTTAATATTGTTGTTATCTATTTGATAAATTATTAATATACCTAAAACTTTTATAAGGAGCAAAAGAACCAAATTGTTACTAAAAAAATCTTCGGTTAAGACAAAGTGTGCCAAGCTTCAGTAAAGAAAAGGGGCAGATTTGGATGTCGGCAGCCTGGAAAGCTTCATTCCCCCTTTTTATTCTTAGAAAATCCAGTCTCATGGATTAGTTAGCTTAGAAACAGCTTCTGTAATATTCAGGTGCTCTCAAACTCTTTTTGTCATTTCTGGTACAGCCACTAATATCGCTTATTTGGGAGGAAAGCAAGCAATAAGCTAGGTACACTCTAGCTGTGCAGACTATTGCTGAAGATAAGGTTGGGAGAATGGAGGAACTGGGCAGCCCCTGAAAATCTTTCAGCCCGATGGTAGCATCTCCCAGTGCTGTAGTGGAAAAATTGCTTAATTGGTCTGTAACAGGAAAGTCTTATATATGGTCAATATGTTGTATAATAAATCTGGGTTATAGTTGTTATGTTGTGGTTTTTTTTTTCCTTCTACCCCTTGCGTGAGGGGTAGCATGAATCGTGAGCCTTGGGCTGAAACCTGGCTTTAGCTTGCTCTGTGGCCTGATACATTTCTCCATTGTATGGGCTCTTACTACATCTGCCATCACTTTGGGGAGGCGACGAGGGGGACAGTGACAGAGGACCAGAGCTCACAAGGGGTAGTGTGTTACGTTAGCAGTGCTTGTGACAGCACGTTACTTAGCCAAGCTCTATGAAATGCAGAAGGTACAGGTCAGCCACGTGTTTGAGTGGCCATGGTGCCATTCTGTAAATGTTTGCCCCTAAACTGGTTTATTAGCAACTTTCTGTTTTAAAAATGATGTCTTAAAAACTAATATAATTCATCTTTGCCTTTATTCTACCTTTGTAAAAGCAAACATATAGTGTATTAAAGCCCACATAGGGTTTATAGCATGGAAAAAACTACTTCTAGCAGTTGGTTAAAACTATTAGTATTTCTTTCTTTCTTTCTTCTGAAGTATCATCCCATTAAGTCTTTTGGGCTAGTAATTATAAAAAGGCCCTAATTTAGTGTGTTGTACATATCTTCTTAAATGCAGGTGCTGACACTTTTATTTCCTGCAACATTAGTTTTAATCCCCTTCCCTGAAGTTTTTGACAGTGGTCTTTTGTAACGCCTCTCCTACACTTAGCAATGGCAAAACGTGTGCTGTGTTGGAGCATCTAATTTCTGCTCAAAAGGTAAAGTTGAGTTCAGTCTTGCATAGTAGCCAACATTATAGCAGCTACTCTGTGAATATAATACATCAGCTTGAAAATAATTGAGATAAAAATTCTCTTTTAAACACTCCCGCCAAAAAAGTTCACCTAATAAAAGTTATATATGCTGTTACTCGAACAGGTTTGACGTTGGCTGGATTTTTAGCTGTGTTTTCCGATTCAGGATGTTAGAGGAGTTCTGAATTTTTTTAGGTATGAAAACTTGGGGTAGCAGCAGTGTCCTTTAAATTATTTTTTTAAACCGTATGATACTAACCTCTTGTACTTTGAACTTTATTGTGTAGTTTTGTCATGTTCTGCTTCTTAGCTTTTCATAAATCCTTCATAGGGATGAACCCCCAAACACTAATACCTTTGACTTCAAATCTGGTAAAATATAGTTACATTTTAACTTCAAGTTGTAAGCTGCAGTTAGGACATGAAGCCCAATGAACTTCCCTCCAGCAATATGCTGGTAGTTACTGTAAACTTCCTTCACATTCGTTGGAGACTTTGACCTTACCGCTACCTTTACAGATACCTTTTTTTCCCCGTAGTTAGACTTAATCTGATCAGATGGGTTCTGTAGGATACCTGAGGTTGTATTCGAATACAATTCTAGTTTTACTTGAAGTTCTGGGCAGCAGCTGCAATTTGAAGTTTATTATTGCTCAGTAGTACCACTAAAAAACTTGAATACCTCAGATGAGTTTTCCTGTGCCTCCCACCCTCCAGGCTCTTTCCAAACACTCTGCCAGCTAAACTGAAACATCAGTATCTTGTCCTAAAGCTTGGACAGTCAAGTTAGTTTTCAGCGTAACTTTATTTCCTCCATTAAGCAGCTGGGCTACTGGGTAGTGTGTTGGGGCCAGGGGGAGATTGAGTATGGCGTGGTGAAGAATGAAGAGGAGTGAGAAGCACAGACTGGGTTTGTATGTGTTTGCTCTGGACACGGTGAGAAGGGAAACCTCTAAACAGAACGGATTATGTATCTTGAATGTATGTTTCACTTGAGAAAATGAGCTAAAATGTCAGTGTACACCAAGGTGGATTTCTGTCTGGGTATTCTTTCAATTTTATGGAGAGTAACATGGCATGGTTTTGATTTCCTTAAAATGCAGTTCGCAGTGTGTGTAATTGGGGACGAGTTAAAAGGACAGCTGACCCACTCACTTCCAAACTGGAGTGGATGTAAGATTTTGCATGAGTTGATTTAAACTACTACTTTTTTTCTAAAAAAAGAAAAGAAAAAAAAGAAGAGAAAAAAGTGAACAGTGCAGTTTATTCATGTAGGCAGAATGAAAGGCCACACACTTCTGCATAGAAAGCAGTGTTTGCTTGCCCTAATTGTCTAAAGGGAAAAAGTGATGCTGATTTGATGCACTGTACTGTCAAATGCAGTTAAACTACAGAAAGCAGTTAACATTTTTATTAGAGTTGCAATTTAGCAGGTAAAATTCAGAGTTAGAATTTTATCTGTCTTTAAACGTTTCCCTTTATAACTGGTCAAGTCTTTAAAAAACTTGACTTGCTTTTCAAGGAATTATGTAGTATGTTCCCAATTTATATAGAAACATCAGCTTGCTTCCTATTTGCAAAAGCCTATCTAATTTTCCTGGTTGTCTCTAAGTCCCACTTTTAAACTTTCTTTTACATCTTAAAATCTTCAGGATGTGGCTTTTTACCTTTAGATTGCACTTATTATGTGGGTCTCTCTTTTGTATTTTTGGAAACACTAATTAAGAAGTAGAACAAACTGTACATAAAAAAAATTGATGATGATTGAATAGTTCACATATCCCTAAAGGAAACTAGTACATTCGTGTTGCATCAGACCACTGATAAAGTCATGTTGGGTGTACAGGTCTTTTTACGTACCTGCAATTTTTCAGGCTATGAAACTAGATACATACGAACATACTAGATGATCAGGAGCAGAGGATTGCCGCTGCACGTTGAGACTTGAGTTGTTAAAAGCAGTTAAAAGTGCTTAATCTGCCTCCAGGGTAAAATTAAAAATACTAAAGTGCTTTTGCTGTAGTTTGACAGTATAGAAGAACAAAAACAAATTCTGCTGCTTAGGCAAGTTGTGACAAGTATGCAAGTGGCATACAAACTTATGTCGTGCAGGAATCTCCAGAAATTCTCAAAGCTTTGTTAGGGAGACACAACTGAAGTATTGTTTGTTTCTTTTTCTGACCACATCCTTGTGCTAACCAAGCAGGAAAAAAAAATCAACAAAAATCAGAAAAGAAATAAAAGGACTAATATGAAAAATTTGATTCAGAATGCCTTGCATTTGAGAGCAATTGTATACATGATTGATAAAGTATGTTCGTAAATAAAGTACAACTAAAACTCTACATAAAGAATGGATGTACATAAAATATGCTGAGTGTGGGAAGCTAGATTTTGTTTTGGTGTAAATTTTAATTTTTCTCTTTTTCATGGGGAAAAAATCATTAAGAATCATTAGTTTCTGAGCAGAACAGCAATTCTGAAGACACATGTAACAAATTCTTATCATTTATGACTTTTCAATGAAAAAAATCAGAATTCTAAAGCTTTTGGAAAATGTTGACATCTCCATTGAGTAAGTGTCTAAGGTTTGACTAGTTTTTCTCATTTTCTTTTCAGCGTTCTGTACTTCATTTGTCTGTACTGTGTTTGGAGACCTTTCTCCAATATTTGGCTACATACCAGCTGACTCGTAGCTGTTTACATCTTTGTCGACTCTCACATCTTTAAGCACACGTTGGACTAGGGGGGGGAAAATGTCTTGATGGATCCATCCTAATGCTAACGACTCTCGTCGGTGGTTAACAATGGCTTCTAAGTGGTAAGACCTTTTTCACAATTCTGTCATAAATAATTTTTCATGCATCCAATTTTTTTCCTTTTTGCTTAGGTCTTTGTTATCTGTATTGTACTGTTAACACCCTTTGAACTACTACTTCAGATATCAATTATCTGAATAGAAGGGTGTCTGTACTGTGTTAAATTAAATAAAAACATTTGATTTAACACGGTATAGAAAGGTGAGTGTCCAAGGAAGAGGTTAAGAACAGGGCAAGCAGCCTCCCATCTTCTACTCATCTGCAGCTCAGGGACTTCTTAAGCCAGATGTGGTTCCTGTACATTTAGTAATCCTCAAATTGTACATTTAGTAATTCTCTCGTGTAATTTCTGTATGTTCGATAATTCTCTCATGTTTTCTTTCACAAACTTCTGTGTTCAATGCAAATCAGACTGCTTGGTGCTAAGAGAGTCCTCCTTTACAATGTGCGGGCAGGTGTCTGAGCTCTGTCCTCTTGTGGATGAAGCCAGGTAATGCAGCTAATTAGCAAAGGCAGTCACAATTCCTTATATAGGTGCTCTTTTCTTTACTGCTGTTCATGTAAGGATTTTATCAGTAGTAAATAGATCCATATTGCTGACAAGCACAGGGCAATTATTGTGGATAAAGCACTTCTGAGCTGAAATGGATATGAATAGATCTAACTAATCCAACATCTAAACTGTCCTTCAAAAATGATGCAATGTACTGCTTCCCTATAGTCAAGTAGTAAAACTGATAGACTGTGCTTCCTCTTGGCCTTTGAGATCAGAGGGTATATTGGTGTGACAGGAGGAAAATATTAAAGTGCAGTTGTTTCTACTGTATTTGCTATATGGACTTTTGTATTCAAGACATTCTATATTAATTATATATTTGATAATATTACTTTATAGAATGTAATAGAATATTATGTGTTATTAACTAATTATCATTAAAAATTGGAATATTATATATTCTATAATATTTTAGTGTAGCTCTTGCTTTCCTTTATTGTATTGTCCTATGTATTTTTTACAGGAGAAGTATACAGTAAAATAGAATTTGAATGTGTAAGTTCTGCCCATCTCCAATGTATCATATCCCTGTTGTTTATCTCTGTCACTGGCTTTCATTTCTAGTTATAGAACATGATGATTTGCTTCACTGTCTTTTGTTAGAATTTTATACCATAATTATTTTTGTTCTGATGTATGTATTCTTTCTCTCAAAAGATAATAGATTTGTTGCTGCAGAAGTTTACCTTGAACATCCGTATTTTTTTGTTGCTCAAGGAAGGCAAATATACTTTTTAGCATTAGAGCAGGAACTCCAGATCAATCTTTTAAACAAAACAGAAAAATGGAGGCCGAGTTTGAGGACATTAATATCATTTTTTACTGTAAGTTGTTCTCCTGTGGGTGCTTATCATGCTTTGGACAACTCTAGCTTTACCTCACTTTAAAATGGATAATGATTTTAATGATTATGTATGTTTCTATATTTCTACATGTTTATATAAAAAACATGCTCCAGTGACAAGCACTGTGTTCAAGGTTAGTTGTGTAGTATTTCCTTATTGGAAATAAGGCTTTTCGGTACTGATCTAGTTTTTGGAATACTTCTCAGTAATTGTTGTACTTTCTATACTTACTGCTAGATGTTTAAAAAGCAATCAGGCAGTAGGTTTAAAAAAAAAATATCCTTAGCGTTGGGTCCTTAGCTTCTGTATCTGTTGTCTGTCTTCAGTTTTAAAAACCGTGTGTAGGCAATAAACATGGGTTTTTTTCACTTCAGTAAAAGGTAAAGGCAAGTCGTCTGTCAGGGTGTATTTTCCTGTCAGAGAATGCAGAGAGAGTCTTATCTCAAGTGCTTTCCTTTAAAAATACATGTGGGAAGGAAAAATAATATATAGCCGGAAAAATGTGCCAGCTGCCATTCTTCTTCTGCGTTACTAATTTACTCCCTGGAATCAGTTCTGTGATTAGCAGACCTGGTTGCTCAGGGCTTTATCCAGTCAGGTCTTGAAAAGCTCTCATGGTGAAGACTACATGACGTCTCTGAAAAATTGTCTGGAGCACCAGTTATGCTGGAAAGCCTATTTCTGTCTGCAAATGCAATTGCTAAACGATATTCAGAACAATACATTAGAAGTGTTTTTGTAGGTGTGGCGCGTAAGTTTGGTTAAGGTTTTTTTCCCGCATAATTAAGAACATAAAAGACCATCCAGAGGAGAAAAGCGTTGGGTTTTTTTTCTTCTTTTCCTCTCCTCAAATAATAATTTAGGATTAAAGTAGTACTTGGTACTCACTACCCTGCTCAGCGGTTTCATTAGCTGTGTCTATATAAATTGTGAAATGGATATTGGGGAAATAAATTGAAACATTTAAGTCCTTTTTTTATTACAAAGTTTCTATTAAGATGTGTTTTGTATTTTATATAGCTCAGTGGGCTTCACGAACTTTTAATAGGTTTTTTTGTGGGCTTTTTTTCCCCTCCTGCTTCGTTTGGACATTAGTTCTCACTCTGCTGCCCAACTAGAGGTATGTTTATGCTGAAGAACTTTGTAGACCATGCTTACTTGCAGTGACAAATGACTTGCAGAATGCCTCACACTTGATGCCTCGTGTTGTTCAAATAATGCGGAACATCTGAGACATGTCTGCAAGAAAACAAATGGTAATAGGGACACAGAAGGGCTGCTTAATCTGGGAAAGCTGTGTGTGTCAGACTTGGGGGGGGCGGGAGGAGGGGCAGAAATGTTGAACCTATCTTGTAGGATTTTTCCTTCCCCAGGATTCTGGGGATTTTTTGTGCTGCTCGCGTCTAGAAGGTCAGGGGTTTGGGTTTTTTTTTGTAGCAACATCCAACATTCATAAAATTCCTATTTTCAACCTTTTGTAAAGCTTTCTCTTTTTGAACTTATTTTCTGTCATGGAGAACAGCTATGTATCTTTATCATGAATTACAATTTTTGGTTTGATTAAGATTTCTTTATGACCATATATTTGTTTTAATGTAATCTACTTGTATATTGAACATAACATAAAAAGCACCACTGATAGTGCCTTGTAACATCTAAAATGAAATACACGTGGCCTTCAAAGGGGCTTGAACTGTTGTGGATTTCTTTCAGAAATTTGCTTATGCATCAACAAGAAGATGGTGGAGAAAGAAACTCTTGTCTGCTAACTAACTTTGATCTTGGTTAGCTTTGCACTTTTACAGCTCTGAAATTTATTTATATACAGCTATCTGTATGCTTATATATTGTAAAAATCTTGGTTTTAACACTCTTTTTGGTCAGACAACTATTTTACTGTTGGTTGTGGAGATGCTGCTGTTCTCTATGTGCAGCCAGCAATTGTTTGCTTGAAAAGAATTCACTTGGAGAGGTGCTTAATTTAAAAAAACCAGCAATTTCTTTCAAGGTGTAGAGTAACTGCACAAGTTACAGTAAAGACTCTGTATTACAGTTTAAATCTATGAGATATAATGGAATGGAAATCAGAAGTCTTTAGGGAACTGGAAAATGCCTATCTCTTGACTAGTAGCTAATAAAAACTCTGTATATTTTTATAAAAAACAAGTACTTTACTTCAAAGATGGCGAGACAATGATAAGGTGGTTTTTCAGAGGTTTGGGTAACGGACAAGTGATGCAGCTTCTGATACCTCCTACATAGTTGCAGAGCTTTCCTGTGGAAACTCTCTGTGAGTTCCCCTCCTTTGTGCTTCTGCCCAGCATGGCTTAACACATCCTGCCTCGCTGGGCCAAGTGTGGACAAAATGACAGTCTTGACACCTCTGTGTATTTCCATTTGTACATGGCTTGAAATAATCGTACTATAAGCTGACCTGTGTATGTTAAAACTGTCTGTTACATTCTCTTTAGAGATTTTTTTTCTTCCTGTTTAATGCACATTAACTTAAAAAGAATGATTGTCTTTGAAAATTAGTTACTAAGAAGTGGAAAGCAGTAAAGTTCGTTGTATGGTATCTTCCTTAAGGAGGAAGTAATTCCAGCCTCTGAAACTCTTTTGAAGAAGAATCCTCCTGTCTTTCACTATGACAATTATAAGTCTTTTATTATTAGTCTATTTAAAAAGCCACAAGTGAGGAAAGGACGCAGGTCATCTTTAGTATTTCTATTCTAATCAGATGACTGGAGCATCAGTTTTTCTTGGGTGATCATGTTCAGGTATGTGCTTAAATTTCAATGGTTGCCTCTTTCTGCTCTTCAAAGGCAGTTTTTTTCCTTGTCACTTCTGATAGGAACAGGCTTTACCTCTCCTTCAGATAGATGTAAGACAGCAAGTCTCTTCCAAATCCAAATAAGGAATTTTTTTCTTAAATATTTTCACAATACCTGCTAATCTCATATATGCTTCTTCTGCTTAGAAATTAGAACAATCCTTTTTAATCTGATGATACATGTTAGTTAAATGTACACTATTTTTATTTTGTCTTGATCTGTATTTTCAAGTTATCATTCATGATGTGTCTGTCTGTTCTATAGATACATCTTAATTGGTACTTGGGAAGCACTAATACATCAAGGTGCTCTTTGAGCTTTTCTGTTGTCCCCAGGTCACTGTCAGAATGCCTGAGCAGTGGAGCCTGTGTGAAGGAGCAGTACCTTTGCCTTGATTGCTGTCTTGTAAGGAAGGTCTGTTCACCTAGCTTCTGAAGCTGCACAGTTGGTGTGCCATGTATTGTTGCTGTGGTGTGGGTTTTTTTTGTTTGTTTGGGGTTTTTTTGTTTGTTTTTTTTTTTTTTTAATACGGTAGTCTTGTTTACCTCTCTGCAATTTCATAAGCTTTGCTGTGATAATACGACTAATTTTAGCGAGCAAACCTGTATAGGTGTGCATAAGTACATAAATGTTCCATTTAGGATAAAAATGGAAGCTTTCCCTTGGGTGCCTCAACAATTTGTTGTTTTAGGTTCCTTCATCTTGCCATGTATTTGTTTACTTAGTGATTTTGATGTGTTGAGGATTATTTATTCTAGCAGTGCATTTAGCAACTGTGTTTTCGTATTTGCTAATAATCCAAAATTGCTGGGTTTTAAACTTATTTCCTTTTTTTCCTCCCCTGCTTACCAGAAACATTTTTGGACCTTAATTTAGTACCTAACTTAGTCAGACCTCTGTTTCATCTCAGGTATATTGCAGCTTTTCAAATAGGAAGAGTAAATGAGATTTCATCCAACATCTTACACTGGAAGTTATTATTTCTTCTCCTGTGCTCAAAGCCCTGAAACCAAAACCTTGCCAAACAAACCTAAATTACATCTATTCTCTTTCCTTTCTAGAAATTATAAAAGTGCAAATTCCCTGCCTTTTTTCCTTTTAGAAATGAATATAGTCTCTTAAAATACTTTAGTTCTGCTATATGTGAACATCTATAGCATTGAAAGGATAGCTCTGTTTTCTGTTAAACATGAATGACGTTTTACGAATATTTATGTTCTAAAGCTACAATACTGGGTTCCCATAGGCCCACATCAAGCTCCATTGGGAGCATCTCTGCTGCATCTGATGGTCTGGTTGTTGTTACTGATTTTTTTTTTCTTTTCCTCCTTAAGACAGGAGACAATTGAATATTAATAAAAAAAACTTATTCAATGGAAAGAATATCCATAAGCATTCTATGTCTGCATACGGAAAAACCTTTACTCTCTTTTAGGGTTACAAAATTTACATAGAAGATTTGCTCTAAATTAATAGCCAATATTCATGTGATGTATTACTATGGTAAATCATATTCAGATCATGTACTATCTCATAAGTAAGTTCCTTAAGTATCTTACTTTTCCACTGCCTTGAATTTAATATAATCATTATATGTCCCTAATAGGTAAGGAAGGCATCTTGATCTGCGCAGGAGTGAATTTTTTTTCCTTTAATACAGGTGCCAATCTTTCTGTAAGCCATAAAATGTTGAAGACGTCAGCCCACACGTAGTACAACTACATTTATTGTAAGAACGGATAGATTGGGCTGTTTTCTATTTAAACCAAATTACATAGTTTTGGCAGCAGCATTTATTCTTTTTGGTTATGTTCAGATTATCAAGTGGAAATGCAATCAAGTTAGTAAGTAAAAAGAAGGGGCAAAGACTTTGCAGAAGAATTGAAATGCTGTTGCTGTACACTGAAGGAGGCCTTTCATTTAGGATTTAAAGAGGAAAACTACTATTTTAAAATCTAAGCTTATATATTTCTGCTAGAAAAATCTTGTAATGCTTTAGAGATTATTATTTCTGTCTTTGAGATAGAAGAGAGGAGAAGGGAGAAGTTTTAAAGTTATTTTCCCAACATATCTGTGGGCAAACATACATGATACCTAACTGTTTTCTGATAATATTCTGTTAAGAAAATAGATATGTTAGTTTTAACTACCTATATGCTCTAGCTAAGAGTAACCATTTGAAGTCCCACGGATAGCATCTCTGTGAGAAATAATTTATATTCAGCAACTTGATTTAGCTACCCTTGTTGGTGAACAAAGGTGTAACTTAAGAAAATTAAGTTCATATTTCTTCTGTGACTAACTTTTAATATTAACCTATGAATCTTGATCTGTAGTTGTGCATCCTTCTTTGGCACTGTGGTTTTATTATGAGAAAGAGATCACACTATGAAATTTTATATAGGAGGACTATATATTATATAGGATTTAAAAATACATTGCTCCTCAGCTAATGTAAATCTTACGATACAAATATATTTCGCTATAACGCTACATTATATATAGTGTTTCAGAGTTTTAGTAGTATGGTCTGTATAACAGAGCACACAGGATGTCCACCTAAACTAGTAAGAGACTTGAGCATGTCAGTCCGTGCAAATGGACTTGTGAATTTACCCACTCAGTTTCTTTTACTAGGTTAAGTATTAATTTCTACTGTCTATTTTGCAGTGTAGATAAACTTTCTGTGACTATGTTTCAAAAACTCTGTCCGTTTTGCAAGGGAAGAACTAAGATTAGAGTGGATGAATGCTATGTAAACCAAGACAGACCCTATATTTAATCTAGATGTCCTGAGGATTTTCACTGGTATTGGAAACTGAGCTTGTCCTGTGTACTGTGAACTCAGTAAGCCTGCTTTTTTTTAAATAATAGAAGCTATGGAGAAGAGTCACAATGAAAAAATCCACAGGTCAGTAACATTTTAAACATACCTTCCTTGTATAAAATTTTAAGCAGTAAACTAAGATTAGATCGGCTTGTTAAGGGAAGCAAGATAAACTGGTGCTGTATGTACTTTTGGGATTGGAATGAACGTTATTTTGAACAATAAACTACAGATTCTTTCCCTGGCTTTGGGAAAGATTTGACTTTTATGCTTTGGGCATGATTTTAAAAGTTGACCATTCAAACTTGAGGAAATTCTTCTACAGATGTGTAGTTTCATGTAGTGCTAGAGAAGATTCTAACGGAAACAGTGACAATGGCTGTGAAAAGAGTCATCAACCAAATAGCCAGAATACTTGTTTAAGAAATGTATGTTGAATCACTTTTGTTCTTAAGTAATTCTGGAGATGTATGTGTGTGCTTGGTCTCTGGTTATCACTTATTGTCTATGTTCTGGCTTTTCTGTAGGCAAACCTACATTAACGGTTGGCAACTCTGTTCCTTGTAGTTCTGTTAAGCACTTAAAAAGCTTTTAGTAAAGGTTTTCAGTTCTCAATTCCTTAGAGATCCAATTTCATGGCAGTGTTGCCATTGTTGGTCTGACTTACTGGTAGCTGTTCCACAGAACCTTTGCCTTTTAAATGTTGGGTTTTTTTAATGTCCTTTGCATAGAAATATCAGCATCATGCTTGCCGTCATTCACTTTGATCCTTTCATAAGAGAGAAGATCTGGCCACTTCTGTTGTTAAGGGATTGTGTAATGATGTCTTCTCCCGGTACTCCTACTTGCATGGGAATGGGTATGATTCAGAGTACGTACTACTCTGGGATTTGCTTTGAAATGCAAGTTCTTACTTGAAGAAAATCTGCCAGTGGAAGAAATCCGTAGGCTTGGAAGATCTTGTGTGATATGTCAGTACTTGGAACAAGCAAGAGGTTAGTGACAGGAAGCCCAGATCTTTATCCTGACTGAGGATTGTAGAAGCTGTGGGATAAGACAATACATTGATCTTCTCATGAACTCCTAATGAGTTCAGGAAATCATTGTATTCTTGCATGCGACTTCAAGATAAGAACAGTTATTACCTAATGCATAAACGGTAAAAATTTCGGGGCTTTTTTATTAAACAGGGTAATATTGCATTCAGTCAGTGAACCTAACTGCTGTGTTTTATGTTCAGCTTCTGATTTGATATATATTTTGCCAGTATTTTATTTCTACTTGTATTTCACTTCTACTAATGTTAAATAATTAAAGCCAAGCTCTTAAAAAATCCCCAAACACTCCAGAAATCTCCAGCCTTCCAAAGAAAAAGCCCCACAACTCGCTCAAAAAAACCCAACCCCCCATACAGAGCAAATACAGCTTAAGTGACAAAGGAAATAAAAAACTTTACCAAAAGCTGACAGTTGTTTGTTACTTTCTTTTCATTTCTCAGGAAACGAAAAGCTAGACTTTCATTCAGAAAAGGGGACAACTGAAACTATTTGCATGTTAACATTTAAAAAAACAATGATAAAACCTAACTATAGAAAGATTAAATGGCTTAGGTTTAAAGTATTTTTGATGGAAAATAATAGCTACAAGAAGTTTACACTGATATACAGATAGTTTATTGTAAAATTGTACATTGCTTTGTACATTGCTTTGTCCCTGCTTATACTCGTCCTTAGGTTTTTTGCTGTGAAATTACATTAATTGAACTGGACCAAGGAAACCATTAATGCTAAGTAGCTTGGGAATTAACTGATAAAGTATAATTTTAAATTATATGAAGGATAGCCTCTTATCTTAAATATCTTTTTAAACTTTCTGAAATGCAAAGTTAATTCCTTTAAAAATGTCAGGTTCTTACAAGTGGTTAGTCCAAACTGCCAAAAAGGTGAAATGACTCCATAATATGACAAATAAACTGTTTTCTCTCTATGCATACATTTTTCAAGGTTATGTTTTCTATTTAGTTTCTGTATTTAAAGAAAAAAAAGCTATGCATGTGACTATGTTAAATTACAGTTCTAAAGCTGGTCATTTTAATAAGTACAGCTCATACAGAGAAAGAAACGGGGTTTGTCTTCCTTACGCCTACAGTCTTTTGTGTGAAATTATGACAATGTCCTGCTAACTGGCTAACAAGTATAACATAGCTGTCCAGTACCCGATACCCATCATGAGTTTAATGCAGATGTATTAATTTATACTTACAGGCTAGACTACAGGTTCAATTTCTAACTCTACTGTTTTTTTCTGCTTTCAGTTATGTATCTCTGATGTTCACTTTTTTGGGGAAAGAGCAGATTGTTTTCATTAGGACAAGACAAATTCTTACAAATTAGGCTTCTATTCTGATGTTTGAGAAGGAAAAACTTCTTGTACTTGTTTTTTTTTGCGAAATACTTGAGTGCTATTGTAGTTGCTCTGTTTCCTTACCAGATTCACTCCCACTTGAAACAGTGATGTCAGGTTTAAATGAGGAAGTAGTAATGATGCTTGTTTGGTGCACACTAATGCTATGTCCAATATGGGCTCAAGGATGCATAGTTAAAACCCTTGAGCTCAAAGAATATTAACATTTCTTGAAGAGCTGCAAGCTGAGGTAGAGACCACTTTGCATAACCTGGACCGCCCACTTTTTCAAAAGGCAGAACTTGCACCCTTTCTATACTACTGGGTCTTTGCTGTTGAAACTGGTTTGGCAGAACCTCTGATATCAGTGTCCCAGCAGGAAGCATAGTTTTGCTTTTGGTTTTTTTGTGTTGTTTTGTCTTACCAACGTGGTCATGTTGCTGAGAAGCTGGGAGAGAGCAAGGGTTCTGTGTGCCAACAGATGTGCCACGCCACAGCAGTGCTACCGAAGGGGAGATGGTATTTCAGTGCCAGAAGGTTTGCAGTGCACGCTTCCACCTTGCTGGCACAGGAACGCCTCCAGCTGCCTTCTCTGCCAGCGTGGTTGTACCACTCGGCCGTTTTGCCAGCATAGTTATAGCTAAGAGTTTTGGAAAACATGTTACCACCATGCCAACAAAGCTGCCCTGAACTGTTGACTTCTGCCAGTGTTGGAGGAGCCCGTGAAGCCACGTACAGTTCCCCTTCTCTGTGTGGCAGGACAGTCTGCAGCACCAACAAATGAATCCCAGTTAAAACCAGTCTGCTTTTGATGTTGGTGTTACCGCATCGCCTGGCCTGGCTTGGCATGGCTGATGGTGTGGCAGCAGGAGGAGGGCCGTGGAGGTCGCAGCCCACTGCGCCTTGCAGCCCGGGCACAGGAAACCTTGGGTGGGAGGTGTGGGGTCCCCTCTCAGAACCTTTTTATTCCCTTATCGGCACAGTAATCCCATTGAGGCCAAAGGGCACTACTCTTCCTCACGGCCTCCAGAAACCCCAGGACCTGTCTTGCCAGCTTACATGTTAGATAGAAAGGAAATCTTGTGTCCTCTCTGCAATAGTAGGTGGGACTGGGGTGGGTTTGTTCTAGCAGGGTGGGATGGTTTTAAAAACAGTGTTACAAAACTGAAGGTTTGTAATGCATGCTTGTTCATGAAGAGACCCATCAAATAATGCGTGTTTATGGTAGGCTATAGGGCATCTAGGCTCTTTTCTAAAATTATACTTCCCAGTATGTTGTCTGTTTCATAGTTGTCTTTTATTATTGTTATTGCTAATTCTAAAAATTCTCTAGACAAGTGAACTCAAGGGACTTGCAAGTAGTTTTCTCTCACATGGAACTTTCCTTCATTGGTTGTGTTCTGTTCTTCCAGCATTTCTCTTTGTTAAGATGTTCCTGCATCAGCAGGTTCACCTGCTTCAACAGAATTCCCAGTGTGGCTGCTCTTCCCGTGTACCTCTGCCAAACAGCTTTGCTGTTTGGTCTAATCCAAACACAGCGCTTTGAGAAGTGCTGTTACCCTCTGATCACTCACTGGGTCTCTGTGTGGTACTTCTGCATGTTTCATGATCTGTTTGTGTTCCCTTCTGATGCAAAGGCCTGCTGATGTGGATCCCTGTTAGTGAGGGATGTGGAGCTCTGACTTTATCTTCTCACTGTTTATATCACTGGCTGTGGAATTGTGACAGGGGAAGCCTGAACGACCTTAGCAAGCACTTCAGTGCAAAACTGGAGTTGTCCCTTGAGTGTAACAGAAGTGGAATACACATGGAAAGACATGAAAGGACTTGCTGTGATACAAACAATATTCTGTATAAGCTCATCTCCCATTCTTCTTTTTTATTTAGGGGTTCCAGAATAAGAAAGTTAAAACTTATCAAATAAGGCTTTTTGTAGCCTGTTTTTGATTTTTTTTTTTGTTTAAAGATGAATTTGATTATAGCAATTGTAAGACTTCTCATAGGTTTTCCCCTGACAGATTATCTGTAAAGCTTGCTCAGATTGTAAAAAAAAAAAAAAAAACACAAAAAACACAGTTGGACATTCTACTGTTTAAGGAAGATGATAAGAGCAAGTGTGAGAGAGGAGTGTATGTGAAATGACATAGGCAGAAACGTAAATTTTCTATCTAAGCTTAGCTTATTTATAAAATGCTGCTTTCATAGAATGTGCTGGATAATATATATGCATCCATATATATATACATACATATCTCTAAATAAAAAAGTATAAATATATATAAGCATATATATATCCTTAAATATCTTCTGTAGAAGACTCCATTATGTCCTTTTCTTAAGAGTCAAACAAAAGCCATCCTGAAGGAAAAATCGATCAAAAGCTTTTGGATACATCTATGATATATAAGCTTTATTAGTTTATCGAGTTTAATCTTGAAATATGATCATGTGTATGGTGGGTGGTTTTTATTCCTTGTTTGTGTTTTGTTTGTAATCCTATTACTGGAAAGGCTGTTAATGTTTTTCTCATTTTTAAAAAAAAAAGTGTAGTTTCAGCTCTTAATTTTTTTTTTCTTCATGGCCAATTCACTTATGCTGCATGTTGTGTAGAAAGTCACACCTTATGCATTTAACTGAAGTGATACACTAGGTACTTGTACTTCATCTGTCGTCTCCACCCTGCGTCCACATGCGTGATAAAACCTCCATAGCGTGGTTAAGAGCACTTTGGTATCTAGTTTGAACATTTCAGAGGGCGTTTAAGTTAGGTACAACTCGAAATATCTGATTACCCCCTTCTTTGCAAACTGCAGTTTGGCAGGTGGATGATTGGAAGCATTCTCAGTCTCACAGAAGCTATTCACATATATAATAGCATTCATAATGCTATTATGAATAAATGATTGCTTGAGTTTGTAATGACTCATGATCTCTTATAATTGCAAATTATCTTTGTGGTATCTTATTATTCTGAAAACACATAAAATGCTTTTCTGAAAATATATTCTGTATAACTTTTTTGTATCAGTGGAAAAAATACTGTGAATGAAATCATTATAGGGACAATTTTTTGCTTGATCTTCCAACTCTTTCACTGCAGGAAATAATATTCTTAACAATGTGTCTTTTATGCTAAGGTCAGAATTTTGTATTCCTTTCCAGGGAAAAATTTGTGTAGAATTTTGTATTCATTTATAAGGGAAATATAGACTAACCTGAATATTTGGGGATTTTAATGCAGACTTGAGTACAAAAGATATCATACGTTTTCAGTCTATATAGAACTTGAAAAATGTCTTAGGTGGCAACTTTAATGAACTTTTACCAAATTTTTTAAGTTGTGGCATTCTTAACTAGATTCAATACTTATGAAGTGTTACAGTAGAGTTGGTCAGTAAAGGACTGACAGCTTAATCCAAGTGAGCAGCCCCTTGTGAGCACTGAACTACTGGAACTCAGAGACCTGAAACAGGTTACTCCGCCTTTCATAGTTTGTTTTTTTTTTTGTTTGTTTTTTAAGAAGAGCTAGACATAGTAGTGAATTTCAGATTAAGTACCTTCTGTTAAGGAATGTATAGTAGTGTGGTATGCTTTACATGTGGGTTGGATAACTGTGGTGAATGCATTCAGAAATGTCTTGGACACTGAGCTGCTTTCATAAAAATGGCGGAAGTGCATGCTGCCGCTCAGACATTCAGAGTGAGTATTAGTGGATTTTCTCTGAGTGATGCATACAATTTTGGTGGCAAATGAGGTAGGAATATTACCCGGTAGCGGGTCTGTGGATTTCCACTCCAAGTCAAGTAAATAAAATAATACTATCAATCACACAATGATACCTATTCCCAAATGTAGAAAGCATTAAGGAACACTCTTCTATGCTAATGTCTCTTCTCCCTCCCCCCCCCCCCCCCAAGCTTTCTGCTCCAAATGCAAGACATCTTTCATAATGGGCTCTTTAAGCTAAATATAGAACAACATTTAAACTTCCCCTAAATGAAAACAAAAAACTTGGCTAAACCAGGCACTTGCAGAGAAGTAGCCCTAGGGATAAAGTGGACGTTTGGACAAAATGAGACAGGTTATTTCTGTACTTGGCGTTTTCTGGAAGGTGGTTTGAGTATTTTAAGTGGTAAATACAGCATCAGAGTCTCTGCAAAACAGAACTTAATATTTAATAAATGTTAGTATTTTTGTAGCTAGTAGTTAAAACCATGTGAGAATGCAAATGATTTAAATTGTGGTGGTGGTAGACACTTTGTTTATAAAGCTGGTGCATAGACTTTCTGAATGATAAATGTTATCTTTCAAATGCAGATGAACACTCTCTGTGCACTTCATGAAAATTAAGAGCTATTGAACTCTGTCAGATAGAAATTTGAAAATACACCGTGCATTTTATTAGAGCTTAAATTTGTTGCAGTGTCTTCTACAAGTGCAGAGTTTAGCGTGCGTTGGTTAATATATAGGCTTGTTGTTGTTTGGTTTTCTTATCAGTCTGTACAGTTAGACGTCTTTAAAATCTGCCTTGGAGCAGCTGGCAGCTGACGTGCTGGTGTTGGCACCACCCAGGTTCAACGTGACATCACTAGGAGAAGTCTACCTCGGTGCTCAAGGAAGTTGATGTGGGAGCCACACTCTGTAGCGTGTAGCTAAGCGGCTGAATTTAGTAAATGCTGAGAACACAGAGGGCATGTAAAAATGGAATTCCTGAAAAAAATCGTTCCCACTGTTGTTTCTGGAGATGTAGTTCTGGATGTTGGGAGTACTGCCCGTGAAAGCTCCCCAAGGCTACTGAAGATGAGACGTGTCAGACTGTTTTCATTAGGACAGACAATAGATGAAGACGAGGAGACACGTGTTTTACATCCTGATTACAGTATGTATCTGTGTTGTCAACCTGGTAAAAACCGATTACTAAGCTTTTTCTTTAGATCGTGATTATTTTGCTAAATTGATGAATTTGATTATAAAAGGCCTTTTTATCAGAGTTGCTATGATAATGATCTCTTTAGTTTTAGAACTATTTTATCATTGACACACTATCATGTGTTAGTAACCTATTTGAAAGCAATTTTACAGGACTTCTAATGTGCTCCTTGTCTTTGCATGCCTGTGTGACTTTTTTTTCCCTTTATGGGATAAGTATCCCTATTTAAGTTTTTAAATTGTAATGTAGCTATGATTAGGCACTAAGAGTTGTCTAGACAGATATGTGCTGCATAGACAGGGTTCAAGTCTTGTGTCATCTTTTCTCTGCCTGTTTTTCAAATCCCCAAAGTTTTCAAAGGCTTTCCTTTTAAGAGTGTTTTCATTTAAAAATGTTTATGCTTTCCTTTTTTAGTGTTTTGAAGATTGCAGATTTTTTTTTTTATAAACATAATATGTAAATTAAATTAGTCAAGTAAAAATACAGATATTCTATAGAGAATTTTTAACTTAAGAACATGGCTAAGCTTGCTGGTATGAAGATTTTTTTCTTTTTTTTTTACTACCTGTTAGTGTCTAAATATTATTGTATTGTGTTAATAAAAAGAAGTAGAATGAGTTAGTGTTCCTTTTTCAGACAGTTCAGCTGGGTGGCAATGGAAAATCCAGTTTTACTTTTTTTTTTCTCTTTGCCTTCAGCTAAAATAGTAAGGTCTTGAGCCTTTATGGTCTTGGATCCTGATGGAAAAGACTTTTCTTAGCCTTTCTGATTGTAATTTAAACCACTTTTTTAATGTGTCAGGTTGAGTAACCTGAATTGGCAGCTGGGGAAAGCAGGGACAGTTCTCTTGTGTTGAACAATTGTTCCTGTGTATTACAAATTAGAACGAGTTGATGTTGTAATGGTATGGACTATTGAAGACTTCTTACAGAATAAGGTCTGTTAAGACTGTTAATTGCCTATATGCTTGAAAACTCTGATCAGAAGCTCATGGTGTCTAAAAGGGTGATGCTGTGTTAGCTGGGTTCGTGTCCTCATTTAACTTTGAATGCTGTAGAACCCTGAAGTTTGTAGTTGGATACACACTTAAATATATCCATAGGTGCACAGCTTAAATATCTCCATAGGCATATCTCATCAGTTCTGCTTTTATGCTGTATTATGGTTTCTTTATAGCTTTCACTTTTAAATAATATTTTATTTCAAATGTTATAATTTCAGAACAAAAAGAGATGTTTTTGTACCAGGTTAAAAGAAAATGCTATAGGCTGAAGTTTGTAGTCAAAACATGATGCCTTCATCTAACCTTGTTCAATGTTTTGTCGATAGCTCAAGCATATGAGGGTAATAAACATAGAATATACTGATCCTACTGTTGAAGATGAATTCTCCTTTCTTGCTCATTAAATGTTTGCCAAATGGTGATTATTAGGAGTGATTTTATGGAAATCGGTAGTGCCTGACTAATATCACTTAATAGTGTGATGTCATCATTTGCGAAATGCAGACTTATAGTCTGTTCTGGGATCATGCTTTTACAATAGCAGATAGTAGCTGAATCCTCTTTAAATTATCTGCTTATTTCTATTTTTGTATCTTGGTAATGGAATGAACTGCTCTGCTGGAATAGAGCAGAAGAACTACTGTGTTTACCAGTTGGGTATGCTGCAGAAGGCAGGTGTCGACAAAACAGGTAATAAAACAATAGAATGATTTGAAAAAAAAATTGTAAACGTTTACTTGCTTAATGTCAGCAGATGTGGTGTTAATGCACTACCGAATTTAATATAATTAAGCTGTTCAGGAATAGGTTTTTAAAACTAAGGTGGTTTGTCCTGTAGATATGTTTGAATTTGTAAATGGGTGGTTTTGTTTTTTTCTTTTTCCTTTCTGTTCCTTGTTGCTGCGGTTTAGGCAACGTTTTTGTCTTAATGAGAATTTAAGTGAAATACAGAGTCTGACAACTATTTTAAAGTATAAAAGTATTTTAGAAGGTCTTAAACAAACCAGCCAAACAAAAAAACTATTCCTGGCATCCAAGCCATAAAAATATTATTTTGATAATGCCACTTAGTTGGGTTTGCATATATCTGACCTAAATATTTTGTATGGAATTCAAGTGATGAGGTTTGGTTTTTGTTTTTGTTTTTTTTTTTTTTTTTTTAGGATTAAAACATTTATCAGTATTGCTTTTCAAAATGTTAACTCAATTAGTATATACTTTGTTTTATAGCCGAAAACAAGACCTTAGAAATATATACTCTGTGACATATATTTTAAAATATGTAGCTTCCGTCAGAATGGTTTCAAGTGTATTTTAGAAATCTTTCATAACTGTCTTTTTAGCTTTATAAGATTATTATAACTCTAGAGAAAAAAACATCTCACTCACTGAAGCATTTGGATATGATTGTATGCATCACCACACTTAATAGATGTTACTAAGTATTTCTTTTATATTGCTGTAGCATTTAAGAGTTGACATGTTTTCAGTTTTAAAAACTTAGGCCTCAAAAGAGCTACAATCCAAATCAAACATAAAAAGATGAGCTTGGAAGATCCAGAGAAAGTATTTTCACGTACCAAAAAACACATACAAATATGTACACACACAGACACATCTATAAACTGTTTCATAATCTCCCTTTTGCTGTTTGTAGCGTTAAAGAACGGGAATGCCATGACTGCTCTGTGCAAACTGGCAAATGGCAGCTGTACCTGTGGTGTGTGAAATGTGCCCTTCTGTTGCAGGTCTGCTTCGGTTGCGTGGTAAGGCAGGGTAGCTAATACTGTGGAACAATCGTAATGGCCAACCGTGTAAGTCAAATCTGCAATAACTGCACAAGAGATGTTAAATTTATCAGTGATGTGAGTATTCTTACTGCTCACAGTGTCCACGTTATTTCTGTGTATGGAAAATGTCCCCTTTTGCAAACATTAAACCTGCTTCCCTTCAAGTGCCTTTGCTAGGGGAGCAGAAATAAGCCAACAGAAGTGTGTTCTTTGGTGGTGAAGAAATGAGTAATAGCGTTGTAATTGCCTCAGGAGACTAACAGCAGGGGCTGGATAGACAGAAACTGCCTATGAGCACTGCATCCCTGTAATACCAGCAACTCTCTAGGGCATATTCAGCTCTGTGTTGCATCTCTGATCAGCCTTGCACAGCAGAGGATGACCAGGAGGCCCAGCATCTATCTGGAATAAAAGTCAGTTTCTGTACCCAAGTTCTGAGTTTCAGTTAGAGAAGACTGGAGGGGTTAGTGGGCAACTAAGTACCATGGCTTCCCCTCCACCCCCAATCTCTTTTTAATTCTTGCTTACATTCAGTGACTGCTCCACAATGCTGTTTGGGATCCGGAATGCTATTTATGTAAAAATCTTAACCCTCTGTCCTGTTTTCTTATCACAGCAGATAGCATTGTTTTGCTTAAGTAATGCCCCAGGAAATTGTTCTATGTATATTTTCCATAAGAAATAATAGGGAACCTTTCCTGAGGGCCTCTGGAACCTGCTTTTGAAGCTCTTTGCAACAGAAGGTAGGGGAAGGGGATTTTGTTTATATTTTTGAGTGTGGTTTTACAAGCGGATCAGGCTGATCTAAGAGTTTGCTGCCAGTGAAAAGGACAATCTCACTCCCAGCTGTGCAGCCCTTCCCCATCTCCGGTCAGGTGCTGATGTGGCCTTTCGCTGAGCTGATTCATTTCACAAAGCAGTAGAAAATATTCTAATATTTTTGGGGCAGTATTTTTGAGATTAATTTGCAAGGGGAATCAACTCACTGAGAGTGCCTTTTTGGTCAGTAGTGGGGGCAGCATTACATGTCTTACCATCACCAAAGTAACAGTCACCTTCTGGATAACCCTCCGTTTTAAATAAATTGATTTGTGGAAAATGAACTCTTTAATATTTTAGATAAATGGAAACACAAGCATCTCTCAAGAGTTTTATTTTAAGTGCAGTGATGATATGTTTTATTATTACTGCTTATAAGCAGATATAATGACCATTGGGTAAATGTTTTTTAAGTAAGGTATTTGCTTAAGATGGAGTCAATAATGAACTGAAATAATGTCCAGCAAGTCTTTTTAAAAGTAAGCCCGAGTGCAAAGAGAGTACGCCTCTGACTTGTTCATTTTACCATTAATATGGGAAATCGACTATAGTTATATTTAATTGTTTTAAAAAAAAAAAGATGGTATGACTTAGTTCTAAGAGATATCTCAAATATGATTTTTGGCCCTAATTTTTGAGATCTGATTTTTTAAATTGTGTTGTGTACTTGGCTGTATGCCTAGTATGCTTTTACTGTAGCTGTCTCAGGGTTTCATCTGAAGAATAAGCATGCATGAATTTACAATGAATATACTTTTTTCCTACAGTGTTTATGAGTTTTTTTCTTTTCTTTTTTTTCTTCCTTGCAAAACCTTACCTTTACCTCATCCCAAAGAGTGACAAAGTACTTGTAACTTAGTGCTTCTTTCAAGGTGGGTGTCAGTACAACTCAAAGGTAGATCTAGAAGGGTCTTTTCTTCATACTTAACAGCTACTCATACGGATTTCATGAGGAGATAATTTATTTGTTTTCCTCTGAGATATGGTGAACAGAGCTTACAATTTTTTTTTTTAATGCTGGTATTCACTTAATAGACTATCTCTGCATCACATTTGCAAGTTTTTTTTATGCAGCTCAAGCACTTAAAAGGTTTTCTGAGGCTTAAGTGTGTTAGTATAAGGTTTCATATGACAGCTGAGCCAATGTAATGGCTCAATGCTGCGAAAAGGAGATTGTACTATTCCGCCTGTATAGTTGTCTTGTATATTCATTTGTGGTGGTCTTGGTGCATGTCTGTCCTTGCTGAGACTGTTCAATTTGCCAAACCAAGAAGAAACCCCCCTTCCCTCCCAATACCAACGGACAGGCAGCAAAAGGGAACACTGTGAGAAAGAATCAAGAGCAAATTTAGGAAGTGAATGTCAGTAATCCTGGTGTTTGGGCTTTTTTCTGTTCTTTTTGTCTTTCTGTCCTGCAGATCGTAAGCTGAAAAGTCAGGAGTAATGAGAACTCCAGTTTATTAAGGAAAAAAAAAGTATTAGAGGCGAAATTGGACAATATTTAGCTGCAAATATTCTTCAAAACATTATCTTTAGGCTAATTCTTCGAGATACGCAGTTAAAACTTGGGAGGGGGGATTGTAAATAAAACAAATAATCTCTTTACCTTTCCAATCCACAATTACTTTAGACTGAGACAGTTGGGAGAGAGACAAAATAAATCCCCCTCCTTGATTTGAAGGAGAGGGGGAGAATGAGAGAAAATTTAACATAGCCAGAAAAACAAGCAAGTCTTCAGAAGATCCTGCGATAGCTGGGGGATCTGTGAAGTGATGAAGTCAACAAGATGTGGAGAAACTCATTGCAAAAATAGTTATATATGCTACTGTAAAACCATTCTCTCTATGATATGCTGGTAATACAAGGACATAAAAGTATTCTTTTAAATTCTTTGTGTCTAAATTGTCCACAGGTCTTGAAAGCGACATTTTGAGAGGGAGAGAAGGATTTAGCATGTTGTTCCTTTTTGATTCACACTGTAAATCTCTTGCATGTAGAACAAATTTTAAAACATAACCTGTGACACTATCTGTTTTCTATACTGTCTGTCTGCGATCCAAGGGAGAGTCTGTAAGAGGCTGGACACCATATAAAATCAAAATCTTAGCTTATTTTTAAGGAGCCATTTTCCTTTAAGTAAAAACTGTTATCCTTTAAAACACATTAAAATTGATCACTGGGCTAAAAAATCTAAAATAACACCCCCCTAATGTTCAAGAAAGTATTTCTAAGGTCAATACAGTATTTACCAGCAGGGCATATGAAGATGCCATGCTAGTAACATCAGCAATTCAGATTTAAGTTACAGAAAGTTTATAATTTGAACGTTTTGTTAAACAGTTCTTCACTTTTCAGTTGAAAAGGAAAAGAGTCCATGTTTCAAATGCAAAAGTTTTAGTTTATAGGTGATTTAACAAGTCTTAATCTTCTCTAGGGGTGTTTTTTCTGTTTCTAATGAAAATGTGAATTGTAAACAGAAGAGACAGATATGACATGACATTTTTTCAGTAATTCATGATACTTCTGACGGCTGTTGGCAGTTTCTAGCTGTTTTATGTCTTGATTTGTAGACTTCCGTGTTTCTAGTTTCTTTTGTTTTAAGCTGTTCAATAACAGAATGATTCTTACCCTGTGAGTGCTAACTTTATACGTGTTCCTTCTAAAAAGTATTACGTGAATCCAAACTGAGGGAAAATAATTGCAACTGTCTCATCTTAATCAAGGGTTACTTTGGAAAGCCTTTCCATTTTCAGTGAATGGCATTCTTTGTGTCTCTAACTTAGCACTGAATAGCCTTTAGTTGCCCTTTAAGTAAGGAAATGTCATGAGTGCCTTCTTCAGTTGGGAATATGTTGTCTCAGTTAGTAAGTGCTGTTGAAGAATACCTGTGATTTGGGAAGCAGTGTTCATGATCTCGGCTGTTTTACTTGACATGCATCTTCTTGCTCTCCAGCCGAGTTCTAAAAGGTCCCTGCAAGCAGAGACCCTCCCAGACAGAGGGTTCTCCGCTCGTGCCTGAGGGTTTTTAGTGTTCATATGTATTTATAAAGGAAACATTTTGTTACAAGAAATCTAAATGCACTACTGATTTGAAGAGATAAGTGAAACTTTCAGAAAGCCTCATCGCTTTAGCAGTGGTATCTTCTAAAGGGATTAAGTTCCTGTCTGCAGCAGTTTTTCATGAAATGCTCTGGATGTTCAGGACTTGGCGTACCCTTGCTTTATAAGCTGTGCGATACCCCTTATATAGACTTACTATGTAAATAATAATTCTTTAGCTCATTAGTACCGGTGAGGTCTGTAGTGACAAGCATCTGTGTTGGACCCTGATTGCTTGGGAGACTTTCATTCCTCATTGATAAGACCGGTATGGCAATATGAGCTTTAGATACTTTAGCATCAGGATGCTGTTGCACAGTCATATTAGACCCTGTCTGGTGTCTCTTGGCATCTTTTAAGATGCACTGGGGTGAGCCTTGTTTCAGTTACTTCTTTGAGAAGATGGCTGGCTGAAGGAAGAATGTTTTTAATTTCAAAATATTTTCTAACTTGAAAGCAGGAAAAACAGGAAGTAAAACACACAAAAGCAGCTCATAACTTGTGTAAAAATACTGTATTTTTCCAGTATGTTGTTTTCTGTTGGTTAGAATTAGTTTTCAAGTATTTTTTCTTTATTCTTTGGTTGGGGTTTCCATAAACTCTTATTTCATGGAAAGAGCAGTGTAGAACTGAGTATTTTAATTTGCCCAGAAGTTGATGAAATTACACCATGTGTATTTCTAAGTAGATTGTATGTTTGGAAAGTTAACTTGTTGATGTTAATTACTGAAAGAAATTAACAATATGCTAGTGTTCTAGATGACAAGAAATGACATGACTGACAAATAGAAAGCAGCCAGTTTCATGAATAGAAAACGTCTAAGCATATTCTCCATTTACCTGAACATGTTTCTACCACCTGATTTCAGTTCTGCATTTTTCTTTAACTAGTAGGGATTGCAGTGGAGTGATACTGATCCTTTCCACTTGATCTGCTCTGCCAGATGCAGGTGTATGGATGGAGAGCTGCCTGTGGCATCACAGGTGAAGTGATGAGCTTTGTACCTGTTGGGTGGTCTCTCCCAGGGCTGGTACAGGTGCATCTGCTGGCCAAGGCTATTTTGTAGTCCACCAGCTGAGGCACGTTAGGGAACTCTGTGCTGTGGACTATTTACAGAACTTCCAGACAAATGTGGCCTTGTTGTAAAGTTTTACTGTGTGTTAGGTGTTTTGTATCTAACTGTTGCATTTGGCTGCCTTTGGCTTTTTTAGTTCTTCTTGTTTTCTCCCTTCCTAATTTTTGTATTTCTTTTCTTGCTTTTCTTCAATGTAACAGCATGCTTGCTGAGGATAAAGGTTCAGAAATGACACTCATATGAATTCCATTAATTCTTGCAAATCAATGTATATGTATTAATTATCTTTTTTAATCTTAAAGCATTTCTATTTTGTACTCCTGCTTCAGGTTCCTACGAGAATATCTGTCGTTTCACGGAGATGGGAAAGCTGTAAAATTCAGCATTAAAAATAGTTAATTGTTTAAATCCTGGTTACTAGGACATTAAAAATGCACTGTAATTAAACATTTGCTGGCTTTGGAATGAAGAAATATGCCAATTTACTTCAACTATGAAGAATTCCATGTTAATGTAATTATTTTATTTATTTATGATACTGGGCAATGGAGCTGCTTATGCTCCTGCCCTGTGTAACTGAAACATTGGGAATGGCAATTTCAGGGGTTGAAATCTCGAGAGAAAATTGCCTGTCCATGCCTTGCCCCTGCTTGCTTTCCTTCTCCTGCCTGTAACTACAGCTTTCAAAGTCCTTATACTGTGTGTGCAGAGCTTGTAAAACTGCTCTGCCAGCTACTTACCTACATAGGGATTTAAATTACGGTGGAGTAAGTTGGTAGGCTTGTGTTTGTGAGGAAGTTTAGCAGAGACCCCTGAAGTAGCTCCCACTTGTTACTGTGCAGTCCCCCATCCCTCTGCCTACCATTAGCTCAGAAGTGGCTGAACCAGACGTACATCTGCATCATGCGGAGCTGTGAAGTCCTTTAACGTATAAACAGAAATAGGCTGCAGGCTGCCAATGGCAGTGGCTCAGGAGCAAATGTTCAACTTTGCATATGGCAGAGGGCAGAAGGCACAAATTTATTTCCTGGCACAGGGCAAGGCAAATATGTGAGTACCTTCAGCTGCTGTGCGAGTCTAGTGGGAGTCTGCAGCCGAGAACATTTTCTGCCCAAGTACTTGTGAGGCTTAACAGACTTGGGACTTCTGAGCTGAGTTTACCCCTATAGCTAATTCACTTTAACTTTTTTTTTTAAAGTTTTCCTGGATGACTCCTTAAACTCTTGGTGTTTTTTTCCCCCAATGCTTTCTGTAGGGATAGAGTAGCTGATCCTCACATAAATGCAAATATGATGTTTCCTGTAAAAGTGGCACAGACATCCAGCAGCTTGGGAGGAGCAACAAAAATAGAAACATAACTGATTCGTAGCAGTTCTCTTAAGGCCTTGTAGGGTAACAGAGTTAAGCCTTTCCCTACTCTATCCATTTAAACGCCCAGCAACTAAGCTGCGATTTTGCCTGTAGCTCCGTAACTGTTTCCAGGTTCCATTTAAAAGGTTGGTGAAAACTGGAGTGCTGGTTCCCCAAAACCAGTACGTTGGTACATTAATGAAGGCTGACACAGTACAAAATTGGGCAGATCAGATCTTGGGGCAGGTATTTCAAGTTGTCTGGCACAGACACAATCGTACCAATTGGGCTTTATACCTGTAAGGTTTATTTGCAGTCATGGAAGGTCAAAATTGAGCATCTGAGAGGGAATAAATCACTGAGTTCTCTAGAATTTTAACTACAGGGATGCCTCTGAAAATCAAGAGACTTGGATTTGTCAGGCTCATGAGATACAGTTTCAGCTATAGGTTTGTGTGTCGCTTTACCCGTCTCATTTCCTCTTGGAGAGAGGTTGGTTAAATGTCATCTCAGAACTGCTGGGTTGTTTGAAATGTTTCACCTTTTTATTACTGATTCATTTCCTTGTAATCTTGCAATGTTTGCTGATCTGGAAAGCTGGATTTTCAGGAAGGGCCAGATTGAAATCTCTTTAGTCTAAATCCTCACGAAGTTGGTAAGGTCTTTGTTAAACTACCTTGAAAGCTATTTGATTTTTCAGGATTTAATTATCCTTTCTTTAAAGTTGGGGGGGGTGGGGCTTTTTTAAGGTAGGATTACTGTTCAATCAAGATAATGTTAACTTACTGAAAACTTAAATATTAACAGTATCCTCTTTGATCTTACTCAAAGACTGTGTTCTGCAAGAAAGCTGTGCATCTTCAGTGTCCTTCCAGAACTAGTTGGAAAACTCAGAGTTATAATTTACTTTAAATGGGGAATATTATTTGTAGTTCTTTGCCTGAATGCATTTTCTGTCAGTCTGTATCATCCTGAAGATGAATGTAGTAGGACTGAAAACCTCAAAGAAACTGTTGGAAGCAACAGTGACTGCATGTTTTTTACATAACTTAAAAGAATGCCTTTAGCTGTGTTTTTTAAACAGAATAATTATGCTGGAACGATTAATGCAAACTATTTTGTAGAGGGATAAGTAGACAAGTCATATTCTGTTATCTCAGCCATCCCAGTAGAAAAGAGCAAGAACTGCACTGGGGTGTTGGGGGAGGGAGGTAGTATGATTTGAATGTACTCCTAGAGAAATAAAATTATTGTAGAACCAGGGAATAACACTTCAAATGAAGAAGGGGGGGGGGGGAGGAGGAGGAAATGAGGCTAAAAATCTGTAATGTTCCCTGTGAAACATAAATGAATGATATATAAAATGTTATTTCTTTGTCATTTAAAAGCAAACTTTAAAAAGTTAAATATTGCTCTTTTAAGATTATTTACTCCGCATGTCTCCGATGACCACCCTGAGGTCCCACAGTTCTTTCTGTTTTAACAACATGTCTGGCTTCATATTCAGGAGGATTTGTGGGGAACAAAGGATCATTGGGATCACCCCAGATATCTCCATCCCAGTCTTCAGGGGATACTATTAGTTTTCTAATCTGTACGATGTCAGGGGGGCAGGGAGCCTGTATAAGCATCATCTTGATCTTTTCTCCCAACTTTCATCTTTTCTCCTTTTCTTCTTGTAGCTATTTCTGCAGCTGTTCAATTTTTAAAGACAGTAACAAGTCGGTTGCCTTCCTACCTTCCAGTTCTTTCTCTAGGTCCTGCTCCTTCCTATTTCTATTCTCCCTTTCTTGATATGCAGCTTCTAAACAGGTACTTAGCATCTTGCAGATAACTCCTTTCCCCTTTCCATCCTTTGTGCGGCCCCTAGTTACTTTTAGGTGCTCTTCAACGGCTTCCCAATTATGCCAGTTGTCACGAGCCCATTCTTCTGAGAATTTGGGACTTGGATTCACTCCATGCCTCCATAAATAATTGGTGATACTACTTGCCATCCTGCTGACTACACTGGTTTGTCGTGGATGGAGTGAGAGTGCACTTCACTCGTAAGAGAGAAGCGACAATATACTTTTATCAATAAAAACCAGTGAGTTAACAAAGTTCAGTGGTAAATGCGACAGTGGTTTAACAAGATTCGATGGCAAGGTACACTTGATTATTTACTGCATAGAGGACAGGGTCAGACAAAACTGTCAGGGAGACCCTCCCATTGAGTCATGAGGTTCAGAAAGGACCTCCTTGCTTTCTAAACTCCTTCTCAGAGAGGAGTCCAGGTGCGGCTGGATCCAATCCTAGTCCCAGACTTGGTCAACAGTTTATGTCTAAAGGATTATATATGTGCAATCAATCTTTTATATCATATCTTTATAGTTAAGATTTCCAAGTTTAGCATGTGATTGGTCACTTACCGAGGATCTGTTGCGGCAAGGAATCTCTCCAGCTCGAGGAGTAACCCTGAGAGGCATCCCTGCTCAAGGGGAGATCCTGGCCTGCAGCCCGCTGCCGGCCAGGAGAGCTCAATGGGCCTTGTGCTGACCACTATTTATGGGGGTAAGATGATTGACTCATAGTCATTTTTGCATACCAGCAAGATGTTTGGATCACTGCTCCGGGCAGTCTTTAGTTACTATGTTGCCATCCCTCCCCAAAGACCACCATAAGCTGGATGCAGCTGTCACAGCCCCCACTGGTGGTTAATGCTTACAAGGGCGCGGGGGGAGCACACCACCACACGCCAATATCTTCACTCATGAAAATCCCCCTACCTTTTGAGCCTGTAGAGATAAAGCTGAAACAACATTGTGTGAACCATATTAAATTTTTTTTTTTTGGTCTTGCATCTTGGTCTTTGCCACAGACTAGAGTTCTGGCAGTTATAGGAACCGTAGTTGTTATGCACTGCACTTATTTTATGTACGTTGTTCAAAATAATTGCTAGCGATGTTTCTGGGCAGCTCCAAGAAAATGGCATGATGCTACTTTAATTAAAGAAGAGCTATACAAACAACCTTTGCATACACATTTGTAGTAAATGTATTGATCCTAGTAAGTATAGTGATCCTTCTAGAAATGTTTTTATTAAATTCCAAATTCTACAAGTAAAGAAAAGGAAACTTCTGTTATCTGTGCTACAGCGCGATAGTGTCTGATCTCTTATATTGCTTGGACCCTATAGCTACTTATAACACCCAGGGCAACTCTTCCCTGTCATGTGACTGGACTTACTCTACATGTACTGAATGCTACATCTACAAGGTATGCATTCTTGAAGTGCTGAATTGACTTTTCTCATGTGCAATGAATGAACTGTACCGCGAATGGACAGTCCAATGCTTCCCAGAGCAGCTGGGCTTACTGCTCGTGAATCTCATAATGTATAGGTCAGTTTGCAGCCTGAAGTCTGCAGACTTATGTCACTGAAGTGGCTCGAGCAATTTGCTTCTAGCCATCCTCTTTACTAAAAGGTTTTTGTATCTGAGCAAAAAGCTTGTTGTGGACTGGACACTTGCATTAATCATTTTAGTAGAGTGTAAACAGCTTGCGTTTGCAGATTGAGCACTTCTGCTTTACTACACCTACAGTCCTATTCTTGTCTTGTTCTTTTAAGAGCTTCCCGATACCAGTGTGCTCATTCACACATACCTCACCTTGGCTCTTGAGAAAGTATTAAAAACATAGACTTTATAGTAGTCTGCTCTCTTTAATAGTGAAATTCATAACCGGTCCAAAATAAAAAGGTATGCAAATATTGAGATCGGTATATAAACTACATATTTACTGGAATTCTGTAATGCCCAGCCTACTATATAAGTATGCACAAATCCTCAGTTTGAGAGTTTCTTTTTGGATTGTTTTTCTTACATAAACCAGCTCCAGATCAAAGCTATTGGCTTATAGTTAAATGCACGTGATTTCTTTTTCATCTTCTCTCTGGGTAGTAAAATAATAATCTTATGAAAGCATTCCCATATAAGTACTCCAAAGTAATGGGTACTCTTTCACAGTGGACATACTTGCTCTCAATTTTAAACACAGTGTACTTTCCAGAAGTCTCTTTCATTTTCCTCTCGGCAAATGAGGAACTTGAAAAGAATCCATCCTGTAAATGACATTTTCTTATACAGTTTTAGAAATACATGGTTATGATATCTTGTAACTCTACACAATGAGTTTTATTGGGCTCTTCTCAGTGAATTAGCCTCATCTGTGCTTGGCAAGGTTCAGAAGCTTGTAACCCATGTTTTTTCTTTCCTGCTTCTACTATCTTGTTTTGATTAAAAATAAAACAAAAAGTTACATTTTAAAATTTGTGGTTTATCCTGAAATCTTCTGTTTGTTCTAGTGTCTGGTAGGTTATTTGATTAACTCAATTCAAAGGCAAAACAAAACCCAAATGTCCCAAAATTGCAGTAGTTGTCATTTATACATCTTTGATTATAAAAGCATGTAAATTGGGTTGAAGAAGGAAGAAGAAATGATAGAAGGCTTGTGCACAGTTGTATAATAAGATAATGCTTATGACACTGATGCTTATATGATAATGCTAAGATACTGACAGGTCCATTACTCTTGTTAAATGGACTTGTACTGGTATTTATTTTCTCTCTTTTTTTTTGTGGGGGGGGGGGCAGGGGGAGTAAAAGTATTTGGTGTATGGCATTCTTAAATCTTGCAAATCCATTGAATCCAATTTCCTATGTCTGTGCATATATGTATGAAAACATACATATAATGTATATTCATATAGTATTAAAAGAGGATTTTTCTTTTCAAAATATTTTTGTTCCTAATACTAAAGATTCTTAGTCTTCAGTACTTCTACTGAAGTCTTCAGAAGGAAAAGCTTATACCCTTGGTACATAGAGTTCTCAAAATATTCTTAACATCCTAGAAGTTCTTAATGGGCTAATATTTTCTATTGAGCCGGCTGCATTTAAAATTAATTGCTAGTATCCTTGAGGAAGTCCTATTGACAGTGATCAGTAGCTGATATTATGAATAATTAATACTGCAACAAAATCTCAGTTGCCTGGGGGAAAGCCATGTAACTTGCTTGGCCAAACACATCAATATCATAAATAAATGCAAATTTTTAAAAAGATTTCCTAACATTCGTTAACTTTTGAAACACCGCTATACAGAAATACTGGCAGCTCTTCTGTTTGTTGAAACTCTTCTTAACAGGACTCCAGGAGGTGGAGCATTGAGATTAGTATTTCTGTGGGGTTTTTTTAGCATATCTCCTGGGGTTTCTGGGACGATTGTTTTTTAATAAGTTTCTGGCGCTAATAACTTAAAGAATAAAAGCTGAGGGTGGAAAAAGGGCAACTACAAAGAACCCAAAGTGTATTTTAAAAAGTCATTATTTTTGAGGTGCTGGGAGAGTTGGCTCATGATTTTGGAATGCATGCTGTTAACAAGGATTCCTTTGAAGAACTCTCTGTAGCGCAGTGTAAAGGCAGTCAGAGACCAACCATAATTAATACAGTCTTTCAATTTAGTGGTGAAATTCATCAGCCAGTTCCAAAATCTGGCCTTTATATCCTACTCATAACAAAATACAACCTCTGTTACATCTTATTTAGTAAGAGGAAAAAGGAACGCTTGAAGTATAACTTTGAATGTATAGGTAACTGGAGGTACTACATAGGCAGTATTACCTGAAACAGGCTTATGAAAGAAAGTTTGATGCAATGTCCCAAAGAGTTACTTGGTGTGGATGCATGTTCTGTACTCTCTCTGGGAAGAAAAGTAAATCCAGATATATGTGGCAATTTAGTATCATATTATAGAAAAACATTGTTACATATGGGGAAATTTTGAGTACTTTTCATCTATGAAAACTGAGTGATCACACCAATGTCTCGTTTAATAAAACTGCTAATCTCCTGAATGGATGTCAGCAGCTGTCTTGATGGTTGTATGGGCTGGTGCAGCAACATGCTTCTCCCACTCCTTCTCCAGTGTCCTTCTGCTGGTGTGTTAGACCTGTCGTTTAGAACTGCTTAGCTGTTGGTCTGCGTTACCTCCCTGGTAGTGATAATTACTTTGTCTTTTTGAGGGGGGAGGGGGGTGTAGATTTACAAAAAAAACCAAACAAAAAAAACCAACAAAAACAAACAAAACCAAAACAAACCACAACACACACACAGACACACACACACCCCCAGTCACCCCCCCCCCGCCTCCCCCCCCCCCCCCCCAAAAAAAACCCCAACCTAAAACCACAAAAAACAAACCTTAAAAGTATTGGATGCACACCATTCTTAAATCTTCTAAACTAGAATTATCTGAAATTGTTTATCTGAGGGCACAGGTATGATTTCCTCCTCATGGTTGGTTTACTCCTAGTACAGGATGGGGGGCAGTTCTGAAACTATGTAAGTGTTTTAAAGATTATTTTAAAGCAGATTTAGTTAATCAGCATACCTTGGACCCATATGATTAATTTCTTAGTTCATCTGTATGGTGTGGGTCAAGTTATAGTTTAAATAGACCTAATTAAACTCATGTTAGCAGCCAGTGTCACAGTAATCTCAGTATCCAGTTCTCTCTATTTTCTGTATTTGAGCCAAGAGTAATGTTACATGTATAGTTCGGTGGCAGTTACATAAACAAGCATTATTTTCTCCCTATCACTTCTTCTGTCAGTATGCAGAAATCTTTCTGAAATTTTCAACTACTTTTAGATTTGTCCATTAAAATCTCGAGACAGGTTCAGATGTGTTTTTGACCTGTGTAAAGATAACACCTCAAGCTGACAGAGGGTCGCTACCTTTTGTGGGCAGAGTGAAGGAGGTTTATCTTACATTGCTTTGCCCTGTGCTGAAATGGGCAAGGCTATCGATGGGGTATCTTGCTTTATCTTGCTGAGCCCCATCTAAAGGCGGTGTTGGATTGCATCCCTAGGAGGCCAGAGACCTCATACCTACGATACTTTCCATTGTGGCCTTTGAGATGATATTGAACAAAGTAAACAATCAGAAATTGTCAAAATTGTGTTTTTAGGTCCTGTAAAAGATAATGAGGAAAAAAACTCCAAACTGCTAATACCTGTAGGTGTCAAAGCTAAATCCGCTGTAGTTCTCTTGCAAGCATCCACCCTGGGAATACTACTTACGACTTTCCTGCCCTCCACTGTGTGCGTGTTTTTCACGTTTGGGTTTTTTTTAACTTTTATTTTGCTGATCATTTAGTGCTTGTTGTGCTTTTGGTCATGTGCAAAGTAATGCTGGGCGGTTTATTTAATCTTAACAGATTGGTTGGAAGTTTACTTGAAACTCGGTAAAGCGCAAGCAGCCTTCTGTCATCCTTTTTGGTTTTAATTGTGCGTGGTTGTGCCGTGTGGCTGTCAAGGGGCCGGCCGGCCGGCCTGCCTGCCTGTGTCATCCGGTAGCATCCCTCGGGAGGGGTGTGGGTCCGCGCAGAAGAGCCCGTACCCTCTCGCTGTGCGTGCTCGCGTCCCTTTCTTCGAACGAGGGCCGCCGCGCTGTGTCGTGCGGTTCCCGCCGAGCGCGGCGGGGTGGGGGCACGCCGTTGCCCCGAGCAGAGCGCTGGGGCCCGGGGGGCGCGGCGAGACCCGCCGGGCCCCTGCGGCGGGGGGCGTGGGCGTGGCCGGGGCCTGGCGGGCGAGGAGGGCTCCCGAGAGGAGCCGCCGCTAGCCCCGCCCCCGGGCCCGCCGCCTGCCTCCGCCTTCAGCGCGCGCCCCCCGGGTCCTGCGTCACCGGGAGGCCGCGCGGCAGCGGCGGGGGCGCCGGCACGCTCCTCCTGCTGCCGGTGCTGGTCCTGCCGCCGCCCCGCAGCCGGCCGGCGCCCCGCTCCCGCCCTGCCCCCGGCACCATGCTCAGCCTACAGGATTCCCTCTTCTTCGAAATTAACATAAAGTCTCTGCTGAAGTCCTGGAGCAGCAGCAGCAGTAAGTATGTCGCTGGCACCGAGAGCCACAGCGTCATAGCGCATTTTTTTTTTTCCTGCATGCTGCTGTGTAAAATTATGCTTTAAAAAAACGGGTTTTTAGCGGCCCTGTGTGCTGGTGCAAGTTGGCATAGCCAGTGTGAGAGCTGAGCAAAGTGCACTATCTGCTTCCTAGTTGTCATGTAAGACTATGTATGTATTTTAATTTTCTTAGGCTGCAGTTGTTTCAGTCTGATAAAGTTCTTTGCATCCTTTGCTGTCTGAGGGAGGTGGCAAGTAGATGCTCCTCTGCGGAGTCATCAGATGCTGACACTGTGGCTTAGTTCTGCTAAGCTCCGAATGCTGCCTTGAAGCAAAAGAAGTTGTCCTCAGACTGAGTGTTTTACAGGGGGTGTTATTTTCGTGCCTCAAACCCTGCAAAAAGTGCCCACCTTGATCTTCTAAATGGCCCAGATCTAGAGTTTCTATGAGGATTTCTTGTCTTAATTGAACCAACGAAGGCAAGGATGCTGCTCTTGGTAAAGACAACCGGTTTGTCCTCAGATCACCCCTTCACACATGCTTCAATGCAGGGTCTCAGGCCCGGGAGCTGCCTTGCACTGTGTAGCAGGCTCTGCTACCGTAAGCATAGCAGCTTAGTGACAGTACGGCAGTAGGTGATAAAGATGATGTAATTGTATGTCAGCTAAGTATTTGGTAGGTCTTAAGTTTCTTGTATTTGTAAAAATTAAACAAGTCAAAAGCACGAGGTATCTGATATCTCAGCTTTACATCATGTCTCATTAATTGCTGCTTGAGGTGTACTGGCATGCAATTTCCACTCACCAAACACTCCATCACAGTATCACTGTTGGGATTTTTACCCCAATACAGCATTATTTGTTTCACCCGTTTGTCGTGTTTGAAGGAATTAGTAGCAAGTTATTTATTGTACGGTGTATTAATCAGTGCTAGGAGAGTATGCAGATATTTAGTTTGTCCTAGTAATTTATTCAGATGTGAGATGTGAGTTGGTTTTGCACGAACTGCTGTAATTCATGTTTTGGATTAATAACGTACAGACGTATGACTTCTAAGTTAAAGCAATAAATATTTCAAAACAGGCATCCTTATAGGTTTTGCTTTTCACTTTGGTTTGTGTCTTGCAGATTAACTGTATCTGTTCCAAATTATATTTTGTGATAGTACTTGATAATTATTAACATTCTTGCTGAAATAAAGATAATCAGAACGGTTTTTCTAATATTTTTTGTAGTAGAACTTGAAGGTGTGTCATGAAAATTATTAAAAATCCTTAAAGTTGATTTTATTAATGTATATTGTTTCCGAACTAAAGTAAACCATAGGATGCATTGTTACAACAAATTTAGTCTACAACTAATAGATAAATAATTGCTGTATAGATAAGGGGATGAATTGCAGAATCTAGACTAGACAATTTTCAACTGTAATAAGATAGAGAGTAATAATAATAAAAAAGGATATCTGAGAATATATACGATGAGCTTATATACGATGCTATGTTTTCTTCTTTATGTCCTCTGTTATGTAAGCACAACGGAGGAAGATCTTCTTGACCCTTTCGTCAGGAAGTAGTACTTGGATCATCTACCAACAAACTAATTTGCTGTGCTCACTGATTAGATAGCTGGGGTTTATCACTTTTTTCCACAGTTGTCACTCCATTTGTGAAAATTGCCATGATTACAGCATAGCTGCACATCTGCTCTGTAAGTGTGAGAGTCGCATTCTGATGGCTTTCTACTGTGCAGACTGGCCAGGAGCAGACCACTCTGTGCAGCCTGTGATGCCTGGGTTTAAGTACTGTAATTCACACGGATTGCTTAGTGAATTGAGCTGAACGGGCAAACCTAAAACATTTTTCTATCAAGTGATGTAATATGGGCAGAACAAGGAATTACACAATATTTATGTTGAGTATGTTTGGAAATTCAATAGATGTGCATATGCTGAGAAATTACTGTGTTTTCACAAAATTTTTATATGTAAATGCTACTTTTTATGGTTTATATGATAACTTAAGAATTTTCTACACTAAAGATTGTCAGAAGAGGAGTGGGTATGCTTGCATGCATTTCCATATACATAAAAATAAGCGTCTGTAGAGGATGTTTAAGTATATAACAGAAAGGCAGCAAAGCTCCATGGGTCTGGTTAAGGGCTTGCTTAGCTGGCATAATGTTGTTGCAGTGCTGGCTAAGGTTTTATTGTAGTTGATCTTCTTTCTTTCAGTAACAACAATGAAGTGACATTCATATGGCCTAGTTTCAGAGTGCTGTCTCTGTGCCAACAATTTTAGGCATTACTTCTTTTTAAATGGAGTCAGGAATGTTCTTTTAATCCAACAGTGAAGTGAGGATGTTCCCGCTTAAGAATTGTTTGCTTACTGAAGTTGTGGATGTAATGGAGCCTTTATACTGGCTTGTCCTCAGGTTGCTTGGCTCCATAGTATTTAAGGAATCTTAGTTGTGATAATGTAACTTAATGTTCTTAAAGTTATGGATTCTCTTGTTTAGTCCATTGCAGTTTGAATATGTGGTCTGTTTAACCATTCTTCTGAGGTTTCTGATTTTGTAGCAAAAATATTCATTTTGAGTTTTATTTATGTCGATTGGTGTAAGAAAGCTTTCATGTTTTTTCCACAAAAACCTTTGTTTAAGGTTCAGGAGGTCTGGATGCCGTAAGGATTACTTTTAGTAATGCAATATATGTGTTCAAAAACCCAATGTGGTGCTGCTTACAATGAAAAGCACTATGTATGAATGAATACCTTTCTGAAAGATATAACATATGTTTTAATGAAAACTATGCATGTATTTCTGGGGCTTACAGTCTAGACAGGAACAACTGCTTTCCAGTAAACATGAGTATGACCCATTGCTACTTTCTTAAAAGCTCTTCTATGTTTCTAATATTTTCTGTATTAATAATCTTGTCCAGTTCAGAAATAAATAATTATTTCTGGATAATAAAAAAGGAATAAAAAATGTATCTATTGTCTTTCTAATAACGAATATATAGCTTTCTGTTGCTGTGCTGCAGTTGTGATGTGTCTGTCTGGTAAACAGAGGGGTACACCTGTCCTGTGGGTGCTTCTTTGTCTTTGAACTCGTCCCTACCTTCTTGTGGTAAATCAGTGTTGGAGGTGGTTCATATCGGCTTGCTCAGCTTGATTCAGAAGTCATGCATATATTTCAAGAACTCATACCAGTTAAGAGAAGGGGACTGCTCTTAACGTCGTGCCTGCCAAAGCTACATCGAGGTCATTGCCTTTGGCCTGGTTTTGGTAAGGGTTTGTGACAGTGATTTTCAAAGTTACTTAGACTTGTGAGCCTGGGAACAAAGTCACGGCAGGAAAGCAAGCTGTATCTGCCTGTGCAGCAATCGTTTTTGAAAATGTGTTATAAAATCAGAAAGAAATGGAGCAACTTTAAAAGGAAGTGAATTATTGGAGCTGTGGCTGCCAGGTGCTGACAAGCATGTGAAAACTGGGGAGCTGCCTGGCAGATACTTCTGAATCATTCCTTCTGTGAATGAAAAAAACACTTGGAGTTGAAGAATCACTTACCTTCCCATAGGATTAGCTTGACTGAAGATTACCTCCTCCTTTACCAACCAAAAATGAACTCTTGGCTCTCAAGAGAGGTTCTGCTCTGATAATGCAGTATTTAACAAAGTAGATGTAATGGATTAATTTTTATCCTGTGGCTTTTCATTTCATGACAGCAATGAGACCGTAATTTAAATAAGAAAGGTGGGATAACCTTACAATGCCATCATAGGAACGTATATGAAAAAGGACCTTATGGAGAATTGTGGAACAAATGTTTTGTTGCCGGTCTTGTTCTTTGGGAGGAGGTGGGGTGAGGTGGAGTGTTTGCAGAAGTGTGCATGGCTTTAGCAAAAGAACAGATTTGCTCCTTTTGTTGCAGTTTGCTAGTGGATTATACTTGTTAAAGGCAATAAAAGCACAATTTGTTAATATTTTAGGAATCATTATTGTATGATAAATTGCAAATTGTTTTCCCAGCAACTGTTAAACTGCAAAGAAAAATAAAACCTGGGGAAAAAAATTGGTTTGAGATGTTATGTGGTTGCTTCTCCTGCAAATTGTCCTTTGGGGTAGCAGTTATCAGTGGCAGTACAGTGCTCTAGAGAATTTTCCGACACTTTTAATGGCAGTCTTATATTCCAGTGGCAAAATCAGTGATACTTCACAATCAAGAGAAATCTTATTTTCATGGGATACTATTTTTGGTGCCTTTTTAAACAATAATACTGATTAAATAAGTACAATATTAAGTAGGGTGTTAACTTTATTTCTCCAACATTAAACATCCCAAATAATAATGTGTTCAGTCTATTTGTAGGAAACTGTTTGTTAATTGTAACCTTGACTTCAAAAAATCATTACAATTAGTAGTCATCTTGTATACTGAAACTCCATAGACTGTCTCCAGAGGAATGTATCAATTTTTCCTTATGATTATGTCTTCCAAAATTGTTTTGACATACTGAAAAGTGAAATTTTTAAATGAAAGATGAATCCAAATTTATGTTAAGTTTTGAAAAAGCTACTAAATTCCACTCTTTTTTTTAATGTATTGAAGCATACTTACAGATCCCTGTACTGCTGCAGCAGCAAGTTTGTTTGTTATAGAAGGGACGTAGTGCTTATGATGGTTTCTCCACAGCCTGTCAGTTGTCATGGGAAAAGCAAGTTTTTGTCAGTAGTTAAGCACCCAATAAAATGTGAATGTGTCAATTTATTTTTTTTAAAGGGATTATAGAGTGTAACCTCCATATTTGGCCCTCTTTATGAACTTAGGTGGTCTTTAATGATGGCCACTTGTGCAGTATGTCTTGGGGCACATAAGATCATGAGTCATTGCATTTTCTGAATTATGATGTGTTGGCATACATTCAATTAAATGAAATGCCAGTAAATTCTGTGTAGTAGAATCTGCTATGTAAAGAGAAGAGAGCTTTTTTATTTTGCTTTTCTTTCAGGATAGGGTTGAAATAACAAGGTCTATAAATGGATGTAGGCTGGAAGGAGACAACTAACCTATAAGTAGATCATCCAAACCAAGGTACTACCCTGGAGCTGAAGAACAGCCGGTATACGTAAGTGAAAGTTCTGAAATTGTCAAACTTTTTCAGTCCCACTCCATTAGATGTAGGTCAAGTGAGCAGGATGAAGACGAGGGAAGTTTCATAAGATGGCTGAGCTTGTCACTTTTGCCAGAAGTGGTGGCTTTGCCCCCAGCAATGCAGCCTTGTCACCTTTTCATCTGCCAACTGCGGTACTTGTCTCATCCTTTTAGTGAGCTGTTTTGAGTCATTACATCAGCAGAAATTTTCTTGGGAAGGTGGGGAATTATATGATTTTTTTTGTTAAATTATCCAACTGAATCATCTCAAGGTAAGGAGGGCTGGTGTAAAAGAAGGGTCAGGACCACCTGCCTAGCAGTGAGAGGCTGACTGCCTCTTTTGGTGGGCATGTATGGGTTCTCAGCTCAGCTGGATCATCGAGCCTTGCTCTCATGTGTTTCGCACGGAAGCCTTCTTTATATTTGCTCATTTTTATTCTGCATGACTAAAGCTGTGTGATTATTTTTTGGGTATTTTTGCGTTGGTCTAGCTTTCACTGTTGCTAAACATTCATACCTACATGTATACTTTTACCATGCCTTACCTGTTTGATGCCTACAGTCTATATTATAACACTTTTCGTGTAGACTGGACGTAAGGGCATGGATGCTTATTAGGGAAGTGTATGTAACCAGATTTTTAGCAATCATAAGTAGATAAGGATATATGATGTTTTGGGCCTTTGGACTTCTCTGCACATCAACATGGAAAACCTTGAACTGTGATTTTTTTTTTTTTTTAAGATTGTCACGTGTGAGATTCTTCATATTAATTTTTAAAGAAGATGCCTGCATTGTATTAAGTACATTATGTGTTGGGATATACATTATTCATCTTCATCAGGCATAGATATGCTAGAATGAGCTTTCCTTTAGGGTGTTATTTCAATTAAAGCAATATACTTTTTGCTAAACTCATAACTAGATTCTGTAATGATTCAAATTGCAGAAGAGAATGCTATTGAATATGGCCCAAATGCAAACCACTCTGTCAGCTACTGTTGCTAGAATAAACTGCATGCTCTGCATGGACTTCAGGAAAGCTCCGGATAAACCGATTGCAACAACCCATATCAAATACCCCATTTTTGCTGACTTTTTTTTTTTTAAACTGTATCTCTGGTCTTTTGTATTTGAAGGGGAAAGGTTCAGACACTAGAGATTTAACAGCATTTAAGAGATCACTGACAAAACAGTATTTATTTATTTAGAAAGGTGACTGCCAACTTCAGAACACTCTGTGGAGCAAAACTGTTGTTTGCTGTGTTATATCCTCTTTGCAAGTAGTTACAGGTTTTCCCCTGTATAGAAAGAAATATTCTTCCTCATTCCTCTACAAAAAGTGATGATGCTAGTCAAAGGAAGCTTTTAAATTGTTAGGTACAGTGCAAAACAAAGGGTGAATTTGAACTTAAAGAGGAAAAGGCCATTCTAAATCAACAGGGGCACTCGGAACCTAAAAGACACTAGGCCATGCTACTGTAAATATGAATTAAGTGTTTGAACTCTGACATTCCCAGTTGCCTGTGCAAATGTCACAAGCAAAGATCTGGTAAAAACTACTTTCTGGGAGAAATTTCAGGAGAGTTGACTGAAACATGATTTGTATAATAGGTTGCCAAGCTGCAATAACAGAAGAAAATAAAATGTGAAGGCATAGAATTGCTTTGTTTTAATTACTTTTAATATTAGAATATTAATTATTGAAAAATTAAGGTATAGAAAAAAATAAACTTTATATCATTGACTTTGCATTGATAACTTGCATTAGACAGATCCAGGATTTTTTGTGGACTGATCAAGAAGTATTTAAAATATGGTGATAGTCAAAAAGCTAGAGGTGGAAAATGTTTCAATACAGTTACAGAATTACATGTTTTATGACTCTTTAATTATTTTCATCAGATTTTAGACCTGATGCCCTAAGTAGGTATAGTTAGAACAAACAAGAAAAGCAATATGTGTAGGACAGATTTTGCCGGTTTAGAATAAATACTACTAATGAATATATAATGCTTTCAAAGTAGTAGTAGAAAACAACAGGCATATAAAAATTTTTCCTCACTCTTTACCTTTTATCATTCTTCCCTTAAGAATCAAGAATTTGAAAATAGAAAGGGGAGAAAGAGTACTTTTCTTCAGATTTACATAGCCTCAGAAATAGACTGCTACGAGTTTAAAAACCCAACAATTTCAAGCTTCCACAAAAAAAAAATTCATTTAAAACATTAATTTTTATAGCTTTCTTGCTCAAGAATTAGTTCAAGTTCTAGAAGTAATTTCGCAAAGAGATCTTAGGAAAGCACAGCATGGGAAGTATAAATGACTCCTCTGGTTCTGCCCATCGGGCACAGCTGGCATGTGATTTGGGGATATTTTCAACTTTACTTTTTGAAGTTTCCTTTGTAGACAATTACTACAGACCAGAATGCTGGTCTAGAAAGATGTATGAATGCTTAAACCCTTGCAAATCAATGCTAACTAATTAATAGATATTGGAGAGAATTGTTATATTCACAATGCTATCAAAGCAGCGTAGCCTTAGGAATTGTTGATTTTCTTCTCTTGCTTCTTTTTTTCATCATCCCTGTTTGCTTCCTTTGTTCACGCTGCTGAACGAGAATTTAAGATCCTCAGGTTAGGAACTGTGGTGTTTGCGAGGGTGCCGGTGCACCGGGGTCACTAGTCAGTAACAACTCAGCTGCTCTTAATGCAGCCAATGTTAGGCTTGGAAAACTGAGTGTCTGACATCTCAGTGGAAACCTGCCTCCTTTTTCTCTCTAACATCTTGTTTGTGCCGGCTATCAGCAGGACGTAGCAGTTGGACCAAATATCACCAGATTTTTACTGTTCTTTCAGCTGCAAATGAGGTCTTGTCCTGGAAAAAAGAGAGGCTGGCAACTGGCATTTCGTTTTTATGACAGCAAAGCAAAGAAAGAAGGAAGCTAACCCAGATGTACTGAGGTTTGTCTGAGAAGTTCAAAGTTTTTTTGATAGCTGTTGGAGACGCTGTGGCCAGAAACCCATGATAGACTGATCGGGGGATATTAAAGTGAAGTCGTGCATTGTTCTGCTTGTAGGGGTATTCTAATCGTTGAACTTCTCTCTTCAGAAATCAACAGGATAGGAAAAGAGGAAGGAGGAATCCAAAACCTAGAAATTCCCTAGCAGAAGTGCATGGATGAGAAAGATTTTGGAGTCTTTTTCTCTTATTTTTTTTATTTCTTAAATAATAATTTAAAAAACCCTGAAAGGGTACTTCAAGCTTTAATTATTACTCCACAGGAAAGAAAGAAAGTGTGTATCACTAATTCTGAAAGAATTATGTAAAGCAAAACAATATGAGCAAAACCAGGTTTCACAAATATGGCGAAAGGTGACCAAAAGGAAAGTGATTCCACTGTTAAAAGTTTTCCTAGCATCTGTCACTGTAGTACTGTTCAAAGGATTGTTTGAATAATTTTTACTTATTTATTTATTTTTAATTTACAGTTTGTGCCTATCTTTTATGGCCGCATTATCCCTCAAAGGGATACGGTAACTGGAAAACTAGAGTGCTCATCTTGGAGAGGATAAGGGAAACAAGAACATAGCTTGTTTAATTGAGTAGGGGAGAGGATGGCAGGACAAGGCCTGGGAGGGCCTTAGGGAGGGCGCAGGCATTGATTCTGTATTTTTGGAAGCAAGCCTGTAGGATTTCACTGTCTAAAATGTGGTGAAGGATCTGAATTATGCCGCCACTGAGCATGAAAACTTTTTGAAGCGTATTGAGCTGAAGTTCAACCTCACTAAAATTGAATTTTGCTGTGCCAAACTGGTGTCTGCCTGGAGATGCAAGTTTTCAGAATAAGAAAAATAGTATGCACTGCTTATTCTGAAGACCTGAAGTGAGGAAGTACTGATTCCTCGGTTAATTTTAGTTTAGATACTGGTTTATTAGATATATTATTGCATTTTTTTAGTTCTTTCTCAAGCTTTCCTCTCTCTTCTGTGCTTCCTTACTTCTCCCAAGACCACTTACATTAATGGTGCTGAGAAGAATAGTGTCAAGTCCTTGAGAATTATTTGGTTTTGTTTTATATTTGCAGTTTTAAGACTAAGGTTATGAAGACTGACTGCCAAAAAGTGATCGTGAATATTGGATAGCTTTAGCTATTTGGGGACTGGGAGAGGTGACAGATACCTGTGAAGGTGCGGAAAAGCAGCTGTGCCGTCTTGACGGGATTTTCTCTGCAGGTTTGTAATTCTCAGGAGCCTCAGTCCCCGATTCCTGCTGACTGGGAGTACTACCCAGAAGCTGTAGGCTAGGCCTCAGTTAACCTTCCGAGTTAATGGCACTGTAGTGTGTGCGTGCTTTGCGTGTGTCTTACCTAAAAAAGTCTTGTGAGAGGGGGATGGGATATTTCCAACTTTTAAATGTGTTGATCTGTCTTGTTAACTTGAAGATGCTTGCTTGTGTGTGGTCTGTGTTGTGAGTCCATTGAGGTGGCAGAGCCTCGTGAAGGGTCACAAGTTTTCATCAGCATCTACAATTGGGAAGAAAACTGGTAGATTTCTCTTGAGTTTCCTCTGTTTTCCTGTTCTGTGCTGCTTGCCAAGTGCAGCTTGATATGATCACATATTTCTGGAGATTAAATACTGCTCCTCCCCTTCAGTTGTGTCTGTGGCTGTAGAGTAGCAGTGCGTTGGTGGTCAGGCCGCCTCCTGTTCTCCATCTGCAAAGAAAGAAAACCATAATCTTATTCTTTTGTGGGTCTAGCAAACTTACAGTCAGCTCAGAAGGAAAGTGGACTTTTATAGCATGATTAAAACAGCTTGGTGTTTTATGATGTTGTCAGTGCGTGACCATACAAACTTAAATACCACATCATCAGGGAAAAAGATGAGCAATGAGCTCTGGATGTGAAACTCAGATTTCTAGGTCAGTGGCAGAGAGTGTAACTCTGCAGAGGCCAGAGTTCGTTATCGTTTCGTGGTTTGTGTTTGGTCTCCTTCCAGGTGTCAGGACCAGAGCGCTCCCTGCTTTGAGGCCCTAACCCCCAACTGAGCTCTCTGGTCACTGCACAGTCCCACCGCGGCCGGACTGCTTCCCTGCTCTCTGCTTCTGTCCCCCTCAAAACTTGTTCAATTGTTAATCTAATCTGTGTTTTATTATTGTAGAATGATTAATGAGGTAATGTTTTCTTAGGATACATACAGATGTTGCCTGTGTATACTTTGATATACTGGAAAAGCTTGAGGTCCAAAACCTTGACCAGAGATTTCCAGGGTTGAGTGGGAATAGTTGGGCAACACATAAAAGCAATTTTGGTAATAGTATACCTGAGCAAGAATGAAGTATTGCTCTGTTTTCAAAATAATGCTACCAGTATATTTATATATTGCAAGCTGGGAGATGGTGGCATTGGCTAGCTATCTGTGCTAATTCTGGTCGGTAACCTAAGTGACCTTATTTTTTTTTCTTCATGTGGCGGTAATAAGGAGCATTGTGGATTATACAATCACTTCTTTGTGATATCCCCTACTAGGAATTTTTACCCTCTGTTCCTGAAGAGGGCCAGATGTTGGAGAATTTTTAAAGCAGAATCTTAATGGTTTCATATCTTTCTTCCAGTATATTTCTTCTTTTTATATTTGTGGCAAACTGTGTAGTCTTCTAAATACCACCCAAATACTGCACCTGTCATTAATGACCAAGCCATAGTTGGTGTTGGTGCGTACAGTTAGGTGCTTAGTTACTTTTCAAGCCTCAAAACCTGGTAGTATTCAAATGACTACAGTTCTGAATGTAGCTGTGATACAATTGTCCTACCTCCTTACAGGCTGCTCTCTTTAAAATATGGTTTTATATATAAACATATTTTTATTCCTGTCCATCAGCATGGAAGACTTCAGAACAGATTTTACCATACTTCATTTTGTAGGCAAGCGTCTGTTACTTTGCTGATAGACTGTGGATATTTTCTGTGTCTTCCTACAAAAATATGAATCCTTATATTTATTTAATTTCTATCAGAAAACAGTGTAGGAAATACTGTTGCAACATTGTATAAACCATGTAGCAGATGTAAATGTGAGACCTTATAAGAGGGAAAGGACATGTTATTTAAAATGAGAACTGAGGGGAAAAAAGAGTTTTCGCTTGCTTTAACAGCCTCTCAAGCCCCAGAGCATGTGTTGAAGGGGTCCATCCAGCAGCCGGGCACTGGGACAGGGGTGTTCAAGGTGTCTGTCCAGCAAAAAGGCACCACGATACTTGTGTGTCTCTCTGTCTTGTGTGTCTCCGTTAGGTCTGGAATCCATGGCCACGGTATGGGAGGTAAGGATGACAGGTGCCACATTCTCTTAATGTCCTGGCTTCCTCTTCAGTTGCCAGAAGACTTCGGATGTGGTTTTTGGAGCTGACAGCGATCAGTGTCTGCATCCTGTCCTACCTCTGTGAGTCATTACAGGTCGCCATGGTTCTTTGTTCTTCGTGGTTCCAGATCTGGGTGTGTTGTGAAACTGCAGGTAGATGTGCAGGGATCTGAATGATCTGCTCACCCAGGTGCCATTCACGCAGGTCATGCCAAGAGCCCTGCTTCCTGCAGCCAGACCTTTCCGTTCATACCAGTCTGAGCCGTTCAGTTACAGTTCTCTGCAATGCTTTTTAGAGTTTATAAGAATGTATTGAAACCAGATAAAGGTTCTTATTGTGGAGAAAGCAAACTACTTTCTGGAGTAAATTAGAATCAGATAAAAGGTTTAAATGGAAGTTGAGGAAGGTAGGAGAAAAAAGCTTTTTCTTCCTCCTTTGAGAAGGAAGACAATTTTTTGGACAATTGAATTTCGTTAGTTACCTAGATGTGCAAAAAATTGGGTTTTGTTGTTTTGTTTTGACTCCGCAGCAAACTTACTGTAAGAATATACTTTTGAAAATGTTGATTCTCTCTTTTTTCCTCCTTGGCATGTTTGTGTTAAACATGACAGATGGAGTTAGTCTTCAGAGGTTTATTTCCCTTTTCAGCTCCTATGTTCATGTGGAGGATTACTAGGCAAAACTGACAGAATCGGAGTGTAGAACAGCTGTTCTTTCCTGAAATTGATACTTAATGCATAAGACTTATTTTAACCCTGATCTCTGTATGCTTGAGCATATTCCAATGCTCAAGTGTATTTGTTTGTTTATTCTCTTGTTTAATCCTTGTGTGTATATCTAACACTTTAATTTTCAAACCTAGGTCAGTATAAGAAATACTACTATGATATTTCTGAGTACTTCACTAGGCAGTTACTTACAATGATGTGAAAATGCTCTTTAAATGGACCCAGTCTGGCCTAATGTAATGTTTTTGAGCTTTAACTTGTAGAAATATTTTTCATTTGAAATATTAATATGCTTATATAGAGCATATTAAAATAAGTTAATTTGGTTTCTTTATAGAGTTTTAAAAATAGGTTTTGTTTTTTTAATGATACATGATTTGAAGTTATTGGTTACTTTATAACTGATGCTCCAGAGTCTTTTTCCAAAATAGCTTTTTACAGCAAAGCTGCAAGTATTCATTACTTTTTGCATTTACTCAGGAAAGGTATCAGTTTGACATTAATGAGGATAATTGAGGATAATGAGCATAATGAGGATAATGAGGAAAAGTTTTTTCCTCTTTCTACTGGGAGCTGGAATTGCCCTCTTCTCACAAGGAAAGAATAAGCAGGCAGTGGGAGGGGGGGTTTAAACAAACTACCTTGGGTTGTCCTCGGTGAGAGAACTCCTTGCAACAGCTGCTGGCTTCTGACACTATCTTTTTGGAAATAATATCGAGCGTAAATTTGTTGAGCATTTTCTCATTGTTTTTTCTTTCAGTACAGTGCATCAGTAGGGTTTTTTATATCCTTAATTCTTCAAACTGAGTATGTGGAGTTTTGTTTTTCCAGAGAAATGTGGATTAGGAAAGATGAGCGAAGGTATTTAAGTTTCCTTTTCTGTTTGCTGGTTAACTTAAGGCATGCCTATGATCACTTTGACCTTGTTACTTGATGCATTTTTTGTGTGTGGTGTATATGGATCTGTTAATATACTAAAAGGAAACAAAACCTCATCATAGATGATGTGTTTGCAGTGACAAGTGTTAGAATTAAATTGGCTGTGCAGCCCATATATCAGTGTGTTTGTATTCCTTTGATACTATATACTTGCCTTAGTTTTAGTTTTTTAGGTACTACTTCTTAAAGCTTTAGATTTAGGGTTTAGTTTGTGCTTTTTTTTCTCTTCACATAAGTAGCGTACCATAAAAATGAAGTCTTTATTCAGAGTCAGTTCACTGTCATCATTGCTGTGGAAATGTGTGCTTCCTTAACTTGTAGAACAAATATAATTCTCTTTCCTTCTCTTTCTACTCTTCTAGTCCCTAGGCCTGACTGGTGTGTCTTCCCACTGCTGCCTTTGCCTCCCTTATGCTTTTTAATCTAACACCACTTAGCCAAGCATTGATATAATTTTATTGCCTTTGTTAGCTTATGCTTAGCATAGGATTCAGAGCATCAATGTGTTTCCAGCCTGGTGCAGTCTGGATAGCCCAGGAAGGAAAAAATTGATTTCTCTGTTAGCAGTAAATGTTCTGTTCTCTGTCCTGCTTCCCCCACCCCCACGGGCTGAGCAGGGCACACTTTCCATACTAAGCAGAAAGGGCATGGGGGAGAAAGTGTGCATGCAAGTTTACCCACAGACTTACCTGTCACTTGAGAAGTTGACCGTCGTTCTGTGGCTCTCAAACTGCAGTCCATCAGCTGGGAAAGGGAATGGAGAGAAAGCAAACTGCCCCTAGCAAGCTTAAATTTGCTCAGTAGGAATCTGCATCCCCCTTGGAAACTTCCTCTAAAAAAAAAGGGGTGGGAGGAAGGTCCGCTAATGGCGAAATACTGGAAAACATTGTTACAGGTGACAGGATTATACATACCTGCTAAGCTCAAATGGATACCTTATTTCTGGATCCTTATTGGTGCAGTTTGGGTAAATACTTGCAGCTAGGCTGGGAATCCAGCAGCGAGCCATGGGATGGGACGGTGTCAACATTTTCAGCTTTTACATTGTCAGAGAAAGTTGTAACTGCTTGTGTCTGTAGAGAAGAAATTGGTGACACGAATCATTGGAATTGATGCCAGATAGCTAGACATCTGAGCTGAGTTCCTTCCAGTTGTCCTTCTGACTCCAGGAGTTAGAACTGAGGGAATAAGGAAAGATATGTGGTGCTTTCACGGGTTATGGCCTCTCGGCTATTATGTGAATGCATAGTACTATCGAAAAGCATGATAACCATGACTGGTATGGTGATGAGCCTGAGTTGATAGGTCCTCTTGAAAGCCAGGGAATACTACTAGCTCAGACTTAGTCGTGGCTTGGTTTACATTTTCCTAAGGGCAGGTGGATCAGAAGAACTAACAGAACAAGACAAAGTTACGCTATTCTATCCTTGCTCTCCATATTCAAAAGGAAGTTGTCACCTTTATTCCTGTTGCAAAAATAATTTTAAATAAAAAATAAGTGTAAGCTTTTTTTTTTTGCAATTTAATCACGATGGAATAGAATTGCTTCTGTGTTTGCATCGTTTTTGAAGGCATGATTTAAAAAGCTGTAGAAGCCTAACGTTGAGTTATAGGAAGTAAAGAAATAAATTTAGGTTTTTTTATGCTTATATGGTTACTCTTTTGAGGGAATGCAAAATTTGCAAATGAGTGAAACTTGGCAGTTATATATGCTCAGTTATTATAGTTCAGTATTTTGAAGGAAACTGAGATACCAGGATACATACCTCTGTTACCTGACAGCTCAGCACTAGTACTTTGCTGGTGCTATGCAAAGTATTTGACAGTAGGGTCATGTTAGGTCTTCACAGTAAGTCTACTGGGAAAGAAGACAGTAGGCAACAGATATGTGCTTGGAGTGGTATCTTTTCTCTGAGAAGTTTGCAACTTGATTACAGAACTATTTTCCAGCAGAAATTTGTATATTAAGTCTAACTTGCTTTATTATGTATGCAGCTTTAAATTGAATTGAAAATTACCATTGAGAATTTAACTTATAGTCCTGAACCTTTACATTCCTGCCATTATCCTACTTCCATATGTGATGGATTGTGTTCTAGATTATGGACAGATGAAAGAGACTTATCCTTTATATTCTTTTAAGCTGATCTTGCATGAGAATGGCTTTCTGACAGTGAAGCAAAGCACGTTAAATATATTAGCAGTTTGGAAGTATGCTATGAAATAAATCTGATGTGTTTCTAAGTGAAGTTTTCTGTGAAATTCAAAATATTATTTTTAATTAAAATGGTTTATCTGAAGAGGTTTCCTATTCTGACAGTTGTTCTAGAAAAGGAATTACATAAGCTACGTTTTTAATGGTCTGACACTTTAATGGTCCGGATTTCCTGGTGGCATGCCATAATCAAGAATGACTGGGCAGGACTTGAGACAATTGAGTTCAAACCGATTTTCCTCTTCCCCTCCAATTTTTGTGCTTTGTCACATTGTTTTCCAATGTGTATGGTTTGGTCTTTGGCGTCTTGTGGTATCAAAATTATTTTTTAATGTCGTCTTTTTTTTTTTCCTGTCTGATAATAATATACATGCCTGGTCTACCATAGAAGGCTCTGTAAAGTGGTTCACATAATGAGTTGTACTTCTTCTTTTATATGCTCTTAGCAATTTCAGATAGTATTTCCCATCTGTGTCCTAGCTGTTATGTTGTTAAGGATTTTTTAAAATGTAAATATGTAAAATTGGTCTTACATACATCTTAGTGATTTTTTTAAAATTTAGTTTCAAATTTCTTGTTTGCAAAGGTAGTTGCTTGTGCCATAGATGGGACATTCTGCCCTGCCATCCCATACTAAGTTAGAATTACATAGCGTGAGAGATCAGGTGAGCTTTAGCAAATACCTTTGAAACTGTAGCTTGTAGCAGCCTTTGCTGCTCTCAAGTCCGACTTTCTCAGTGGACAGAGTGAGCCCAGCAATGACTAATAGTCGGTTTCTGACTGGCTGCCCTGGATGTCCTGGCACTGTCCCGAATGTCGGATCTTGACCTCTTTTTCAACCATTACATTTCTTAATAAAAGTATTTGTGTTTTGTACCTTCCATAGATATAAAAGTACCCACCCATCTGATTCAGGTGATTGTACATGATGCACATGGCTGTTGTTCATTCTGTCCAGTCACAATTCTATAGAGAAGCAGGTTCTCTATATAGAGTATGAGGATAATGTGTTCCTCTGCTAACAATTTTTAAGGATTGCTGTGATTTTTTTTTTTTTTTTTGATCCGAAAGAAAGCTTTGCTCAGGGATAAACACTTAAACTGTTATTTTGCAGTGCATTAGTGATGCTCCTTTCCACAAATGAGAGAGGTTTAGAAGGGTGGTTTTGCCAGTTTTGCTACTTGTCACCTATGTATAAAGGTAAGAGGAATGACTAGCATAGTCCTCATTTAAGAAGTGGCAAAGCCAATAGGATTTACTTTGGGAAATGTGTAGCCCAGTTTCTCTCTTCTCATGTATCTGAGTTTAGGCAAAAAAAGTTTTTAAAAATAATTTTCCTGATTTTATTGCTGTTATCTGTTTTATTTTTCTGTCTGTTCTGGAGTTTCAGGGAAGAAATTATATACCTATTTTATTTTGAAACTTATGAAAATAAAGTAAGGAAGAGATTGCAAGATATGAAGTCCTGTACAGGGACTAGAATATGTGCCAGTTAGAATTTGCTCAGCCATTAAAGCAGCTAGGCAAGAAGAATTTCTTGTTCTCTTCACAGTACTTCCTCAAGGAGTGTCTGAATATTAGTACGCAAAAGACGGAAAGGTGCTATGTGGCTGAGAATATAGCAAAAAGTCTCCAGAAGATTTTGGTGATGGGGATTTTAGAAGGGGGGAGAGAGACCTTTCAGGGACTTGTCTGTGTTTGACAGTAGGGTACTGACTTCATACATCTCGGACCATGTTCATAGGTGTGGAAAAGATGGAGGAGAAATTTTCTTCTAAACTTAAATTTAGTTTTAAGTTAAATAACAAAATAACAAAATAATAACAAATTTAAATAACAAAATATACATTTTGTTATTTAAATAACAAAATAACAAAAATCATCACTTTTAAGTTTGAAGCAATATTACTGAAACATATTTCTCTTTTGCTTTCTCCCTTGTAGGAGACTGGTTGGATTTCTAGAAAGAATTATGCCAAATGAAAATCTAAAAATTGCAGTTTATGAATGAAATTGTCAGATATATTAACAGCAGTGGGGGAAAAAGACTACTGAATCTTTGGAAGGACCTAATGACCTAGTTATAAGGCAGAACTTCAAATTTGGGGATCATCAGTAGCAACTAAGGGATTAGTATCTGCTAAGGGATTGTAATCTGGCCCAGATATCTAGTTTTCTAGGTTTTGCCAGATTAAGATTTTATGCCTTAGAATTTCTGCTGTCTCTGTGTTGGCCTGAAGTAATGTTTCTATTAACGTTTACTAGCAGAGAAGTCTGCATTTTGGGGAAAGCTAAGACTAAATTTCTTGCCTGTGTTTTCAGAGGCTTTGAGAGCAGAAAACAAGCTTCATGTGAGTACCTGTAACTAGACAAATTGGCAGCTGCTCTCCTGGTTGAGTCAACTTTCCATAAAGAAAGGATGTTCATATTTGTTGGGGGTAGAAAAATGATTTGTATGATAAAGCTCCAGAAGATTTCTGTGAGGATTTTTGTTCTGTGTTTTTTTTAAGTCCAAATGAAAGCTCAGCTGTCATAGTACCAGTTCCCACAATGCATTCAAAAAACTTTCCTTTCCTTTCTGTAATCCATCCCAGGGCATCCTTCACATTTTAGCCATATGCTTAAGAAGCTACTTGTTGAAATAAACTCATATTCTGTTTATTGATGCAGCATTCATTTACGTTTCTTCGTTCCACAGCTTGGCTAAAATGTAATATAAACATATCTGAAGCTCCTTAGATAAATTGTCACTAGGGAAGTGTTTCTACTGCAGAAGTAAAATGTAAGTTCCGATATAGACATGGAGGGGAAGTTACCAATACACATGTAACTTCCTCTCACTGAAAGGTTTGACTTGGCTTCACAGATATTATACTGAACCATACTGCTGAACTAAGCCAGTTCTAAGCCTGTTTTTACTTCACAGATGGGTAATCCATTCATCTTACTAACATGTGACATTTCATAAATGCATGACAGAAGTACCAGCTACTACTGCTAGTTCTTTAATTCTTCTAATCATATTCACATAAAATCAGTGAAAGAGAGAGGTGAATAAGAATTTGCAATCTGGGCTCTTTGTCCATGTGGCTTGTTAATGAGAAAATGGTTCTTCTTTGCCTGTTCATGTAGTGTGGATGTTATCTTTGTGTCTTTGTTAAACATTTTCCAAAGATAATTCGCTGTATACTGCCAACGCAGAGAAAGAAGAGAGAATGCCATGCCTCATGTCACTGGATGAATTAGTTGTGTAGTCCGTATTGAAAATAATAGGATGTTTTTTATAGAATCAGAGAATAGTTTGGGTCGGAAGGGACCTTTAAAGGCCATCTAGTCCAACCCCCCCCTGCCATGGGCGGGGACATCTTCAACTAGATCGGGTTGCTCAGAGCCCCATCCAACCTGACCTTGAATGTTGCCAGGGATGGGGCATCTACCACCTCTCTGGGCAACCTGTTCCAGTGTTTCACCACCCTCATTGTAAAAAATTTCTTCCTTATAGCTAGTGTAAATCTACCGTCTTTTAGTTTAAAACCATTCCCCCTTGTCCTGTCGCAACAGGCCCTGCTGAAAAGTTTGCCACCTTCTTTCTTATAAGCTCCCTTTAAGTACTGAAAGGCTGCAATAAGGTCTCCCCGAAGCCTTCTCTTCTCCAGGCTGAATAACCCCAACTCTCTCAGCCTTTCTTCATAGGCGAGGGGATCCATCCCCCTGATCGTTTTCATGGCCCTCTTCTGGACTCAACAAGTCCATGTTTTTCTTGTGCTGAGGGCTCCAGAGCTGGACACAGTACTCCAGGTGGGGTCTCACCAGAGTGGGGTAGAGGGGCAGAATCACCTCCCTTGACCTGCTGGCTGTGCTTTTTTTATGCAGCCCAGGATAGGTTGGCCTGGGCTGTGAGCGCACATTTGTCAGCTCATGTCCAGCCTATCATCCACCAGTACCCCCAAGTCCTTCTCGGCAGGGCTGCTCTCAATCCGTTCATCCTCCAGCCTGTATTGACGCTGGAGGTTACTCCTCCCAGGTGCAGGACCTTGCACTTGGCCTTGTTGAACCTCATGAGGTTCACACAGGCCCACTTCTCGAGCTTGTCCAGGTCCCTCTGGATGGCATCCTATCCCTCAGGCGTGTCGACCGCACCACTCAGCTTGGTGTCGTCTGCAAACTTGCTGAGGGTGCACTCGATCCCACTGTCTCTGTCATTGATGAAGATATTAAACAGTACTGGTCCCAGTACGGACCCCTGCGGGACACCAGTCTGTCACCGATCTCCATCTGGACATTGAGCCATTGACCACTACCCTCTGTATGTGACTATCCAACCAATTCCTCATCCACCGAACAGTCCATCCATAAAATCCGTATCTCCAGTTTAGAGAGAAGGATGTTGTGGGGGACTGTGTCAAAGGCCTTACAGAGGTCCAGATAGACAACATTGGTAGCCCTTCCCATGTCCACTGATGTGGTCACTCCATCATAGAAGGCCACTAGGTTGGTCAGGCAGGACTTGCCCTTGGTGAAGCCATGCCGGCTGTCTCGAATCACCGGAACTATGGATCACAGGAACTATGTATCCAGACTAAGATATGAGAAATATGGAAGAAAGAGCAGATTTTTTTTTTCTTGGTCATATATATTCTAATGTATTTGGACTGATTTCAGTTTCAACCACTGTGTTTATATTTGTGGTGTTACCAATCAGTAAGTGTATATCATGTAAAGCAAAAGAATGTCTAGGTAACACAATCTATGAAAATTTGTGTGGTCAGTGGCCCTTAATAGATACATAATTTCACTGGCAACAACTGTGGATTTTATTCACATTATTTAGGTTATCTTGTAAAGTGACATGCTGATGGCATCAGGAGGCTTCTTCGCCTCTTCCTTCACTTTCAGGTTTTCATACCAGTATCAAGAATAAATTTTTATTAGGTACTTTTTTTAAAAAGCATCCTAAGAATGCCTCAAAAAATGGCATCTATCAGAAACTTATTATCTTAGTCCATCTAAGCACATTATTGAGAATAATATACACCACTGAAAAAATTGGAATAGCATTTATAATATAACTGGAAGTGGTTAAAATAAGTATATAAGTATATTTTACAAGTTTGCAATTCTTCTCTTTTATTGTAATCTATTAGCACAGTTTAAAATTAGTAACATTTTGCTGGTAAATGAGTGTTAATGAAATAAATGGAAAAATCTGGATAAATGCAGTGTCATGCAGAAGTATCTACCATGTCTGCAAAGACCGCTGACTCCAGCACTTGTGTGATGCTGGCGAACCAAGGAACAAGCCAGAGCTGCGTGTGCAGCGGTGCTGGCTGTGCATGAGATCAGCTGGGACTCAGTACAACTAGAGCTAGTAAGGCAGTAATAAATCCGACTTACGGACAGATGTGCACTATCACTAGTGATACATAGTTTGGACAAAAACCAGTGAAGTAGACCTGACTGCTCTACTGTGTTGTCCCATGCTTCGGCAACCGAGGTAAACTGGCTGGATAAATGAATTTCAACTGCATCCTCCCATCGCTACTCTGAAATCCAAGAGATTTAAGGGAAGAATGGCTCTTTCTTTATATTTGTCCATAGACTGGAGGCTAAGATTTGGAATATGCATATGTTATTAGCGCAGTATATGTTGAACTTTGTTGTCTTCATAAAGATGTTCACCATTTCTCTCATTCAAATCATGAAGTTTTTTCACTGGTATGAGTAAGGAGACTTTGGAAACAACAGAAGCCTGATGGTCTACAAGAATTGTAGAATTGTGAAACAATGATACAGTTATCGAAGAAGTTGTCTCTAGAAAACAGACTGCTGGTCTGGGACACGGGAAACCTAGGTTTAACTTTTTGCCTCTGCTCCTAATTTGTTAGGATAATACTGGATAGGTTGCCATCTCTTTTGAGCATTGACATCCTTATTAGGAAAAAATAATGGTTCCTTTGGTAAAATAACTGAAGATTTGTTGCTATGAAGCACTCTAACAATTGTTACAGATATGTTTCCATGTATATTAATATCACTTCTATGAGGTAGGATGAAATGTTCTAGATGTTTATCAGAATAGAAGACAAGGAGCTTAATTAAAATTCCTTTAAGTAACCACACAGATAATATTTTCAATCTTTGGGAATTTTTCATATTGTCAGTTGCACATGCAAACCCTATTCTGCAACAAGTATCACAGGAAACTTGAAAATACCTGTGATATCACGTGTGCTGCAAAAATAATAATAAAAAGCGTAATCATTAAATGTGAGCTGTGTGAAATGATTTACTACCTTAGCAATGAACTTAAAAATAGCAACCAAGAATATGATCTGCTTGATGATCCTATGGAGGCCCTCTCAAAAGTGTGTTGACTATCCTTATTTTATAGTTGGATACCTTGTTTAAAATACATAAAATAATTCTAGATGTATTTTCAGGTATCTCAAAAGAGGGGAGATACCTGATGGAAGTTTTGCTTCAGTCCGACCATTTCAGCTTCCTGAGAAACAGCAGTAACTGAAAGCAAATTTCAGTTAAAGGAAAAGAGATGAAAAACTTTAAAAGTACTATTTAAAGCACATATGAAGTGTCAACACTTGGCTAAGTGTACAGCAGTACCAAAAAAAGTGTACGAAAGCTAAAAATCATGATTTCATATTAGCCATGAAGTAAAATGCACTCACAGACTGTCAGAGGCTGGGGTGCGTTTGTTATCTTCTGGTATCTGCTTTGTATGTTTGAATCCTGAATAATCTCATTGGTAAATAGGACACTGCTCCTCAAAATCCTCAAATACTCAATGCGTTTGGGCTATACAGAGAGAAGCAGGATGATAAAAACAGCATTCTTTAATATCAACTTGGGTATTAAGTAACCTTTCCTAGTTCTGGACACTTGTGTTTAACATGAAACAACTTTGTTTCTAATTTAGCATACATCAGAGTGTGTTGCCTTTTGACCTAGGAGTATGTTGTCTATCTAATTATCCTTTGTATTGTTTTACTGTTCCTTGAAACTATCCAAACGATTTGGTATGGCCCTAGCAACCAAACAATACTGTTTAACAGAGACTTCCTGTGACACTTGCTCCCAGATTTCCCACGTAGCGCTAGCTCGTACCAGAGTAAACAAACAGGATATTGTTTCAAGTGAATAACATTCAGTGTTTTCAAGTGATTTATGAAAGTAGTTTTTTGGTTTTGAACTGTTGCAAGTGGTGTGATTTTTTTGGTTCCAGATTTCATCTGAAGTTCTGTGGAATGGTCCATGTTTTGAAGCTTCAAAATAATGTTTGAAACTTAAATTTTCACTGTTAGCAAAGAGCAAAGAATGGTTTATGCTTTGATGGCAAAGAATAGCAGAAATATATTATTTAATCCTGTCCTGTAATGAGATTTTTTTTTTTTTCCATTAAACATGCTATTTAAAATCCACGTAGACCCTTCTTACAGTGTTACGGATTGCAAGTTCATGAGTAAATGAATCCCACTGAACATAATTATACCAGATAATAATGTTGTTTGACCTAGTTAAGAAATCTGATAATAGATTTTTGGCTTTTCTTTAAGGAACTACTATATATCATCTTAATAAACACAGTCAAGCTCCCTCCCCTTTTTCCTTCCAATGTGTTTTTTTTCTGTGTGTGTTTAACTAAATTACTGGTTTTACACAGCAGATAAAACCACAAACATTGTCATGATATACAAGGCAAGAGTCGTTAATGTGAACCATTAACGCTGTCATGAATTAGAGCCCTCAGCAAGTTCATAGATGAAAGTGAATCCTAGTCATTTATTCTGCCTTTTGAATATGCTGACATTTCAGCAAAACCAAGATACTTGTAATCCTCTCATGGCAGCGTTTATAATTGCTTCCGTTTGACATTTTTCCCTTGATTTTTTGGGGAGATTTATTACCAACTGAAGAGTTTGTGCATGTGAACACAGAGATTAGTAACATGTACGACTGTAGGATAGCCTTAACTCTGCTTTGCTGCTGAAAGAGTAAAAAGGCAAGCGCTCAGACCTGCATTGACTCTCCTCTTTGTGCTGGTGCAAGCGTATGTGTGGTCATGTGGTGAGCGAATTGGACCACTGATTGTGTTAAACTTAACCTGGGGAAAAAAATGAATACGTATGCTGCTTTTCCAGTTCAGTTCATTACACAGCTGCACACTTGTGTTTGCTTGCACAGGAGAATGGTACAGGGAAGGAGATAGCTGGCTGCGAGGGATTGCATTCTTTGACAGTACTGCAGCCTATGCCATCTGAAGGGGGCTGTGTGAAACTGTAGCCAAGGAGTGGGGTCCGTGGCATTGCAAGCTGATGTAAGGCTGTCCTGGTACCGTGTTCCCCTGGCTCCATGGTCGTGCCCTCTGCCTTGCACTGAAATTTCTGTAACACTTCTGGGAGCTGGTCTTGTTGTAGTCCAGTTGCTTCTTTTTTTCTTGCCAGGGTTAGGTTTTTGTCCAGTTTATCCATTTTGAGTTGATTTCCTATGTTGTCGCATGAGCCTGGGCGGAGGATTTGCCTGCAGTATGCCTGGGTTTACATCAGCCTAAGCAGCCTTGGGGTTTCATCTTTAGTGAGAGAAGCTGTTTTGTAGCTTTGAAAGTTAACATACTAAGATGGTCTCTTACTTAGGATTAGTTTACTAATGCAAAGTAAAGATAGTACTTCGAAGATGATCAGCTCTCAATGTTTTCCCAATTCTTAAATGACAGGGGCATTTTAAAGCAATCTTTTGAAAACTGGAGACAGAAATGTATTTTGTAAAAACACTATTAAGACTTGTCTACATAAAGCAAATCTAGATGTAGTTCTGGATTAAGGAGCACGTTAGTCCTTCTCAGTTTCCCTATAGAGAGACAAGAGCTGGTTGAGTACCAGCTTCTCATTGTTCAGGAGCGTGGACTGGACCGGGGCTGTGGCACGTTCCCTTAAGTCCCCAGTCCTGATAATGTGGGGCTTCTGGCACACTCCAGTAGGGTAAGCCTAGAAGGAGCCAAAGCAGCTGCTTTGCTAAATTTCTTCTGACCAGACACAGCTAATGATGTTCAAAAGGAGATTTAAACGTCTTATTTTTTTCCAGTCTGTTAGCTTCAATTTGTTATTTAAAATAAGAGTCCCAATTTGTCTGTTGAGTAGAACAAAGCTTTAGCTTTCTTAGAAACTCTCATATTTAAGATAGAAGCAACTGTTTATTTAGAAATGTGTGGTATCTGTTAGGAGTACTGTTAGGTATGTTCAGAAATGCTTGCATGCATGTCGTTCTGGCGTTGCCCTGGTTGCTGGGAACTCAGCTCTGTGACCTTGGCAAGTCCTTCCAGCCTTGAAGGTGGCATACTGCAATTTATGTACAGGAAAAAATAAGCATTACTCCAACTAGACAGCAAGTTTGTACAAAAAATACTTATGCAAGGTCACCTTCCTTTTTGATTAGAGACTAAGGTAGTTGTGACCGTTCTGTTTTCACTTGTGCTGAATTGTTTTTCACTTCAGTAATGCGTTTGATAATTGAATACTTTCTATGGAAGTTGAGGAAGTCTGAGTTATGTAAAATGTAACTTTCTGAGGTGATAGGAGAAATGAATGGCTGAGACTCAGACTTGGGAGGATGCGAAAGGTTTGGTCTCCATGGCAACCAGTATTTTCATGAATGAGTTGAACACTGAAAAAATGTTTCAGTAAAAATGGTGGATAATATTTAGTTAATAGGAATTGCACAGGTACAAGTTGAAAACACAAAAATTTTGAAAGTTCATCAAAATTGGCTAAGTGCAGCTCCTCACACTTTAACTGCAAAAAGTCTTAAAGAAGCTTACCTGAACAAATGGTGGTATGTAATACAATAAAATAGACTGAGACTAGGTTCTTATACAACTATCTTAGGAAAATGAAATCTTTACATCAATAGGTAAGAATTCTTAATATAAATTCCTAAGGTCAATAAATAAAATAACGTCTGCAATCATGGAATATGCTAGAGAAATACCAGACCTTTCTGGGTACATCTGTGGCATTGTCAGAGATGTCAATAGTTATTTTGATTTATAGTGTGCAAGACAAGAGTTGTAATTTTTTACTGTAATTGTAATGTGTATGTCAAAGTCATGTATGAGTGAGTTCTGATACCTGATTTTCAGTACTGCAATTCACATTGGGTGGCAGCAGTTATAATAAAGAAATGTTTTTGAGTGCTTAGGGAGGAAAATAAAATGAAAAGTGGATAAATATATGTAAACTTAGCATATGACAATTTCAGTATAAGAGTGAAAGCGCTAATCCTTAGAGAGGGAGACTAATATATCTAGTATTATTTATATTGATCAATTAATTAATATTTCTGATAAGGAACAAGTCTTTCAGATTAGTGACTAGAGAGTGGAGAAAAATAGTTAGCATGACTTGTCTAGAAAGGGTTTGCGTTCTGGTTAGGAAAATCAGCTTACTGACAAAAAGTGCCGAGAGGGGCTAAGGAAGTATTTCTCTTGAAGATATTTGGACACCAAGTAGAAATTTGAACTTCGTGGACTATTTATAAAAATTGGATCAATCAGATGCATCTCACAATATAGGGAGATAACCCTTTAAATTGAACTTTTGATTTTTAGTCATACTTGTACTGAAGATACCAGATATTAAAAGCTCTAAACTGTATCATGATCATCGTACAGTTGTGTTCAGCATGGGGCTGTTCACACAGCATAAGGCAGTTTTGTGTTTTATCAATTAAAAAAAAAGAGTTACATTGTAAACTCTTATGCAACTTATCTTTACAGTAGAATTTCCCACCTAAATAAAAAAAAAAATTCTTGTTGGATGTTATAGCTAGTTATTTCCTTCTTCTGATTTACAGAATTTACTGCGTGAATATATCTCTGTGGTGAACGGGAAAGTAGAGAAGTGACAGGCATTGTGTTTAGAAGCTCTGCTTTATCGCTCTATTTTTCTTTTTTTCTATAGCCTCCACGCCACCCAGCAGAGTAAATAAACGCAGAGTTTCTCCAAGTGTTGTTTCCACCTGGGAAAAGAGAGGCATCATCATGTCTAACATTACTATTGATCCAGATGTCAAGCCTGGCGAGTATGTCATCAAAAGCCTCTTTGCTGAATTTGCTGTTCAAGCTGAAAAGAAAATTGAAGTTGTAATGGCTGAACCTTTGGTGAGTCCTTTTTCTTCCATAGAATCCCTTGAAATGGTCCTGCTTTTTTTCTAGAATAGGCTTATTTATCATATGTATGGTTACTGAAAAAAACATCTGCAGATATTGTTGACTTTTCAAAGGGATTATCTCAAGAATAAATAGGCTTCTGCAAACAGGGTTGCTACCTGGATTATCTTTTATTGACTTCCGTTAAAACTGTTATGGAGTGGTTACTGGAAACAAGACCTCTTAGTATTCTTAAGTTCTGTGAAGTTACAAAAGGAAATAGTGACAACAAAATATGTTCCTTCATTAACACTGTAAAGCGTTTCCTGTTGATGTTTCTTTGAAATAATACTTTGACAATATACTTTCAAGAAAAGATGCATTTGGTTTGTTTTCCCAAGTAATGACACTAACACCTGGAAGAATATAGCAGCCAGTATATATTGCAGATTAGGCAAAATGCAAAAATCTGTTGGTGATCTAGACTGCATGACCTCAGAATCTTGAAATAAATGGATTTTTTTTACCTTGGAAATTTCACTTGTGTTTTTTTGGTGGTGGTTTTTTTTTTTTTAGTTTGTTTGAGCTATGAGTTAGTATTAGTATCCCTTAAAGGTATGGGATTTGGGGTTTTTTACACAAGTGATTTGCCATCCTGATGTTCAATGGGAGATGCAAATGCACCCTCTCAACATATGACCTGTAAAGGTCATACCCAGTGCATTGCAACTGTGATCAGATCAGAACTTTCTCTAAAATAATATTGTTTTTACAGGTATAACGTGATACAGCAGTAATGTCTTCCATGTGGTAATGCAGCTTTTGATGTTCTTGACTTTGCCTAGTTCCCAAACGTTCTTGTCCCTGTGCTTTTCTTCCTCCTTTAATTCTCATAATAAATTTGTTTAGAAGATATTTTGTAGTGCAATTTTTCTTAGTCTTTTTCATTCAAGGATGCATATAGCCTTTAGGGGGAAGAAAGCCCTCATGGCCACCTAATATTTAACTTAATTTTAGTGGTGAAGATTCATGAAGTGCTTACTGTATAGCTAAAAAAAAAAAAAGGTCATTATTTTACAAACTCAAAAGTTGACTGGATATAATTACATTTTTTAAAATTTTAAAATATTAATAACCCTATAACTTTGTGTAGTGGCAGGTAATCATGACTCTGCTATGCCCAAGGCATGATGTCAAGATTATGCTGTATTATGGGCATGCTAGCAAGTAAACTGTTGTTCTAGGTGTCCCATTTCCTCCACATAGCTTTAAATAGCTATAAAAATAAGTTTATACATCCCATACTGCCTTGCCTTGTTTCCTACATACCTCTCAAATTTTATAAGAAATGGGACAGATGCACACCTTCGTTACAATTTGCTGCAATCACAGTCATCCTGTGCACGCAAGATGCGACACAGATGCCCATGTAAGAGCAATATATGACTATGTAGAATGAACTTTACAATAAGCTGTGTTTGACACATTGAATTGAGCGTATGGTGGCAGTCTTAATTTAGGTGATGCTCTTCCTTGTAACCATCATACTTTAGCCGTTCCTAAAAGAATTTATTTGTTCATTCGTTGGTTACCCCTCTGAGAAAGTAGGCTTGATCTTGGGGTTGGAAGGGCATGCGCTCGAATGCTTGCGTCTCCATTTCTCCTTCTGTGTCAATACCTGCTGCCACCCGCTGCGTGCTGGGTTCTCTCATTATCTCTTCCTCTTACTGCTGCTCTCTCCCTAATTTTTACCTACTTGCTTTTGCGTAGGAGTGCTTCTTCCTCCTCATTTCTTCTAATCATCTGAAGGTGGAGTATAATGTACAGGACAGGCTTACTGATTTCAGAATTAACAGAAATCCTTGCATTATAGCTACAGCATTATAGGATGTTTTCCACGTTGTTCAACCAAGAATGCTTCCTGCAACATACACTTAATTTTTATTTCTATATAGACGCAATTATTTTGTGTGAATGCAATTTAAAGTTTTATTACTTCCTTACATATATGCAGGGGGCTGTAATCTGTGCATTACCATCTCTTGGACAAAATACGTCAAGGACATAAAATAGACTTGGCATGCAATGAGTTTGAGTGTTGAAATCTTAAAGTTAAGTTCTTTTAGTTACAGGCAAAAGATGAAATAAATTGAAATGATAACTAGAAAGTCAACTAAATTGAAAGGCCTCTGCTTGCAAATGCTGCTTGCAGAAGTGTTCTTTATTGCTGTGAATGACCCTATTGCAGAAAAAGGCACATGTGAGCATTTGGACCCCAGTTTTGAAACTTTAGGGAAAATGTTCTAAGCAGCAGTCCAAAAGAACACAAAAAGGGAGCTAAACGTGTTCTGTGGATCATCTTCAACTAAAACCATTAGTAGATCAAAGGCTGAGGAAAAGGAAACATTTCTTTATACACACCTACTTAGGTATATATGGCATATATATGTGTGTGTGTGTTTGTGTACCAGGCAAGCCTACAACTTAAACATAACTTGTCTGTTTCCTTGTAGACATCCAGAAGAGTTAGGTATTCAGGAGAGTTTGATAACAAAGCACAGAAACGTTTGTAGGAAAAGGGTCATGCAAATGGTGAAGGGTACGTGGTTAAGAAGTGAGAGGAGAGCTGTGGGGGTGGTGATGCTGTGGGTGGACAAGCGGGTAACTCCACTCGGGGTGGTCCACATGCCTCCTGCTGTGAATGCTGCTCTCTTGGCCCCCTTTCCATTCATCTGCTAAACATACAGGGAGGGTAGTGCTTGGCCAGAAGGACATAGACCGTCTGTGATTCAGATGTGCTGAAGAGGGCTTTTGCT